>NC_090924.1:1007686941-1008311941 GCF_040938575.1 Ambystoma mexicanum | reverse complement strand
CGTTGTGGGGATGATGTAGTTATGCTCCCTCCCATAGGGGTGGAGTGAGGTGTATATATAGAGAAGGAGCTCTAGAGAGAGTTACACAGCGCTCCTGGAGACTGTGCTAGTATGCATGGTTTGACCATATGATTGGGCTGCCTGTGGAACTTTTCAATTATTAAATAAATCTCCCAAACGTGTAAGTTTTGGTATAGTGTGTCAAAAGCTTTTAGTTAGCATGGGTATGTGTTGGGTTGTGGTCTATGTGGATGGGTGTGTTGTGGAGTGTGTATTGGGTGTAGTGTGTGGTGTGGTTGTGTGTGTTGGGCTGTGGTGTGGGTTAGGTTGGGTGTGTTTTGTTGTGGAGTGTGTATTGTGTGTGGTGTAGAAGTGTGTGTGTGTGTGTGTGTGTGTGTTGGGTTGTGGTGTGAGGTGGGTTGGGTGTGTGGTATTGTGGAGTGTGTATTGTGTTTGTGTGTGGTTGGTGTGGTGTGGGTAGGGCTGGATTAGGTTTGATTATGGTGTAGTGTGTGTGTGGGTGTGTGTGTTATGTGGTGTGTGTGTTGGATTGTGGTGTGTGGTGTGGTTAGGTGTGTTGTGTTGTGGAGTGTGTATTGTGTGTGTGTGTGTGGGGGTGTGTGTGTGTTTGGTGTGGGCTGGTTTGGGTTATGTTTGGTTGCGGTGTAGTGTGTGTGCGTGTGTGTATTGTGTTTGTGTGTGGTGTGTGTGTGTGGTTGGCGTGGTGGGGGTAGGGCTGGATTAGGTTTGGTTATGGTGTGGGGGGGGTGTGGGGGGTGTTTGGTGTGGTGTGGGTTGGGTTAGGTTAGGTTTGGTTATGGTGTAGTGTGTGTGTATGGGCCTGTGTGTGTTGGGTTGTGGGTGTGTGTGTGTATGGGCAGGCGTTTTGGGTTGTGGTGATGTGTGTGTGTGTTTAGAAATAAGCAGGGTAAAATAAAAGCTTAAGAGTTATAAACCTGTACAAATGAATGAAAATGAAAAACATATATTATGTTAAAAAAGGGGTAGTCGGACCATGCATACTAGCGCAGTCTCCAGGAGCACCATGTAACTCTCTCCAGAGCTCCTCCTCTATATATACACCTCACTCCGCCCCTATGGGAGGGAGCATAACTACATCATCCCTACAACGCCCCCGGCCTGGCCCCTGACATCACAACTTCATACCTACACTTCCTGGGTCTTCCTGGGTCTTGCACTGACCTGGGAGAGTCCAACACCCCTCTACCACCTTTCAACCTTCTCTCCACACCAATTACTACAGGGGCCAGTCACACCCTACAGGGGCATCTTCCGGTTACAACACGTTTGCCCCCAGCCTAGGCCTTCCAATCCCCACAGAACCTCCGGGAAACCCCCATGATGTCACTACTAGGTTAGCCGTTAGGGGAAACTTCAGGGACCCTGCCGTGATGTCACACACCCTGCTGGGCCACACCTAGCCCCCAAAATCGTGGCTCACCCCACGGAATCACTTCCGGGAAACGCCCTTTCCTAGGGCTGCACTTCTGGAACACACTGTATGATGTCACTACTAGGTTAGACACTAGGTGAAACTTCAGGGACACTGCCGTGATGTCACAACCCCTGCTGGGCCACGCCTTGCCCACAAAATCATGACTTATCCTATGGAATCACTTCCAGGAAACGCCCTTTCCTGGTGCTGCACTTCCGGAACGCCATCGCAAGACGTCACTACAGCACCGGGACATCCCGTAGGGAGGGACTTCTGCTAGCACGGACCTCCCAGAAGGGTGGGACATCTGGTAGGGCGTGGTTAGCAGCTGTCAAGCTAATGAAAGGTATACTCTTATACTACTCACTACACTGCAAACATATCATAGATAAATGATACATGCAATATTTTGTTACTGTTATGGTAACTGGTCTCCTAATTAGCCTTGTTGCTCATCCAATATATGTATCAGAGAACCAGAATCTAGCTTGAAACCTTCTCCTAATGCAGTTTCAGACATCTGCCTCAATCATATGGGGTATCGATATGAGTTTCGGGGTGCAGTACATTTTTGGCCATAATTCTATTACTGCCAATTCTTTTGTAAGATGATTATAACACACCTGTTCAACCTATGGGCCAAAATGAAGTCAATCAAAATATCAGCAATATTTAAAAAAATATAGTTTATTTCCACATATGAAATGCAGGCACATCAAATTAACTATATCTCACTCATCGGATGATAAAATCAACTACAAAAATGTATATGCTTGAAAATACAGCAAGCCATTCAGGGATGCACATAAATGATCAAATAACTCATACGGACAAGTATATCCGAGAACAGAATGAAAACATAACCGCTTCTTATTCGCGTTACTAGTATATTTCACTTCCCTTTTGCATACACCTATTGTACCTAGCTAATGTGACTCTTTCATACACATTATTTACTTGTATAAAGCATTCTTCTGCCAATCGAGCTAGAAGTACACCCTAGAAAGCCTTAAAAAATGAATGACCAAATATGGTAGCATGGAGTGAAAACATGGCGCTTGAGTGACAAGGATTTGTATGGGAGGAAAAGGAGTAGATCAGGATAGGCTTGTGAGCGTCTCTGGTGGCTCCCTGCTACTGTGTACTGATTCACAAAGACCAGAACTGGACCCGATCTGGAAACACCTGCAGTGTCTATGAGGTGCCCTTGTGCAAACGTTTGCGAATTGCATTTGTGCGTGCACAACCTAAATAAGGAGGCATATCCAGACGTTCTCCAGATGAAGGCTTTGTGAAACTGGTACTAGGCTTTGTGAAACTGGTACTGGTAACTGGTACAGGTGTAAATCTGAGCATTGCGCAACACAGTCACGCCCTAAAGATGCTTGACTTGGGACGCCTGTTGTGAGACCCACATATGGCTGAGCAGTGTGGCAGCTGGAAGAAATATAGTTTGTTTCTAAGCAAAACAACTACGCAACTAACAAAAGAAAACTCTTTAACTAGGTTGGCCATCAAGAGACATCTGTACTCATAAAAGTTTCTGGTGAAAGATATGATGGTAACCTGTTTCTTACACTTGAACTGCAAATACAAAAGCCAGCTTAACTGTGTTAGATGCATAGGTCACAAAAAACTATTGTTTGCTGCTTGGCTTTAGAAAGATTCTTTAATGCCTTCATATTTTTCAACTAATATACCACGTTTGTATAAATATTTATGTGTACTTACAGTGAAGTGGAATGAGTACTGTACTTTAAACAGTGTGGACCATTCATAAAGTTATAATGAGAAACAAATGGATTGGTGAACATTTTGTCAGGAACAGTAAGGTGTGCAGTGCTTCATGCTAAACCTTACGCTGTACTAGAAAAGTGGCAGGCAATTAAAAAACACCACACTACCAAAGTGTCAGGTAGGAGTATCTCGTGATGAGCTATCTTTGGATTTATATTTTTTTGTGTAAAAAAAGTACATGGTGTGGCCAGCGGTGACAAACAGGATCGAAATTATAACCAGAAGCCCAAATTGTTGAGGCTGAGGGGCTAGGATAACCATAATGAAATGAACAAGATCCATCAGATAATTCAAAGAGCTCTGCACTCCGTTGACCACCCCGCGTTCAGATTCTGCAATGTTCTCCTGAAGAAGCTGCGTCACAGTCAAGTCAAAGGACCAGAGACCTGCAAGCAAAACACATTTGAAAGAAATGTAAGTAGATCGTCCAATGTTCATGTTGTTCCACTTTCCCTTACTATCACAATGTATGGTTTAATGTGTTGGTTCTCAAGTCGAGCGCTCTGTGCCAGGGGCAGTGGGTCCAATTGAAGATGAGAGCAGTATAACAGTAATATATGCAATGACTGCCAAACCCGTTTAAAGTTACTGCCTCTCAAACTGGTGGAAGTACCGTTAGATTATGAGTCTGGAATTGGTGGTGTAGGTCCGAATAGGACTATATTGCAATTTTGAAGGATTTACCACAAGCCGTAATTCCTACAAGGTAAAACCGTCAATGTTTGGAGGTAAAGTGAAGGAGCTACTTCCAGCTTCCAGCAACATGCTTTAGGCAACTCCACCAATTTACCTCTAAAGTCAACATTTGGCAGTGCAGTAATTCTGGCGGTAATTCCTCTTCCTCCAAAAGTGTCAGTTACAGGATGACTGCACCTCCAAACACAAAATGTGGCCCACTGGCGGGTGTAAAAGTAGTATAAAAAAAGGACGCCCCTGTTAGTGTAGGTAGTGATGATTTGATATGCCAACACTTATTAGTTTTTCCATATTTAGAACGATTTACCTCATATAGGTTTGTATATTAGTAAATAAAACCAATAAAAAACAAAACTTTGATAAAAAATGGGGAGCTTCTAAAATTATGTAAGTTAACATATTTTAATCATGCAAACTTATAACATCTGACAAAAATATTTTTAGAACGTCTTAGCTAATTGTGAACAAATAGGGCCACACGTGTTTCACTCGTAATAGGAGCTTCTACAGGAACTTATATACAGTAAAAGTATTTGGTCTAATGATGACTTTTTCTCAACGGGAAATAATCTGTATTCTCGTGCTCATAAAAATAACTCAAGGGGTGTTTCAATGTAACTGACAGATCACACTTAGGATTTGTTCACTCGTGAAATATCCCATTGAATTTTACATAATAATCTTTTTTTATTCTTTTGATAGGTCTTTTTAGAGAATTTTCAGTGAAGTATCTTTTGAAGATGAGGAACATGTCAGTTCCAAGTGTTAGATCTGCGTGGTATGCGGATCAGAATATAAAGGTTAATCATTACTCGTGTTGGCTTATTAGTTAACAATGAATTCATAAGTTTTAGAAATCTTTTGGTTAGCTGTTAAAAGTTTGCATAATTAAAATATATGAACTTATTTAAGTTTAGAGGCTTACTATTATTTATCAAACATGTTTAATTTGTTTTGTTTAATAAATATCGACCTAGATGAGAAATTATTTGGAATATCGGATTACTAAGAAGTGTTGACGCATGAAATCACCACTATTTACAATACAAGTTTGTTCTAGACACAAAGAGTATGAGTGCCTTCAGTGATTTATTTCAACCCATCACTTGTGGATTTCAAAAAGCCAACACAGAACTGCAGTGTTTTTCCATACTGCTGTTAGTGAGTGAATATGTATGACAGTTTAGGAAATGCAGACTGCAGAGTACACCACCTCTTGGAACTGGTCATTAACTATGTCAAGCATGGCAACCTACTGAAGAAAGGGATGCCTGAAGTGACAGCAACGTACATTATCAAAATGCAGGATGGTTAATAATGGTAGTTTCTTCGTACACAATTAAACCTTCTCCTCCTCCATCACTTCCCACCTGTCATTCTTTACTGTCTGAGCTACAAGTCACAGTTCAAATTGTTGGAAATGTGTCAAATGCAAGCAGAACTGAAGCATTCATTTTTAGAAGTTGATGGCAATGTCTTCTTGGAGCCTGTGCTGAAGACTTAAAGTGGTGCATTGCAGGAATCTCCAGAGACTTAAATAGACTTTGATCCAGAATTTGTAATTTGTGGGAGATCAGGAGGAACAGGTGGACCAATTGTAGCGCCAGAGATGCTTTAGATATACACATTTATTTGAAGATTTGGAATTGGCTCAATGGTTAATGCATTTGTGCAGTAAGCATAATGGTTTCAATGTCATTCGTGAAGCCACTAGGCTCAGCTGCTTGACTGGTGCAATCTGAGACATTACCCCATTTCGTAAAGTTAAACAACAGGTGAATGATGGTATTTTGAATGCTGTAATTTTACATAAGCCACATGAGGATTCAGCCAAATTAACAAATAAGAAACTTTGCTGAGGACCGATGCATAAGACATGTAAAAGATGCTAGTTTCCAGCAGATTGCAAAAGGACCCACTACGCCTTTCAGAAGGTTGTCATGAAATGTAATGGTCTCCACAAAGACTCAGTAATCAAACAAAGGTCATGTCAAGCAGAACAAAAATAGAATCTAATACATGAGTGTTAACCAGACAAAGAAAAAATAGGAAAAAGACCCTGAGCAAGACCAGAAAAGAGCTAAAAATGAACAGACAATTTTATGTCATTTTATGAAAAATACATGATCATTTTGTTATTGTATCAAAAATTAGATAACATTGATATTCCGACATATAAGCCTATATCAAATATTGAATCAATATTTTACAGAAAAGATGCATCGCAGTAAAAATCCATTTATACATCATAGAAGTGGGCCCACTGAGGGGTCCACACCGTATGTACACGTGTGGGGAACCAGAAACGCAAAGTGAGTGAAGGGGATCACTCAAAGAGGGAAAGCGGTGTCCACACAGATGTCTGCGGAATGCTTAACAAACCATCTAGAAAATATATATTCACAAATTTAGACAATGTTGATTTTAATAAAAAGAAACGTGCAAACAATTTAAAAAAGGTGCCATTCGTCACAAAGACTCAGGCCATGTTTTCAAGTTAAATGATTTATATGGGAGTGAGTACAAAATTATCTCAAATTCAAATGATGTGTCAGAATGGCAATTTATGAGCTCAAGTGTCTCTTCTACAAAACCAGTGAAAACAGAAAAGGAAAACATTATATCCTGGTATTTCCCCCTGGTCATTCACAGTGATTGATCTCTTGTTCTCCTTCTCCTTGTGGGTCAAATTCTGCAGGTGTTTATTGGCTGGCACAATGATGGTTTATGCTTCTAACTCAGTACAGGGCAGCTGGTCAAAATGCCTCGCAGCTTATCACAGAGGTGAGGCAGGCACAGAGGATTGCTGCAATGTTCATATGACTCTTGGCTACCTCCCTCCTGGCTCTAGAGTACCAAACCCACTTTAACTCTCCTCCTCGTTATCATTTGTTATCCCTTTCCTAAACGGCCTACTTGGCCACCTCGATGCTGTGTCACACGTTCATACCTCCTCCCATCTCGCTCACACACTTAAAAGAGTTGGGGTGTTTGTGTCCTTCTCCATGTTTCTCCTCCTCCTCAAATCTTATTTTCTCCTCCAACTCCTCATCTTCTTCCTCCACCACCTCCTCTCCAGTTCCTATCCCCGCCTCTAACTTCTTGACTCCTTCAATCATAAACTCCTACTTCTCAGATCTGGCTCCCGCCACCTGCTCCTCAACTCCTCTATTCACCGCTTTTCCCCCTGCTTCTTTGTTCTCCATTTCACCACCACCACCACATCCTCAGATCTTAATCCCTGCTTCTCTTCTCCCTCTTTCACAACCAATTCCTCCTCAGGTCTCACACCTCCTGCTCATCTACTCCTTCTGTCATCTCCAAACTCTTCTGCTTCTCCAGCCACTGCCAACATAGCTCCTTCTCTTTAACCAAAACCCCACACCATGGCACTGCTGAGCCTCCTTATATATACCCCAATCCCCCGTCCTCATAGACTAGGCCATCTATGAGGGTTTTCAGCTGTGTAATTTGCTTTACTGTTGCGGGATTGGTTTCTTTCAAATATCCATTCAACTGCAAGTGTCACTGAGACGTGCAGAGTTTGCACATCCTCTTTACTGTGGTTTCAAAAATAAGTCTGTCATGTTGGAGGCTCTGTGACGGTCCTGCACATTTATCGTTGCTTCGGCAGGGTCTTCTATGTTGAGTGGGACTCAGATGTGAGGCCCTGCAACACACGGGAAATCCCATTCCAAAAGGTTTGAATGAAGAATATTTCTATACTGCAGAACCTAGAATTAAGCACCTGTGGAGTATGCATCCTTACTAACAGACCTTATATATGGCTCAAAGTGCCAGATGGTTTAGTTTATTACATGGCATGAGTCCTGTGGAGTGGGGTAATGATCAAGGGATCTTCCTCACTTAACCCCTGGGACCTGAATCAAAGAGCAAGCAACATCACCCAGTCTTTATGGTCACTTTACTCCACACACCCATAGACAAGCAGCGGTCATCAGAAGGCCCATATGGATAAGCATTAGAACCTACTTCTAGGTAAGTTGCTCTTCAAGATGAAGATACCATATGCCTGGTGGCTCCTTGGTTTGCGCTCCCGTTTTATATACAGTCCTTCCACAGATGTTGGCCATATCAAGTGTATTACGATGTTCCTCCTGTGGTCAGTATGCATTGTGTAGTCGTTGCCAAATAGGAAAGGAATCCACTTTTTTAGACCCCTTGCAATGGCTAAACACTCTTATTGTCCACTCACATTTACTCTTTTAGCAGTGTGTGAGAGATGTACAAAGTACTGGATGGCTTTGCATGAGCCAATGTGTGAACGTGTTCATTAAGAGTTTTGGACATAGATATTCCAGTCTATGTGATTTGGAATGGATATGGTATCAATCAAAAAGACAATGTGAACGGGGCCAGAGACGCCTGGAGTGACGTACTCCCTTCAAGCATGTAACAAAATTCTCAGTAATTGTAGGTTATATTCAAATTTTACTTTTTAGAAAAGCAGGATGCTCAATGTTTTTGCAATATGGATGGTAAAAGAAACCAACAATAAAAAACAGATACAAGTGTGATCTGCTGGAATTACAAACAAAAACCCTGAAAACAACTCAAAGGGTCACATGGGAATACAATATTGAACAAGATAGTACAAAATGCTTGAGTGCAGTAACAATTGGGACCAGTGTGGAAGGAGCACTGGGACTCTGAGTCATAAGGTCTACACAACTGTGTTTCGGCCTATAAGCGATATGTTGTCAGCTGTTCTTGGGTCGGCCTTCATCAGGGTGGGAAAAACTGTTAAGGAGAATTTCCTGCATGTTCTGTCACTAAAATGAAACAGAAGGTTGTAAGAGGACTATGTATGGGCGTCTCAGCTGAGAATGTTGTTGTTTTCATTCAAAAGTCACTCAATGAATTACTATTTAAATGAAAAGGTCTATGATACCTTACCGTGAAAAGTGAGTGGCACAGTGGTGGCAAACTAGGAGAACTGTATTGGTAAGTCCTGGACCATTATAGACAGAATCCATAGCGTGGGTCAGATTTATTGGAGAAAACCGGCTGGGTTAGGGATACTATTGGTGTGAGAGCTGCAGACAAAAAATGGTAAGAGACGACATGGTCTACGTTGTCTCAACTAGAAAATGTCTTACCTAATCACAAGGCAAAGTCCCTGTGTAGAGGTCTGCTAGTCACAGGCCAGCGTCGCCATGCGGGATTGTGTGGTGTGCCAGCAACTAATGCTGAGGCGCAATGCAACCTGCAGAGAGAGGGGGAATCCTCTATTAAAAAGTCTAGGCTGTGTCATCCGCTAGAGGACACAAATCTTACCTAATAATGCGACAGAGTTCTTCTGCCCGAAAAACTATGACAGTCAAGATAAGCAACTGCGACACGGCATATGTCTTGAACGAATATCCGTGCGAAAGTCACCTAAGAAAATGAGACAGAAATTCAGGGTAACAAACTCAGTAAAGTTATATTCCTCACATCGTGTATTGGCAAGCGGGTTAGCTTGGTCGTGGACTAGCCCTTGACAGGCGTACGGATATTACCTTGTGCTTAGTAACGAACAGCGCATCTGTGGAGCTCGAGAGCCTCTGGCTGGGTGCACTGGGCGAAGAAGATGTTGCCATGACAACCACCTTGTTAATAATGGTGGCCGGTTTGCCAGAGGGTGACGTGGCAAATAATCAGAGTGTGATTGACAGGGAAAATCGAATAATCAGACAAAAGTCGTGGTACCTGGATGGCATTCTGTAACAACCCAGTGGAGAGCAACAATTAGGGCCAGAAATCGATCGGATGACGGCCTAGCCCATTTTGAGGGCATTGTCTCAATATGGGAACATTAAATAAAATAGTGGCCTCGTGGGGATCTTCAAGGAAATAGCGGATTAGTTGAATAATGGCATTATAATCATTATCAGGGTAATCGTTATTATTACGTGGCAGTGGCCATGCTGCCTAATCCAGACTGGTCTGCTTAATCCGAAGATGTGGGAACTAGAGAAACTGGATGCCATGTAACCATGTGTGTGTAGCACAAGCGTGTGGGACCAATGTTGTTTTTAGCGGCGTAACTCAGCATGTGAATACGAGACTCTGGAGCGGGCCAAATTGTATACTTAGAAAGTGCGGCCCATTATCTGGGCAATGTTCGTGTAAAAGGAGAAATGCATCGCAACGGGCAGTC
Organism: Ambystoma mexicanum; assembly: GCF_040938575.1. Classification (NCBI taxonomy): domain Eukaryota; kingdom Metazoa; phylum Chordata; class Amphibia; order Caudata; family Ambystomatidae; genus Ambystoma; species Ambystoma mexicanum. The sequence continues at coordinate 1,008,301,829 of NC_090924.1, read as the reverse complement.
TTCATCTGTGTGTATTAAGGTCAGCCCAATGTGTTCAATAATGTCATAACAGACAACCACAGTTTTGGTGATCTACAGAAGATGACAAATATACAGCGGGCCAAACATCGTGGTTAGTGTCACCAGGCATGTATAAAAACATAGTGGTTAGTGTCATCTAGGCATATATACAGACACTGGACGGCCACCGGGTAAACCAGAGTGGCAGAGTCAAATTGGAAGTACAGGCATTAAAGTTTAGCATAACAAAGTGAAACAAAGGTCGCACAACCTGGTGAACAGGGAAGCCTATGCTTAGAGGAAACCCAAAGAATCTATAAGGAGTGACGATGGACTCCGGCATTCAGAGAAATGTCTTACATTCGACAGATATGTTCAATCCTTCATTAACTGTGTTCAACTCATGTACACATTTCTGTTCCAATTGTGTTAGGGCTTTATTGATGTCACCGCCTCTGCCTTGTAATGACAGTTGCTGTACCACAAACGACTTGAGGTCTGTATTGCTGTGCTGCTTGCGGGTGTAGTGGTCCACTAGGGGTTTGTCAGCCACCTTGTTCTTTATGCAAGAGCGATGTTCAGAGATCCCGGTTCTGATCATCCTGATTGTTTTGCCAGCGTATAATAGCTTGCAGGGGCACTCGATGATATAGATAACGTGCTTACTGTTGTAATTGGTGTGATCGTGTAACTCCCATTTAACGTTCTTGTGCTCAAAGACCTTCTTAGTCTCTGTGAAGCTGCAAGCAAGGCAATGCCCACATTTAAAGTGTCCCTTGACTGGGGGAAGATCCCACAAAGTTGTTGTCGGTCGTGGTGGTTCCAGGAAGGTGTGAACCAATGATTCCTTCAGGTTGGCATTCTTCCTGAACGCAAAAAAGGGATTCTTGTCAAGGCTGCAAGGCTTCTTAATCAGATGCCAGTGTATTTTAATGGTCTTGGTGATTAGGTTGCTCAGGGGGCAAAAGGTGGTGACGCACACCAGCCTGTCCAACGCAGCCTAGGGTTTGGCAGTGAGGCAGACCTCTCTAGGTGTATTGACTGCTCTTTTTTTCGCATCTTTTATGGCGCAACGTGGATAGCCCCTGCTGATAAGTCTTTTGTGTAAATCTTCTGCATGGGTCTTGAATTTTTCTGTGTCAGTGCAATTCCTCATGACCTGCGAAAACTGCCCATAAGGCAGATTATATTTCAAGGATTCTGGGTGATAGCTGCTAAAGTGTAGAAGGCTATTCTTGTCCGTAGGTTTCTGGTAAAGTTCAGTTTTCAACCCATTTCCGGATCTGTAGATATACAGGTCAGGGAAGTGATACACTGATAGTCCCATTTGATGGTAAAGTTGATGTGTTTGTTCCTGTCGTTCAACCACTGGTGGAAGAGCAGGAGATCATATTGTTTGCCTTTCAACACCAATAGGATGTCATCTATATAGCGCTTCCAGATAGATATATGTATGTATATGTATGGATACATATATATATGTATGGATTGCTGCTGGAGGTAATGTTGTCTATTTCGTACTTAGCCATGTACAAATTGGCTACGTCTGGGGCAAAGGTAGCCCCCATACTGACCCCTTTGGTTTGTTTGTAAAGTTGGTTCTTAAACAGGAAATAGTTCTCTGACATAGTGAGCCTCACAGATTCTAGTATGAATCTGGTCGGAGTAGTGATGGTGTCTACTCTCTGCTTGAGGAAGATGCTCAGTGCTTCAAGTCCTGGTAGCTGTGGAATCGAGGTGTAGAGAGCCTTCACATCCATCGTGGCAAGAATGCAGTCATCTGGAACGATAAAAGTGTCCAGTATGTTGATGGTGCTTGTGGTGCCCTTCAGGAATGAGGGCATCTGTTTACAAAGGGTTTTAAAAACCAGTCCGTGTAGAGGGAGAGTGGTTCCAGGAGAGAATAGCAGGTGGATACAATGGGCCGGCCTGGTGGGTTAGTGGTGCTCCTATGCATTTTCGGTAGAATGTAGAAAGCTGGAATGTGTTGGTGTGATTTGTTCAGGAACATGCGTTCATCTTCGCAAATCCAGCCTTCTTCAAAAGCGTGTAGTGTCAGACTGGTGATCTCCTCCTGTAGATGTTTTGTGGGATCGCCGTTCAGTAGTGTGTATGCTTCCCTGTCTCCCAAAAGGTGTAGGTATTCTTTATCATAGTCCTCAGTGTTCAGAATAACTATCCCTCTGCCTTTATCAGCCGGTTTGATGGTAATGGAGGCGTCGGATTTAAGAGAGATGAGGGCTTCTCTTTCTTCACGTCTGAGATTATCTGGATAGTGGTTATTCTCACGCAGACCAAGAGGGACTGATTTGGTAACCAGTTTCTCAAAGGTTTCCAACTCGCTCGGGATGGTATGTGGAGGCAGAATAAAAGTGGATTTAATTTTTAGGCCGGTGATGTTCTCACGCTCCCCATCTTTGTAGCTAGTTGCTGTGTCATTGGTCTTGCACTGTTCTGGGAGATAAATCTTGAAAAAATATTTGAGACGGACATTCCTGAAGAATCTTCTTAGTTCCAGTTCTGTCTCGAAGGGTTACACCTTAGAAGCTGGAACGAAAGAGAGTCCTTTCTCAAGGAGGCTTTATCAGCCTGGCTCATTACACGTTTTGATAGGTTGAATACTGAAATCCTGTCCTCGGTCCTTGGTTTGAGTACTATTGGCGGGTCCTCATATGCTGCCCTGGGGTTGCTGGTCTCCTCCTGGGGCGGCCCCGTTGTCCCCCTCTGTGAAAAAAAGGAATCTGTTGTGGTGGGCCTGCGAGGTTCGGGTCACTCCTGCTACTGACGATGTCCCTGAAAAGGTAACAGTTCTATTCCTTCTGGTCTGATAGCCTTGTTGCAAATTAGTGTAATAGGTGTCACGTAGATAGGGGTATGTTTTTTCCTCTGCATAGTTCTGCAGGTCCTTCTTAAATTTGAGTATTTTACGATCGACTCTGATGGTTTAAACCATCACGGTCGATCATAAAATACTCACATTTAAGAAGGACAGTATCCTCTAGTGTATGACACACCCTAGACTGTTTTTAATAGAGGATTCCCCCTCTCTCCGCAGGCTTCATTTTGCCTCAGCATTAGTTGCTGATACACTGCACAAACCCGCACGGCGACGCTGAGACGTGTCTAGCAGACCTCTACACAGGGACTTTGCCTTGTGATTAGGTAAGACATTTTCTAGTTGAGACAACGTAGACCATGTCGTCTCTTACCATTGTTTGTCTGCAGCTCTCACACCAATAGTATCCCTAACCCAGCCGGTTTTCTCCAATAGATTTGACCCACACTATGGATTCTGTCTATACAATGGTCCAGGACTTACCAATACAGTTCTCCTAGGCTGCCTCCATCGTGTCACTCACTTTTCACGGTAAGGTATCACAGACGTTTTTATTTAAATAGTAATTAATTGAGTGACTTTTCAATTAAAACAACAACATTCTCAGCTGAGACGCCTATACACACTCCTCTTACATCTTTCTGTCTCATTTTATTGACAGAACCTTCAGGAAGGTCTCCCAAACACTTTTTTTAGTCCCGATGAAGGCCGACCCAAGAACAGCTGACAACACAGCGCTTATAGGCCGAAACACAGTTGTGTAGACCTTATGACTCCGAGTCCCAGTGCTCCTTCCACACTGGTTCCAATTGTTACCGTACTCAAGCATTTTGTACTATCTTGTTCAATACTGTATTCCCATGTGACCCTTCGAGTTGTTTTCAGGGTTTTTGTTTGTAATTTCAGCAGATCACACTTTAATCTGTGATGTATTGTTGGTTTCTTTTACTGTTCATATTGCAAAAAACATTGAGCATCCTGTTTTGATAAAAAATAACATTTGAATATAACCTACAATTACTGAGAATTGTCTTACATGCTTGAAGGGAGTGTGTCAATCCAGGTGTCTCTGGCCCCATTCAAATTGGGGGTCATTACGAGTACGGTGGTAAGGGGTTAATGGCGCCGGTAAGGATGCCGGTGCCGTTAACCCCTTACCACCACATTATGAAGTTCCCTCGCGGGACCCGCTCAGAACGTCTGGTCAGACCAGACGTCTTTTGCGGGTCCCGCAAGGGGACCAGGGAGCTAATAACGGGCCCATTATTAACGGGCCCGTTATTAGTTCCCTCCCCATTCCCATTGAGCCCTATGGGGGCTCGAATGGGAATGGGGATGGGTATTTTGAATGGGGATTTACCGGGTCCTCCAAGGTTGGAATGACTTGGTAAGTCCCCATTCAAAGAACCCGGACACGAGTTTGGAGGCAGCCATGGTGCTAATAGCACCATGGCTGCCTCCAAATTCGTAATGACCCCCATTGTCTTTTTGAATGCTCACATTACCTGGTAAGGACAGGGGCATAACCAGGAGCCCGATTTAACACTGGTATGGTATCAAGTGCTTATAAAGTACAACCAATCACCTTGAAAAGGCATTAAGGCATTAGAATGACCAGAAAACAACTTAGCCCAGAAGGAAACAACCCAGAACATTAAGGTGGGAACAGACGTGTTTTTTGCTTCCATCTAAATCCCAAATGCTTATCTAAATGGCAAAGATGGGCAGGCAGAGCATTACAGAGTTTTGCAGAAAGAACTGGGAATGCACGTTCCCCCACCTGACCAAATTAAATTTGGGAACAACAATGCCGGCAGAGAAAAGAACGCAGCAATGTTGACAGTTTGTGATGTATTAACCAATACCTGAAGAAAGTGGGGGTCTGACTTTACACCGACTTGTGCACCAGGCACAAGGATTTGAACTGGATGCTGTTCTCAACTGGTACCCTGTGAAGTGACTGCAAAGCTGAGGAAATGTGAGTCCTCCGTCCCAAGTGAAAGATCAATCTGGCGGCAGCATTCTGCACAATCTGTAGCTTGTGCAAAGCAGATTAAGGCAATCCCAGATATGGAGCATTTCAGAAATCGATGCGACTAGCTGCTAAAGGCATTTACTTAATGGATCTTATGTGAATAAGAGAAATTTTAAAACCTAGATGACAAAAACACATACTTATGACCTTAATGATTGGATAGTCCAGGGAAAGCAGGGGATCCAGCCAAATCCAAAAATCCCTAACTTTTTGTGACAGAACAGGGAAGGAACCAAGCCTACTAGGCCAGAGTTCCTGAGGCTAGTGGTTAGAATGTTTAGGCACTGAAGAGGGAGTAGAACTTCATATAATCTCTGTTTCTGAATATCGAATTTCAGGCAGTTCGTATTCATTCATAGGCTAACCTGTTCCAAAAATACCTTGAAACAGTCAGCCTTCCCTCCATCTGGTAAACGTAGGTAAAAAATCAGTTGAGTATCATCCGTGTAAATGAAAACAGTAGCCTCAAAAGACTGGATAATATCTGGTAACGGTCTCATACACAAATGAAAAAGCACCAGACTAAGAGGACAATCTTGAAGGACACCACAGGTGATAGGGAAATGATGACTGAGTGCCACCTTCCCAAGAGAAATTATGTGAACCAGACCAGAGTTGTGCCTCTGACTCATATATTGTAGAGGCTGGACAATAGGATAGAATGGTCAATGGTGTTAAAGGTGGCTGAGAGTTTCAACAAAATGAGAACCCCCATCCGCTGACGTCCACCAAGCAGCGAATATCATCCATTCCCGCTACCCTCACTAGCTCAATGCTATGGATAGAAACCGACCAGAGCATCATCAAAGAGATTGTTGAAGTGGGAGAATGGGAAAATATCCACCTCCCAGCCTCATCCAGACCATGGCCTAGAGGATCGCGGCCTAAGCACCCTCGCGAGAGGAGTTAGACCAAACCTCTTCCCTATCAGATGACAAAGTATCCTATTTCAAAGGCATACACATACGAGGAGCATGCCCACTAGTACGCTCTGGTCAAGCCGACGCCTGCACCATGGACCAGCTCGATTAGACACCAACCACGAAAATCATCATCGTTAGAGATTCCATGACGACATAGCCAACAGACAAGAACACTCGTGCCACCATGCACACTGGTCGCTCAAACACCAACCCACACGAAGAACATACTCAGTGCTATGACATAGCGGACCGACATACCCACGGACATGCATCTTTGTTATTTTTCACATAGGCCTTCTACAGCACCGCAGAAACGCAAGACGCCTGAAGAGCTCATGTATATGCTTGCTGATGCTTTCCCGCTACCTATCCCTATGAAAACGCCACCATGTGTATCTAATGCTGCTTGTGACATTCTGTCACCCCGCGACCCCCATATTATGGGTTATGTACCACCACCCAGAAACTAGGCCCAAGCAGGCCGCAAGCAAGAGTCCCCAGGCAGGAGCCTTGCAGACGAAAATCCTCCCAAGACATAAAGCAAAGCGCTGACCATGCAGAACGAGTCCCAGCGAGAGCCCACAGCCAAGGCCGCAATGTTGCAACCCACATGCCGTGCTCCCAGCACCAAGGTTACACCTGCCAATGCCAAATGCTCCTCAGAGGTGAAAAACAAATCTAATGCTCATAATTCTGCTCCAGCTACGGTCTGTCCACACGTGACCAAGCCGAACTGACAAGGTGCCAAGCTCACGAGACAGCAAGTCGCCAGGGTCCCACGTCTGGGACACAGTCTGCAACAACGAAGCGGCAAGTTGGACACCTACAGCGATGGGAAAGATAAGAACACCAGACCTCAAGCAGACCTGTTCATTGTCCACCACAAACACATAGTTGCACATTGTTGCCAACGCCGGGTACACCGCGAGCTGGGAACGGCGATGGTCCCAGGCTTGGGGGCTCACGGGAGAACCAATCAGAATACAAGGGGCTCATCACTAACGCCATTACCCTTAGCCAATCACCAAGTGTCCCCTTGTAACAATTTTGGTGTAGCAACTGTTAGGGACAGCCCAAGTGTACCACCTGACCCGTCCTTATCCACTAAAATTTCCCTCCATAGTCACCTATACTAACCCTACCACTCGGGGGACGAACCCGAAGTGGCGTTAGGTTTTGTGACGATTCTTCCCAGGTGACGCAGGTAGCACATCACACTGCTGTAAAAAGGGCCCGCGAGCCCCACTAACGACAAGAGCCTCTCCGGATGCATACGGTCCGAGTGTATCCCTGTCGTTACTCTAATAAACAGCAGTTATTACCGTGCTCTTGGGTGTGTCTCATACTCCTTTTGGGACGCGGGAGGAGTTGGGGCCTCCCCAGCCCCGGAGGTCCGCGGACGGCTCTGCCGCCCCCCGGGAAAATCACCCCGACAAGTTGGAGGCACTGCTGAGATCTATTTGAGGTATACTGAACCTGAGGGCAGCATTCCAAGGCCTCTTGCAACGAGGCAACCCGGCAGCGCGCCCCCCTCTGCCGTTGCCCCCTTTTGAGGACTACAGGACCATCGCGGAACTGCGAGACACCCGTACAGAGCAATCCGGATATTGCCCCTCGGGAGCCAACTTGAGAAGTATCCCGCCCGCGGTTGGCGAGTGTCCAGATGTGGTCCAGACGAGGGGAGGTGGCGAACTGCTTTGGAGGGGTGCACGCAGTCGAGCGGCCATGGCTTACGAGGACTTGGTGAGTATGACACGCCCAACAAGCAATGTAATGCTGTGTGGGAGGGGGGAGGAATTGTAATGAGGGTGGCGGGAGGCGTTTACAGTGTGTTGTAGAAGATTTGATTAATAAGTGGCGAAAGACGTGTGAGTGGTAGTGGAAAAGGCACGAGGGCCGTCATCTACCACGTCACAAAGTGAACTGGGTGGAGTTCAAGGCTACCACGTGTGGTTGTTAGAAGGCACTGATTTGTCCAGATCGCGGGCACCTGTAGAGGAAAGGTGTGGTTTTGTTATGAATTGACGTTGTAGATGAATGAATAGATGAGGTTCCCTACTAATTGAGTGTTGAAGCTCGTTAAGTAGATGACGTTTTCCCGCAGGGGGTAGATAGGTTGTTTACTGAGTGCGGAAGATAATTGGCTGGTTAAGCTCCTCTGGAGAGGGGGCGTATCACACGAGAGGCGACGCAGGATGCGCAGACCGATTATATTAAGTGATTTGATTGTGGATTACCTTAATCCAGACGAGGCGAGAAGACAGCTGTGGGGTTAATGGGGGATAATTGTGTGAAAACAAGCGCGCATTTCTGAAGTTTTGAAATTTGTACTTACAGTATATTGCAGAAGTTGTTGACGTCACACATAGGGTTTGTATAGGACACTGAGATACACCTCGCGTCCTACCTTGCGTCCATCCAGGGGTGGCCGGGGACAGAGGGTGCAAGAAGGTAGGGGCCAAAGGGAGAAGAGGCGGCCGCGCACGGAGAACGCCGGCCGCGCTCAGACGGGGAAAGGCCACGAGGGAAGAGGTGGCCGTGCACAGAGAACGCCGGCAGCACTCGATAAGGGAGGGGCGAAAAAAGGAGAGGTGGCTGCGCATGGAGAATGCCGGTCACGCTCGACAAGGGGTTGAGAAAAGGGAGGGAGAGGTCTGAAGAAGAAGGAAGGTGGGGCGGCTATAAAGCACGCTACACAGGGCAAGCAGCCGCAGGGGGCTTCGTGTGCCACGGCCGCAGGGGGCCATAATAGTAGCCTTCAAGGAAACAAATAATAAAAGAGAAGGAACTGTACACTTGCAATTGTATTACTTTTCAGCGGGCAGTCGGAAGTACCCAACAGGGCCAGGTAAAAGAAAAAAAGAGGTTGATATCGGGAAAAAGCAAATGGCTACCTACTACGGGTTGGGGACAAGAGGAAGAGCTTTAACTACACCCCTTCAGCACATTTGCACGTCTCTATCACCACATAAGGAGACAATTATAAAGTACAACATTGACTGGACACAAGGGACAGATAACAAAATACTAACACCATGGGCGCCTAACGGCAGCTTTGATTCATATACCCAGCACTCACTCTTGATATACATACATAACACATACAAAGGAAAGAAATTAGCCCACCATATAGAGATGTTTAACTTATGGAAGATGTTCCAGGGAGCCAGGCCATGGGCATGGGAATGTTTAGGGTAGAAGGGGCAACAGAGGAGAAAGGAAGCACAGAAGAGAAGGAGGTTAAAGAGGAGAAGGAGAACGGAGGGGGCGTGGGTACGGCACGCAGCAACACACTATGCACAGAAGAGAGCAAGAGGGAGAAAGAAGGATCGGTTGCAGTATCAGAAGCAAAGGTGAAAAAGGAAGGGACAGAAGATATGCCTCTGGCGAAGGTAGTGAAGAAGGAAGAAGGAGGGTTGTAACAGATTTAAGAGAAGTAGCCAGACAACAGTTAACAGCCGCTGAGGGATACTCAAACCCCGCGTACAGCCTTCCACCATACACCCCTACAGATAGATACCAGAGGGGGGTGGCAGCGACGGGCACGATAGACTCAAGCACAATACAGGCAGGCACGGGGGCGGAAAGAGAATTGTGGAAAACATTGCAAACATAGGACCAGATGAATGAATAGCAGCACAGGTACTGCTGAAGCTCAGAGAGACACTAACAGGAGAAGAGGAGGACGCAGTGAGAAGAGTGAACAAGGAAGAAATGGACAACACACAGACAGGGACTGAGGTGAGTAAAACACGAGAAGGGCGGCTGTCACAGGTAGAGGAAGAAATGTTGGAAGAAAGGTTGGCTGAATTAAGGGAAGTATGAAGCGCACTGATCAGACAGTTCGAGCACGAAACACGAGAAAGGAAGAAGGAAAGAAAGGAGAATAGGGAGGAGCAGGCGAGGATGAAGGAGTGAACGGAAGAGAGGAAGAAGGAAGAGGAGCGGTTGAGGGCAATAGCAGAGAGGGTGTCACGGATGGAGCAACGGGAAATGAGAAGGAAGGAGGAAGAGAAGGATAGGGAAATAGAAATGTGGAAAAGGATGATACTATCTGAAAGCGCCCGGAAGTATGAAGAAGGTAAAGTAATAGAGAGCATATTAAAGAGGGAAGGGGGAATAAGGGGGAGAAAGGAAGAAGAAGAGAGGATATTGGCGAAGGTGACTAAAGAGGTATTAGAAGAACTACACAGGAAACGAGGGGAAATAGGAGGTGAAGTAGTGGGAGAGAAGGAAGAGGAGAAAAGAGATAGGAGAGTGGAACACGGAGTGAAAAAGTACACACGCCAGGACTTGGAGGTGGCAACAACGTCAAAACAGGGGACCGCTGTTAAAGGAGGTGAGCACAAGGAAATGGACTTAATAGATTTAAGGACGGTAACAGTGGGGGGAAAATGCACAGAGGGGGATTGTTATTTCCTGATGGATTTTGCAGCGAGGATGAGGAAGATTCGGGAACGAGTGGAAGAGATGGCAATAGGGAGAGTTTAGACAAGCTATACATAACGCGCACTAACTGCGAGTCACCATGGGCCTGCAAAAGGAGGGATGGAGTAAACACAGGAGAAACACAGGTAAGGGAGGTAACAAGAAAAACGCCACAACCACTAACACCGACACCAGCACAAACACCACACCCATTGACACCACGACTACTGACACCAACCCCTGCGCACACCCCATATGTCGGCAGACTAAGGGACCTCCCAGGATGCAGGCAGGAAGAACGGGCGAGCACACCCACGATGAGAGAAGAGGGTAACAGGAGAGGAAGGAAGGATGCAGGGTACGAAAGAACAAACAATTGTAGCATTGACATCATTGAAGAGCTACCTGACACAAAGGAAGGAGATGAATACACCAACATAACAACACGGACACCAGGGGAGGTGAGGGAGAACAATTTAATGCCACTTGTGGAGAGGGGAGGGGCCAAACCACAATATGTCCCATGGAAGCATGCCGACAAAGAAAATATAAAATGCAGGCTTCCATCACTAAGTGGAGGAGCTGGTTAGTGGATCTACGAGATGGAAAAACACAGTGCGGGGGAAAAAACTAGCGGTGGGGAACGTCAAGGGGCTCCTGATATCAATATTGGGCAATGCTGCAGATGACATTTGGAAAAGGTCGGGATTCCCAGGGGTCACAATAACAGACACGTCACATGATGGAGCACCATTTGCCAACTGCAGACATGCGCTGTGGCAGGCATTGAGGGTCCAGCACCCAGACATGTCAGACATAGGAGCAATAACGTCACGCAAGATGCGTGAGAATGAAGATCCTGTTGATTACATCCAGGAGATTCAGGAGAAGTGGCGCTTGGAAAACGCGGGAGCCATGGGATAAAACACTAGCACTTTTCTACCATATACTAGTACAAAAGCAACTGAAGACAATAGTGGGGATGGAAGTTAAGGCCTGGCCAGAAATACAACTAACTATAGTTCACCACTGCAGGACATGGCAGGAAAAGATGAAACAAAAGGAGGAAGATAGAAAGGCAGAAGAGGCAAAATTGGTACAGAGGAAACTATCAAAATATGCCATGGAAGGAGCACTAATATCTACACCCGCCCCCACACAGGTCATGGTTGCACAAGACACAACACAACAGCAGGTGGCACAGTTACAGCAGCCAGCACAAATAATAACACAGCAGATGCCCCCACCCCCACCATACACGGCATACACTGGAGGAGGGAATATGCAGATGGGAAACGGATATTTAAACAAATACAGGGGGAGGAGCGGTCAGATGAGAAGGAGGGGTTATGGCCCGCCTGCCCAACAACAAGATGGAGGGTTCCAGGGCTACAACCCAAATGAACAACAGGGGTACCAAGACAACACGGGGGTTTCCCATGGCATGCCCGAGAACCACCAATATGTTGGATATGTGGTATGGTGGGATCCATGTCACGCACTTGCAGGGTGAGACCCCCCAAGCTGCCTGGGGGATCAAGGGCAGCAAGGGCCTATGGGGGAACAGCAATTTTACCAACAACAGCAAGGACCACAGCAATTTATACCACAACAACAGGCGCCACCGCAACAATCCCAGCCACAAACACCGGCCTACATACAGCAACCACAAATACAACAACAACAACAGGCACAGCAGGCATCACCACAGCCACAGATACAGGTACAAACATACTCACCACCACAGCAACAGGCGATAGCCACACAACAACATCAAGTACAACTGGTACAACAGCTCACACAAATACAGGACAATGCAGTATCAACAACTGATGCTCCCCTACAGCAGACACAGCTGGGGAAGGTGGCAATATTGGGTCACAACCCTTACACAGGAAGCAGTCAGTCACTATATCCACAATAGGACAGCCCACTGTTGTCCTTGATGTGTCCCATCCTATCAGTAACACCTAATACTGCGGAGGAACCACGCATAAAGGTGGCGATAGGTGACAAAAAAATGTCCTTACTAGTTGACACCGGGGCAACTAGGTCTTGCATAAGGGAGGGGAAGTTTAAAATGTCAGGCGAAGCTATGCACACTCAAGGATTTTCTGGGACTCGAGGTTTGGTTCCCTTCATTGATAACATCTCCCTATCTATAGGAGATCACGACATGTCTCTTCTACTTCTGTAGTCAGAGCAGTCACCAGTAAACATACTTGGAAGAGATATCATGAGCAGGTTGAATATGACCATCTCCTTCATGGAGAAGGGCATAATTTGCTCTGCATCAGGCATTAACATGCTCACAGAACGACAAATATTGCAGGCTTATTGTGGCCAAACAGTAGCCCGGGCTGAGCCAGTGGATGGAGACATCTTCCAATACGGGACTGACATGGCAATAGCATGGTTGCCTGGAATTGAGGGCAAAATTTGGAGGAGGCCAGCCGCTTACCTATTCAGACCAGAAACACCAGCAAATGAAAAAGAAGGGAAAATGATTTCAGTAAGCATCGAGCGCATTATGGCTACTGCAGACTACATCGCAGTACATGCCCAGGATAGGGAGGGGAGGGCCTGGAGAGCTGTGATAGCACTGGCAGAGGGGTGCAGGCTTACACAGGTATCGGACGAGGAGCTCTTCTCAGACGATAATGGAGAGGGAGAAATGGTGTTTGGAATGAGCATTAACATCTGGTTGAAAGTAACATACAAGCAAGTGGCACAAAAAATGGCCATAGCACTAGAGGCACCTGCCCCCACACCAGTGCCATTTTACGAGGAAGACATGGCAACTGTACCAACATCCCTGTGGACCACCAGTCCATATGACATTGTCTGCATCAAAAGCATTGGAGGAGTAAAAATAAAAAAGGAGCAATGCTACCAAGAGTGAAGCAATACCCACTATCAAAAGAGGCAGATGAGGGCATATATGAAACAATAACAGCTTTAATAAACAATGGTATACTAGTACCATCAGATTCACTGTGCAACACTGCTGTGTACCCTGTGCGCAAAGCGAAAGGAGGGTCTTGGTGTTTTATCCAGGACCTGAGACCTTTGAACTACACTGTAGAAGCAGAGTACCCCATAGCAGCTAACCCAGCCACCATACTGTGTGGAATACCAGAAGAGGCATCACGGTTCACCGTGATTGACCTCAACAATGCTTTATTTTCGATACCTCTGCACCCTGACTCACATGCTTCACATACCGCAACACAAAATGGAAACTCCCAAGACTGCCACAAGGGTACTGTGAGTCACCATCCATCTTCAACAGAGTGATACAAATGGATTTGGGCAATATTGAGATGGAGAGCTCGGTGCTGCAATATGTGGATGACATAATAATCTGCAGCACCACAGAGGAGAGATGTAGGAAGGACTCAGTGAAGATGCTCACAGTGTTAGCTGAGAAGGGGTACAAGGTAGACAATGAAAAGTTAAAGTACTGACAAGAACAGGTGCTTTACATTGGTCAGCTCATTTCACAACATGGAAGGAACATTGTACCACAAAGGGCACAAGCAATAACAAACAAACCACAACCACAGACAGTAAGAGAGTTATAGCAGTTTTTGGGCCTATGCAACTACTGCGGGGCGTGGGATTTTGACTACAGCTCATACATAGGACCCCAACTAGAGGCCCTCAGAGAAGCAAAGAAAGGGGATAAGAAGTTGGGATGGACAAGAGAAATGAAAGAGGTATTTGATGAATTGAAACACGCTATCTCAACAGCACCCGTACTGGCCACTCCAAACTATGAACACCAATGTTTCATCTTCTCACATTGCGACTCAGCAGTAATGGGGATCAAGTCTGTAGCATTTTACAGCGGACACTTGCACCATGAATTGTTGGGTCACTTCCCTTGCGAAAAGAGCCTGGCCGCCGCAGCCTTTGCGGTAGAAAAATCATCATCCATAACAACGGGGTGCCCCACCACACTGTCTGTGGAACATGCCCTCCTTGCAATACTGAACAAACCCAAATCAACATTGACCACACAGAGGGCATCAGGTTACGAGATCATTTTATCCAGACCGGAGCTGACGATTGTAAGATGCAGTAATGTAAACCCAGCAAGGTTCAAAGCAGAGGTAGTAGAAGATGGTGACTACGCTCATGATTGCACACAGGTGATCGAAATATACTCCAGCGCAAGAAAGGTTGAGGAAAATGCCCTAGAAGGGGGAGAGATAATGTACATTGATGGGTCCTCAACAATTGACCAGAGTGATGGGGCACGAAGAACAGGAGCAGCAGTGGTTCATTTGACAGAGGATTGGATGTATGTACCAGTAAAATGTGTTGAACTACCACAACATTACTCAGTCCAAGCAGCAGAACTAGTGGCCCTAATTTTGGCACTAAAGAGAGCAATGACAAGAGGGTAACAATATATTCAGACAGTGCATACTTCACATCGACAGTGCACTCAGGGTTAATAAAATGGCAACGAAGGGGGTTCAGAAGAGCAGATGGTACCCCAGTACAACATGCCCTCCTACTTGCTGAACTGATTGAAGTGATTAATGACCCTAGAGAAATAGCCTTGGTGAAGTGTCAGGCCCACACTAACGGGGATGACCCTATCTCTAAAGGTAATGAAACAGCAGATGCACATGCCAAACATGCTGCGTATTTTGGCGAGATTTGGACCCTCCCAGAAAAACAAAAAGATAAGGGGAGGGCAGGGGCAAGACAGATGTTGATGAAGGAGGGGTACACACACATCCCTGAAACTCAAATTATGGAATTACAGGCAGCAGCACCCATTGCAGAAAAAGAACTATGGGTCAAAATAGGATCCACAATGTCCCCCACAGATGCATTATGGCGTCGGAATAGTACAGGCAAAGTTGTGATGCCACTAGCCCTATTGAAAACAGACTTGGCTCAACTACACCACCCCACACACACAGGAAAGGAAGTGATTGCAGCATGGATAAAAGAGGCCTGGTTCTGTCCCGAGCTAAATTCACACGTTACAAACTTTATCAGCAATTGCCTAACCTGTCAACAGTTCACGGCCGGTCACATGCTGCAAGTGATCAAATGTACTATACCCCAGCCAGAACGACCCTTTCTGCACCTGCACATTGACTACGTTGACATGATCAACACATGTCAAGGACACAGATACATGATTGTGGTGGTATGCCCATTTTCAAGGTGGATCGAGGCTGGACCCTGCTCTCATGCAGACGCCTTCAGAGCAGCTAGGTTCCTGGTGAGGGAGGTCTTCCCGAGGTGGGGGTTTACGAGGTGCTGCGGTCAGACAATGGCCCACACTTTGCCAATGAAATGTTCCAACACATAACTACACTACTTGGCATTAAACACAAATTTGCATGCGCGTACCACCCGCAAGCCAATGGTGTTTGCGAACGCCTGAACGGCTTCCTAAAAGAAGAAATTGCAAAAATTCAGCAGGCAATTAAGAAACATTGGTTATACTGCCTCTCCTTAGCCCTGTTTGAATTAAGGAATAAGCCAGGGTCAGATCACCACCTCACACCCCACGAGGTAGTGACAGGACGTCAGATGCGCCTCCCACTAACACCACCATCAAGGGCCATGACAGATTACCATACCTCTGCATATGTTTTTGGTGATGAAATGTATGAGTATGTGTCTTCTTTGATTACTAGTGTCGCCTTTATCTCTCAACAGCTCGAGCGGACGCGGGGCGGGTCGAAAAACACACAACAAGAAGGAACAAACGAGGAGCAGGAAAAACCATCACAGTGGACTGTTAAGGAAGGGGACCACGTCCTCCTCCGAAACTTCAACCGCCGGTGGAATAGAACACGATTTACCGGGCCCCACCAGGTGGAAGCAGTAGCTCCTAGAGCAATAAAGTTGAGAGATAAGCACGTCTGGAATCATCTGCATGACGTCAAGCCCTACAAAGATCAGACCCGCCCTTGCGTTGATGACAGGGCCAACACTGCAGCAACAGCAACAGAAGACAACACAGCAAAAGACAACTGTGATACCGCCCATAACCCCTCCCAAACAACAGACACTACTAAGGACTCAAATGGACAATTGCCCATAGCCTACCCCATGGTCACAAGATCCCAGAGCAAACAAATCACTGCCTCAGCCAGCCCCCCCCCGCCACTACCCAAATAAAGGACATTGCCTAACAACCTGTAATATTGCACCACACTTGTAGACACGTGCATGTTCTATTTCTCTTTTTGTCTCGCACATGTAGGTACCACATACAACTGTTTATGTATAGAAGAAAAGTAAAGTAACTAACTTGCATTTTTGCCCAAGAGTAAATGCTACCCACAGACGACAACACACCTGAAACACTGTCACAACAATTGTATACGTTATAAAAAGACCAAAATATCTAAAAAAGAGAAGGATAAGTGTGTATTACAACACATTCAATTTGGCCATAGAACAATTACTTCCACATCTCCACAAGCACTTAACAGCCCTAAGAGATCAGTCACTAAGAGTAGCGTGGGAACATCTTTTCACTTGGGCATTAAACGACTACTTGATTGGGAGAGCTTGAATAAACATAACTAACAAATGAATGCTAATTTTTAGAAATTTCCAGGCGGGCATCTATATAATAGAGAAAAATAAGCTGCAGGACGGCAGCAAAGGTAAGAGGAAAATGCTGATGATATTAGCTATTGTAATAAAAATAATAGGTATGTTGTTTATCACTGGTCTCTGTCTGTCTGCCTCTGTCTGGCAGACTCACTATGCTTACTCTGTTATGGCTGCACCTCCTACTAACAAACCCCCCACCACGGCTGCAACAGGTACGGTGTCAGGTGGTACAAGCAGAACAAGAATAAACAGGGGAAGAAGTAGACGTAGCACATCTAGTGATAAGAATGGGGTTGACACATATCTTACAGATTCAGCACACGTCTCAAACAACATGTGGTATTAGCACATGTCTAAAATTGGTAAGGGGACAACTAAGGACAGCTGCTATGTGTGCTCATTGATCGCATGCGCCATGAGCACCTCCAGACCATTTGTGGCTACTGAAGTACCAGCAACATCAGTAGAATGCCTGATATACCTGGCCATGTTCCAAACGAAAGGACGTTTTCAAGGCAGAATGGCAATAATAAAATGGAAGACAAGAGACACATACCCGTATGAAAATAATTTCATCAAGACACTCCACATGTACAATCACTACTGGCAGCTAACAGAAGGGCTCCAGTACGTGACGGATGGGCCAAATAAAGGAGAGACGAAGGAAGTGATGTTGAATTACCTACCATGTGATGGCGCGCAATTGAAGTTGCAGGAGAAATGGGGTGCTGGGAAAGACCACTACTTCTCATTTATGGGGAAAATATACACAAAGGAAGGATGGACAGACGGAGTTGTGGGGAGCGAGATGGTAACCATGACGAAACCAAATATAGCGAAAATAGACGATATGCACAACAAGTGTTTCAATGGTTGAATAAAGACAGCTGGACTGGTAACATGGTTGGAGAAGGACGAAGACCCAGTAACAATACTCCACTAACTGCACCGACACTATGCTATCAACACAACTGAGACTTCCATGTTGGAAGGAACAGCAATTGCAAAAGGATAGTGATGATAACTAAGGAGGGTGCCGGTACAGCGGTTTTAATGGACCACTATTGGGCCTGCGGAGATGAGGCATACAACAGCTTGCCGCCATCTTGGAATGGACTATGCACAATGGTACACATAAATGTGCCATGCCTACTGGTACCACAAAAGGATGTCAACTTGGGGAATTTCCCTAAGATGGACAAAGGGAATAAAAGGAGGAAAAGATCTGTGACGTTTGAAGAAGGGAAAGAAATTAATGACACAAACACATTGTCAAGAGTGAAAAGACAAGGAGAACCACTGACAGGAAACTACCTGTGGGGAAGATCGGAAACAGCTCTCAGTGACATTCCACCTGGACACAGACTGTTTAGCAGAGCAGCAATGTTCTTCTCATCAATAATACATCCAGGACTGCAGGCATATGCAAATGCGAAATGGCTCCAGATAACAAGATGGGAGCTAATGATGACAATAAACTCCACCGTCAATGGATTTAATGCAATAAAAGAAAAATTGAGGGCAGTACGAATGGTAGCACTGCAGAATAGATATGTGCTGGATCTACTGACGGTGATGGAAGGAGGAGTTTGTGCAACAATTGGAAAATCATGTTGCGCATTCATCCCAGCAAATGACGCAGACAGCGGCACACTTACTGAGGCAGTATCACAACTTGCCAAGATGCACTCCAAGATGGAAGAAGAAGCTAAGGGAGTGAAGAAAGATGGCAGCTGGTTTTCCTTCCTGTGGTCGTGGATGCCATCATGGCTGTCAGATGGACTAAAACTAATAGCTGGGTGCATAATACTGGGAATGGTTGTGTTGATAGGAATGAGGTTGTGGAAAGCAAGAACAGCACGTACAACAGATGAAATGATGGAAATGGTCAGCATGCATGCCTTACTACCAGCAGAAGATGACAAGCACACAGACATAATTATAAAGGAACGAGAAAGGGTGTGCAAGCAAATACTAGAAACACACTTGGACCCACCATCTGTGAAGGAGGAGAACCCAAGGAACCCGAAGAGCTATGTTGGAAAGTGGGTATACTGCAAACCCGGTGGTGGCTGTGTTTATATGTACTGGTCATTTGAAGATCATGTCAACCACTATGGACACCTGGCTGGAATAACGAAAATATGGAGAGAACTTGGAGATAAGGAAAAGGATAATTTTGTGGTCGACAAGTCGACCAGAGTGGGGACTGAAGTGGGAGAATGGGAAAATACCCTCCCCCTCGCCTCATCCAGGCCATGGCCTAGTGGATCGCGGCCTAAGCACCCACGCGAGAGGAGTTCCACCAAACCTCTTCCCTACCGGATGACAAAGTATCCTGTTGCAAAGGAGGAGCATGCCCACCAGTACCCTCTGGTCAAGCCGACGCCTGCGCCATGGACCAGCTCGATTAGACACCAACCACGAAAAAATCATCATCGTTAGAGATGCCATGACGACATAGCCAACAGACAAGAACACTTGTGCCACCATGCACACTGGTTGCTCACACAGCAACCCACACAAAGAACATACTCAGTGTTATGACATAGCAGACTGACATACCCACGGACATGCATCGTTGTTATTTTTTACATAGGCCTTCTACAGCACCGCAGAAACGCAAGACGCCTGAAGAGCTCATGTATATGCTTGCTGATGCTTTCCCGCTACCTATCCCTATGAAGACGCCACCATGTGTATCTAATGCTGCTTGTGACATTCTGTCACCCCTCTACCCCCATATTATGGGTTATGTACCGCCACCCAGAAACTAGGACCAAGTAGGCTGCAAGCAAGAGTCCCCAGGCAGGAGCCTTGCAGACGAAATCCTCCCAAGACGAAAAGCAAAGCGCTGACCATGCAGAACGAGTCCGAGCAAGAGCCCACAGCCAAGGCCGCAATGTTGCAACCCACATGCCGCGCTCCCAGCGCCAAGTTTACACCTGCCAATGCCAAATGCTCCTCAGAGGCGAAATACAAATCTAATGCTCATAATTCTGCTCCAGCTACGGTCTCTCCACACACTTGTGGAGCCAAGCCAAACTGACAAGGTGCCAAGCTCACAAGACAGAAAGTCGCCAGGGTCCCACGTCTGGGACACAGTCTGCAACAACGAAGCGGCAAGTTGGACACCTACAGCGATGGGAAAGACATGAACACCAGACCTCAAGCAGACCTGTCCATTGCCCACCACAAACACATAGTTGCACATTGTTGCCAACGCCAGGTACACCGCGAGCTAGGAACGGCGATGGTCCCAGGCTTGGGGGCTCACGGGAGAACCAATCAGAATACAAGGGGCTCATCACTAATGCCATTACACTTAGCCAATCACCAAGTGTCCCCTTGTAACAATTTCGGTGTAGCAACTGTTAGGGACAGCCCAACTGTACCACCTGACCCGTCCTTATCCACTAACATTTCCCTCCATAGGCACCTATACTAACCCTACCACTTGGGGGACCAACCCGAAGTGGCATTTGGTTTTGTGACGATTCTTCCCAGGTGACGCAGGTAGCGCATCACACTGCTGTAAAAAGGGCCTGCGAGCCCCACTAACGACGAGAGCCTCTCAGGATGCATACGGTCTGAGCACATCCCTGCCGTTACTCTAATAAACAGCAATTACCTTGCTCTTGGGTGTGTCTCATACTCCTTTTGGGACGCGGGAGGAGTTGGGGCCTCTCGAGCCCCAGAGGTCCGCAGACGGCTCTGCCGGCCCCCAGGAAAATCACCCCGACACTGTGCTCATCTATGAAGGCTTACAATTGCGACTTAACTTCTACTTCCATCAATTTGCTTGGATATGGATGCAAAGAGGTAGGGCGATAATTTGCCAAATCACTGGGATCTAAAGAGGGTTTTTACATTATGGGTAAAACTGCAGCTATCTTTAACCGGTCAGAGTCCAGCACTGACTCGGAAGAGCTATTAATAATTTGAGAAAGATCTGACACAACCACTGGTTGAAACTTTATAATTATTTTGGCTGGGCAGGCTCCGTGCAGTGAACCAGTAGCACGGTGAGCTGTCAATCTCTGATGATATGGTGATGGAGATTGGATGAAAAGTAGTGAAAACTGAGTAGGAGACTGAACGACTGGCCAACTACATAGAGAGGCCAGACTATTGTTAGCTGAACAAGACACTTGACAATTCACATTGAATTTGATTTTTTTTTTTTTTTTATTTTTTTTTTAATTGTGTTACAATTTTTACAAAAATATGGCATGAGTAGTCTTCATACATCATACATCAAGCGTCCAGATTCCTTTTAATAAGCTTAGGCTTGAGGAAATTCCTCCTGCTCGAGCTTCAAGGATTTAAGGAAGAGTGTTACTCCTATAACACATCTGATATTATTCCCGTTCGTCAGGAGTGTCCAGAGGTTTTCCTCGTCGAGGGTGAGGTGGTTTTCCAGTGGATCTGCAAGGTATTTGTCTCTTTTTGTTTTGAGCCCGGAGCATTCCATTAGCAGGTGTTTTGTGCTTTCTATGGCGTTTGTAGATTGACAGAAGCGACAGGAACTCGATGGTACTTGGTTGCGAATTGCCAAAATTTCGTTGGTTTTTATTTGGTTCTGCTTGAATCTTAGAAACAGACGACTTAGGTTCTTGTCTGGAAACCTCAGTAGGTAGCCGCGCGTAGCATTTAGCTTCATTGGAGCAGTTGGTAGTTGTGCTGTGATGGAATACGACCAAGCCACTTCTTGGGTGTGAATCCAGTCTGCTTCTAAAAGTTTTTGCGACACTCGATTTGGATTGTGTATGAGTGTCTCAACAGGAAGATCCAATTCTTCCAACATTTTCCGGTTGAATTGTTCCCAATTTACAAGCGTCCGATTTTTTCCCTCGGAAAGTTCTTTCCGTATGAGGTCCAGTACTCTGGCTTCTGGATTGTTTATTACCTTACGGTATAACATCAGGGTGGCTCTCAGTTTTATTGCCAACAGTGAGGAAATACATAGCTCTCGTCTTATTAGTGCAATTGGAGTGGATTGGGCTAAACCAAGGACCCTTCGCCAAAAGAAAGCTTCCAATTTCTCCCAGATGGTGTTCGGAGCTAGCAGCATTGCGTCCATCCCATAGATTAGGGCCGGAACAACCTTGGCTTTGTAAAATCTCACAATAGGTACAATCGAAAAACGGCCGTGTTTCTTGTCCATGGCCTTAGCTTGGGCTGTGAGATTTTTTAGCTTTGCCCAGAGTGTTTCAAGCATAGTTTTTTCCTCTTTATCGTTACTGATTGTGATCCCAAGGTATTTAAAGGCTTCCACTCTTTCCAGCTTCCTTCCGTCACAATGCCAGGTAAACTTGGAATTCCACTTTAAGGATCTGCCCAGGATGAGCACTTTAGTCTTTGCAGTATTTAGGCGTAAGTTGTTTTCCGACATATATGTTACCATATTGTCCAATTGTCGTTGGAGGCCTATAGGAGTTAAATCCATCAGGATGATATCATCCGCGTACAGTAGTCGATCTATCTTCTCCCCTCTCATTGTTGGGGGAAAATGTCTGATCGTGAAGGTGGAATCTTCGTAATCGGCGATATAAGAGTTGTACAGCGATGGGGCCAAAGGACAGCCCTGCTTGACTCCTCGTGCTGTTTCGATTTCTTCCGAGAGTCGACCATCTGCACTCAAACGAACTCGGATTGATGTCCATTGGTGTAGAGCCTTGATTGGGTTTAGGATTGACTCCGGGCAACCTTTAGATTCCAATTTCACCCATAGGCGCTCCCTATCTACCTGGTCAAACGCTTGTACCAGGTCGATAAAAACGATATAGATTGGATTGCCACTTTGAAGGACCTTTCCCTTTAGGACACTCATGAGTAGAATGTTCGTTGAAGTTCCAGAGTTTCTGATGAAACCATTCTGGAATGGGTCCATTGCTTTTGACGAACGCGTCCACTCTTGGAACGCATCTAGGGCCAGGGACGCAAAAACTTTCCCCATTACGTCCAAGAGGGCGATGGGCCTGTATTGGTTCGGGTCGTCGGTCGCACCTCTCTTGTAGATAGGCACAATGTTGGCTTTTCGCCATGTTGGTGGTATTGCTCTTTTTCTGTTACAATTAGCGAAGAGCTCACTCATGATGTTGGCCCAGCACTCAGGATTTTTTTTCAGTTCTAGATTACTAATCCCGTCGGGTCCAGGAGCCCTCGAGTTGTTTAATTTCTTTAGTTTATCTAAGATAGACTCTTTATCATCAGGAATGGACCATGGGCTTGTCTTTTTGTGACGGTCGCTCTTAGAAATTTCAGTTACGTTCACTGCATTAATGGGTGCGAATAATTTTGAAAAATGGTCGATCCAGCGCGCCTCACCCACGTTGTTCTGGATACTCTCATTGATGTTCTTTTGTGTTCCTTTGATCAAGTTCCAGAACTCTTTAGGCTTCTTGCCACAGATGGTTGACAGCATTTGCTGAGAATCGTTCAGGTACAGCTGGTAACGGTGATTTTGAAGCCAGCTTCTGTAGTGCCGGTCCGATTTTAGCCACTTTTCGTAGTTCTCTGAGGATGGAGTTCTTTGTGCTAATCTTTTAAGTCTTCTGAGTTCCTTCCTTTTCACTACCAGATCTTTATTATAAGCATGGGGGTAAGATTGATCTTTTTTCACCACCGATGCTTTTGCTGGGTCCATTAGAAACCTGGTTAGTAAAGGTGTGTAGTCCAGGTCAAACTCTTTTCTTTTTGACGCTTTTGATCTTGGAATTTGAGAGCCAACAAATTGGGCTTCCAGTTCCCGTATACCCTTTTCAGATATTTTGACTCGCTTGCCTTTTTCTGTTGTCTCCAATGGCAGATTCTTCAGAGTCGTTTGGGGTTTGGTGGCCCATACTTCAGTCACCAAGAGATTATGGTCACTAAAAGTTGTTGGCCTTATTGTAAAGGAGCAGATCTCTGGCAAGATGTCTCTCGAGACGAATATATGGTCTATCGTTCCTTTTTGTTCGTCTCGTTGCCATGAGGGAGTTGCCAGATTTGCCTTATTTCGCTGCCAGTGCAGGTTGTGCATGTCTCGTTCGGCCATGATCTTGTCAAGAAAAATGCCTCTCTCCCGCGCGGGAGACTTCAGGTTTGGCGATGTAGAACGGTTGCCAATTCCTTCACATATGGCATTGAAATCCCCGCCTATAATGGTACTATGGTCGTTCCATATCTTCTGTGCTTCCTCAAGAGCGTTTTGAAGTTCATTAATGAAATCTTCGTTGGTTGTTACCTGGGGGTTCCAGTAGACGTTGACCAAAAGAATCAAACTTTCCTTTTGATTCAGTGTATGGGGTTTTCTTGTAAGAAGCAAGGCTTGTATCCAGTAAGGAGTTTTTAGTATTTTAAAAATTTCCAGGCCTGATCCTGCTTTGATGGCGGTAATGAGGCCTGCTGATGGTCTTCCCGATTCACCTTTTCTAGCACACGTGAATGCTATATCGTAGCCATCTAGTTGGGGTTTAGTAGTTAGCTAGGTCTCCTGGAGGCAGAGTGCGTCAAAATTTCCCAGATTAACGTCGGTTTCTCTTGTTAAATGTGCAAAGCCTCTCGTATTCCAACTGCCAAATCTTAGTGGATGTGGCGATGGAGTTTGTGTCTTCCGTACTTTTGGCTTTCCCAAGCACATAGAGATCTTCATTCCCCTCAATCGTTGCTAGTGGTTTTTTCGATTTGAAGCTTCAGCTCTGTGCCATGTCCAAGATTCCACTTCATTTGAACTAAGTCTACCATCATTGTTGGGAGACCGGTTATTACCATTAGATTGTAGGGGTCGTTTGTTTCGATGGGTGTTTTGTTCCCGGTGCGCGTCTTTTTGTGGAATTGTCTCGGGTCTTTTTCTCTCTTTTTGATTATCCACTCCAGTTCTTAGATTGGTTGGACTACGATTCATCCAACCTGGCTGTGCGTGAGGCATTTTGCTGATATATCTAGTGCTCATTTGCGGGGTGGCCTTTATATTTCTCTTGTCTCTTTCAGTTCGTGTGAATAAATCCTTTTTTACGTGAACCTGTTTGGGGTCAGATAGTTCAAATCCCATAGATAGTAGATTTTCGGATTCTCTCAATATGTGTCGTTTAGTATTTTCCGAGTGGAGATGTATATAAGAATAATCAGTTCTCCCGGTGGTACTTGGTTCTACTATCCACAGGTCTTTATTTTCAATCTGCTTTAGACTTGTGATTTGGGTCAAAATTTTTAAAATATTTGATCTGTTCATAGTTATATCCTCTTGCTTTGAGTTGATGTTTTTCAGTCTTAACATATGGGCGGTTAGGATTTGTTTTGCTGCTTTTTTCCGTTCTTGGTCTTGTTCTAATGTGCTTTCTCCTTTTTTTTTCTGGTTCACCTCAGTAATGTATTGGAGGTAAGAGTCTGAGGTCTTTTTTTTGTTATCGTGGCTAAGTTTACGAGCCTTTTTCCGCTCTCCTTTATCCGCCTGACCTCGAGTGTGAGCCGGAGTAGACCAGATTTTGTTTTCCTTCCATATGTTTGTGACGTGTCTACATCTCTCGTTTGATCTTTGTTCTTTCTGGATGTTAGGCCTTGAACTCGAAGTGGATGTGGAGTCAACTTTTTGCGGTCTTTGATTTTTCACTGTTACTTCTATTGGTGAATCAGGAATTTCGTACATAAAGACCTTGTGTGGTGGTTCATTTTTGGGAGAGTCCATGATCGCTCTGTGTACCTTTCTCTTTGACGATTTTGTTGGTTAATTTTCGGATCCTGTCTCATCCACGGTCACAAGACTCCCATCCGACTGCTCCAAAACCATAAGAACTGGCTCTTTTTCCTTTGCACGGTTAGATCGCTTTTCGCTCTCATCAGTAGTTCGAGTAGCTGTTTTCTTCACTGCTTTCTTTGCAAGACCGTTTTTCCTAACGGCAACCTTTAGCTGCTTCTGAGGTATTTGAGAAACCAAAGAAGTAGTTGGTCTATTCCCTTCCTTCTTCGAAGTTTGACTAACAATTGATTTTTGTTGCGAGAATATTCCAAATGTAAAGTTCTTTGGCTTTGCAGTGGTGTCTTTACTGGGGTTCCCCACTTTGTCCCCAGTCTGGATGTAGGAAAAGGGATTAGCTGTTTCTTGGTTTGCCCCCATCGTGACTGCTTCATTTTCCGTCACCATATGATTCTCTCCTTCGTCAAGAATAGCTATAATAGCGTCTAGTGGCTCACCGCCTTGTTCGATGTTGAAAGTGTTGGTGACTCTATCATCATGTGCCAATGACCCAGCCGTTTCGTCCTGTCTGATAGAGGGGGCTATCTGTTCTGTGTTGGGATTTTGTGATTGTTTGTTCTCTGGTTCCTCAACTGGCGGATGGGATCCATAGACAATACTGCAGCGACAGGTTTCAACCTGTCCTTTTTTTTGCGTGCTTCTTTCCATTTCAGGGTTTTGGGCCCCCGTAATGTAGCCTTCCAAGTATTGCAATTTAGATTGCATTACGGAAAGCATAGACATCTGGTCCCGAAGCGTGTCATTTATAGTCTCGTACATCTTTGTGAATGGCGCCATTGCTATCGTTACTGACGACATTAATGTTGATTGGTCCATACTTTGCTGCACGAGGTTTAATGAATGTGACTGTGACTGTTGAATTTCCTCGAGACTCCGCGTCACAGATCGTGCGCGATGTAGTAGAGTTGTTTTTCCCCTGTTGTTCCCATGTTCCTTTGGGGAGACAATTAGGCCTCGCTCAGCTGGAGGCAGCACTGCTCCGGCGTCCATCGCTAGCTTCTCATCTGCCTGTGGTCTCTTGTTCTTAGCGCTTTTTGGGTCCGTATCTCGTGGTTCTTTGGTGAAGCTGCCTTCTATAATTATGGTTTCATGTGAATATGTATTAGACTCTTGGGTCAAGATCTCTTCTTCAATTCTCTCCTTTTCTGTCCTTAGTTCAGCCTCCAGTGAGGCTTGGGAGCTTGTTTCAATGGTCTTTCCCGTTGATTCACTCAATTCAGTCATCTTCTTGTGATTATTAGAGTAGTGCCATCTTAGAGGAGTAAAGAACCCTCCATGTGCTTTGGCTGATAGACTGATCGGTGGATCTGGACTTGCCGTGGCCTCTGCTGTAAGGCACTCAGGTCTTAGTATATTTGTTTCTGCTTCACCTAGGCTCTCGAGGATTTCACAGTCTGACAGCTCATGACCTTGATTTAGATTTGGCTCCAGTTTCGTTCTAAAAAGTTCGTTCATGGCTGCCACTGTGCAGCCTTTGATGGGACCAACTTTTGGCCCCCGTTTCTTTTTTGGTAGAGCTTTCGGTCTTAGAGTCGTTCTACTTCTCACTTTGTTATAATTATGTCGGTGCGGTTTGCAGATCGTCGTTAGGGATATGATATCCAGGCTCTCGTTATCCGTTCCCGTTTTTTCTTGTTTCTTTTTCGATTGGGTTTTCATTTGGAAATAAGCAACGGTCGGTTTTACCAGGGTCTTAGATGCAGTACCCGATTCCGTGATGGTTTCAATATTCTCGGTATTTCCATCCACTGAATAATCGAAAACCGCCGGATTTCGGTGTGCAGTTTTACAATTGGATGCGTCTCTAGATTTTTCATTGGCCCCGGATTGCATCAGCCGGGGTTCCTTTAAATTGCACTCTTGATTTTCTGGTGCTGATGCAGTATGGATTTGCGCAGCACATAAAGTTTTCGTTGCAGGCCCCAACAGCTTAGACGTAGCATCTTGGTCATTGCCTCTAGTGTTTGGGTGTTCTGAAAACTCGTCGTCGGTGACCGCTGCCGTCCTTGGACATTGTCCCACATATGTCTCAGATTGATCTTTTTCTCCCTTGGGGCTATTGCGGTTCGCATCAGCAGCAGGCAATACATCGCAAGCTGTACGATTTCTAGCAATCTGGTTCTCCTCCCCCTCTCGGCACGCACGTGCGGATCGGGGGGGCGACATTGTTGGTACAATAATTCTTCTCCGCTGAGTCTCTGCTAGCGAGTTGCCTCTCAAGTCCATCAAAAGCGGAGGCCTGCCTTGTTCCATTTCCAGTGTGAGGCAGGGCGCTTCGTCGCAGGAGTTGTCCAGCAAGAGTCTCGCGGTCTTGGGTTTAGGTGTCTCTGGAGGCTCGACTTGATCAGAAGAAATAGTGCGCTTCGGCACCCGCTTGAGAGCAGTGCTCTTCTCTCCACGCTTCCGAGGAGGTCCTCTTCCAGGACAGGTCTCCTTCAGAGGTCTAAGCACCCGATGATTTGTTGCAGTCTCCACCTCCAGAGTCGAACAGGTAAGGGGAGGGGAAGGCGGTGGAAGGGTAAGGGAAGTGGATAGGGTAACGGGGAAACAGGTTTCGTGAAGGGGAGACTTTTCCAACATGGGAAGCGGGGAGAGTGGGCGGGCAGCGGGGAGCGCTAGAAAGTCACAGGCTGAAGGATCCTTTACGGGACCCTCCGCTCCCCGCAAGTGATAGGTAGGGGGTGGCGTACCTGATTGAGGTGACTCCACCATTGTAGCTGGCTGGTCGTTCACAATGGTCGTTGCAAGTGTAGTCCTCTCCGGCTCACCTGTACACAAATGTGTATCCATATCGATGGTTTTTCCCTTAGTCCACGCTCAGACCGCGGTCTGCCGCTGTCTGCAACCTCACTCTGCTGCTCACTCCGCGGCCGCTCCGCGGGTGGGAGGCCCCTTTGTAGACAGGTATGCTGGGAAAAGTGGAGAAACAGCAGAAAGACTCCGGTCTGCCGCTGTCTGCAACCTCACTCTGCTGCTCACTTGAATTTGATTAATTTTATCAAAGAAAATGGAACCAAAATATTAAATGCTGATGTCCACTGAAGCTCTGAGAGACCGTTAAACAATTTCTGAGCAACATTAGAAGTGGTAAAGTTGCGACCAGAGTAAAAGAAATGTTTAGTCTGGAGAAGCATTTTTTGTAGTTGTGCAGTTGTATTTGATAACCAATTTTGAATCCAGGTTCATAATCTTTCTTTCAGCTACGTTCCAGTTGTCTTAGTTTATTCCTCTCAGTTTTAACTGCCAATGAAAACCAAGGTTTATTTTTCTTATAGTTTACTTTAGGAAATCTAACTAAGCTGGAAGTTAACCACTGAACACCTGTCAATACCTTTTGATAAAATGTTTCTAAAAGTAGGTAACTTTACAAAGGTGTCATTATTTATATGTGTACATTTAAAGCAGTTTTGCACGTCCATACATGTGTTTGGGTCTTCCGTCATTAAATAGCGACATGGACACACATGAACACATGGTGTGGTCCTGTGAACCCACATTCACACGAAAGTAGATAAGCATACTGTTTAAGGGAACTCCTGTTCAAGTACTTGCTTGATCCATTGACTCTCTTCACTGAACCAGCAGGGATCACCATTTTCCCACCCACTCTGTCTCCCATTTCTATAATACATGTATTACATTCAAGGACTTGCTATCACTTTAGATGTTAATTTAATGTGCTTGCCAATTATAAACACATCTAAATCAATATGGACATTTAAGTGCATGCCTTTAAGGAATCTCTGAAAGGTGTTAAGTGACTTGTGGGAAACAGCTGTGAAACATGGCAAATTCCTCTCCCGTGGTAATGAGTTTGTTGCTTTGGGATAGGCATTGGCTATAGGTTTTACTTTGGAATTAATGTTCATACTTCTAGTCCATGTACAGACAAGTGGGAGGAGTCACGGGCCAAAGTTGATCAGCTGTTTCTCCCTTCTTGGGTGTGTGGGTATTATTTTTAGGCAGGATGGTTCATGCCTTTGCTCAAAAGTTGCTGTGCTCCGGTTTGAGACACAGCAAACCCACCTGTAAGGGAACAGCCCGAGAAGTCTGAAATATGATGGTTTCTTCAAAGTAAATACAATTACTGTGCATATTCAAGAATACAATGTGCTGAAGGCCCTTAAAACCAAGGAAGTATGCTTACTTCGTTCAGACAATTTCTAGCATCATCTGCCACCAACAGTATAAGAGCTCTCACTATAACTTCCGATCGCATTTTCTTTTCACCTTTTTTGTTTAACTACACATATTATTAGGTACAAACACAGGCACCACATGGCAAGTTCTACTGATGCTTCCACAAAGTTCTAAGCATACCTAAGCAGAAAGGATAAGTAGCCAGTCACAGATGTCATGTCATCATGTCATTTGCTATTTCAAATATTTGCCTTACCTTTATTTAATATTGTGCAAGTACAGTGCCCATAAGCTCTACAAAAATGCAGAAATAAATACATATGACTAATATGCACAAAAAAAGACTTACCAATTCTTGCCAAAATGACTCCGGAGAACAGAAGTGTAATTGAAATGTAGGATTCAGGGTGATCGCCTGTGCCCACATTTTCAAAAAGCACAGTATTGTTTGTCCAGTGGATTGAGGATCGATCTGAGAGTATTGGTTGGTTGATGCTGCCCTGAGATGGGTAGAAATGCATCTGGTTCATCTGCTGGTTCTCACTGTTTGAGGACAGGTTCTTGCTGCTTTTGAGAACAGAGAAAATGCCCAAGTCAAAAGGGCTCCCGGGGGCAAAGACAGAAAAAACACACAGCATGAGGCAGCTGACATGGAGGCAGCTGGATATGATCCCGTTGACGACCAAGCCATACCTCTTCCTCAACTTGGTAAAGAGGAAAGTGCCCATTAGTCCTGAGATGGCTGAGATGGCCATGAGAATGCTGAGGAGCGAGCCACTTATCCCCTGGGTGTAGGCATAGCCTGTAGTAATGCAATCAAAGCCAAGGACCGTGGTGTACAAGAATGCGAGTCCCAACCCGGACAAAAATACAGATTGTCTGTAATATGCTTTCCAGCCATCCCGGCAGGTGCGCAGCATCCTGTGGACATTCCGTAGGCAAACTGGAAGTTTAGCGTTGGATTTTGGTTGTCGATCATTACAAGAAACACCAGGCTCCGACTGCATTTGCAGATTAGTGTCTGGCTCCCCTGATTTGGTGTTTTTTCCCGGCGTACTGATAAATTCATCAACAGGTGAGCAAATGGGAAGATCGCCTGCAAAGGTAAATATAAAATATGTACACAATGTTAAGATACCAGCTCCGTATGCAGTCAGCCTATCCAAACAAATGGCATTTTTCCATCGGGAAGTTACCACTCCCAGCATTGACTAGTGCAAATGTTAAGCATTTGAATATACAGTGATAGGTAAAACTTACATTTAAGGACATGGAGTACCAGTCACATTTATAGAGGATACACTTAGCAGAAAACCTTCTAAACTATCAGGGTCACCCCCTAGCCCGCCACACTGTGCTCTCTTCCTGTGGGCCACAAAGACAAGGAAATCCATTCCCAAGATTTCTGCCTGGGAATCCCAAGGCATCAAGGTCTTTCAAATAGAGATAAATGGGTGGCACCACTATCCCTGAGGTAGTCGGCAGGGACTATGCTGCTCGGTGCAGGGATTGACAGAGTCACGGCAGAGCAAATGCACAGGTAGAGAGATACGACTGCATGTCTGTCGATAGCTCTGCTTGCTTCGCCTTACAAATGGGCGTAAGGTGCGAAGTCTCTTCTCACAAGGGTTAAAACAGTAGATAATGTGTGCAGTGAAAATGACAAAATAAAAACATGTCTTTTGGCAAAACAAATGATGGTAGATAACAAGTTACACCATGAACGTGTGTGTAATCAGTGTTGCGAACACCTAGGGAACAAATCTCAACCAGATTGAAATATTTCCTAGTTTGTAAAGTTAAAAAACATTCAGATATACAAACTTCAAGCAAATTATTACACGGCCACGCTAGCGGCCGTGTAGTTATGGTTAAGTTGCTGTTTCCATAGGAAGAGCACTTTTTGGGCGGCTTATAACTCCGCTCCCCCTGGACGAATCCTCACCAAACTTTGCAAAAAAAAGTATATGGTCCACTCTGAATTTGGTGAGGTTTGGTCCAGGGGGGGAAACATATAGGGGGGTCCCAAAACGTCTTTTTTCCCATAGTGTGAATGGGGGGAAAACTTTGCACACGGCTATAGGCCAAACCGCTGGACGGATTTTCACCAAATTTGCGGCAGGGGGAGGGGCTTGGTCCCGAAAGCGCACTGTTGTAAATTTGGTGACAATCCGTCCAGTAGTTTCCTTTAAAACAACCAAAGAAAATGTCTAAAAAAATTAGTTATATCTATGTCCGCTCAGCGGTCACACTTCCCTGTTCGCTCCGCGGACAAGATACCCATTGGCCGGGGGGATAGCGTCATGACCGCGGACATGCAACGTCTTCGCTGATTGGCTACAGCGGGCCGTGATGTGCGTCTGAATGTGTGGATGCGCCCGACATCTTGGATCCGAAGACAGCGCGGTCGCAACCAGAGGCGAAATGCTGTTTTGGAAAATGTTTTGCTCTGCTACAGTGAGTGGGGAGGATTACAGAGTAAGAAATGGGTTAAATACTGTACTTGTTTGGACGGTAGGTGTTAATGATGTATTGGCCATGCGAAATGGTGTTTGGGAAAATGTTGTGATCTTCTATAGTGATTGGGGAGGTTTAGAGAGCAAGAGATGGACGAAATGCTGTGCTTGTTTGGGCGGCAACTGGTAGTGATGTATTCTCCATTGCTGCCTTGTTCAGGATATTTGTACGTCCAGAAAATGAGGGGTGTAATAAGCATAGTATTTCAGTACGTACTGTGTGCAGGCACCTTGAAAATGATCGAAGGACACGTGTGGTGTTAGTGACCATTGACATTGCGTTCCTGTCGTTATTACATTACATTTTCCTATGGGTCTCTTATTGATTAGTACGGCACCATGGTTGCAGTTATGGTTAAATTGCTGTTTCCATAGGAAGAGCACTTTTTGGGCGGCTTATAACTCTGCTCCCCCTGGACGAATCCTCACCAAACGTTGCAAAAAAAGTATATGGTCCACTCTGAATTCTTTTTGCAAAGTTTGGTGAGGTTTGGTGCATGGGGGGAAAACTTATAGGAGGGGTCCCAAAATGTCTTTTTTTCCCATAGAGTGAATGGTTACATGTGTTAGTGACTATTGACATTGCGTTCATGTCGTTATTACATTACATTTCCCTATGGGTCTCTTATTGATTGGTACGGTACCATGGTTGTGACATGCTGCCGTGGTCGTGGGCAGGGTCTAGAGTCTTGGATGCATGGCCACAGGCCATAGGCCGAAGGCCATACTTCCAAAACTGTAAGCCCTGGCCACAACCACCGCAGCATGTCCCAAACATAGATACACCTGTAGTATTGATTATGGATTATATGGTTGTGGGGAGTGTGTGCTGTGTTGGGTGCTTGGCTGAAGGCCATGCTCCCAAAAACAAAGTTATAAGGGCTGGAGGTATAAGCCCGTGCACACCAAAACATTGCAATATCTATGGACATACAGCTAGGCATGCAGTCTGTGGCGAGATGAGGTGAAGCATACCACTCCTATCAATACACCCCTACCACTGTACATCACTGAGGTGGTTGTGGGCAGGATGTAGAGTTTTGGCTGCAGGGTGTAGGCGATATACAATACTTATAAAACCCACGGCCCTGTCCAGAACCACCACATCATATTACAGCAATGTATACACCTGTAGTATAGGCTAGCATGTTAGATGGTTCTGGGGAGGGTGTACAGTGTTGGATGCATGGCTGAAGGCCAAGAACCCAGAAAAGACCTTATCAGCAGTGCAGTTATAAGGCAATGTACATGTATACCTTCAAAGGTTTGTGCGCACATATCCACATGTGTAGGGCCAGCCCACAACCACTGCAGCATATCAGACAAGCACTTTAGTGGCTGTGTTGTTATGGTGCAGTTGCTGGCCCCCCTATCTTTTATTCATGTTTTAGTGTACACGCATATCGCCAGAAACTCATGTAAAAGAAGACAGCATTGGACTGGTCCACTAGATGTAATAGTATTTCAGAAGGACAGTTTGAGGGGGCCACAATGGGATGTTGAAGCACAAACTGAAAAAGTGCAGTTTTGTTGTCACCAAAGTGATACGTTTAAATGCAAGCTTCTGCTCACTGTACCACAACCAATTACGGCGTGAGTTACAATGTTTTTTATATTAAATTGCGGTCAAACTGGCGTAGTTAGTTTACAAAACTAAGGCCACCATCTGCAGTGTTTGCAGGAAACAGCACTTCTGGAGGTGTATGGGAGTAGCAGTTCTCATAATTGGATTGCAATATGGTGCTTCAAAGAAAGAATGTATTTGGTTTCTCAGTGAAGGCCAGATGAGTTGCTTTTTCGTTTGACCACTCAATACGCCCGCGTATCCGAGTGAATGTATAAGGGGCAATTGTTTTTTTTACCTTGACTGAAAGGGAAAGTTACTAGCAATTCACGGAATGAAAGGGACAAAAAAAATAGCAATTGATAAGGTTGTGTTTTAAAAAGTTTGTAGGGGACTTGCAATATCAGTATACGAAGACTCTTCGATGCGAACACATTGGCGTATGACTTGCACAAACAGAATGGAGGCAGTGAATATTATGTAAGTTTACTTTTGCACACTGTACAGCGAACCACGCTTTATTGTACCATTACTGCACATCTAATTGTGCTAATGTACCTGCCGTATTACCTTTATGCACTGTTACATTTTTCCTGTAACGTTGCAGAGTGCCCTGGTTGCATGTTAGTAGCTTATGAGTGCACTCATCCATTTTTAGCATTATTATTTTTTATTTGAAACAGTAACTTTGTCCACATAGCTTTGGGTGTAACTTTGCATGTTTTTTTGGTATTCTTTGAAATCAGGAGACGTAATTTTTTTTTAAATTGTCCTTTATATTTAATTTCATAAACCATTTATCCTCTTCCTGTGTACTTGCTATTTGTTTTACTCTTACAGCTAGGGTGGCCAACTGTCCTGGATTTCGGGGGATTGTCCCGCAATTAGGTGCTCCGTCTTGCGCTTTGCAGAGTGGCTGTGCGGGACGCAGGTTGTGCCGACTTGCGTCGGACCAACCTGCCTCCAGCAAAGCCACTCTGCAAACTGAAGGGGCCATGTACTCAGCACGCCTGCTGCTTTTTTTGTCCGCTGGCTCTGCAGCCTTGGCTCCTTTTGAGCCTACAGTTGGAACTGCAACGCTATGACACCCCGCTTCATTGAAATGGTAATGATTTGTTCCTGGGGTCGTGATGGGCATGTTTGCAGTTAAAAAAATGTGATCATTACCTCCCAAGGACAAACCATTTTCATTTCAATTAAGCCAGGAAATAAGTGTATTATATGGTCTGGCAATTCTCCCCTCAAAATCTGTCCTATGGCTTGACAAGATCGAGGGCAGAATACTGTGCAGTATCATCAATGTACCATCATCTTTCCCAGTCGCAGCCCTGAGATTGGAATATGGGCTCACCTCTCCGTAGGCTACCTGGCTTTTCCAAAGGTTGCTATTGTACTGCAAATTAACATCACCTTATGTAAACTCCAACCCTGTAATGCAACTGCTAGGAAAACA
This sequence comes from Ambystoma mexicanum, assembly GCF_040938575.1. Classification (NCBI taxonomy): domain Eukaryota; kingdom Metazoa; phylum Chordata; class Amphibia; order Caudata; family Ambystomatidae; genus Ambystoma; species Ambystoma mexicanum. The sequence goes on along the minus strand of NC_090924.1, from coordinate 1,008,266,597 downwards.
TTATGTGGAGATAAAGGGAAAAAATAATACGTTCATAGATGAATTGAGGAAATCCTTGGTAGCTAGCACTAACGATCTGAATATACTGTGATCATACTTCACTGTTGCTCCCTATATAGAGAATACACTTAAGAAAAAGATCAAGATATGGGACAGGATCCAGGGTATTGACTATCTTTCCAGGAAACGAAGATATAATGAGTATTTGCACCAAGCGTTCAACTCTAACTGCCCAAGCGTGTATCTCAGATAAACATGCTCAGAAGATCTGAGGCACTTCATACTGTATCGCAGGCTAAATATCTTGCCAACCAGAGAATATCATGGTTCCTGGTAAGGCATTCCACTGGCAGACCGACTATGCAGATGGTGTCAATCTGGAACTGAGACTTACAGGCTTACACAAGAGAGTATAGCTCACTAGTAAACAGGCTCGAGAACATAGAATTGGAACAATTCTGGGCAACCTTATTTAGAGTAAACTCTGTGGTCATAACTGCTGCAGCACACAATGTTTGGAAGGTGGCATTGAAATTACTGGCACAAAGGCACCAGAATGATGGATAGATTGTGTTTTACATTTTTAACTGATTTAGTTTTTATTGTTATCTTCATGTTATGGCGAATTTTAGTACTTAAAGTTTTCCTTTCTTCTTTTTTAACAATTTTCTAAATGTTTTGTAATTATTTTCATGCTTACGGTTTGTAAAAACTAACCAGATGTACAATAAAAAAAAAAAATAGACCAACAAAAGGTACGCCAGCTGCAAGACTTTATAATGCAAAGCAATTCTTCATGCATACATGTGAAGGTTTTCCTATCGGTGCTCACCTCAACGCTCACAAATCCATACTTTTCACACTGCCAGAGTTTTCCCGCGATTTATCCTGAGTTCAAAATAATGGGCATTGCCAATATGAATTCAGCATATTGCCACAGTGCATGCCACCACAGAAATAAACATTTAATTTGTGGTTCTTTCAGTTCCTCTCAAACACGACTTGCCTTGCATGTTGATGTGTTCCAGTTGCTTTTCTATATAGTGCTCCCCTATAGAAGGAGAGGCCTTCACAGCCAGCTGAGGCACCATTTGATAGACCCTGGCCAGAAATATAAACTCTACGAGAAGCGAGATCACGTTCCATCCGAGAATGAACCCACAGCCAATGACGTTGGAGGCCCAGGTCATGACCTGACCGACGGACAGAGGGGCAAAGATATTGATGACTTGGTCCATTCTTCTCACCGTCGCATTCATCCCTAGGGTTTAAAGACAAAGAAGGCTTAAAGGAAGCACAGTCTCTGAAATGCAAATGTATAAAGCACTGAGCAATATACCTACCAAAAGGCACACCTTTTGATATGCTCATTTATCCTTTACATTTGTAGAAAACTGTCAGAAATTTTACAAACAGTACAATGGATTTTGTTAAGCAATTATTTGGAAAAATGCACTCTAAAATGAATCGACAAAAAACACACTGTTTAAAATGAGTGTGAGAACAATGCATTTTCGTTTCTAATGTTTGTGGTGAGCCCTGTGATAAGGCCTTAAGCTTCGAAAGCTAGCAGTTCATTCATTGGTAAAATAGATAGTCTCATGCTCAATGAAAGATCTTCTAGAGCAGGAGTATAACAATGCTTTAGAACAAAACCCAGAGTTGATGTGTTTACAAATGTTTACGATAATGTTCATTCTTTTGGCTGCATATGTACATCATTGGTGGGCATTGCATGCACTTGTGGAAACTACAATGGTTATTAGGTGTCTACAATTTTTGTTTACTACAAGGTAAGTGTCCTAAATCATTAAGGGCCTCATCACAAGTCTGGCGGTAATCTGGCGAAATTTCCACCGAGCGGAAATAGCGTCACCACCGGGTCATGTGGTGGAATTAGCGCTGCATCACAACCTGGCATGAACACGCCTCTGACTTTGGTGGAATCACAAATTAGCACCCAGCGGAAACTGCACCAAAATAAGGGTTACTGCCAACAAACTGGGGCTAATAGCGCTACCACCGATGATACAAGCGCTATTAACACTGGCAGAAATTGCATCATTGCTGGAATGGGAAGCATTGCGGTCAGCCTACAATCCCATTATAAATGATCCTCCAACTAAAGAAACTAGAGTCTGTGTACTCCCACTCATAGATGCCAGCTCAACAAGCACATAAACACAGCTCACATTCATGAAGAAGTTGGAGAAAGTAACATCTATTGTCACCCCAGAATCAAAAACACTTGTAACATTGGATCTTGGACTTTACAAGCCTGTTTTAAAATTAGCTATGGCTAAAAAAAGACTTATCAAAGACCTGGATGCTTAGAGCAGGTGAGCTACATATAATAATGGCAATGCTTCAAGCTATTGGTTCTTTCCTGGATGGTACAGACATTGAGGACCCTTTAACTGTACTTTACGATGCAAATGTTGTGTCAAAGATTCTATCAGGGAAGTGCGTAGGGAGAGCAGTTGAAGCACACACGTCATTCAGGCTTGCACTTTTCAAATGCATCATTAATGGATTCTACAAAGAGCATGCTGAAATCAAGGAAAGAATAGAACCTGAGCTTAAGAAGTTACTTAGAAGTTTACAAGTGGATGATTCCCAAGAAACAAAACCATTCCATAGTTATGTTGTGACAATTCTGACAAACGTAAAGGTGATGGCCAAAATAGAAGCATGTGAGTCTAAAGAATCTCAAGAAAAACCGACACTCAGAGCTGCTCTTCAGTACATTCATATGGTGGACACAATGCTTTTATTTATCAAATCTGTCCGAACTGCAAACTGGGATTTACACCTTGCATCACTTGAATAGCTTGTTAAGTACTTTTTCCCCCCTCAATTTGATAAACTATGCAAGTATGATAGCATAGTACTGAGTAGAATTGAAACAGCTTGAAAGCAAACACCTGGACTTGTGGAGTGAGTTTTAGAAGGCCAATAGGGTAGTAAGCAAGAAATAAGTACCCTGGCTTTAGGTTCAGATGAAGCTCTGGCACATCAAAACAGGGCAATGAAAGTACTTTGTGGTGTGGTTAATATTACTGAAAAGATACCGGCTGTGTCATGATTCTTATGAGCTTCCCCTGAGCTGTCAAGGATGTCTACAGAAGCAAAATAAAATAGTAGGATTCACAGATTACAAACACTCCAAACATCACCACCTAACAGCATCAAAGCAACACGCCAAACGGTAGATGTTCAACAGATCTACAACTCAATCATGACATTGACTAATCCTGTGAATTATGATGGAAAGAATCTCATCAACATGCTTGAGTAATTAAGAATTCTCTGCTGTTACTCTTTCAATGTTCAACTTAGATGGTACAATGATTGTAGCTGCAAACAAATGCAAGCTGATGAAGGTACTGGAAGAGGAACAACATAAGAGATTTCTAACAACACGACAGAAGTCTCTTCATTTGTTACTGAGGACAGATAATCTGTACCAGAGTAAACTGAATCAGCAGCTGTCCTTGATGGAATGACAGAATTGCAAGCACTGCAGAAACCGTCATATGTGAAGACATGTCATGACCTTGTAATTGAACTGAACAAGAAAACAGAACCTTATCTGCTCATGTACGATGGAATCATTTAGTATTTGATACCTACCTAGAAAATTCACTCAAGAACTCCATGCGAAGGAAAAGAGCAGCAAAAGCAACACCTGTTGAGCACAATATCACAGATTCTACAAATATTGAAACATTTTCCATGAGAACACTCCTATTACATTCTAAAACTAAAGAGGAGTTAACAGCTTACTAAGATGCTGGAAATGCATTGGAGGGACATGGCATCCATGTCCTTGTCCTGTACTCCTTTTATCATGAGTGTTCTGTGTTATTTTCTGCACAGGAGTCCATGTGGGACTCCTGGCAGTGCAGCTCTTCCTCTTTTTGGTTTGGTGAACAGACCCTTGGGATACCCTTATGGCACCCATGGGTGGGGGTACAACCCTGTACCCCTAGTGCATGTTTCGGGGCATCTCTGGGCGTCCCACAGAGCAGGGTATGGGCTGTTGGCAGCTCCATGCCGAATTTGACAGGTGCTCTGAGTATCCTCCATTTTGGGATATCCAGGCCCTGCCATTGTTATCAGTTGATTCATGATAGGAGACAAGATGGCCCCTGTGGCCTCTTGCTTTCTATTGCCTGTTACCTTGTTTTCCCAAAGACCTGGGAAGCCCTGACTCTGTCCCTTCCACTGACTGGCTGTTGGGTGGAAGTTCCATATATGGTATTGGGGGAAGTCCAGGCCAGACTGGCTGGAGCCTTCCCAGTGACTGTATGTTGTGGGTAAACCCACCTGGGTGAATGGAGTGCATGCCCATTATGCATTTCATGTTATGGGTGTCTAGTGTCCGGCGTGGAACACAATGACTGAGACAGCCCTGCCCGAAACTGGTATGAATGCAGTGTGGAGTGCTGAATGGCAGAGTGCTTGTCCCAATCCACATTCCTTGTTGTGAGTGTCTGGAAGGAGAATAATGGCCTGAATGCACTGTGAGTCTGACTGGCTGCCTGCTGAATGCCCTTCTGAATGATTGGTTGCCTGAGTGTGACCCAGCAGAGTGAAAGAGAGACCAAACAGTATATCTGGGGACCTCTCACTGATGGAAATTGTTCAGAAGCTGAAGTCGAAATTTGATGCTTACTCTCGAAACCAAGCCGGAAGAAGAAAGTTAACTGATATTTCTCTTCAACGCAATCTAAAAGCTGCTGTGCCTTCAAGGAGACCTCTGCCCGAGCTACGAGGGACTATCGTGCACTAGCTAACCTTCACCAAGGCTCCCTAGACGTCAGCCTTCGAAAGACTGTCAACCAGAGACAGGGACCACCGAGGAAACTGAAGAGGAGCACCTGGACATTCCATCCAACGTCGTCGACCAGGGTTCGGAGGATCGCCGTAACCACTGTAAGCCCGTCGAAGCTGTGTTGCCCAGAAGCGGGGACAGCTTGACGCCTTGCTGCCGATGACTGGAGCTGCCTCATCTCCGCAGAACGTCCATGACCGATCGTCGATGAGCATTGCAAAGACCGAAGCTGCTGCCTCAACACCATTGTTCACCTTTTCTTCGAGGGATCTCGATGATCCGTGGCTCCTGCCTTAAAGGGAGTTCACTCAAGAAGGATCTGTTGACGACCCGACGTCGAACTCTGCTAAACCAGGTACATTGGGGCAGTGGAACATTTGTAGAGGGGAATCAGACTATAGTGAACAATATATGGATTGGGCTTGTTAAATTGCATTATTTACAGGTTGCCCAGGTGATGGTATCCTCACACAGAACTGTGTCTAGGTTACGGGGCAGCTAGTATTCTGCCAATTGTTTAACCAACTTGTTTTCCTTCCAAGGTCTATTGTTGGTTCGCTTTATTAATTGATTTGCCATTTTGAACTGTCTACATTTGATGCATTTTAATGGAATCAAAAAAGTAATTGTGGTACCACATAGAGACTGTATATTGTTATCATTATAGAATTGCCTGAGCACAAAGTGTGTTATTGTATGTGTACATAATCAAAGCCTTATTTATATAAAGAACTGTGTTATCACTAACAAAGTGTGTGGACATTTCTTTGTGGGTGCTTGGGAACTACACTGTACTTAGGACCCGCCTGCATCACCTCCTGAGAGCTTAATCCTTGTTTGCTCCTCCATAGCTACCAAATATAGAACCTTGGTTGGGGTGCTCTGCTCTGTGCTTCTACTCTGCCATGTAGAGGGCAAGAGTACAAATACCCCCTCCAGTCTTTACAGAGACCAGTTATGCAGTGCACTAACATGGCATTCACTCCAAACTAAATTCACTGGTTCATTTGAGGGATCCAACCTCAGCCATGTGCAGGCATAAAAAGGGTGCAGGGCTGAAATCTAGTGTGGGAGCCAGGAGTAAAGAGATTGTGGTAGAGACTAGTGTGTGGTAGTGCAGCCTGAGGGAAAGGTGGCGAGAAAGGAGAATATAGGTGGAGACAGGAGAGTCAAGAGCAGAGGTGAACAAGGGAGAGTCAAGAGCATGTAATGGAGGGAGAGTCAAGAAAGGAAATGAAGGGAGGAGAGTCAAAAACAGATACAAAGGTGGGAAACCGAAGAGCAGAGATGAATGAGGGAGAGTTAAGAGCGAAGTTGGGAAAAATAGAAAGGAAATCAGAGGTGAAGGGGAGAGTGAAATATGAAGTTGGGAGAGAGAAATGAGATACCAAAGGTGAAGGAAAGAGGGGGAGAAGTATAGAGCAATGGGGAAGGAGGAGCTTAGAGTGTGGCAGAACAATGAAGCAGGAATGAAGATAGTAAACAAGGAGAGGGTAGAGGATGCGAGGAGCAGAAAGGCAGAAGGGAGAACAGAGAAGGGTGAACCCACAAAAGGTGGCAGAAGGCGAAAGGGCCGTTCAAGAACTATGTTCCTGTAGAGACTCCCAAACCTGTGAGGAGCAAACCTAAGGGATGCACTGACAGTTTGGGAAAGAGGATTAAACCTAAAAACCGCAGGACCCAACTTGTGCTTAAGAGTGTAACACTAGACCCGTGTACAGATTCCTAAGTGCACCATAATTGGTGATGTCAGCTATTAGCCAAGATGAAGAGACCCCTCACTCCATCCTGATGACTCCAATGAAATACAAGAATTACTTTACATAGGTCCTAGCAGTGGGGGGCACTCAAACCCCAGAGACTGTGAGGGACTCCTTTACCCACTAAAAAGGCAGAGATTTTTAAGGGGGAAAGGAAAGGCCATGGTCCTATGAAAAGCCTGCCCAACCTGTATTTTATTTAGAGAACTCCCACTCTGTGAACTCTGTTACAGCTAACCCTTTGTTTTCTTTTGTTTTGAATAAAAGATGTAAACCTTATACCTTGGCTTTGAGCTGTCTGTTAATCCCCCAGCCATGGTACATCATGTCAGAAGTGGGGTCAACAAGGCCGAACCAAGGTGCCCATTATCCACACACCCTCCTTCCCTGAATGTGGTCAGACTCGCTGACCAAGCTAAACCACAGCAGAGATCCAGGTCATGGGCCGTTGTGCATATAACCTTTATAGTAATGTGGGCAGAGTTGTTGCTGCCGGGAAAGGAAGTTGATCTCCACAGGGCTGCAAATCCAACTGTGTGGGGAAACCTATGGACATATCGTTCCTATGTCAGGACTAGCTGCCAGTCCAAGCATTGAGGTTGGAGCTGGTGTTATAGAAAGGGATTATAGTGGGGAGGAAGTGGTTCTCCGGATAAATCACTTTTCTGGCACTTCTCCGGTCCATGTGTGGGATCCCACCACGCAACTCATTTTTCAAGGTTGTCTTTCTCCCAGAAAGTATGGAAGCAAAAGGATAGAGTGAGTGAAACCCAGAGATAGGTTTGGCTCCACCCATTCACCTATACCTACATGAACAGCTGTGGAGTTTCCCTTGTGTCCAGAATTTTTGGTGATTCAACACAACATTACCTAACTGTGGAATGCCTTCGATCAGATGATCTCAGTGGAGGAAATGGCAGACAAGCAAGCGTCATTCTTTGCCAAGAGAAGGTGTCTGTTGTATATGGTTGAGAACAATGTGTAGGTGGATGAAACCACCTCTTACCAACTATTAGTCCCCCATCCCTTTCAGGAAATCAGTATTGGAAATGGCCCACTCCCATCTGATGGCTGGCCACCGCGGCCTAGCTTAAATACAGGAAAATATGCTTAGTCAATCCTTTTAGCAAGGGATATTCCAACAAAACAAGCACCTTTTGTAACACCTGTCATATCTATCAAAAGACTTGCAGGGTCGGTGTAGGTCAAGCCCCTTTCCAGCTGCTGGTGATTATTGTAGTCACCTTTCTCCTCCAGGATAGGGATGGCCCCAAAACTGCCTGCCACCCTATAATGCTGGAAAACAATGCATAATGGTTGCCATGAAAGAATGACACCACACAACATATACTCAAGCACCTTGTACCTTTCTTTTCCAGAGTGTCCCGCCGATGTATATTCAAGGCGAGGTGATGGACCAGGTCCTGCTACTGCACCCAACCTCTGAAAACTAGTTGCAATGGCAGTATCAAGGACCCTGTCTGGTCACAGAAGTCATTAGCATCCTCAAGTACACGGTTCAACAAACAGATCACTGAAAATCCTTACACATCTACCACATGAACTGTTTTAACGCATGGAAGGATCATGACAACCCATCATTAGTGGAAAGCCGTAACTGTGATGTCCGAGATGATCCTCTCACTTCCCCATTGGTGACTATCACCCCACTGAAACTAAAGCCATTCCGCTCTTGCAACCACCAAGACATTTTTGACCACTTTCAAGGCGTCTTCTCATAACTAGTGGCGTATCTGAAATATTCCCAGGGGAATTTTGTCTGACTCCAGTCATATTGCTTTCCTGAGCCACAAAGTCAAATTGTTCAGGGGGAAGATCAAAAGATGTTGGGTCTTCAGGTTATGAAGTCTTCCTAAAGTCCTCGGCCCTTCCACATGGTGCGCATAAGAAAACAAGATATTCTGCATTGGATTTTAGAAAGTGAACAAGATCTCCAATTGTGATGTCTATGGCATTTCACAGATTGATGAGATGATTGAAATATTAGGAGAGTCCACTTATATATAATAATGAATCTCAGAAAGGATTATTAGCAAGTTCCACTAGCCCCTGAGGACAAGAAAAGGGCGACTTTTCAATCCCAGAAGGATTGTTCAAGTTTCCTGTACTCCCACTTGGGTTCCATTGCACACATGTTTCAAAGGTTGATGGATAAGGTTGATGGATCAAGTCTTAGGACCTCACCAGGCCTAACCTGGAGCATACAGGGTGACATCATGATCCACTGGAATACCTGAGGTGATCACATGCAGCATCTTTACTTAGTAGCCCAAACTTTGCAAAGGTTGGGAATGAGAACCAAAACAACCAAAGTGTCACCTGGCTCTACCAACCATCAAGCTTTTGGGGTTCCAAGTTGGAAAATGCCTTGTACAACCACAGGGATTGAAGATGGAGGATTGTGACAAGATTGTCCTACCAATTACTAAAAAGGAGCGGCAAGCCTTTATTTGGTTGGTTAATAATGCCAATTTATTCTTGAATTTCAGGTATTGCCAGACCTTTAAACAACTAAGTAAGAGTCACAAAATCAAATCACCTATGAGGGCCCAGTCAGAGTCGGGAGGCCTTCGAGGAATTGAAGCATTTTCTCTTCCATCCATCCTTCTCAGTATTCCCTATTTCTTGGAACCGTTCATTTTACAAACAGATGCTTCTCGGGTGGAGTTTGGGGGCAGTACTTTCTGAAGACTTGTGAGTATAGCCACAGTCCAGACACTGCGCACACTCCTCCTAAAGCTCACCTGGAACTAAAAGAGTCCCAGAGCAACACCCCTGAATGGTAAGCAGGACACTTTGAACCTTAGACACAACAGCTATAGGCACTACCGAGAAAATCAATCAGGCGTGGAGGCTAAGGATTTTATCATGTTGGTTAGCCAACCTACAGTGTGCACTGCTAACTGATTGATAACACCTGCTGAATTTGCAGTCCATATGACTATACACAGTGGATTAATGCAGTGCACTAACCCGACATTCACACCTAAACTCACTTGTTGATTGGAGGGACCCAACCTTTACAAGTATAAAATGGAGTAAGGTTCCCAACTAGTGTGGGCATAAGGAATGTGAAATGTGAGGCAAAGACTAATGAGTGATGGAGCAGTTAGATAGAAGGTGGATACAAAGAAGAGCAGGAATGAAGACAGGAGAGTCCAGAGCATGAAAGAGGTGTAGCTAAGAGCAAGAGCAGAGGTGAAGGAAGGGGAGTAAAAGTGGAGGTGAAGGAGTGGGAGTCAAGAGCTAAGGTGAAAGTGGAAAGTGAAGAGCAGAGATGATTGTGGGAGAGTTAAGAGAGGAAGTTCGAGAAAGAGAAAGGAGAACAGGGATTAAGGAGGGAGAGTCAAATGTGAAGGGGGAGAAAAAGAAGAGACCAAAGAAGAAGTTGGGAGAGTCAAGATCATAGGAGAGACCGAAAGAAAGGGGAGCGGAGAAGGAGGTGGAGCATAGAGCATAGGAGAACAACAACGAGGGAAGGAGAAGGTAAATTAGATGGGTAGGGAAGGGATGAACAAGAGGAAGGGGGAAAGAGAAGGACCTCAAGAACGGGTGTAGAAGGAGACAGGTCTTGTCAATAACTGAGGCCCTAGAGCAATTCCCAACCTGGTGAACGAGTAAATCCCGGAAAGGTCTAGGCATCCTGAGAAAGCGTGTTAAACCCTTTGTCTGAAGCCTGAAAAACATACAGATGCCCAAGTGAACCTGGGGTGGGAGTGCTGCCAGGTATAACTGAATGCAAGGAGAACCATTGAGACATCTTTATGACTCCAATGACAGGCAAGGAAGACACTGCATAGCATCAAAAAATAAGTGTAGGGAACTTCAACCCCAGAGACTGTACATAATCTTTTTGCCATCAGGAAAGCAGAATTGTTTAAGGGAGAGAGAGATACCGACTGAGACCATGGTCCTCAGAAAAGCCTGCCCAACATGTATTTTTAATTCGGGCATTTCACCCTGCAACCTCAGTTAATCCTAATCCCTTATTTTATGCATTCTGCGTAAAAAAAAGTTAACCATATACCTTTGCGTCAATTTGCCTGTAAATCTCTCAACTGGACACTGTTAACATACTTCACAAGTTTAACCAGAGGGGATAAAAACATCTACCCATTTCATGCCTCGCAGACTGCCTTGCATTAACAGGCTCTCTCCTTATTTGCATGTTGTGTTATGTTATGTTATGTTTTGTTATGTTATGTTAAAGGATATTTATACTGCACACTATCACTATTGAAGTGGTCCCCTGGCAGATCTGAAAGGGGAGATGGTAGGGTAAGTTATTAGCAACAGAGTGGGAGAGAGAGCAAGAGTTCTGTGATGTGCTGTTGACAGCTTCATTTCGGTTAACACTGTTCGCTGAGCTAAGTTGTGCTTTTCGGTCGGTGGACGTCATTTGCTGTTGTGCAGGGTTATGTTGTTGCAGTGTAGTGAAATGCATACGGTTTGTTGTGCTTTTAGAGGTATGGTTGTGTTTAGTCAGAGTTTGAGAGGTGGATGAAAAGGGGTGAGCTTTTTTTAGTAGGGTTGGTAAGTGGCATCACTATCTCAATGAGACTTATGGTTATCTTCAAAGCTCTGTCTAAATGTGACGTAAGGCTCATTTTTCACAATTCTGTCTAGATATGATGCAAGCCAATCTTCGCAGTTGTACCTTGATGTGACACAAGCTAATCTTTCCAGTTTTGTCTACTTGTGACACAAGTTAGTCTTCACAGTTCTATCTAGATGCGACGCAAGCTCATCTTCACAGTTCTATCTAGATGCAACGTAAACTAATCTTCACAATTCTGTCTAGATGTTGCACGAGTTAATCTTCACAGTTCTACCACAATGTGACGCAATCTATTCTCCACATTTCTGTTTATGTGTGATGCAAGCTAATCTCCACCATTCTGTCTAGATGTGACGCAAGAATCTTCACAGTTCTATCTGGATGTGATGCATGCTAATCTTCACAGTTCTATCCAGATATTGTGTGAGCTAATCTTCACAGTACTGTCTAGATGTGACGCAAGTTGATCTTTGTCGTTCTATCTTGATGTGGCGCAAGCTAATCTCTACAAGCGTGTCTAGATGGGACGTAAGTTAATCTTCACAATTCTGTCTAGATGTGACGTTATCTATTCTCCACAATTCTCTAGACGTGATGTAAGCTAATCTCAACAATTCTGTCTAGACGTGACGCAAGTTTATCTATGCAGTTCTATCACATTCCTACTAGGACAAATGCAAACTGTGGCTGAAATAACACAGTTCGCATGATGTAGAGTGTGCTCACCTTACACAATGGGGCTGATTTCAAGATGACTATCCTGTATAAATGAGGTAAATGCTGACTATGGGTGATATGTGTGGAAACCAGCTGACCAGCATATAAATGTGATGATGTAGGACATGACGTGCAGCCAATTTGTGAAGCAACTCATGAGAAAAGTACAGTTGAGGAACTTCTATTATGCACTATGTATGCTTCTTGGTGCCTTATGGAGTGAGAGGTGGAGGGGGAATGAAAGAGCAGCTATAAAATTAAGTCACTGAGCTTTCTTGAAGAGCTGCTTGGTATGGCAAATGTGTGAGACGAATCTAGTCAGCCAGAGTATGAAGGTCCTCGAGGGCCAAGTGATGGAAGGAGTCTCCAGCTGGGATCATGGCGCCTAGTTCTAATTCAGAGAGGAGGGGGGAAGGTGGAAACACAACACCTATTCAGGGACCTGAAGCACTTGCTTACCAATGGGTTCGGGAGCATGGAAATCCCAGAACTGATTCCTGTGGAAAACCCACAACTAGCTCACGCTGAAGAAAATGGTGTGGCATCCCCATAAGCCTGCAATTTGAAAGACAGGTGAGACAACCCTCTTGAAATGTTGGAAGGTTGACCGTTTTTGGGAGCCCAGAGGGTCTGGTGGTTTGTACCACGCAGAAGAAACATCCACTAAGGGGAAAGAAATCCTGACACATGGAATCGACACTGTGTGCTATCGCGACACCATTTATATTTTCATCAGAAGTTGCCTGAATATTTAAGTTGCCCCTCCTCTCTTTTTGGAAACAGCCCTTAATAAAGACAATGGAACTGAATGTGAGTCTTAGATGGTCTCTTGATCCCCTCACCTACATGACACAAGGAAACAAGCATTGGCCATGTCAACAGTTTTGGCTTTTGTGTATGTGTAGGAAAGGTATTTGCCAGGCACTGCCATAGTGGTAACAACTGATCATTGATAGTAGCAGGAGCAAAAATGTGAGAGAATCTGGGCATATAACAGCAGTGCCTAGCAAATGCCTAACACCTACACAGAAGCCAACACTGTTGGCTTTGCCAATGCTTGTTACTAATAGGACTTAAGTGAAGGTCATGCATAGTGCTTATAAATTGAGTCGGTGGCTGAAGGCAGACCTAGTTAAGACATTTTTATTACACCAGTAGTGCGTTTACAGCTCCAATTGAGTAATTAACTCCAAGAAGCCTACTTTAGAAAAACACTGGCAGGCATTCCAGTACAATGTTTAATGTGAAAGGCTTGATAACCCTAACTCACAGAGATCCCAGGCGGACATGTTTTTGGTGGGTAGTGCAGGAAGTGGATGGGAATAGCCATTGGAATTAGCATGGCCATGGGCAGTCAGTGGGTGCGTAAATAGCCAAACAACACCTACATGCTTTGTAACCCTGCTCATATGCCATTTCGCCATAGCTGAATTCTAGTGCAATAGATTTGCATTAGAGATGGTGTTTTAGCACCAGCTAAAAGCCAAAACTAAAAAGGGGTATCTGACCTTGCGTGTCTATAAAACACGTACACAGATTTCCCTTTGTAAATACCACTCATTTTCTACATGCCTGATTGAGTTGCACAAGTGCATCTTTCACTTGTATGGAAAAACACGTGGCTCAGGTGTAACGCTTTACATCATGGAAAAAAATGCAGCAAACACATTTTTCGTTCTTTGTAAGTTGCATATCAAGCAACAGAGAAAATACAGTTTGCTGCACTTTGCAAGTGTGGCTAATAGGAGAACATTTCAGTCAAAATCAGTCAGCATTTCTTTAATGTTGGCAGAAATCTGAATACAAGATGATAAAGCTATGTGAATAGAGAAAGCCCCTGAGAGAACATGCTTCATGAAGAACTATTCAAATTCACCCCAGACTGGTGGACACGTGTGCTCCTGGCTACCGTCAGAAGCTTATACCAATCTACAATACTCCAATATTGTCATCCTCCTGGAGATTACGCACAGTAGTTTGCATGTGCATATTAAAAGCCGCATATTATAGATTTACTAGTCAGAGACAGGGAGATCTTTTGCAAAAGGCTGTTTGGCAATCTCAATATGGGCAAGAAGAAGAATGCAATCGCGTGGAACTTCAAGCTGGCTTTTAGGTCGACTTGTCAACCAACCATCATGCGTTCATCCTACAACACACCCTCAACAGAACCTTCACTCTAAAGTGTGTATAAGTGTGCCTTTTGGGTGTGAAATATGGGTTTCCAACACAAATACCAGATAACCTGCGTAGTTGGGGAGGTATGGCTAGAAACTACTTGCATTTCAAACCAACAGCACAACTAATTTGCAAGAGAAGGACCTCACTATCTGCTATGTCTTGCAAAAGAGCAAAATCCATGTGAAGATTTCTCCTTGACTTTTGTTGGGGAAAGAAGCCAAGTAATGTAGTCAGAATCCCCCAATGTTGCTTTTGTAAACAAGCAGTGAACCTTGAGGGTCGAGGCATTAAACCTCACTCAAGGCAACAATTTCTGCCTTAAAATTAGAGCAGGAGAGATTGGCCACCAGGGGGAGCAGTGATGTGAAGTCCTTGAGTGCTGCTCCTCTCCAACGTGCCGAATTGCTGGGAGAGCCCCCCCACCCAGTAGTCCCCCCACGGAGACAATAGATCCCCCGAGGCGGTTTCTGAAGCCACAGAGCTCCCCCCCGGTCCAGGTCTCGTGTTTCTAGACCCCGGGTGTCCAGAGAAACGTCCCCAACAAAAAGGGGCGGTTTGCCACGATTTCCCGAGCCGTCCCAGAGCTCTGGGAGAAGGTACGGTGGCCGACCAGGTGGGAGGCAGCGCCGTAACAACATTGCAGCTGGGGTTGCCGCCGAGCTTTGAGAGACTGCCGGGTCCCCTTCTCCCCTCCTTTGCCATGCTTGTGAGCGGTGCAACGTGCAGAGCATTAGTGGGACACCGGAGCCGCAGGGACCAACAGGCGGAACTAAGGCCTGCACCAGCTGTGCCCGATTGGCAGAATAAGGCGTTCCGAGTCCCCTCACACGGAAGGGCCCGTGAGTGGACTACTGCGTGCCAAGCAAGGCAATCCCAGGCGGCCAGCAACTGAGCCCCACTCCTCGGCCTGTCAAGGCAACCACCAGGGCTTCCCCGGCCAGACTACAGCTCCTCGGCCCCCCTCCACCCGATGAGCTGACGTGACAGCGGGAGGCCACCTCAGATCCGGCCTGCACCACCCCCTCATGACAGGAGTGGGAGAAGACGACCGGAGAATTAGCGTGTTCTCCAAACACCGGAAGACCTAACTGAGACGCACCGCTGGGGACGCAAGGAAGCAGTTGGATGCGTACAGTGTCCTCACCCGGCAATGGGTAGGTAACCAGGTGAGGTAGACACCCCGCTTGGCCCAGAAGCGCTGGCCCTATATGAGAGCCCCAATTGTCCTAGGCAATGCCCCTATTGGCACCATACTTCCCACTATGCCTGCTGTGTGGGGTGAACTCCAAAGGCTAACCCTGCTACAACCTTGTGCCAACGTGAGATATCCTGTGACCACTGGACTGCTTCATGACCCTGTGGCTCTCTTCACGCATTCTCTTGCTGGTGCTCCTAGCGATAGGGGTGTGACCAGTAACTCCTCTGGGCAAGGCCGTACGTCACCTATTTGAAGAAATCCATGCTGAGACAGTGGGGTGTTGCCAGGAAACCCCAGGCGCAGCCTCTCTAATAGCCGCAGCCTACATATTCAACTCATTTCCGGCTCAGCACTCACTATGGGGCCGGATCCCCCGCAGCAGTGACTCCACTCTTTGCCCCGGTCCCGGTGGAAAGGAGGGCCTCAACACCCCAGAGAATCAGTGTTGGACTCAAACAGTGGGTCCCCTCACCATCCCACGGTGGTGACGAGTGCAGGAAGGGGCTTTGGGTCCTGTATCTCCGCTGTCCCTCAAGGCACTCTCGCCCCAGCCCTACACCCTGTGCCCCAGGAATTGGCTCTCCCAGTGAATATCTATAAGTTGGGCGGCATCCCTCCAGAAATTCTGCCATGACCAGCAACCTCCCCCAATGCAGACAACCATGCCAACAGCGACAGGCCCAATCAATGAGCAAAGGTGTGGCAGTACTCCTTGAAGAGATAAGGGGCTTCAGGGCCGACATTGGCAAGAGGCTTGACGGGTTGGACAAAAAGGTGGACAACATGGACGAACGCATACAGGACCTAGAAGCCAACAGAACCTCTGTAGACCTTTTGGAAACCCAAATTGACATGCAACTCTCGGAATTGGAGAGGAGAGAGGAAAAATGTGCCTTAAAGATAGACGATATTGAAAATCAAGAGCATTAAAATAATGTAAGGTTTTTTGGCTTCCTGGAGCCTGATTTGAAACCCAGAACGACATCATCAAAGCCATAAATGCAGTGATCAGCAAGCTGTTTAATGATGGAAACACTAGTGAACCGCATGAGGGAACTCCAAGGGGCCAAGATCAATCCTGCCAAGGTTTCACTATTTATCGAGAAGTCAAAGATCTTGGAACTGGCAAGGAAGAGGGGCCCAATAGACTGGGAGAGCTCACAAATAACTGTGTACCAAGACCAACCTTTCTGCTTTCACCCTCACGAGAAGGATGCTCAGCGGGCAATTAACAAAGTGGTTCGATACCTATGGAGTCCAGTACAGATGGGGATTCCCCTTTTCCCTTGCCTTCGAGTACGAGGGGTATAAATACAGCCTTGTGACAGAAGATGATATACAAAGAGTCTCACAAGAGTTGTTGGGCGATTCCGCACCGTCCACCACATTGGAGTCCCGGTGAGGGGGCGGGGGGAGTCCTGAGTGAATCCCAATAGGCGATTGGGTTTGTGGACAGGCCTCGTGTTCGGGGCCACAGGAAATTTAAGAAACTAAACCCAGCATCCCTGCTGCATCCGTAAACCTGAGGCTAAGTACTCGATACTCTTCAGAAGGGGTAGCACATTTTAATATGCTGTGAGGTTTGGGTTTGAATCGCCCTGGGGAGGGGATGGGTCAGAACATGTTTATCGGACTCGGGCTAGACGGGTGGGGGGGCTCAAAGGAGTATTTTTGCTTCATTTAGGCCCGGGATGAGTGTAGGAAATGGTGGTCTGGACCAGTAACTTGATAAATGTTGCAAGCAGTCCAGGCGCCGGGGGGGAGATGGGGGAAAGTTGGGGGGTTTGTTGTTTATTGAAGGGAAATTCAAGTTTTGTAAGCTACCAGAAAACATGTTTGTTCACACAGGAAGTCTACCGCAGTTAGTAGGGTGCCAGAGACCGTGGCCTGGGGTGGGGGGAGCGGGCACCGGGATGCCAAATCTGAGAGGTATCACAAAAAACGATGCCCCCCCATGGCTGACAATACTAATAGACTGCCGCTGGGCCCACTTAATAGCAGAGGTCTAAACTCCCCACACAAGAGGTCCTTAACGATTCAGGAATGTAATCGGTTAAAGCTAGACTTTATGTTTTTACTGGAGACCCACTGACAAAAGGGGAGGGAACCGTCCCTGAAAGCGAGGTCAATAGGAGCAGTAACCCACTCCTCAGCACCAACAAAAAAAAGGGGTAGCGCTACTAGTGTCTAGCAAGCTTCACTTTGTATTGAAGGCTCAGTCCCAGGATCCGGAGGGTCGATTTGTGATGGTGAAGGGGTATATCAAAGGCTTTACGCTCAGAGTGGTTTCAAACTATTGCCCGAACGAGGTCCAAGATCGGTACTGGGACTCTGTTAAGTCCAAAAATTCAATCCTTTGCTAAAGGCTCACTGATAATAGGAGGTGACTTTACCATGGTCATACACCCTGAAAGTAACAGAAAGGGATTAGGCCCCCACACTATAACTCAAACACAAAGGAGATCTTCCACATGCTTCCAGAAAGTCAACATGGAATTGGGGGTGTATGACACCCACATGAGGGCACAAGGTCGGAACCCGCTATTCACATACTACTCAAATGTACATGACACTTTCTCAAGAATAGATTACATCCTTATGGAATCCCCCCTGTTGGAGCATTTGAGTGAAGTCTCTGTGGAGGTAGTCCTGTGGTCTGACCACGACCTGGTGAGAGTTCGAATTGGGGTGTCCCTTTGGGTGCAGTACAAAACCCGCTGGTCATGCAAGGAAATTGCCCGGTCGCTCCTTAAAGCAATTATATAATTTTCCAAAATCAATGATGATGGGGAGGTGGGGACGGCCATGACTAGGGGTGTCCTAATAGGAATGGGCTACAGGAGAAAGAGGGAAAGGGCACGCAAGAAGAGGTTCCTTAGGGGAAAAATGTAGTACATACAGATGGGGATGTGGGGGGTGGTACTGAAAAGCCAAATGTTCTCACGGAAATTGGCGAAATTGCAAGAATATAAAACCAAACTGAAGGCCCTCATGGTGTGCCAAACAGAGAGAAAACTTTCATTCTTGAAGCAGAAATACATGGAAAAAGGGGATAAAGCCGATAAAATCCTGGCATGGAGGGTGAGAGAGCAGAGAACAAGTAGGTGGATTGGATGTGTTTCGCTCAAGGGGAGGGGAAAAACTCTTGGAAAGCCCACAGATAGCCGAGGAGTTTCATTCACTTTATGAAACACTCTACACTTCTAGAATACAAAGTGGATGGGTTGGAAGTTGACCGGTTCTTGGATTCCCTCCCGATTCCGCGCCTCCCAGCGGAGAAGGAAAACCCCATGGAGGCACCCATCACTGCCCGGGAAGGGATAGACACAATTAGTGGTATGAAGGGGGGCACCGCCCCGGCAGAGGATGGATTTACGGTATCCTTCTACAAAAGATTCCGTTCTACCTTGGCACTGTTCATGGCCAAACTGTTTAATAGCACACTTGAGACAGGGTCCCTCCCTAAATCTATGTTGGCGGCACTAGTAGTGATCCCAAAGGAGGGGAAGGATCCAGCCCACTGCCAGTCTTATAGACCCATTTCCCTGCTGAATATGGATGTTAAAATACTGGAAAAATGTTGGCCAACAGACTTGGTCTTCAGATGACCTTGTTCACGGGGACCAGGTGAGATTTATCCCGGGGCACCAGGGAGCAGATAACATAAGAAAGTCTATAGACCTAATGCATGGGGTAAGAGGCAAGGGGCTCGAAGCGCACCTGATATCAATATACTCAGAAAAAGCCTTTGACTGGGTTGAGTGGCAGTACATGGGTATGGTCCTACAGAAGATGGGGCTCGGCATGAACTTTAGGTGGTGTATATCAACTCTATACAACGGCCCCATAACAAAAGTAGCTGTGAACAGCGCTGTCTCGTCCACCATACACCTCTTTAGAGGAACAAGGCAGGGTTGCCCCGTCTCCCCCTTGCTGTACGCCTTGGTCATGGAGCCCCTGGCAATTGCCATTAGGGTGAACCGAGAGATTACGGGAATTCAATGTGGTGAAGTAGATTTTAAGCTCTCCTTATTTGCTGACGGTATCCTCTGTTACTTGACGAACCTATCGGAATCCCTCCCCAAAATCTTATGCCAGATACAGGACTTTGGTAGTTTCTACGGCCTGAAAATCAACCTCCCCAAGTCCAGTGTGATGTCCATTGGAGGGGAAAATTCAGTGACCTCAGGAAGACAATCTGTGGGATGGGAATTGAGGATTGATCCTCCCTATACCTGGGTATTCACCTCCCTAAAGACCAGTCAAGACTAGTAGAGGTGAGCTACGCCCAAATCCTGGAAGAAACACAAGTAGATCTCCTTCGCTGGGCACCCCTCATTCTCTCTTGGTTTGGACGGATGGTTGAATAAAAAATAAACATTCTCCCCTGCCTTCTGTACTTATTTGCCTCCCTACCCTCATCTTCCGGGGTTCTTCTTTATGCTGAGTTATGCTGGAACATTTGAGGGACGACATGGGGACCTATTAGTCATATATAGAAGACGTAGATACCCACCCAAAAAAGGTCCAGGGACCTCTTGTGGGCCCATCTTAACGAAATACTGCCCCACGTTATAACCCACCCGAACCTATCAGTGATATAGGCACTATGGAATATGGAAACATAACAAAACAAACTCTCTTCTCTCCTCATGGCCTTCTCCACTAAGCTCGTTGTAGGGTCGCCCGCTTGACATGGGAAACAAGGGCTTCCGGAACACGCAGCACTGGTCAGACGGGGGGTTGGAGAGGGTGGCCCAACTGTTTAGAAGAGCTCCTTTATTGAATATGAGGCCCTGGTAGATGCCCTGGGAAAGAATTACTTAAACGCCCTGGAATACTTGTGCCTGAAGGGTATCCTGACTGACCGCAAGTGGTATCCCAACACCTCCCGAACCCTTTCCCCTTTTAAGAAAATTCTCTGCGAAACCACAACAAGAAAGGGAGTACTGTCTAAGATCTACAGGGTTCTAGTCACGGCTGAGCTGTAGGGGAGGCAGAACTTCAGGCAATGTTGGGAGACCAGGGTGGGGGAGGAGATAACAGAAGATACATGGGGAAAAATGTACAAGATAATGGTTGCTGGTAACCTGTAAACGTCTGCCATGGAACACAACTTCAAGATTCTGCACTCTTGGCACCAGCCCCCTGTGAGCCTATCCAAAATGCTCAAAGGATCCTCCCCTCTCTGCCCAAGGGAGTGTGGTCAACGGGGAACGTGGTACCATATGTGGTAGGAGTGTCCAAACCAACCGTACAGGTAGACTGGTCTGAAGTCCTTAGTTGGATCAAGTATTTGGTCGGTGTGGCTCCAACCCTGTGCCCCCTTCAGGTTTTATTAGGTACCCGTTCGCAGACTCTGAAACCTCTAGGTTTCCGAAAAGCATTGAAGCAATTCTGAGCGCTGGAAGGGTAGCCCTGGCCCAATAATGGAAGGACAGAACCGCTCCAACTAAGAAGGAACTGTTAACTAAAACGTGGGACATATTTAGGTATGATAAATTGACCGCCTTGGTGAATGATAAGATGGAAACTTTCCTGATTGTGTGGGGTTCCTGTTTGTTGCAGGAGGGAGGGGAAAACCTCCACCTCTAAGCCAACCTGCATGACGGGGTTTAATACACCTATGGCCCCTCTGTTGGTGGGGACAGACAGTGTGTGTAGAAACTACATCCAGAACGCACAGTGCCAGGAAAAGTTGAGTCTATGGTCTCGACTATTAGCTCTAAGGTCCTAATGGACGGTCAACCATGGTAGCCCATGTGAGGGGGCAAAGGGGAGGATGATGGGGAAGGGAGTGGGGTGAAAAATTGAATGTTAATGTTGACACTGTTGGTTGAAAATTCTTGTATTGCTTGTCGAAAAAAATTCTATAAAAACCAAAGTTAAAAAAATAAAAATTAGAGCAGGAAAAAAGATTACAAAATTGAAATATCACAGACAATTCTGTGGTCAGCTCTATTTGAAGGCAGCCGGAAAACACAATCATGCTCAGCTATGAACAAGAGTATGGACTAAAAAATATCTGCGTGATGTCAAGGGGTTAGATATGCAGACCATATTCCAAATGTAGGCAATAAAGAAACCAGAGTGGTCAGCTCACCTCCAGGCCCAGCTTCAAATGGCATCTCTCCATGAAATGTTTCTACATTCTGCATTCCTCTACTTAGCTTAATAGCAGAGGTCTACTACACAAAATGTAAATAACATATAATCTACAACCTTACACTTTAGATACAACCCAATGTTCAGTAACCCATATTTTTACACTGTTACAGATCACTTACAATTGCAAAAATCAGGTTCAAAGCTCTGGCTGCATCCCTAGGCTGGATTACACAGAAAACATTCCCCATCTTCACACAGAGTGCCTTTTGTATCAGCTAGCCAGGAAGAGAAACTTGACGAAATGTCAATGCCATGTTCCAAATAACAGTGGCAAAAGCAAGAGGTCCAATGCAGGCCCTGAAGTAGCAGTGACCTGTGGGGATCCTTCCTTGCAGCACAGAAGGTTTTAGCGAAATGTAACAGCTTTTAATCACTCTCCTTAGTAGGCAGGTTTACAAGAAGAACAATTTAGAAACCGTGCTCATTTCTCACTCGCCTCCTTTTCATTATACCCCACTTTTCAATTTCAACTGTTTATTCTCTCCTTCTTCTTTTTTTTTTACTGATCTCTACTTTATACTATGTGAGTCTTTGCCTGAATTTCAGCTTGTCAATTTGAATAAATCACGAACATTCCATTGCATGTTTTTGACAACTTTTTCTGAGGCTAAGGTTCGGAGGGCTGAATGGGCCAGAATAAAAACTTGAAATGTCCTGCGATAAGGATTTGTACAAAACCTGTCTGTTCCATTCTGTTTCAGGGAAGCAGAAACCTGTCATGAAATGGTTTACAATGTTTTACATTTTTAGACACACATCTTTTCTGGTGAAGACCCTATCACGACCACATGTCCCCTCTAGACCGTTCACTTTCATATCACAATCATCACTTCTCTGCATTCTTTGTCAATTAATGCAGTAGCATCATTATTTTATAATTGACCGGCTGAACTGTACTGCCTCTACCTTTAGGAATCAGGATCCTGCAGCTGTCCCCCAGTCGCTTTCTTGTTCCGTCTATTGGTTTCTTACCCAATCCCATTGCATGTCTCTGTGACCCCCCTCTTCCCACCCTATCCCTGTTCCATGTCTCAGAGAAGACACATTTTAAAATTATGAGGAATGGATCTACCATGCAAACATCAAGTAAGCTGTCAATTTCAACTAAGTGTCATGGCAAAATGAAAACAATGCCAGGATTATTATGCTTTTCATTATTATATTTGTCTGGGGGGACGCATAAACAAGTCACGTTTGATGCTTGTTGTAACAAGACTCTTGATTATGGTGCACGTCTTATCTTTCTTGTCAGAGTTGCTGAGTTGAAACACGTAGACTGACAATGTCCGCCTATGAACCACCTCAACCGTACTTCATGGATGTGAACTGTGGTTTGCCAGCTTTGCATGCCAACTAGTTTTTTCAAAGTATGGAACAGCAGTCAAATCAAAACCATAAGTGCGTAGTCACTTACCAGCCAAGTGTCCTCTGTTCTCCCCCGTGATAACCACGATCCAGTCTTTCTGAATGGTAATTGTCAGTGCTGTACTCGCAAGGTTTGCCATATTTGCTAAAATAATGACGACTCCATAACAGAACACCTAGTGGGAAGATAGTTCATAACAGAAGGGTTAAGTCAGTAACCTTTTTTGGGCACTTCAAGTTTTTAGCAGTAAGCCCAAACGTTAACTACTCGTTGGGTCGTCCAAGATGCTCATGGGATACTAATGGAGACAAATTGCCCTGACACCAACCCTCCCTTTCAGCCATGAGGAATAGCCTCCATTTGAAGATAAGGGACATGTTACTTTGCCATGTTCAATAAAGAACAACCTGTTACCCTTATTGACAGATCATGTTTCTTAAGATGGGTTATACAATGGAGAAAGATTGGAACCATGCTTTAGTTAAAAAAGAATTACCTAATTGCATTATGGACCAATATCTCCTTGGCATACTCTGTGCATGTCCTACTACCAGTAACCCTATTGGTCACAATGATATACCACCCAATTCAGCTTAACTTGAAAATACAACAAACGTTGTGTTCAAAACATTATTTTGCATTTAAGTTTAATTTGTTTCCATCATATACCAGAAAGTAGACATCTTACACAGTCAACAAAAATACAACAATCAAAGCAATAGCGCAGTTTATATACTTAATAAGAAACAGAAAAGCTATGTAATTTGAATTTGTTCTAAAATTATTTTTTAAAAGCAGGTGACATTAACTCATTACGATCTCAGGATAAACTGCTGAGATAAAGTGACTGTGCAAAATGAGCTCTTGTTGTCCAGGTCTGCTACATGAAGCCCATTACTTGATACATTGCATAAATATTACAGTTGCTCTAGAGAAATAAGGAGTCTGGTGAAACAGGTGCCAAGCTGCAAGATGTGGTAGCAAATAAAGCCGTCATGAATTCCCGATGCCCACATGTTGGAGGTTGTTGAAGGTTTCCTGTTGAGAGTGCTGTGCTCAGTTCTGGATGAGATGGGTTGCCATATCTGGGAGATACGTCTTTGGGAATTTGTAATGCACAAACTGTTTGCTGTGGAGGTAGAAGGTTTGAGAGAAATAGGCTTGTTCCCTTTGTTGCTTTACAAGCGAAGGTTATTGCATTGCATTGACACATGAAGTTCACAGAGACGTGACATGACAAAGAGATGTATGAGAGATCAGGTGTGATAGTCCAAACTGAACTGTGAGCTTGCGTTGGTGGTTAGGAGCTGTCTTGAACATATTAGGAGTGATAAGAACCAGAAGAAAGTCCGTTCAACGGAACCTATTGTGAAGAATCCTACAGATCCCTCACTGAAACCCTGCCTAAAGTCCCCTCCCAGGTGGGCAGGGGAAGGCAGACACTTCCTCGTTCCAACCCTGGGGGTGGTGTACTGTGGGAAGATCACCTGGGAGGAAACAGGATGATGAGGAGACACAGTATTGTTCCTCTGACAGGAAGACTATTCCCAGTGTACCTAAAGAGGTAATGGTTTATTGTAATTTGAATGTCTCTAAACCTCACCTTAAATATAAGGCTGTGAACCATAAGGTTATAGAATCTGAGCAAGTTTTATTAAAATAAAGATCTTTTTGGGTATCACAAACTAAACAGCTTCCTCAATCCCAAGGATACAATGTAAAATGGGTATGGAAATGTTGTCTTCAATAAACCATCTTCCTCTGTAAACTCTAATTCTCGAAGACCCTCTATAAAAAACGTTAAGGGAATACAATATACCCTTGCAAGTAATTCAAATATTTGAAACTACAAGTCCCAGAATCCTAGAAGGACTGAAATGAGGAAGAGGGTGGAAGAGGCATGCAGATGTAGTAGTTAGGCAATTAAGCCCACTAGCCATTATAGTAGTCAGGCAATTGAGGCTAATAGCCCACACCTGAACATTATTGCTGAACCTGGGAAGCATAAAAAGGCCCCTCAGGTGCAGGCAGAAGAAAGGAGTGGAGAGAGCTGAACCATTGGCTAGAGTGCAGGCTGTAGCAGTAGAAGCAGAGAGAAAGCACGTGGCTGGAAACCCACGCAGAAGTGGGAGAACAAGAGGGATGCTGGAATGTGGAGACAGCAGATGTTACTTGCATGTTCTGAGAGAGTCCTGTTCTCCCAAAGTCTGAAGTGCAGAAGCTGCACAGCGGAAGATGTGCAGGAGAAACAGTTTTCCCCATGGGAGCCCGATAGCTGTGAATGCCCAGCTGTGGACATGAAGGATACTAAGGCAATAAGCAAGTCGCAAGCCGAGGGTCTTTGGAGCAAATGAAATTCCCAAATCAAGTGGTCAGACTGGAGACACCTGTTCAGGAGAAGGGTGTGGTTTGCCAGAGAGCCAGAAGCAGTAGAAGTTGTAGTGGAAGTTGGGAAAGCAGTGCAACCTGCAAAGCAAGTGTCTCAGAAGCCGGTGAGTGAAGCACAGCGTTCTAACACATTGCGCAAGCCTTGCCAGTAACTGCATCCAGCTCCTTATTGACTTGCATACGACTTTATGTGAGTAGGAGCTGTTTGTTGCATTCATTGTGAACAATGGAAATGTAGCACTTGCATATACTGTGAAAGACCTGATACTTGCTTGAGAAGCTAAAGTACTAAAATCCATTGTTCTCATATTAAAAGGCTGTTGCTGTCTTAACAGAGTGGTTGTGTGTCTCCAATTAAGGAGAGGGAACACTGATAGAACCATTACCGAATACCTAATACCTAACCTGGACAATACACGAGTTACAAGTTATAAAGACTGAACACTTCATCAAAGAGAGGTTGCACATGCCTAATTGTGTTTCCCTAAGGAGGCCTGAACTCTATCCTTTGCCTTTATACTGGGATACAATTGTATATTCATCTTTAAACTTTGAAATCTACTTTAAAGAGGGTTTGTGTGTGCCTTATTGTGTTGTCAACTGAAAGACTGAATCTTATATTGTATCTAGAAGTGATGTACCTTTCATTTCTATGAAATAAAGAGTATAAACTGTTAAAGAGAAGAACAAGCATTACCCAAGCCAAGAGGCAAGCCACTTTAATCATGAAACCAACCTTTTGAAGAGTTAAAGAGCCATCCAGCTGCATTGTGAAGTTGTTAAGAGCCAAGCTGCTTAAATTGCAAGTGTGCAAACATTATCTGAAGCTATGAGAGTGGCACCAAGGCTTCTGGGTAATTCAGGCTGATAGCTGGCAGAAAGGTGTGAGTAACGGTGGGAAAGGGGATGTGGTTGCTTGTAACAAATATTTCGAAGTAGACACAACCTGTGGTACCAGAGACTGTGGAAGCAGGAGAGAATGGAATCATAATGGCCAATCCAGGTTGCTGTTGTGACAGAATGACAAGAAAGGCAAATAGGCTGCCCATTTCTGGGAAAAGGTTATCCCAAAAGGAAGAGTGCCTTGCCTACCTGAAGAGGTTTAAGTTCATAAGAGTGTATCTTGTAGAAGTCAGTCTAACAATTCAAAGTATTGAAAATGTGGTAGTAATTTGAAATACTAAAGGCATGGTGGTATGACCATTTGTCAGTGGGTGCAATATTGCTGCAGTCTGAATCAAGTAAAATACTGTGGAACAAAAAGTGGCCATTCTCATAGAAAAAGCCAGTAGAAGTGGAGTTGTTGAAGTAGAAGCAGCAACACTAAGGAGTCATCCTGACAAATATACCAATGTACATTTTAAGACTGTAACTGAAGACGTTTATGAACTGTTGATTAAGAACTGTGTATCAATGAAAGTGGGGATATTACATTTTCTTTCAAACTGCGACAAGCTTTCTGGAAGAAAAAGCCAATTGTCATAACCAGGAGTACCATTGGTGCTATTTTCTTTTCTGGAAGTTGAAAGTGAATTTTCCATCAAAGAATCAAGACTTGATACCAGTCGAACTGTGGTGTTGAACTTTTAGTTTGAACTTTTTGGAACTAACAAAAACTGGTTCAAAACCTTTATTTTCTTTGTAAACCTTCTGATGTTAACTTGAATCCTGGGGAAGGGCTAAAAGTTAACTTTGAATCCTGGGGAAGGGACGGAACTTACCCAGGATAAGAAAAGGACATTCAAACATTGTATCAGTACTTGAATGTAATGTAACAATATTTATAAAGCGCAACCTAAAGCCATCGGTATCTAGGCGCTAAGAAACAGCATGGGCGGCTAAAAACAAAATTCCCATCCAACCAGTTGAGCTGATACAGAGTCTACAAAAGATGCGTCTTCAGGGCTTTCCGAAATGGTAGATGATCATTGATACTGCCCAAGCCACTTGGAAGCCTGTTCCACATGCTAGGCGCGTAGCTTAAAAGGCACGGCCACCCATTCGAGTCCTTCGGAAACGGGGGACCATCGGAAGCTTCTGGGATTCAGATCGCAAACACCTGGTGGGGACGTACGGAATGAGCTTAGTCTGTAGGTACTCAGGCCCCCGCTGGGGAAGAGCCTGGTGGGTAATGCACAGAGTCTTAAACCTGATGCGGCTATGCACCGGGAGCCAGTGCAGTTGACAAAGAAGATAGGCGGAGTGGGACATCTGACCCGCTCCTCATGCCTAGCGGGCAGTAACATTCTGCAGTAGCTGCAGTCTGGGGATCAGAAAAGCTGGCTGTCCCAAATAGATGCCATTGCAATAATCAATGGCTCCCAGTATTGAAGTGGCAACCTCCTTAGCGCAAGACTCTGGGGGAGAAGAGGCAAAGTCTTCCTCAGAATCTTTAACTTGACAAACCCAGAATTGCAGATGGATGCAATTTGTAATTCCCGAGAGCCAGAGGCATGGACTTTAATGCTTAGGCTTTTTACTGAGTTAACAGGAAGTGGACTACGGACCCAGTGACGCTAGCCAGAATCATTGGTCCAGGAAGCCTGAGATTCTAAGTCGCATGTCACCATGACCTCAGTTTTTTCACCATTCAGTTTCAGACAGTTTTTTCCATCCAATCCCCTACTGCTATCAAGCAATTCTTCAGTTGGGATGGTGGATCACTTTTAGGGGATTCTAGACGAAAAAGAAACAACTTTGCTCCAAACTCTTGAATCAGGTCAGCCAAAGGGTGCAAGTACAAATTAAAAGGTAGCGGGGACAATGGCGAGCCCTGAGGAACCCCACAGGACAGGGCCCTAGCCGAGGATTGAAAAGGGAATAATGATACTGTCTCTGCGTGTTCTTACAGAAAAGATGTAAACCAAGCAAAGGGAGCCACCGAGATTCCTGCCTTCCTCATGCGCTTCAATAGGATACCATGGGCAAGGGTATCAAAGGCCGTGGAGAGGTCGAGCAAAATCTGATGGGAAGTAAGCCGGATTGAAGAGGATGTAGCAGGCCACCAGACTCCAAAAAGAGTGAAAGCTGTGCAGTAACAATGGCCTCCATCATTTTCATAACACAAGGTAAGAGTGAAATTGGCCGATAATTAGAGGACAAAGCTGGATCCAGCTGTGGTTTATTTAAAAGTGGTGAGACAAGTGCATGCTTCAGAGCAGAAGGAACAATTCCATAAAGAGAAAAAGGACTGCACTGCTGCTGTGAGGAGTGGAATAACCTCCTCTGGCAGGGCCTGAAGTACTCATAAAGGGATAGGATCCACTGGGGAGGAGGATTTCAGTTTCTGAAGGGTCACCCTAACCGTGTCACCAGTGACCGGTTCAAACTGATTCATCATAGGAATAATTTCTCAAACTGCTGACTGCTCCTGGGGATTGCCATCTGCTTTGACGATCCCGTTGACAGCAATAGAGTCCCAAATTAGTTGGACCTTATCAGTGAAAAGGGAACTAACAAGATCACACCTTTCTTGTGAACGTAAAGGATCAATAGAAGGGGTCACAGCTGATATTTCTTTTGCGACTTTAAAAAGTTATTTTGCTGAAGAGGGGGCTGATATGATCCAGTCTCCATAATAATGAGATTTTGCAACACGAATAGCTTCCTGATGACGGAACACTGACTGCTTATAATTCTGTTTGGAGACCAACTCATATTCCAGCATCCATTTACGCTCTAGCTGATGATAGACCTGCTAAATACTTCTAAGCTTTTTTCATTAAACCAACACGCAGGCGGTCTAGGATGAATTCTACTATCCTTAAAAGGTGCAATAGCATCAGCGACTTGCATCATACCTCTCAGCAGGGCCGTGCAAGGGTCCTGCGACTCATTAATGATAAAGTCACTGGTAGTCTGCACGAGAAGCTTAGTGACAACTAAAGGGGATGCCTTTCCCGAGTGTTGTTGCTGATCCACAATATTGCGGCTAGTGCTAGAGGTGTAGGCTATGGAATAAGGAAGAGCAAAGTCATCTGACCAAAGAACCGGAAAAGGTGAGATACTGCTACAAACTCTTTCTCAGAGGAGAAGATCAAATCCAGTAAATATCCTCTACGGTAGGCTGGTCATTACACAAGGTAAGGCCAGCATCATTGCTAAGGAAAAACTGTTGGTTATATTGACATATATTTTATTTGTGTGTTTTGTTTAACGTGACAGCCAAATATCCTATGTTAGAAGAGGTTCCTTTAGCTTTAGCTAGGCAGGGAGCTCCCCAACAGGGTAGGGTTAGGGAGGCATTTTTACAAATATTTTCTTTAGTAAAATGGCATATTTTGATAAATGAACAATAAGTTGTCTGCCTCGCATTACTGACCCCACACACTACCCTTGTAGAGGCCAAAATGAAAATATGGAATAAGCTGGCAAAGCATAACATGTTTTGATTTTGGGAGGAGGTCAGAGGTATCGCTTTGAGTTGGTCTACTATTGGTCTGAATTGTTGGAAAGTTAGAGCATGGAGGATGTCACCCTGAGGACAATAGCAAGGTTCTTATTGGGCATACTTGATTATAGGTGGACCAAACTATAAATAGCAGTGTGTCATTTTGTTGTGTTGTAATCAAGCGTTTTTGAAAGATTATTCAGTAGAACATCTTTGCATTGCTCACTTTAATCCCAGGGCTAATGGTTTGGTTGAAAGAATCAGCAGTTTTGTTGAAGTATGTCCAACTTGCAATGGAATGACTATGTGAGGGCTGTGACGTGTCCCCGCATATATAGCATGGACGAGGAGGTGAAGGCATCTATATTCTTCATTTTCAACCAGCTTTACTTCGCAAACAGTGCTTTGTTTCATGAAAATAAAGAGCAGATATCAATGAAAGGGAGAGAGAAAGTCTCATGGTGACCACCGCATAAGACTTTATTGTGGAGAAGAGGGGGGTTGCCCAGACTGGGAGGCATAGCAGCATGCTGAGAACTGCAACGAGCCTGCGGATGTGATGCATAGAAAGAGGTGAAGATGGAAATGTGGAGAGGTCTCACAAGAGCCTGACCAGAAGGCAGGGGGGCAAGCAGAACACAGTTGCGTAATAGGCAGAGTAAGAGATACTGGTCGAGTTAACAGATACCCGCTGGAGGCGACAGGCTGAGGACTAACGTGTGGAATGGTGATCCTGCAGGGAACGGACACAGGGAGTATAGAACAGAGCGGCAACCAAAGGGGAGGAACTATGAGAGGAATGGAGATCCAGCAGGGAAGGACACAGGGAGTAGAGAGCAGAGCAGCGACCAAAGGGGAGGAACTATGAGAGGAATGGTGATCCAGCAGAGTAAGGACACAGGGAGTAGAGAGCAGAGCAGCGACCAAAGGAGAGGAACTATGAGAGGAATGGTGATCCAGTAGGGAAGGACACAGGGAGTAGAGAGCAGAGCAGCGACCAAAGGAGAGGAGCTATGAGAGGAATGGTGATCCAGCAGAGAAAGGACACAGGGAGTGGAAAGCAGAGCAGCAACCAAAGGAGAGGAACTATGAGAGGAATGGTGATCCAGCAGGGAAGGACACAGGGAGTAGAGAGCAGAACAGCAACCAAGCTGGAGGAACTATGAGAGGAATGGTGATCCAGCAGGGAAGGACACAGGGAGTAGAGAGCAGAACAGCAACCAAGGTGGAGGAACTATGAGAGGAATGGTGATGCAGATGGGGAGAACAGAGATGAGAAGTGCAACCCAAGCGAAGGACAGCCAAGCAGAATAGTGAGCCAGCTTGGAAAGTATATGGTAGGCTGAGACCAAAGAAGTCCCGCAGATGGGCAGGCCACAACCTGACTCTCTCTGAAGAGAAGTCAGTGAGTGAAACACAGCGTACATGAGAGTCAGTGAGTCAAACGAGAGCTGAAGCTACAAACAAGAGAATTAGGAGTATCCAAAGGGGCTCAGCAAGGGGAAAACAGCCAGGTGCAATCCACATACAAACTTGATACATAGGCAAAGAGACAACCTACTGCTTGATGGAAATTGTAGACCTGAGATTCCCCATTGTATGAGACAAGTGACGTAGCACATTGACCAGTGAAGTGTACTGCCTGATGGGAGTTGTAGTATGATACTCCCCCAATATGTGAGACAAACAAAGTGGTGTACAGCCAGGCAAGTGCCCCGTGAGATGGAAGATGCCTATGTGTTCACAACTTCCTGTGTCCCCATTCAAAAAGAATTTTCCATGTATTGAATAACAGTGCTTGTTTTTCCCTCGTGCACAGGAAGAATTAATGTATAAAAGCCTGGTTAAAAAAATAGATGGACCCTCTGTGAAATATCACAATGTAATATGGTGGTAAAATTCTCCATGCTTGTAATGATGGGGGCGATACAACAGGCATTTTTGTGCAAATAGCTGCAGTTTTAGCATTATCTGCAAGGCTGTAATGACATCCTTACTCTGACAGCACCAAAGACACCGTTATATGGCTAGAGCTCGGTGGAGACGATACAAGATGAATTCAGGAGTTATATAAGAAGATGGATTCACTGGACCCACTAGAGGAGCCTCACTGATGTCAACACTGACAGGTAGCAGCAGGTTTCTACTCATTGAGACCCGCCGATACCCAGAGCTACAAATAGCATGTTTCATGTGTCCCACAGGACAGGTGAAACACACCTCAAGACATTGGATTAACCTAGTGGTTGGTGGCTCCTCTTATTATTTCCTCATGCTCTTTTGCCAAATGTGTTCCTTCCTCTGTGAAGCCAAACCATTCTGTGAGGGCAGGTTATTAGCTAAAACGTCCATAACTGTTATTCACTGTACAATGACACCAGACACACACTTCACCAGCTCGCCTGCTGGAATGCCAAGAAACCACAAGTGAACGTGTGTCATGTTTTAGTCAATATTTATACTGCGCCCATCACCCAACATTGTGGTCTTAAGGTGGCTGATCCTGTTCAAGAATTGCCAGGTTGTGATCCCACCAGGGTGTCGACAGACCTGGCTCTGTGAGCGGGAACGAAGAAGGGATGGGTGGGAGGTCGCAGAAGAGGGGGATTAGTCAGTAGACACGCAATTTAGTTGGGGAAAAGCACAAGAGATGAGCGGAGGGAATGTGATTGTGGTTCTGGTAGCTGGTATGGGTATTTCTTATCTGTGATTAGTTGTTGGTAAGGGTGAGAGCACATTTCAGGAATGTGCATCATTGTATTAATAGCAGGGTTTAGCTATGACAGCAGTATCTAGATCAGATGACACATGGTTGGTATGGTTTGTGTTCACCAGGTGATCGATCAGAGAGGTTCTCAAGCAGGCCATAGTAATCATAAGCACTCAGAAGATGCACTTGTTTCTGTTGAGGGCTTGCATTTAATTAAAGGCTCTCAGCTTGGTTGAAATATGCAGTGTCACACTGCATATTAAAACCTTTATGCTGTAATCACCATGTAGACATCTCAGGCAAAAAAAAGAAAACTTTTTTTTTTCCATTCATATTCGAATGCGCCAGAATAACAGAAAATCGGTTGTCCATTCATTGGCAAAAGTCGAGAATAGTCCTGTCACTGAGTAGTGACATGTCACAGGCCAGGGTATCAACAGACGTCCCGAAACCAAAGAAAGTTCCAAAATGCGCGGCTATATTTAGGTCAAAAGACAGAGGTTAGAGGCCTGTAATGGGTCTAATTGGGAGCGACTTAAACAAAACAAGGCTTTATTTCAGTAAAATCGTGCGCAGATTCAAAGACAAACCAAGCAAGTGAGGGTGGGGGAACGTTCGAAAGCCTGGTCTAAATGAGAACTGATTGACTAAGTCCGAATTCGTAGTTCCACAGGCATTCGTAGTCAGGATGGTACTCCATCATTGCTTCAAATCAAAGTGCAGCACTTGGGGGTTTCAAAGGTCCAGGGATGTTCCGTCGTGGTCTGTGACAAACCACTATGGGCTATGTTTCTTGACATATATTTGTGGAGTGCTCCGCCACACCTTTGCTTCTCTCCTCCTCCTTGATCTTTTCCTCCTCCAGCTCCAAACTTTCCCTTTTATCCCCCACTCCCCCCCTGCAACCTCTTGCTCATTGTCTCAGTGTAACTTCACCTCTCGAAACCTCTTTCCAAGTTTGTTTGCCTCGGTCTTGACACATCCTCTTTTTAAGCTCTGACGTGAAATTGGGACATTCAGAACTTTACCCGGGGGTACCTGGTGCCAGTCGGCAAAACGAGTGTGCGATTGGTTTATTGGGATCTGATCCTCCTGTGAATGTGGTGTACTGCGTAGTGTGTTGATGATTCGCAGCAGGCTGAGGTGATAATAAGGGGAATCATCATCTGGGGTTAGGTGACACTGGTATGGTGGCTGCCCGAATACTATATGGCCGCCCTGTGCTCACATATGGCTCTCCATCCCCATGTCCACGCGGTTATCTCTTCTGCTGATTCAAACCGGGGAGTCAGCTAGTGCTTCTGTGGTCCCACTTGCAGACCACAATCTCTTGTGCCCGCTTTCTCAAATAATTATCATTAACTTCACAATCCCGGCTCGCGGACTGCTCCAGTAGCCCATTATTTTTCAAAGTCTGTGCTTCCTTTACTCAACATGGGTTTACTGTAGGTTTCACTTAGAGGCCAGTTGAGCATGACAGAGATAGCAAAAAGGGTCTGTGGACAGTTATTATAAATTAAGAGCCGCTCCTCTAATGACTCATTGAGTAACGATGGTTTA
Organism: Ambystoma mexicanum; assembly: GCF_040938575.1. Taxonomy (NCBI): domain Eukaryota; kingdom Metazoa; phylum Chordata; class Amphibia; order Caudata; family Ambystomatidae; genus Ambystoma; species Ambystoma mexicanum. The sequence goes on along the minus strand of NC_090924.1, from coordinate 1,008,232,743 downwards.
ATAGTAAATGGCTTAGATAATGGCTAAAACATGGGTGTCACATTGGCGGGTCCATAGTTATGGGCCGGGTGAGAGGGAGTGAAAGAGCAGGTTGGACAGTATGCATCAAAGTGAGTAGACAAAGCTGTGTTTAACGGTATTAGCATATTTGTTAGTTTCTATTTGATCATTTGTTACATTTGACTGAATTTGGCCAGTAACATTCGGTCGAATAAAAATGAACAATTAGGCTAATACATACCGAACATGTGGAGCAGGAGTTGCAGGGGTGTCCCCCGGTCCCTATCTTCGGTATGTATTAGCCTTGGGGTGTTGCGGGGGTGTCCCCTGCTTCCTCAATATTGGAAGCCGGGGACCGAAAAGAAAAAAAAAGAAGTAAAAGGAACCCTGCGGCGTCAGATCCGACCTGCGTTAGAGGGACGGATCTGATGCTGCAGGGCTGAAGTGGACCAGGCAGCGAGCATAGAGGTAAGTAGGGAAGGGGGACAGTTGGGGTGGGTTGGTGTGAGCTTGTTTACTCATCTGAGAATTGATCGCATGCAGGCTGTCTTTTTTCGAACAGTTTGCTGCGATCAATTCCCAGACGATCAAACACACCCAAACCGTGTTTAACTTGGCAAAGGCAAGTTTGATGGAGGAGTAGAGGGAGAAGGTTTGGTAGGAGGTTCTCACTTTTTCAAGGTAAGGGGCCATGCAGTTGGGCTTCAATTTCCATTTGAAAATGGATGAGGAAGACAGGGGTGCAAGCCGGGGGAGGTGGGACGTGTGTCGATGGTGAAATTAATGAATGACTGGTTGGAAGGTGACGCATCAAAAATACATCAGAGCATATAAAAATGAGAGAGCAGGTGAGCATGTGTATGTGAGTGCAAGTGTGTGTGGTGTGGGTGTGTGTGTGCGCGTGTGTGTGTATTGTGAGTGCTGAGAACATGACTATATTGTGGGGACAGGCAAGTGAGGCAACGGGAAAAATGTTTACCTCGACAAAGCGGACATATATTGTGGGCGCATACAACATAAAATATGTTCATAAAGTGGCATGATGGCATATATTGGGAACCACCATCTTAAATGTGTTCTTAAGGGGCATGCTGGCATATATTGGGCACATCCAATATATGCTAATAACCTGAACAAACTACAAATCACCCAAAATAACGCCCTTAGAGCAGTGCCAAGCATTCCTAAAAGGGAGCATGTCTCCCAGGCTAGACGTGAGGCCCACTGGATGGTGTCCCGTCAAAGTTTAGAAAACATAGTTTCGAAATACAATAATTTCGAAACAAAAGGATCGGAAAAAAAATGTGAATGCATTTTTTTTATATAAATGTTTTTCTTTTTGGTTCGTATAGCAAAATTATTGGTTTTTCCCCAAAAAACGGGTTTTGGGGGGGAACCCCCCAAAAAAAATGTATTCCAAATTTTTTTCCCTGATCCTTTTGTGTCGAAACTTTTGTATTTCGACACTATGACTGTAGAACAAGTGACTATAAACCCCACTGGATCCCAGTCAAGGAGTGTATACTCTTTAAAACCCTCTCCATCACACATGGGTGCCTCTCCCTAATAGCACCCCTTACGTATCAGAAAAAATCCACCTTGCCACCTCAAATAGACCCAAGCGGGCCCAGCATTCCAATCAGCTCCTCATCCGTACGTTAAGGGAACAAAGCCGGAGGTGTCAGCTTTCCTTTCCTAGCACCAAAAAACTGGAATGCCCTACCCACCTACCTTAGGAATGGGACGTCCCTCACATCCTTCCGGAGAGCACTCAAAACCAAGCTTTTTAACTAGACTTGCCCTCCAAAACATAAGATCAGCTGGTTCCCCTGTAATCCTGGAACCTGTTTTGACTATGTAAGCGGAATATCTTGTAAATATCTTGTAAATGTCATATCTTGTAAATAGCATTACAACTGTTGATGTATGTCATGTCTGATCACTGTAACTAAGTAAGCTCTAATGTAACAGTGCCGTGATGCCCCAGGGCCGCCTGTGCGCTTTAGGAATTCAAATAAATAAAAAATAAAAATAAATCCAGCTTTAATGTGTTCTTAAAAAGGCAGAGCAAACAGGAAAGTGGCCTTAAAGTGGCATGCTGACGTACATTGGGCAGAGCCAGCATTTAGTTTAATTATATGGGCATACTAGCACATATTGGGCACAGCCAGCAGGATAATGGGTTCTAGGCCTCCTGCTTTTTCTATGCACGCAGCCAGCATGAAAAGTTGTAAAACAAATACATTCTCTGATGCACTGTTTGTGTGCTGACACGGCATCTATAGAAGTTTATTATTTGCTCCCCTACAGAACCAATTTTAAATTGTGTTGCTTTTTGACCCCATTTCTTTTTATTTGTGCTGAAAAATTAACCGTTACAATACATCACTTAAACAAATGTTCTCTGGAAACCCGTGTACCTCCCCCAGAAGGTGAGTGTCCCCTGCGCCCCGGCCCATGACCAGTTCATTGGTATACGGGTATTTCTTTGCAACCCTTCTCTTTGGCAGGGTATTCGCTAGGTGTTGCCCAGGTACAACCCTCTCTCACTCTTATTCTACAGTATCCATCCGATCGCCACAACAAGCATCTTGCACACATATGCAGAGGCATGTTACAAAACGGAATAATCACCCTTTACACTCGTATTCTTTCCTAAAAAAAAAACTACAAAACACGTATCGCTTCAATACACACATATGACAACATGGTTGCTGTCAAACCTCTGTATATGGTTGGGCTGGCTTCTTTTTTATTAGTGGTTTATTGAAAGGGAAATAATTCCACGGTGGTCAAAGCCTTCCTAAAAGCTTCTCTGGGCTCTCTTATTTGTTGATTAGATAATAGGGAGAAATATAATGCAGTTGATGAGATGATCCCAAGCTTAAGGTACGCCTCTGAGGTGATGGAGTGAACAGGGGGCTTTATTAAGACGTTGGGAAGACTTCAGGGATACGAGGCACTACCGTATAGCGAATTAAAGCGATTTACAACAGAGTCCTCTGCCTCGAACCTGGGTATGCACGAACTCCTGTTGCCACTTGACCGCAGTGGTGGAAGTGTTAAAAAAAAAAGTAGTGAAAAGATGTACCTCTGCCCGCCCCCTTTTATGCCCCGCCCCTTTTTCCTGCTCCATTCAATCTCCCAGTCACCCCCCTTCCCAATTCAAACCACCTACCTGAGTTCTTCAAGTCCTTCCCTCCACCCCAAAAAGCCAGGATTTACAAAACTTCTCACAAGACTAAATAAAACATAGTGAAAACATATACATTTTCCCCTCAGCATGCAGCTTTATGTTGCCTCCCATTCCCTTCATCCACCATTCACACCTCTTAAGGCCATGCACAAGACAATAGCCATGGATACCCACCACCAGCCCCCTCCCCCAAATTCACTGAAAACACCTCTGTGCCTAAACAAGCACCTGGTGCTACAACAATTCCAAATTGCTGAGTGACTGCCTGGGAATAGGCTTCATTCGCAAGCAGTCCATTTCAATAAACAAAGCCTAGCCAGCACTTGTGAGATAGCACTGTGGAGGAGCTCACGGGGCCTCACTCATACGGCATGCACACGCACAAATATGGGACGGGAGACGGAGCGTAGGTTACAACGTGTAGCCTTTATTCAATACAGCTTCGAACTGCAGGCATCCCGGCCAGCCCCTCCCTAACCCTCAACGTCACTTCCTCACCAAACAGTCCGCAATGGCGGACTCCCACATAACGATGTGGGCGGGCTATAACTTGGCCGTTGCTTCGCAGCCTGACATCTCCCGGCTTTTTAACTCAACAGTTGTCTTGTGTCTTTACCCCATTTCATCTATGAGTCTCTGCGGCTTTATACGACTTCGCTGGGGTCGTCGAGACCTCTCTGGGGTTGTGTGTTCGGCGACCTTCATCTTCATCTTCAGACGCTTCACTGTCTCCTAGGTAGGGTTCATCTGCTAAGTGCCAGTCTTTTGCTTCCTGGTTTGGTTCCCATCTCTCATTGAGTGGGGTCAGCACCCTTTTGAACTGCGAGACATTACGGGTGAACCTGGGGATACCATATGCAGAAAGCATTCGGTCCAGGGCTGGGATGATGCAAGTGGCGGCCGTGCTTTCCACGATCTGTGCTTCGGGGCAGCGTGAGTGTTCATCCACTAGTACTAAGACATATGTGCCGTTCCGCATGGGACCAAACAGATCTACCGCCAGTTCGTCCCAGACTCAGTCTGGCAACTTGGACATTTGCATCGGGCTTGGGTGTGGCAGAGGAACGAGCTGTGCGCACGTTGTGCATCCGCCCACCAGTAAATCCACCATGGCGTCCAGCTTCGGGAACCAGATTATTTGTCTTAGGAGTCGTTTTGTTGCTGCCACTCCTCTATGTCCTTCATGGGCCAGTTGTGTTGTCCTTTCCTGCAGTGATTCGGATATTACCACTTTGCAGCCCTTCAGTATGATGTGATCATCCACGATTGAGAGTTCATCCCTCACTTGGTTGATCCAACGTATGTCGTCTCTCAACATCTCTGGTTCTTGTTTTGCCTGTTGTTTCATGTGCGCACATTTATCCATTTGTATGCAGTGCTTAACGATCTGTAGCGCCGGGTCTTTCTCTGATTTGCTTATCACTTCCGCCCATTCTATGGGGAATGGCTCCAGGTGGTGTACTACATAGTTGATGTACGCGTCAGCTATGGAAGGTTGAGTCTGTGCTGGGCCCGATGGGTGTCTGGATAAGTAGTCCGCCGGATTGTCCTCCTTTCCCGGACGGTGCTTGATGCTAAATTTATAGTCCTGTAGCCTCAACCCCCACCTTGCTATCCTCAGAGGCATCCTAGCTTTGGGGTCGCCATAAATAGTGAGCAGTGCTTGATGGTCCGTGATGACTGTAAACTCTTTTCCGTACAAGAATAGGTGAAAGTATTCGCAGGCTCACACCAATGCTAGGCTCTCTTTCTCGGCCTGGGAGTAGGCCTGTTCTGTGGACGTGAGGCTTATGCTGGCGTAAGCCACTATGAATACTTTGGCCGAGTCCTCAGGGTCCTTTTGGGATGGATGGCACCCAGCCCCACTGGGCTAGCATCTACGATGACCTCTGTGTCCCTTCGGGTGTCGAAATATGCCATGTGTTCCGCCTGCGAAATGGAATTTCTGATGCACTCGAATGCTTGCTGGCACTCTCCTGACCAGGTGAATGGTTGGTCTTTGTGCGTGAGCAATCGTAACATGTTGCTTACCGTCGCATAGTCTTTGAGGTATCTCAAGCAGTAGCTTGCGAGTCCTAGAAAAGAGCGTAACTCTGAGGTGTTCGTGGGGGGCAGAGCCATGTTGAGTGTTGCAACCTTGTCTGGGTCTGGCCGCAAGCCCTGGTCAGAAAAGATGTGACCAAAGAATCTTAGTGAGCCCTTGCCAAACTCGCACTTGTCTTTGTTGAGCGTGAGGCCTGCGGTTTCCATGGCAGCACACACGCGGTGCAAAGCTGTGTCTTGTTCTTTTTTGATTTTGCCAAATACCAGCACGTTGTCCGAGTAGTTTAGACAGTTCGGTATGTGATGGATGACTTTGTGGATCTCATCCTCAAAGATCTCAGCGGCCGATGATATGCCGAAGTTGAGTCTCTTGTATTGAAACAAGCCCAGATGTGTTACAAAGGTTGTGATGTATCTGGATTCAGGGCTTATTTCGATCTGATGATATACCTTTGTCAGGTCTAGCTTGGAAAAGACCTTGGCTCCGTGAAGGAGGTGGATCCTATCAGTGATCTTGGTGTCTCTCCCTTTCGATGGCGACATTGTCCCTCCTCTTGTCAACACATAGGCGTATGGAACCATCTGGGGATTTCTTTGGAACTGGGACAATTGGTGACACCCACAGTGTGGGCCTCTGAACGGGCTCGATGACTTGCAGCTTTATTAATTTGTCCAGTTCCTCCTCTACTTGCTTCTGTATGTTAACTGGTATGCCCCTGTAGTGTTGCGCCACAGGTGGCACGTCCGAGTTAATGTGAAGGTGAACCTTCCTGTTCTTCAGCTTGCCTAGCCCTTTAATTAGTTTTGGGAATGCATCATGGATCGCCTTTGGTGTGGCAAAGTACTTGTGCGCCATTAGCTGGTACAGGATATGGACGAGGCCCATGTCGACCGCCGTTTTAAAACTTAATAATCATCCACTGTTTACCCCGGTGTTTAGGATTGGGAAGGGGCATTTTTGCAGCATGGGATTTGTGTGCGCACCAAGCTGTGATGGTGCCCTTGCACAGCAGTGGCGTGGTTGCGCCGTACGGGTAGATGTCCACAGTGGCCTTGCATATTTTCGTTTGGCAAGATAGCGAATTGTATGCTTGTTCGCTGATAATGTTCACTGTAGCACCCGTATCAATCAGGAATTCAATTGGAGTCTCATTTACTTGTAGAGTGAGGATCGGGCTATGCTGGGTGGCCGTTGCATTGTTGAGGGCCCAAACATACCCTTTCTTCCGTTGGTCGTCCTCTGAGGACAGGGTCTCGCTGCTGGACGCCGAGCGCGTTTCTATATATCAGACGAATCGCCTGCTCTGACTGCGTCTCCCCCCTTCTTGTGGTCGCCTGTCCTCCCTGGCGTATGCATTTCTGAGGTCCTTGTCTCTTCGTGAGGATTTGTGGTCCCATTCGGTCCGGTTCCTTGTTAGGCTGTGGCGGGCAGTCCTACGGCTTTCTTGTGTTCTCTGCCTGCTCGGCCCGGCTGGGGAGGCGTTTTTGCATATCGCCCGGAAGTGGTCCATGCCCCCGCAGGTGGCACATTGTTGCCCTACGGCGGGGCAGTCCCCCGTGTGCGGCTACCCGTAGCCACACCTGTAGTACGTGGCCTCGGACCGCCCTCCCGCTTGATTTGCGGATGAGTCTAGACTGTTGACTGTGTCTGCGGGCATCGTGGGCTGTTGTATATTTATTTTTCCTAGGTTGTCTAGTTGTGACTCGACAGCGGCTTCCATTCTGGCTAGGGCCAAAATTTCTTCCAGAGATCTTTGTTTTGTAGCAGTTGTTTCCTAAAAGATTGGGACTGGCAGCCCACGATTACCTGTGACCTTAGGGCTTCCTCATTTGAATAGCGGTGAAATTCACAGTACTTCTGTTTAATGCGCAGGCGCATGACATAGTTGTCTAACAACTCGCCTTTCTCTTGTCGGGTGGAGTGAAAAATATGGCGTTCGTGATCGACATTGGTATGTGGTGAAAAGTACTCTGACAATTTGCAGTGTACCTCTTCATATGTTGCCGTTTCCCAGTTGATTAGTTCGCCTGCAATGTCTCTTACGGCCGGTCCTATGGCCATGGATAGTGTGTATTTCAGCCCGGCGTCCTCTGCAAGGCCCACTGCTCCCGTGTAAAATGTAAAGTCTCGAAGCCATGTGGCCCACCTGGGCCCTAGATTCGTCATGTCTCGCAAATCGAATGGGTTGGGCATGTGCATCACCTGCGCAGTCCCTCCTGCCGCTGGTGTCTGAGTGGCATTTCCTCCTGTGGCTCCCTCCGTTCCTGCCCCTGCGGCGGTGGGTGCTGATGACGATGCCTGGTCTGTCATGCTGAGGGGCAGGTGGTGTGCCTCGTGGTATGTTTGGGGAGTAAGATTTTCTTCCTACAATGTGGGTAGGGTGCAGTGATCTTGCAAGGTTTGTTTCCTTGATGCTTCCTGTTCCTTGTTTATGTGTTCTCAGGTGGGCAGGGCCACCTGCTGCCTTGTCTGTTAAGTGGAGGCCTTTCACGTGGGCAGGGCACTTGTGTAGTGCCGTGGATTGCCTCTCCTGGGTTGAATCCCAGTGCCTCTGTATTTTCTCCCCTCCTCCTGACACCTCTCCCCTGTGTCTCTTCGTGTGAAGAGGGTGCGGGGGGGCGGGGCGGCGACATTCGCTGCGGCCGGTCCTTACCGCGGCCTTCTGCTCCCTGTCTCCAGGTGGGGCTCTGCACCTGCTGTGCTGGGAGCATTGCCGGCGCTCTCTCGTGGGCTGCGGGTGGGGCTCTCGACCTTGTGTGCGCGGAGCTGCCTGCGTGTTCGGAGTGGCACCAGGCCTCTTCACCGTCAGTGCGGGTGAGGGGCGCCGAAACGCAACACTGCCCGATAGCAGCCCTCGGGGTGCATGGTGTTCGCCTCCTTCGTCGCCAGTGTGGAGGAGCTTGCGGGGCCTCACTCATACGGCATGCACACGCACAAATATGAGACGGGAGACGGAGCTTAGGTTACAATGTGTAGCCTTTATTCAATACAGCTTCGAACTGCCGGCATCCCGGCCAGCCCCTCCCTAACCCTCAACGTCACTTCCTCACCAAACAGCCCGCAACGGCAGACTCCCACATAACGATGTGGGCGGGCTATAACTTGGCCCGTTGCTTCGCAGCCAGACAAGCACAATGTTGTTTACACAGGGTTGGTAAACCAGAGCATAGGCTCAAATCACGAGGAGGGGAACTATTATATATATATACATATTTTTTTTTAAGTGGCCTTTCCTACCGTCCTGGAACGGTACTCCAGATCACATAAAATAAGGGAACTATGGGCAATTTCCCCAATAAGGGAACGTCGGACCCGTTAGTTCCCTCCCACTTGGACCCCTGCTTGACTGTTCCCCTAAATCAGACCCATACGAGTGTGGCAGTATTAGCAGTGCATATACCGCAAATCTTGGTAACCCTTACCGGAGGCAGTAACACATGACCGCCTAATCTAGAGTCAGGGTAACTTCTTATTCTGAAGTCCCATAGGACATCGTTGGGATTGGTGATATTACCGCATGCGACAATACCACCAGCACCGCAGCTGCACTCATGACTGCCTTTTTTGTTTTTACCATAGTAGCTCCGCCACAAATTTGCATGCGATTTGACCGGATTTGGGCACCCAAACCCATAATTGTGTGCATTGGTAAAATAGGTGGTATTCCAAACTACTGCATGCTTTATTCATATCACACAAATTGCAATGAGGCCCTTGCTGTCTAGCCACTGCTTATTTTGCGGAAATAGTTTAAAAAGCAAGACATGTATGTATGTATGTACGTACGTATGTGCCCCTTTCTCTGTATGTTAATTGAACATTCCTGGAAAAATTCATTTTTGAAAAATATTTTGGGAAAATCATCTCTTATTTATTGAATTCAGTCTACCATACCAAATGGGTATGATGTTTACAATAAAATGTAAACATTTTCTTTGTTCTCTACATGAATTAGGTACGTGTTCTGAACTGGCAAAAGTAGCTATGCTTTTTTAAATATTTGAAGAATAGCAAATAATCTCTACATTTGGGACATTTCTAAACACAGTATCAACACAACTCTGCGGGGCGTCAGAACATTAAACATTTTTTTTAAACGATTAAAGTGTCACATTTTGTGCTACAACCCACCTAAAGATGCCATTCACTCGTGATTGCCTACCACATTGTCACCATGGAAAGAGCACACATAGCTATAAACAAAGACATATAAAGTGTCGGAAAATTACACAACTACGATTACCGCACCCTAACAGTGCAGGATCTTTTTTAGTCAGGCTTTGGTGAATAAGCGAACAGTGCCACCTAGTGGACACATTTTGTATCTATTTCTAAGAAAATAATCTACAAATAGTGCAATGGTCAATGGAAGCGATTTTTTTTATGTTTGATTTTTAGTTTTGGCTATTAGGTGGCGCTGAAAGCTCTACCCATGAATCTGAAACTATTGTTATTAAAATAAGAGCTTAAATAGAGAGCTTGGAACAGGGGCTTTGGATACAGGTTTGTTGTAATGCTTTTCAATGCAGATTGGCATATGAGGATGGATACAAGGTAGTTTGAATATGTGTCCCAGCCATTTAACACCCATTGCTAAGTGAAATGTATAGGAATTTCTGCCCGTTCCCACCCATTTCCTTCCAGCCACACCTTCCTTTGCACTCTTTGGCTCAATGTCTACTGTGTCGGGGATTTTCAGCCATTTTTACTGTTTAATGTTACAAAAAAGTTGTTTCACTTGATTGATGCGTTAAAAAATATACACAGCGGCCCTCATTACGACCCTGGCGGAAAGCGACTGACCGGAGCGCCACAGCGTAAATAGCGTTTCCGCCATTGCACGAAGGAGCAAAGTGCGGCCCATTCCGACCCATCGGGCACGAGCACCACGGCATGGCGGAAGTGCAAAGTCCGCGATGGCGGAAATGACCCCAAAACGGCCCACACCGCCGCCGTACGGCGCCCTAGGTGCAATACCGCCACCCCACTTAGCGGTCACCGCAGTGTGCGCCTACCGGAAAGTACGGTGCCCGGAAATATACGGAAACGGAAGTTAAAACATGGGGCCGGAACGGGAAACATCCCGGCGTACACCTATAAATACACTAAAACCACACAACCACTAAAATCACTACCCTGAAACACACCCCAACCCGTCAACCACCCTAGCGAAACCAAGAAAAATGGGAAAAGTAGCGAAGAAAGCGTGCGACCGCAAGCGGCAGGTCCACTTCTCCCGTGAGGAACTCACCGTGCTAACAGAGACCCTCCAGGAGAATGCTGCCGTCGTCTTCTGCACGCAAATGACCAGGACGGCACTTGCAAACAAGAAGGCCATATGGGCTCTGGTGGCACAGCGGGTAAGTGCGGTGGGGACCGCACCCCGCACCCCACAGCAATGCCGCAAGCGATGGGACGACCTGCGGATACGCGTCCGCAGCATACTCTCTGCCAACCGCAACATTGCCACAGCCACCGGGGGAGGTCCTGAATCACCCATCAAGTTGACCCCCTGGGAAGAAATCTGTGCCTCCACCATCGGAATGGAGAGCATAGAGGGAGTCGGAGGGATGGAGAAAGGAGTGCAGACATCCGAAGATTCAGGTAGGTGGGCCAGATAAAACAATGCCAAATCCACACAGTCCATCCATGTGAAGTACCATGCGTCCACATAGTGCAACAGAAACACATGTCCAGGAGAACGCCCACACACATCGGCCTGATAGCGCACGTTAAAACCCACAATAAATACATAAATAATTAAAAACCCCAAATACACGCACTACACGTGCAGCAGGCACACCCTAACTGCAGGCTGCCAAACAACTGCACCCTCACTCCACACACAAATCAAAGCACCTCCAAGGCCCCGACCCAAATCACCCTCAGGTACCACCCCAATGCATGTGATACAATGCCATTCCAATTCCCACAGACCCATCAATAACCCTCGCCCTCCTTTACTCCACCACAGGGTCCGATCCAAACGACGAGCTACAGGACACCCCTACCAGCACACCTGCAAAGAGGGCCAAGACCAACGGCCAGAGACCCTCCACCTCAGCTGCACGCATCAAGACACGGCAGCAGCACAAATCAGGTGGCAGCACAGAGGAGGGAACATCAACAGGCACCCCAGCAGCCAGCATGCCCACAACACCACCACCACAGGTCCCCCCAATGGATGCCACAGAAGGCACTGCCTCTGGTGGCAGCAGCACCATAGGTGACACCCCATTGATGGCAGCATGCTCGGACACAGAAGACGGGGATGTCGAAGTCAGATCCATCCATGACCTGTCCCAATCCCCCTGTCTGTCCCATCCCGTACAACATGAGGATACCACGCAGGGGCACCCACAAGACGACGACTGGCCATCCCCCACAAGCCCTGTGGCAAGGCAACATGGGGACAACAGCCCCTCTGTGACACCCCCGCAAATGGCCATGGCCCAGCAGAGGCAACAGTCCCTCGACCAGTTGATCGAACAACAGCAGCAACTGGCCACGCTCCTCAAGGACCATGCTGATGAATGTGGGGGCACTAAGGCAGACATAGAAACATCAACTGAGACACTTAGGGCACAAATCGAGAGTAGCACCGAGAGCCTGAGAGTCCAAATGGAGAGTAGCACCGAGAGCCTGAGAGTCCAAATGGAGAGTAGCACCGAGAGCCTCAGGGGGGAACTGCATGCGACGGCCAAGGACGTATGTGCCGAACTTGCCGCAGTGCGCCGTGTGCTCACTGAGCTCTCGCAAACCCTTAGGGACATGCATGGACGTGAGCAGGCAGACACATCATCCGTTGCAAGTTCCGTCCAGGGCAGCCCCCAACGTAGATCTGGAAGGAACCTGCGCTCCACAGGCAGGGGTGCCCCTGATACCCGCAGAGGGGGCATGCAATAGCGACAGCCCACTGACAATGAGCATCTTTGGACACTGGTGTTCGGGGGGGAGGTGGGAGGGTGGAGGGGGTGTGTTGGGCTCACTTGGGTGGCGGGTCGATAGGGTGTTCAACATGACATCACATATGCCATTAAAAGTGCACGATCAACCAATGAGATGTGTGGACATTGATCTTTGTGTACTAGGCCATCATAGGCGTACAGTCCATGTTGTGCATGTCCCAGACACACGCAGTGCCACGAGTCCCGTGTCCATGTATCAGCCACCAGGCGTGAGTGCTAGAAGCATACATCAATGAGATGCTGACGAATGTCACGGGCCTCCGGTGCCTCGCAGACTCCATGAGGTGCTGCCACATCCCCACCCTCATCATGACCATCTTCAGGTGCTTGCAGTTCTGCGTCAGGGGGCATGGGCACATTTCTACGTACGCACATGTTGTGGAGCATGACACATGCCATCACCATCTTTGCAACCTTCTCATGGCGGTACAGGAGTGCCCCGCCAGACCTGCTGAGGCAGCGGAAACGGCCCTTCAGTAGGCCGAATGCCTGTTCTATGACTACACGGGTACGTGAGTGGGCATGGTTGTAGTCCTCCTCATGCTGGTCCCGTGGGTTCCGGACTGGTGTGAGGAGCCATCTCTTCAGTGGATATCCAGCATCACCTGTATGTGGACGAGAAACGTATGATGTGGAATGCCATTGATACGTACGCACACCCCCCCCCCCTTCCTGCCAGGTCATTGCCAATTCACATACCCCACATCATCATGCATGTAATGAGACTCACCGAGTAGCCAGGATCTGTTCCCTGCGTGTCGCTCCATGTAGCGTGGTATTGTAGAGTTCCTCAAGACCATAGAATCATGGGTTGATCCAGGGAATCGGGCACAACAATGTGTAATGATCCTGTTGGAGTCACACACCATTTGTACATTCAGGGAATGAAATTGTTTTCGGTTGCGGTACTGGGCCTCCATGGCATGTGGGACGACCAATTCCACATGGGTGCAGTCGATGGCACCAATGCAACCCGGTATGCCGGCAAGTGCATGGAATCCCACTTTCGTGTTTGTAATTTCCTGCTCCGAGCGTGGTAGGGAGATGTAGTCGTCTGCGTGCTGCAGGAGGGCATCGAGCACTTGCAATAGTGTCCGTGAGAACAGTGGCTGAGAAATGCCATGCAACTGTCCGACTGTGTGCTGGTAGGTGCCTGTGGCCAGGAAGTGGAGTACAGACACCACCTTCAGTAGGGGTGGGATGGCGGTTGGGCTATCTATCATGCTGACAAGGTCAGCCTGTGTCATGTCCACAATGGCGGCTATGGTGTCCCGGTCCAGACGGTAGAGGGTGTGGATCTGCTCATCAGTGAGGTTGAACGGATGTGCTCGGAGGCGTGGTATTGCGGGCTGCCTGCGTGGTGGTAGTGGCTGTGCTGGTGGGCCTTGCTGGCCCTGCCTTGGCCTCCTCCTCCTCCTGCGTCTCCTCCGTGCGGCTGGTTGTAGTTGGTGTTCGTCTTCTTCTTGGAGTCGGAGCGCTTGCAGTGCTATCAGGTCCCCCAGGGCCAACATCGCGAGTCCTGCCGGTAGCATTTCGGTGTGGTTGTGGGAGGAGACTGGCTGTGCAATTTATGTGTTTTCAGGCTGTATGGCCTCCACCTGTGGTGATTCATTCCACCTGTGCAAACTGCTCTCCCCTTTGGCCGAGCACGTCACGCGCACAACGCTGCAATTCGGGGAATGGTATCTTGCTATTGCTATCATGTATTTGTACCCGATGGCCGTGTAAGATTGGATTGATATGTTCATTCTGCTGTGGTCCCATTGTTTCCCATACTATCTGTGCAGTCGCGAACAGACTTGTGAAGGGTCAGTGGAACGTAGTACTCGAGTAACGGTGGGCCCTCATGCATCACTGTACCGAGTTGCAACGACGGGCGGGGCGTCCCATTCGTGGGTGAAGGCAGTTGCCATTTTCACACACAGCCGCACTCGATGGAATAATTAGTGATTTCAAACGGCCACAGATGCCTTTCCGACGTGGTGTTGCAAATGAGGAATTCGAAGGGCGGCGCTTTCGGTTTCCAGCTAGCGGCGAGGAGATGGCCACAGGTCTGACTGCAAATATAACGTTCTATTGTTCAATGTCCTTGAGACAGGGCCCATGGCGAGGGAGCAATGATTGATATGAATAGTTTGGGATGCGCAATAGCTACGTGGGCAATGAGGCCGGCCGTTCCCAAATACATGTTACTTCACAACACTGGAATTACGGGCTGGGGCACTGTGGATTTTGCAGGCTGCATAACGCACAGACTCAATGGATGTTTCTAATGTTATGTGAGTAATTATTCAGGCGTTTTGATCCCGGGATGAGGGAATGATGAATGGATGCATGGGCAGGTGATTTGATACAGAGTTTGCCATGTACAGGGCTTCTTGGGATCTATCCGCCTCCCCTACGCTATGTGATGCAGGGCTGCCATAGTGGGACCATCGTCTATCTGGCCTTGTTGAGCCCTCCCTGTCTCGAGGCGCCCTCAGACACTTGTGTCCATGCACGTTAACATTCCCATCTGATGGATTCTGTTTTGACAGACGCATGCACAGGTACACTCGTTTGTGATGGTGTTTGCACCTCGATATAGATGTTTATGAGTCGCAAGTGGTTTTGGGGTGGTGATGATCCTTTTGAGTGGGCTAGCATGCATATGGCTGTGGATTTCGTGTGATCATTGAAGTGAGTTGTTCGAATGTGGTTCTGATGGCCATTCTGTTCTTTTTCTTTTCTTTTGGTTGACAGGTATCTCCTCCCCTTTTGCCACTGCCATCTGTATGCCACTCCTGCAGATGGATTTTACTCCCGACACCTGCTGCTTCGTGTTAATCAGTGGAGCAGCATTACGATCTTATGGGACGATCGCCAATGGCCCACATGCCCTTACGCAGTACTGGTGGCTCGGAGCAACATTTCGGCCTTTCAGCTGGACTAGTGCCTCCCCATTGGGACGGCCCTGCGGTTCTGTGCGCTTCCATGTTGCCTTTTCGTACGTGAATGTGGCTCTGTGTACCATGGGGGAACAGGGCGACACACAAGTAGTGGCTGGTCATTTCTTGCGGATGCAGCCCACAATGGTGATTAGTGTTTTGGAGTTCATGGCCTGATGGCTGTATGGGCTTGGTGACTTTGATGTGCATAAATTTCTATTCTGATTTGGCCCGTGTAGCGTTTTTCTTTGCAAGTGATGTGGCATATGCCTATTTGGGGGGCGATGTATTGTGAGGAGATCTGCATTGGGTTCCAGCTTCGGGGTTTAGTTGCGTGGTACTGTACTGGGCGCGTTTGCCTACTAAGCCCGTGAGGTCAGGGATGGGGGCTGCCTATATGACAGTTTGAATGTTGTCATGCTCAGGGGCGGGGGATTGGGTTTTGTGTAACAGATGCCGGTCAGCCAGGTGGACTGGTGGAATGATGTGATTATCGGAATATTGCTGGTCACAGGTGCCTGTGTTTGCGTGCGTTTCTTGGTGGGGGACTGTGGTCATGTCCATTGGGATTGCTTCTGTATTCGGGCCATCTGTGCCCTGCAGCTCCCATTGGCCCCTGTTGTGTTTCTTTTGTTCGTTGGCATGCATGGGTGACTTGTACATTTCAATGGTTGCATTGTGACTTCATTGCACCTACGGGGGGTTGTACTTTGTGGGCAGGGAGCGGTGTACAGGCACTCAGTGGGGCCGTTTACGGTTGATTCGCGATGCCGTACTTCTCGCCATGGCGGAATGGTACATTACGCCATGCCTGATGGCGTTAGGTACATGTCCGCTAGGGTCGGAATTGGCGTACCGTTGCACCATGGTGGTGTTTGCGGTTTGGCATGGCGCGCGCGCGCGTGCTTGGTGCAGTTAGCGTTGGCGTTCACTACGGTGTCGCTAATGGCTTCGTACTTTGCGGTGACGGGTCATAGTCGCACCGAGCGCTATTCGATGGCGGTATTGCATTTCCGCCATCGTTTTTCGATTTCCGCCAGGGTCGTAATGAGGGCCGCTCTTTTAAGCTACGTTACATAGTTTGATGTATTTGGTTTTCAAAATAAAGACGTTTTATTAAACATATGTGCTCTGTAAAATGGCTTTCAAATTCTCCATATACTGATTTGTGGGTGGTGTTTCCAGTGTCTCCTGATGTAAACAAAACCTGGCTGGCTGTGCAGATAATGATGTCAGAAGGATGCCATTGGTTCTGCAGTCTGTGTTTCTGTACGCAGGCCAGCTATTTTGTTTCAACATTCGATCACTCTTGCTTAATTTTATAACCATTGGTGCTGTGCTCGTATGCATCTCAGTTGCCGGGAAGTTTTGCGGCATTATGCTGTGAGGCCTCTGCAAATATCCTGCGTCACCACAGTTTTCACTTTAATATTCGGCGCCTTCAGCAACCTATAAAGCCGAAACTATTGTCATTAAAATAAGAGCTTTAACATAAGAGTGAAACAGGGGCTTTGGATGCGGGTTTGTTGTAATGCTTTTCAATGCAAGTTGGCATATGAGGATGGCTACATGGTAGTGAAGACATAAGTAGGACCCAGAAATATTGAGCATATCTCTGTAGTGCCAGGCACAGGAAAGTAGAGCTTGGGTATGTGACATCCATACTGGGCAACACAAACCATATTCGCTGCACAAAAGTAAAATCTTTTGGTTTTACCAATCACTTCGATCATTTACATCATTCAAACTATTTTTTCCATTAAAAGTTAACAAAGACTACAACTCCCAGAATGCCAAGGACTGGAAAACTGGCGGCAGGTGACATTGAGTGTCCTGGTCACCCTTATGATCACAGTCAGATTTTTTGTGATCCAGTATTGCCATTTTACAGTGGCTGAGCGCCAAATGTGGGAAAGTATTCCAAGAGAACAGCAACGTGAATACCGTGTTCTTCACAGACCTCAGTCCAAGGGCAGGCTACTCCTTGCTGTGAACCGAAATCAGCGGAAAAACAACTAAGATGCTTTGCAGAGAGGACTATTAGGGGGGGACAACACAGACGCAAGGCACTGAGAAGGAACTGAGAGCCCTTTATTTCAGGCTTCCAGATATTCCTCTTAACTGCAGGAAATAGACGCTTTCCCCTGGTTTGAAATTCTCCTTGACACTGAGGGCCTGAGTCCATAGTGTGATATAATGAAGAAAGCTGCAGCTTTTTAACATAATTTTTCCACCAGGCCTTTTGCACTGGAGAGGCTCCTGCTGCTGCCTCAGGCAGGTGAGGCAACGGAGAGCGGGCACTTAAAGTGGCGGGAGGTATTTTCAAACATCCTGCCCTTTGTGCCCGCGTCCTGTCTGATCTGAAGCTATGCCCTTCGGTTGCCACGATATAACCCCAAGAAGCTGTGGTCCATTTCTTGCCATGTCATTAGCTGGTTGCAAAGAACAAGAGGGGCAAGGAATAATGTGTCCCCTAGCCACGCTCTTATTGTTACATTATTGTAGTATTTGAATACTATGGTTGAGTGGTGGCAAAGGGACAACTGCCCCTCAGCTCTTTAGCAACAATGGCAGGAACCTCACTTTGCAGCCTTAGAGAAGTTGACATGTTTTGGTTTAGACTCTACAGTACAGTGTCGTGGTGGCATGAAATGAAACACAATTTTCCTTTTCAGTCCTTGGCAGGCAATGCACTTTCCTTAATGCAGTGGTGCTGGCAGCATCGGCGGATCCACAACCAACTTTTTAAAAGTTGCTTGATGTGTCGTGAGGCACATATTTCGGAATATAGCTCATCAAGTCGGGAGTCTGATGGTGCGGTGTGTGCATGTGTGTGTGTGTGTGTGTGTGTGTGTGAATGCGTGTGGCATGCATGAACTGACTGTGGAGTGGGGGTTTCTGTGCCTTTGTTGAAAGGTGCTGGGATTGGAATCACTCCAGGTATATTCTAGTTCTGGCTTCATTTTCAATCTTCATATTGCCAATATAGCAGCTTACATGGGCAAGGGCTCCTTTTGAGTAATGTTTTAAGATAGGGAAATGTAGGGTTTGATACTATACCGCCCGGTTTGATGAGTGGATTAGGGAAACGTATTTAGCTATGTACTGGCATCATTGGGGTTATTGAAGATTGTTTCTAATGGAGCAATGTATCTGTTTATTTACCATGAGAAACAATCTTCAATAACCCCAACGCCGCCACCCGCACCCACCCTCTCGCATTCTGGTGAGATAGCTTGAAAATCAAGGGTGTCACCCCCTGGGCCCTCCTTTCCCGTCCCCGCGTCCTCCCTTCTTCACCCAAAGCATTCAGCCTCAAACCCCCCCCCCCACCCCAGACACACACTCACATATACATGCTCCAGAGCACCTTCCGCCTCGTGAAAACACTACAAACATCCCCCCTCCTCCCCAACACAGACACACACTTACAGGCTTACCTGGAACATTCGCAACTTCCCTCTCCCAGCCCGGGCGAGCCTGTCAGTCCCTAGGTTCATTCATGTGAATCCTGTAGTGTAAGAGTTCCTTTAGAAGGACAGATCAAAGTCCACTCTCCACCAGTGTCTTTAGATCTTCGCTTGCGTGCTAGTATGTCCCACTACTCTTGGGTGTGGTCTTCTCATTCAGCAAAGACCTGTCCTATTCACAGCTCCTGCCCAGGACATCCGGGCAAAAAAAGGGTTTGGCCACTTTGTACTCTGTGTGATGAGCAGCATGAAGCATATTAGTCTTTTCTACATCCAGGGCGTCGCTTTACTACCAGCACAGAGTGTCCACTCCCCTGAATGAGCTGCAACTTCCTTTGTTTACTGCCAGCTTACTCCCTAATTCCCTGAAACTCCCTATGTAACCTCCCAGCTCAACCAGCAATTCTTTTAAGCAGATTAAACGTGTCTGGAAGTTTCAACAGGCACTGGCAATGCCAACAGTTTGAGCTTTTGTGTAGGCATGGGAAAGACTTGCCAAGCACTGCCGGAGTGGTAGTGACTAGTGACTGTTCACTGATGGTAGCAGGTGCAAAATGGTGCAAGTACATGGACATCTTATAGCAATGCTGTGTAAATGCCTAACACTTTGCCAATGCTTGTTACAAATGTGCAGGTCTCTTCGGATTCTCAGCTGGGTTTGTGACAGCGCAAATGATGTGTTGGCCAGCCCCGGGGCATATTGCATTGTGCAGAGGTGCCCCTTACTGTGCATAATAGTGCAAAAGGTAACAAAAAGTGGATCTGTGCAAAGCGATGATATAGACATTCAGATCCTCTTCGTGAATTCTGCACAACTTATTTGTGGGCAAGTGAAGGAGATGCTCTAGCAGATCCAATTACTTGCAAAAAAACGGTTTTGGGGATCGGGCCCATAATGTTAGGAGGCATACATCAGGGCAAGGCAGGAAAGTGTATTCGCACCTGGGCGGGAGCAACCGGGAATGCAGGGAGAACCTACCAGTGACCACCTGCTTTTTCTGGCCTTCCGAGCCCCTCCCCGGGGTGTTGCCATTTTCTTTCCCCTATTCCCTTACCCTTCCACCAACCCACCACCGGCCCCAACAGCATCCTGCAACAAGTCCACCCCGTCTGACCTGCTCACCGTGGGTTATCTGCATACTGCCCACCCGTACTCCCTTGCCGTCCACACCTCAACCATAAAAATAGAACAGGAACTTACCCTCTTTACGAATTCCCATATCAGTGGCCATGTTTGTTTGCTGTTTTTTTTTTTTACAGGCGCTGGGGCAGGTACTCTACTCACATAGAGCCCATCTCCTGTCAGCAAAGTACTTTGAAACTATTTGCACCCCCCCCCCCCATGGAGCATAGCGATGCAAATAGTGATAGCCCCTTATTTGGGGGTGCACCAGCCCAGTAACAGCCCGGCCCGGAGCCTTTTCAGAGACCCTCACTCTGCTGAAGCCTCCTTACGCGCAGGTTGGTAGGCTAGTAGTATCTCTGTATGCTCCCAAATACGGGGTGATAGCATGAGTTAGCCATAGGGCAACTGATATTTTGAACCCTTAATGCTTCAGGTCCTTAGTCGTGCAAGAGATAAGATGAGGAGAAGAATCCAATTTATAAATCCCTTTGTCACACCCATCGGGAGGCCGAATGAAGAGATGTTGCTTACATTAGCGTTCTAATGCCCAGGAATGGAGACGCAGACAGCGAGGCGTCCACTGAGCCACTGCTCTTCTCTCTAGAAAGAAACATGTCAAATGAAAAGTAACAATACATTCAAAGAACATTGTAATCAAATGTGGCAGAATACACTGGCATACACAAACAAGCCCTGACCATTGTGGTTGAGCTTTTATTGAAAAGATTGCAAATCAACTGGGCAGTTTTTTGGCTAACTTTCCAAAAAAGATAGTGCTTGCCGTTATGAGTTCGCCCCAACACATTAAGTAGGCAACTTGTGAGTAGCAAGTGGGTCCAGTGTGCAATAGTTTTAAAAATGTGTGAATAAATATACTTCAGATTGAGAGCAAATGCTACAACAAATCAACCAGGGGTCAGTACTCTGAGGCAGCCCCTACCAGCATTGCTCTACAAGTTATATCCATCGTGGTATTAATTCTAATGAAAATGTTTAAGAGAAAATGAGCTGCAAGCACAGTAAACGTTGCCGAATTCTGAGATTGGGGGGGGGAGCCATTCCTCTCCTTATTGCTGAACTTGCATTGGACCAATACTTCACCCCGTCTCTCTCCAACTCCTATCCATGATGTGTCTGCTTTGGGTGGCCCATGCTCTGCCTCCAGAAGTACCATGACTCTCACCTGCCTGTGGTGAAATACAGAGGCGTGGCTGGGGGGCTGGGGGGGTACTGAGGGGACTATACCCCCGGCGGTTTTGGTTGTAGCCCCGGATAGAAGCTGAGGGGTTACAACCAAAAAAGGGTAGCTAGCCCCCATCCTGACACTGTCAAAATTAGTGCAGCCCGGATCTTTTCCAGACCTATCAACACCCCTGGTGAGTTACTTCCTTCTAACCAAATTGTTTTACCGAGACTTCCCGGGCCTCAATGTTTTTTTTAAATTTTGTGCCAGTTCATGAGGCGACAGCCCAAAAACAGGCGACAGAAGGAAATAGCTATGCTTTCACTGCCACAATTCAATGCAGTCCTCTCCAGCACACACCTGCAGAAAAGTCACTTTACAACAGTCAGCATCTTCTCCTCGCCTTCCTTTGACCATGACCACCTTTTCCTTCTAGGAAAAACATCTGCAGCCCACTTTATGAACTGGCCACTTCTTTCCAGGAACTGGTCATCTTTCCCATGAAACCATTGCTTCTATCCTGGAAAGTTGCCCCTTGACGGGAAATGTCTCTTCCTTGCTCGAACAATCACGCTTTCATGGAACCGTCTCTTCCCTATCTGGAACAGTTATTCCCCAATGGCTGAGCTCTCTCTGATTGCTTGTGAAGAGCGTTGTCCCCCTATCAGCTCCAAGAAATGGTTAAGCCCGAAATGCGCCCTATATAACCCCACTCACTGCGTTTGTGTGGCATCCCCCAACATGAAACGAGGTGCCATCCCATTCTTGGAGCCTGTGTGCTGTTCTCCAATCCAGGTTTTAAATTCACGCCATACCTGAGCCTGCATGATAGCCTCCAACCTAAGCTCAAACACACTGGCTTTAGCAGAGACTCTGTGTTGTTGGACTATACAAGCATTCGGACTGTCCCTCTACTTGAGTATGTGAGCTTTCCCCCTAGATGAGAGTGTGCCCAGCTCCACTTCTGAGCCTATGCACATGTGCTCGGCCTCTCTATCTGGACCCATGCACTATCCCTTTCTTTAACCCAGTGCCATGTCCCCATATCACAGCATGTGCCCAGCCCCCATCTGAACCAGTCCACTGAGTACCCAACTTTATTATCCAAGATGCTTTCCTGAAGATTATCTGGGCCTTGAGGTTACCTTCCCGGAGATCTATGGGAATTTGTTTTATGGTACAGTACTTGAAAAAATGTAATACGTTATAGTGTGGTGAATTAGATATGCATTTTGAACTAAAGTGTTCAGGTGTGTTCCTCTTTTTAGTTTTAGGTTACATTTTAATTCACTGAGGCAAAACTATTGAGATAGGATTGCGGGTAGAGGGGAAATGGTATACAGAATGGACACACTGCCTACAGGTGTTTATTGGCTATGTGCACAATGGTCATTCAAATAACTGAAGGAAAATACAGAAATTGTAAATCAAAGTCCCAAGTCTCAAGGTCTTCTAGGCCTCCTGTAGTCTCCATTTTGAAAATATATGCTTGCATTCGGGATGGAGAGATTAACTTGACGACTAGTGCTTTGTTTACTGACCCAATGTGCATTCTGATGGCTTAGCAAGTTATTTTAGAAATATGCTTACACTGCAAAAAGTATACCCATGTTTGAAAAACCGAGGCTGTTTCATTTATATCATAGATACACAACTGTGCTAGTTATTTCTTGAAGACTGAAAGTGACTTTGGGAGGCTAGGCGTGCCTACCTCCAAAGAGAAGACCATTGTGCCACAGCAGGACTGAAATCCTACATAGTAAAGTCTGAGAATTCTCCACACGTATTGAAGTAAAGGTACAAAAAACCTATTCAATGTACTGATAATGGGAAAGTGTCACACATTGTTGGGATTATTTGTGGATGGTAAACTGTTCATTTCTGTGTTCACCCTGCAATACTGCTATTCAAGATTTACCAAACTTACCTTGTGAGATTTGAGTCAACACACCACCCACACCCACTCTTCTCCATCCCCAACCAAGCCCCATTGAAAGAGGTCTCCTATAACAGTGTTATATTCCCAAAAGAACCACTCTCATGTATTAGAATCTGAAAAGAGACCATCATAGGTAGAAATTAAAATGGAAATAAAAGTAACTATTCAAAATAATGATTACTTGATAAAGCAATCATGCAGGATTCCCTCCTACCAGATCATCACATATATCACATTATGCAAGTGTTCTGTTTAAATGCAAGATATCTTCCATGCAAAACATAAATGACAGCCAAGTTTGTTGGACCGTTGTGCAAAAAATAAATAATGTCTTTCCACAAATCGTGTATTCTTATCAAGATGGGTAATGCGATAAATGCCTTTAGGCCCAGTGGGTTCTCTACCAAGTGAACAAATATTCTTCTTTCAGCACAATCTAATCAAAGGTTCTAGGGATAGAAGAAACTAGGGGCCTCATTACACGGAAGGCGGTAATGGTTAACGGTCACCGTTAATGGTAACGGTGACCGTTAACCATTACCGCCTTACTACGAGGTCCCTTAGCGGGTTGTTGCTTTAACGCCTGCTTTTTGCAGGCGTTAAACGACAACCCGCTAAGGGACCTCGGAGCTAATTACGGCACCGCAAAATTGCGGTGCCGTAATTAGCGCCTTCCCCATTCCCATAGAGCCCTATGGGGCAGAAATGGGAATGGGGAAGGGCAATGGCGGAAGGGGGATTTACCGCCCCTCCAACCTTGGAATGGGGCGGTAAATCCCCTTTCCGCCAAGGCGGTGCCAGTATTTTACCGGCATGAGCCATGGCGCTAATAGCGCCATGGCTCACCACCTTCCGTGTAATGAGGCCCTAGGGGTTTGGATCTGAGCGGCATACTGGTCTCCCTCTAGTTCTCTGGATACTTTCTGCCCGACACTCTCTTAGCACTTTCAGTGCTCCCTCGTTTACTTCTCCTGGCAGTATGATGTCTCCAACAGCTCTGGGGAAATGCTACCAAATCCATCATCCCACTTGAAAAAGTGACATCCTCTCTTTTGTAGGGCTCTGTGCAATCATGTCCTTCCAATAGGGCCAGCTATTGGTTGGGCAATGTTGTCACTTATTTCTTTTTCTTTGAATTGGCATATTACCTTACATGGATAATCCGTCTAACCTATGTCCACGTTAAGCATTCCTAAATCTATAATGGCACAGCGCCCACTTTGAGGTCATGGTGATTGTCTGCCTTGTGTTGGCGACTCTGTGTCTGACCTCTGTAGTATACCAGTGGCTCAGTGGATCTGGATGTTCTGACCACTCCAGTGATGTTTGCACAAGTGGCTCTTGGCTGACAATGATGTGTGAGCTTGCAGGGAACAGTGCAGCACTCTTGTCTTTATAGTCTGTTTCTAGGGAAGTGTTGTCATCCAGAGCCTGGACTCTGCAGCCGCAAGTATCTCTGTTGAAGTTGGTGTTTCCCATATAGTACCTCCATTCTGGTTTAAGCTCTCCCGAAAGAGAGCAATGGCTGTCATCACTGGACTCTGGTATAAGAGTAGAAAATAAACTAAGCAACTAAGGTATCTCTACCCAGTGGTTCTAACCTGGGGTTTGACTGGAGAGGAGGACCTAAAACCCCAACCCTATCCACCGCCTGGCAGCTCTTGCCACTGTTTGATGTGCCAGCTTTTCTGGTCGTCAGAGTGCTCATTAGCTTTTGGGATGGGATCTGGACAATGACTTTGTCACATGTCACATTGTACTGTGTGGACAATGCCCACCATGGTCACACTATAGGCAAACAACCATTTCAGCTACTAGTAAATGTATGTGCAAGTTAGTTTCATAACTTGCACATATTAGCAGAGGACATGTTTCAAAATATTTCAAACATCAAGGAGTGGAAAACACTAACTAAATCTGTCAACCCAATGCAGGTCATAGTGTTGCGAAACAATGATAGCTTGAGAAGATGCAAGGTGTGGCCATATTAAAATGGGTCAAAAAGAAAAGAAGATCACTGCATATCACGAAATCTCATGAAACCGAAAAATAATCACTGATTGTCTGAATAGGGGGGGAGTAGACGGAATACATACAGATGAACTGTTTAGGATGGTTTTAAATTAAAATTCAAGAGAAATAATAGGCATTGCTTGGAAAACACTGGTAGAACCTCTAGTGAGGGCCATAGTGGCATATGCTTGCTTGGCACTTTCAAATCTCGAGGATCAACTCAGCCTTTCATCTTTCTGAAGTTGAAAAATCGAATATGATCAAACTTGGTAATGATAATAACTAATATTACAGCACTCAGAAGCGAGAGAAATCACAGCATTTTATAAAAACATGATATTATTTAGAGAATCATTTTTCCACAGCCTTGACTTTATGGATCCTGTGTAAACATCTTCCATATTTTTCATAATATGAGGCACTGCATCACTATGGAGAAACCTTTGCCAGTCCGAGTAAGACAAGGACACTGCTAGATTTCTATCAGCTGGCCTTTGGGTTTTGGTGTCATTATGCAAACATTGATCCATAATCCCTCTGAAAGTCCTTGTCAGATGTGTGGTTGTGCATTAGATGTTCCCAAACTACCATCCAGCCTTCACATTCCCGCCCAGTCTGCCTTAGATTAGGGCTGGGACCCACACTTCAATTCGTAAGCAACCAGCACATGGTTCTGCTTCTTTCTCAGGCATTCTCAGACTTGACTGGGCAAAAGGCTTCCTTCCTAGCATGCAATGGATGGTATTTCCCTCTCAGCATTTATCACATTATCCATCTTCTCTGTCAGTCTTTGTTAGACTTGGGCTAAGCATTGCATTTAATTTCCCAACATTAAACAAAGATGCCCTTTTCATTCTCTTTTGATATGGGATTGCCTAGTCCCTTCTTCTGAATTCTACCAATTCATCAACTCTTCATGCCTTCGCTCCAGTCTTCCCTTGCTTAGGTGCTGGCTTCTCCATGGCCTGCAGTGACACAGCAAAAGACATCTCTTTGGTTTGTAGTCTACTTCGGATAGGAATCCCTTTTGGAAATGGCACTTTCTTCCAGCATCTGCCCTGCTCTCATATCTTTATGATTGGAAATACACACAATACTGACTGAATGTTTGGCTGACGTTTTCGGCCTGTGATAGTGTGCAGGGGACGAGAGTTCCCTAATATTGGGAACTTTTTATGTTCTTCGGTTATTTCCTAACCACGTGTCAGGGTGGGTTTTCTCTGCCCCGCACTTTAAGATTACAAATTATATTCTTAATCACATCTCAATTTTTTCGGACATACAACATTGAATCTCACGGGTGTGCATTGTACATTTGACTTTGGTATCCTCATATCATTACGGTCGGCTTCACAAGCCCAGCCTCAGAACCATTCATTTACAAGGACCTCCCATTCCAGCATTCTTGACATCAGCATGCCACACATGGTCGTCTGGCCAATCACCGTGCAGTATGGACACTGGGAACCTTGGTGCTGAAGATGTTAGAGGCAGTGGCTATTCTTCATCCTGCCAACAGTGTTCCAACTTCACTTCCTTCTTCTGGTGCCTACCTTTTTGAAGGGCACACAGTTCTGCTGTCCAGATCACAGGACGGCTGCAAAAGAAGACAGACTCAGGAACTCCCTTGCACATTTCTGCCATCATAGGCAAATCATGACATTGGGTTAGACCTTCTTTTGCTTGCAGTTTATTGACGCAGAGGTTGCTGATCTTGTTTCCCCATTATGATTATGTTGGCTGTGGCTAAATTAAAAGTCCCCTTTAATCCTAGTTACAGATCTCTATCAGGAAGGGTTATGTTATGAATGGTGTTCCCAGAGCACACAATAGGCAGAGCAGATATACAAGTCCAACTCACCTTAGCTATGGATAGCAGGATTCCCAGGTAAAGGATGAATAGGCAAATACAGTGGAAATGATAACCAGCCCGTATGGCACAAAGAAAGATGGCACGAGGACGCAACTAGGTTAAGTAGACTGCAGTTGTAATACCAAATCCAGGAGAATGAATAGGAGGAAGAAACAGGCAATGTCAGAGACCCAGGGTTCCAGAGGAGTCAGGCGAGCCAAGAACAGAGTAAGTTCAAGTCCAGAGACAGGACACACAAATTAGTATGCCACGACAAATGATAAGAGCAGGAGGGAGTTGAAGGCTGGCCAGGGTCGGTGCACAGGAATCAGAGGTAGCTTCAAAACCAGGGTAGTCCAGGAGGCAAGGTCGAGGTGCAGACTGATCCGGTACACAACGAAGGGAAAGGCAAGAACAAAGAACACAGAGCAAACATGAGACTCACCAGAGGGTTTGTCGAGCGCTGCTCCAACAAAACGCCAGAATCTTAGCCTTTCGTCTTCCGGCTTCATCAAAGTAATGGACTGACTTGTTGCTATGGCATGCAAGATGCATCAACTCACGTTCCAATGCCATGAGCTTCCAGCTAAGCGCCCTGGCGTTTGAAGTCACCATGGCAGTCTCCATTCCATGCCATAATGTCCACGGTGATACAGCATCGAGCGGCATCGATGTTCATATCCTCTGGTTTTGAGTCTGTTGAAGATGCATCCAAGGGTTATCGGATCGCTCTCTCCATGAGAATTGGTTTCCTACACCCACAACACCTCATCTGCAACATTTGGCACTTTTCTTCCTTACCTGTGGACCGACCGCCATTTTAAATTTATGAGGTTTAAAATCTTTCTAAAAATGGTGAGAAGTGAATGGTGGCGAATTATCATTTGAATTATGTAGAAAAAGAAAATGATGCATCAAAATGCCCAAAGAGCGCGACACAATACCACTTTACACTGTTACTGTGAAATTTAAACCTGGGAGAATTCCTCTAATGCTATGCTGTCAATTTACCTTCAAAGGTGGTTCGCAGAAAATGCATTCCGATCTATTTAGGACAGCTCCCACTCTTGATATTTTTGGTAGCTGGATTCAAAATCCCTAAAACTGAACGAATTTGTATAATATGGGCCTCATCAAGCAAATGGATGTGTGTCTCTCAAAGTACTTTGCACTCCCAACTCGTAATTACGTGGTAGTTTAAAAAAACACATGTTTTTACTGTTACTACTTTGGTATTCTCAGTTAACTAAAGGACACCACCTTTTGATCAGTAGCTCTCTTCTAGGTGTTTTGCATTAGTGCAAAGACTGCCTAGTCTGTGTTTGTTCTGAACATTGTTTCATGTTGAACAACTTGCTAGGGAGTATGTTATAGTTCTACGATCTTCCTGATGTCCAGGCTCTCCACATGATCTCAGGGGGTTTTGTCAGACATTCTATCTGCAACTCCTACTTTTCCAAGCATTTATTAGTATCATTAGGCTCACTGCTATCACCTGTGTGCCTTTGAAAAGTTAGTCAGGAGTTGTTGTCTAGATTTGAATTTCAACTTAGCCAGCTAAAATTGTGACTTACTATTTCATGTGAACTGCGCAAATATTGACTAGAGTGATTTCTTACCTTTCACATTGTGTTCACTGGGAATTTTGTTGTGTGCCAGAAACTACATGAGCCACGTTCATTTTAGAAGCTCTGCATTTCTCTTCCTTCCACTGCCACACTTACGCACTGTAAAACGACTTTTGGGAAGGAAAACTACAATTCCCATCTGCCCCAGGTACCTGTTTGTCCCTTGACCAGGCGCAACAGCGCCGGCGCACCAGGAACAAGCCGGTCTTCGCCTGTCATCGCCCAGCTTCGGTGGCTTGTTGGGAAACGCTGTTTTCCTGCCCTGGGTAAGTCCACACTCCTACATCTTTCACTTTGTGAACACATTTAGTGTGCTGTTTTACAACTTCTAGAGCATACTACTTCCATTTACACGATAACGGTGTGCCTCCGTGTCACCAAATCCTGGGTCGTTACAGGACACACGCTGGAATAAACAGAACTAGTAACTTGCTCACATTTGTGGAACATACTCTAATAGAGTCATGGGACATTCAACTGAATTAAACGTGCTTTTGGCTGCACAAAAAGCCTCACTGCTCGCAACTGTGAATAAATATCTAATGCAGAAAATGGATTGAGTTCTCCCCCCTTCTGCAAACATTGTGGTTGAGATAGCGTCTAACAAGGACTCACAGACCCAAGATGCATCCCAGACCCTACAGCGGCCAGAGAAAACAGATCCAACCAATATAAGCAGTACAGCGAATAGAGTTTTAATACCACTTGAGTTAGAGATACAAGCAGATTTAAAAGTCCAAATCAACCCCCATAACCTTGATGTAAGGGCTCTTTGTAGGAATCCTCAAATCTCAGGCTGCCGTATAAATCTGATAGATGGCTTAGATATAAAATTTCCCTATAGAATACGAGGTCATTAAGCAAACATGCTCTGGACATTTATGACTTATTCTTCATGATTTTGATATCTTCTGTTTAACCGAAACATGGCTGACAGATGTGAGTGTTCCTATATTAAATATGGAAATCCCAGATGGATATTTCATCCATTTGCAAAAACCGAGCTCTTGGTCATGGGGTGGAGTTGCAGTTATCACTAAAAAGCGATTTAAGATTTTGAAAGCCTAGGTGCCTTTGATAACTGCGAGATATTACATCTGAAACTCACTCTGACCCCTTACAGTAGTTTCAACCTCATTGTGGTTTACCGCCGACCATGTGAAATGGTTAATTTCAACGAGGATCTGATTGAGCTACTAAATCTATGAACGGTCGAAATTGCTCTATCTTAGCAGTAAGTGACCTCAATAAATGGCTTCATGACCCTAGAGATAAGGAAGCTGTGTCTCTGGAAGAGACACTGTCAGAAATCGATTTTAAGGTCAAAAATAATGAACCAATGCCGATTGAAGTCAATATTCTGGACTGGGTGATCTCAAGAAACCTTAATGAGGTAATGAAGAACAACTCCCCATGCATATGGTCCGACCACTGCGTAATCGAGTTTACTATATGTCTAGAAGACATTCCAAAAAAAACATCTAACCTGATTATAGTGGTCTAGAATCATAACTTAAAAATGTTAAATCTCACCACTTTCAGAGCTGTCGTGGTGGCAATATGTCTACCACTGATAGATAGACACCCCTGAGTGCCTAGTAGAGACCTATAATAACCCCTTGACTAATATGTTGGATAATATCGCTTCTATTAGGAAGAAATTGGTGTGGGCAAACACTAATCATAAAAAATGGTACACCCCCGACCTCTCCACTTCAAAAAAACAGAAAAGGAATGCAGAACACAACTGGCTAAAACATACCATAGCCACCAACAAGGAGCAATGGAAGTCAATGAAGCTGACCTATACATTTAAAATCATTGCAGCAAAAAAGAATACCTTAAATGAAGAAATATCTGGGGCTAAAAACAATTCCAAGAAGCTCTTTCAGATTCTGAAACTTCTTGAAAGTCCTAAAACTCTAGCAAAACCCATTCATCCCACAGATCAGGACTGTGCTGATGTCCATCAAGCCTTTGAAAATAAAATGAGGATAGCCTGAGATAAAATTGAGAATGATTTGGAAAACGTCTTGGTCGACCAGACCAGGCTTTCTCCAATATTAAAATAACACGAAGGACAACTTAAATTCTCTTTTAAACATGCTACAAATCTCGAGATAGATTCCACTTTTTCCTCCATGCACCCCACTTCCTGCCGAGAGAATAACATCCCTGCTAAATTAGTGCTGGATAACAAAAATGTATTGATACGATTTCTCACCAGACTCGTTAACTCCAATTCAGTCCCTGAAACTATCAAAGTTTTTACGGTCGCTCCCTTGGTGAAGAAGGGTGGTTTGGACTTCAAAGATGCTAACAATTTAAGGCCAATTACCAACTCAAGCTTTCTGCTGAACATTTTGGCTAAAATAGCCACTAACCAATTGCAGGCCTATCTAGAATCAGCATCTATACTTTATAGCTAACAATCAGGGTTCAGAACGGATCACAGTACAGACACAGCTTTACTTGACCTGCAGACTAATATCCCTGAGATGTTGGTCCTGGGGAAAACTGGGCTTCTGGTCCTCCTCGATTTGTCCGCAGCTTTTGATCTGCTCCACACTCTCTGGGACGTAGGGCATTGCGCTCCACAGTCCACGAGTTGGATTAAATCATTTTTATCTGGCAGACAATCCTCGGCATGCAGGGAGGGTGCCTCTTCAAAACCTGCCTCTTATCATTGCAGAGTCACACAGAGGGCTTGCATTTCGCCTACACTCTTTAATCTGTATGTTAGACCTCTTTGCCATCTGTTAGAGACCCGTGGGATACCTTTTACAAACTACGCAGATGATACCCAATTGATTTGGAAATCAGTGGGATCATGAAATAGATACCAGGAATTTGAATTCCATCTATGGTGTCATTCAACAGTGGATGACGGAAAATTGGCTGTGCCTTAACAGAGCAAGAAACCAAACGATTGCTATTTGGAAGTTCTGTGGCCAAAGCTAAACTGGGAAGAGTACTCTTGTTTCCGTATTAAGGATTGTCACATCTCAGTTGCCGGAAAAGTTAAGACACTGGGGGTCTTTATTAACTCATCTCTTTGCACTGATACTGAGTCCAGTTACATCTCAAAGAATTGTTGCTACTACTTGAGACTTCTTAAGAATATCAAGCTGTTCATTTCTGAGGCAATCTGCTCTTCAGTTGCTCTTGCTATTATTAGTTCACGTCTCAATGATTGCAACTCATTATTGATAGGGGCCAGCAAAAAATGTCTGCATCAACTTTAAATCCTCCAAAATGATGCGTCTGCATCCTTAAGGGTATCATGAGATGTGAGCACATATCATCTGGGAGGGTATCTCTGTATTATTTACCCATCTCCACTTGGATTCACTTTAAAACACCCGCCCTAGTGCATAAATGCCTCCATGGCAAGGCACCGGTGTACCTGAAGGACCCGCATTACTCTATACGAACCCAAACCTATTCTATGCTGCACCGATCTTGGAATGATTAACACGCACAAGTTCAAAAGGGTTGGGGGTCAAGGAAGGGCTTTCCCCATGTGTGCAGCACAGGTATTGAACTCCCTGCCAAGTACCCTTCGCCTGGACAAAAATGTGAAAAACCTTTGTGCATCATTGCATCCCATACTTTTCAAATAGTATCCTACTCTTCCTCCGATGGTGAGGCTGTCGCTTAACCTTGAATGAATTCTCTTTGTGCATGTTTGTACACTTGTTTTCTTGTGCACCCAGATGCAGGCGGGTCCTCTGTGTGATACAAATAAATAAATAAAATAAAATAAAGTGACAACCGAAATTATTGGTGTTGGGAGAATTGGATTTCTGGACAGAAAAAATGGTAGGACATATGCAGCAGGAATGTTCTCAAGTAGAGGATACAGTTTTTTCTACAATTGATGTTGGACCTAATCATACTAAAGGAAACTTTTTGGACTGGGAATGGGGAGGATGCTAACAACGGGCCCGTTAATGACGGGCCCGTTGTTAGCATCCTGGTCTGCTAGCCGGTCCGGCTAAGGACGCCTGGTTTTACCAGGCGTCCTTAGCGGGACCCACAAGCAGACCTCGTAATGAGGCGGTAGAGGGTTAACGGCGCCGGTAGCTCTACCGGCGCGGTTAACACTATACCGCCTTCCTTGTAATGAGGCCCAATGAAAGGTCCACGGAAGGGGAAAAGTAGAAACATATAGATGGAATCTGCTTGCAAAGTAAATGGAAGAGCAGAAGGCTTGTGTTTGGAAAAGGTCAGAGGCTGGAGTGGGCTGCAGAGGACAGAGGTTGAAGAGACAGTGAAGATTGATGAAAGGAAAGCAGTGTACAAGGTTACTGGAACAGTTGAGGCAGTTGGAATGGAGGCAATGGGAGAGAGGAGAAGGTGACATCTCCAGAGGAAAAGGAGGCAGCGAGATCAGAAATAAAAAAGTTGTGGTAGTAATAGGAGTAGTGGAGGTGGTGAAGGCAAGGGAGGGGGTAGGTAAGAAGTATAGAGTCTATTTGGCTGGGAGAGACAAAGAGTGTGAACAGCTCAAGGGGCTACAGATGAGGTAATGGCAAGCAGAGACTACCTTGTCTCTACCAAATGGGATAGAGATGAGGTATTGGTGAGGTACACAGTTTAGGGTGGAAGAGTTGAGCTGGTGGCAAGGACAACAGCTCAAGCTAGCAGAGAGGGGGCGGTGATTGAGAGAACAGCCCAAGGTTATAGAAATGCAGTAGTAGCAATAGGAACAGCCCAAGATGGTAGGGAGGAAGATGAGGTGGCAACAGCCTAGGCCGCAGGCAGGAAATGGTGGCCATAAGAACAGGCTCTCAGTGGCGGTGATGAAGGTTAGTGATAGAACATACAAGGGAGGACCTACAGACGAAGAAAAAAGAATAAAGGAGTGGTCCTTTCATCTCTCTGCTGGCTCACCTCTACATCATCTTTCAGGATTCCCGGAAAGCGTTATTGGACATCAGCAATTTGGGGGTATGCAGTGATTATATCGAATAGGAAACAACTAATGAAATTGTAACAAATGAAAAAGCAATGAAAACAAAAATAACTAATTTTGGAAAAAAACTAAAAGTAGGGTTGGAAGTGGGAATAGTGGTTATAGGGATAGGGAAAAGTATTACTAAAAAAAGGGCAGGCTTTGGGGGGATCCCCCCGTCCCCCAAAGCAATGAAATGGAAATTAGTTATTTGGTTTTTGTTGTTTTTTATTCATCAACATTTCATTAGTTGATTTTTCATTCACTTAAATCACATGTAACCAAATTGGGTTAGTCATTAACCCCAAAAGCCCAATTCTAGGCTCAGTTGAGCAAATGAAAAGGGTTTGGGTCGCCCTGGAGTCTGCAATACCAGAGAGGGATTGTGTAGCCCCAATGGGACATTTGAACTAGACCCCTTGTGGACTGTACATACTAGAACGGTTGTGACAAAGGCCCAAAGGCCTTACTACTTACACAGAGTGAGAAGGACTGAGAGAGAACATTGGGAGAAGGCATCATATTCTGTTAGTTCTGTTGAGGTAAGCCCGGTTTACATTTTGAGTTGGGTCCAATTTGTGTATAGTTTCCCTAATAAAGAGTTCCACTCAATGTGCTTAGTCCTAGTGTCCTTCTTGAACTCATGTGTCTGCTACGTGACAGTTGCTAATACCTTTTATACTGCTTCCATAACACAATAGAGTGAGTGATATTAAGACCTCAAACTGGAGTGGGGAGAGGATTTTCCCAAGCAGATAAGTAGCCACTGGCGAGTCCTACGTAGCCCATTTCGCAGGCTGGTCCAGTAAGTGTACAGTGGTGCTGAGACTATGCCAAATAAAGACAACTTTGAGGCTTTGACAATATGATAATCAAGTGCTCTCCTCTGCACCCACCTCCTCTGCCCACCCCACCTTGCCCTTGTCTGTTCCTGCGATAGACAAAATCCTTTAGAGGCAGACTGGTGTGGTGCAGTATGCCAGTGGCTTAAGGTGATTGTAGCTGTCGGCATGGTAGAATAGATATTCCCCTGCAGCAGGGCTTGGACTAAGCCTGTGTGCCACAAAGGAAGAGCATGCCAGTAAGATCACTGAAAAAAGGACCAAGAAAGAAAAGACACTGTGACGTGTGCCTGGCATTAGACCTACTGCCAGTGGTCATTAAAGGTGAGGGGGCTCTCAGATGCTTGAGTTTTAAAAAAATATACATTTTGAATAACATTTTATTATAAACAATCAAAAAATACTTTGAGTCATTTTAGCAAACGGTATCAATCATTATTTGCATAATGTCGATAACATTTCCCATGCTGTAATTGCATATAGGGAATGTATGATAAATATTCTGAAAACACTAGTCATGTGACATGAGAGACAACATATATTCCATCACAACCAAGTTTTCAGCTTAGGAATGCATCAATGCTATGGACAGATGCATTTTCTTGCAACAATGTGCCATTATCTCATAACAGACATTGAACGTGTCATTTTAAACGTTACCCTCCTCATCTAAACGTGACCGGGTTCTCCATCCCAATCAGCCACGCCTGTGGTAGTCTCAGCATAATCTTCCTCTCCTGATCTCTGTAGACACGCAGCCGAAGGATTCTACGTGTCTCCTGGTCTGGATCTCAGCTCCAGAAGACTACAATAGTCAGAGTCTAAATTATGAACATTGATCATGTCTGTCAGCCAGTCAGTGATAGTAGGACTTGCATCCTCATCCAACTCATGGAGATTCTCCTTTTGGCCACCAACAGAACCCAGCAGGCACCCCTCAGGGGTCAACGTTATATCCTCCTCCACAATGCCATTTAGTTTGATTATAACCTCCCACTAGTAGTCAGTAAACATATTGCATTGCCATAGCATAAGCAGAAAAGTAGCACTGTGTACCTGACATTTTCAGCAATGATCTGACTTTGCCTGGTCACATGTTCTCATCTGAAGCAGCATGAAATGAAAACGATGCATGCATTTGTAGTTCATCAAACACAATCCACCACTGTTGGAGATGTTACTGACCACCGTATAAGGTTGAGACCATTGGCCATCATCCAAATCAATTCCAAGATCTCTATTTCATTCAACCAACACTGCATGTTTGGGTAGCTATCTATCTTCTTGGAAATATGCATACCTTATTGATATCAGTTTGGAATTGGAAGCTACTCCTAGAAACATGTGATCTAAGACTCTAGTCCCATGGTCTAACGTATAGCAAGTCCATAGCATAAGTGTTCACCTCTGTCTTGATAGACTCTATTTTTGTCGAGTTTCTGTCTATTAAGAAATTTAAATTCTGTTTCTGATTCTTGTTCTAATTTCTCAAAAAAATTCTGTCATATGCGGGGACTATTAGTTGTGCCATATTGCAGTTGGAGTTGTTTAATCTCGGTCTCCAGCCTGGAGCCTCTGTGTCATAGGTCCCTTAGAATACTGACCACCTTGACTATAAATATGCAGCATATGTATGCTTTGAAAGCGCTCAACAGCACCCCATGAGTTACAGCTGAATTCAGGCTCATATAGAAATATAGCTCAATGACTGCCTCAATGTAATTCCTGAAAACTGGGTCAGCCCATGGTACTTGAAGCGCCACAGCATGTAAACCTTAGACCTGTCAGGCCATTTCATGTGTACCAGGACCGTGTTATGATAAGATAATATCCTTGCCAAAATGGAATAGGGACCAGTCGAACAACAACCAGACTCAAGTCTACTATACAGTAAATCCTGAATGATGAACCGTGGACACTGGAATGGTTTATATATTCTCTACAGATGGGGCACTTCAGGTGCCAACAGACTTGAAGATCAAATATATCCTCCAATTTTCTAACAACCCTCTCAGATTGGAAACATGTTGATGCCCCCTTGCTCCCCAGGAGCTATGGATGGATCCCACACAGTATTGAAATCTCTGCATCTATTGTGAGGTCTTCAAATTGCTTGAATAGAAGGCATCCTACTCGTCAAATCAATCCAGAGAGTCTACATTCGGGTAATAAATATTTAACAATAGAATTCTTTGATTGTTAATGGTAGCTGCCTGTAAGGAAGGTATGGTATCAAACAGTGACGACAGACACACATGATCACAGTTAAGGGTGTTTATTGAACTTCAATGAGTTGGTTGAATGCCTATCTAAACATAAATCTAAGGATGGGAGCAAGCTACGACCATCAAATGATAATCACGCAATCCTAGTCGAGTCTCTGTCAAAATAAAAAGGCCTATACTAATAAAGCTAATGCCAATCCTTACTTCTAAATACAAAATGGTGTGGGACAATAGTGTATACAAAAAGAAAAGTGTTCAAGAAATATGTCAGGATAGTTGAGCAGTTGGCTTGCCTTCCACGCGTTTAAAATACGGGGTAAATCGGCACGTTCGAGCTTCGCACACACTCTGGCTTCTCTGCCATGAATATACAGTTCAAAGCATAGGTTAGGTATCAGGGCCTTATGCCAAAGCCTCTTTCTCAATAACAGTCTCTTATTGCAGAGGGCCTGTCTTAACAAACAAGCATCAAAGTTCCTTTCTTATCAGGATTTCACATTCACAAGTTCTCGCTTCCAGTGTTCATCATGGGTCGGCCTCCTTCAGACTCGGACCCCTTTTTACCACAATGTTCACATTTGATCTCCCTCATTCGTGCTCAGACCATGGCTCTCCCTTGTTCGGGTTCGGACCCCTTTAGCACAATGTTCACAATTGGTCTCCCTCGTTCGGGCTCTGACCAGGTAATTTTGCTTTCTACGTTTTCCTCTTGATATCAAAAATCGAAAACTTTCAAATGTGCGATGGGTTTTGTTTAAACCATTGCAGGACCACTTCGATTGACTTCACACAATGTTCTTGCTTTTGTTTCTGCCACTTCTTGCCTGGATACCTTGCAGAGACCTTCGATGTTCAAAACATCCATCACCAATTGAGCTTTCCTCGTGCCTTTCATCACACGCGTTTCAATCTTTGTTCTTGCGCTCTTTATACAATGTTGCTGCTTGATACCTTGACTTCAACACAAACCGGTCTTGCATCGGTATCCCCAACTCATCGGCTGTGTGGATCTCTCTGGTGCTGCTTTGATCGTGGGGCCAAGGACAGTACCATGGCGGCTGCTGTTCCTCCCTACCGACTCGGTCAGTCATTCAGGAGGGCCCTGGTTATCTCCGACACAAAATACAAGATTCCTCAGTTTGGTTTCCTGGCCTTATGCTTTCTAATATGAGGGGTTCTGGAA
Source organism: Ambystoma mexicanum (assembly GCF_040938575.1). NCBI lineage: Eukaryota > Metazoa > Chordata > Amphibia > Caudata > Ambystomatidae > Ambystoma > Ambystoma mexicanum. Next base: position 1,008,195,190 of record NC_090924.1, on the reverse strand, counting down.
AGTAACAGTTTGTTACCGAAAAGGTCAAGAGTATCTCCCCCCTGGCGTACACTTCTTGGTTTGCCATCTTTCTTCCCTCGTTCAGCTGCCGTCGGAAAAAGTACTGTTCCTTCGTGTGCTTTTCCTCACTCAGAGTGTGCTCTCATGCTTCGCCTTTTATCTGTGTGGGGAAGTTTAATGGAAGTCAGGTGTGAGTGATTACCAGTAATTGCCTGACCTTGCCTGACCAGAGTAGTGGGACATGTCAGGTACAATGCTCTGATGTGAGTCTGTTTTCTCCCAAAGTGGGCTGTCCATGTGGAAGCGTTCGTAAAGAGAAACGGGGGTGGGTGGGGTTGAGTTTCTAAATATCCTATCGGGTAGGATGGGATAAAGGTGTTACAGGGAGGGAGATACCGCGTCTCACCATCAGGTGTCCCACTCCCCAATGACCCTTCACCCAGGTGATCCTCCCAGACTGGTCCACCCCCAGGGTTGGATTCGTGAGGCACCTTCTGGTTTCTCACACTGCCCCACAAGCATATCTACCCACATTATCTAGCTTTACCTCAATATTGTGACTTGTGAGTTATGATCAGCACACCACATGCATAGTTTGTAGTTAAGTATATATCCACCACCAAGCTTTAGCTATCTAGATGGTTCTAACATCTCATAAGTGCATTTCTTGGCAGAATAAGAGATTCACCATATGTGGGTTGTGATGAATATGATGGTATCATTACTCCTTTCCCGGGGGGGGTTGACTACCTCCCATGTGGCCAGGGTACGGCAGCCGCTACCGGATGCTGACCCTGCGGGTAGTTATTTGAGGGAGGATCACATGGGGGAGACAAACTCCGAGAGAGGGTTATGGTATCACTGGGTATTGTAATTATAATTGGTTATTTATAACACGCTTAATACCCAGTCGTTTCTAAGCACGGACACAGGGATCAAACCTGTGTTGCTCCACATCTTCTTGCTTCCAAGGCGAGCACGTTGCCCCTGAGCTATCCTCCTGAGACACAGTGAGACATGGTATCCCCCTTTCTTTTCGGAAGATACACCTCTGATACCCCATGCCCTAATTGCTTATCCATGCACTTGCGCAATCTGAATGATACCTGGCCTAGTAGGATTGTTGTCTGTCTTCCCTCCGTTCCCCCTCCCTTGACTCGTCGCGCCCTGAAACACTTGTGTATGGGCGCGTTATAAATGCCTTATCATATCATATCATATCATTGTAAGGCCTACCCTCTTTCATCCATGGAGTGTAGTAAAACCCTTTTGTTACAGTCCAAAGGCCAACACTCAAAATGTAACCGGCCTTGTAAAATTATGAAATACAATTTTGTTAATTCCACATACTCCTCCTCCAAACCTAGTTTGCTTTCTAATACTATGGTTTCTGGAAGTGACTACTACTCCCACAATCCCCCCAATGCTGAAATGGGGAAGAGGAACAGATTAATGCAGAGCATGGGAATCCACAAGCACAGGCAGCGATCTAGTGGCAGCGAGTGCACACCTGTGCCCGGAACATTTAATTTGCCAGAGCAGGAAATGAGAGGAAGTTGCCAGCAGGAGTAGGTTGCTCCTTTCGGTGTGGAAAGATGTCTGTGGAGTCAACCGGCTCAGGGAGCTGAAGGGAGAAGGCAGCTGGATGTAGGTGACACACAGCAAGAATGCCAGAAGCCAGCAGGGGGCTCCTGGGCATCCACTGGTGTTGGAGAGCCGCTCTTTACTCACTGGAATCCATGCAAAGCCGACGAGCGCAGCATAAGTCTCAAGAAGCAGGAAAGAGGTGGAGAAATGGATGCGAAGTAGAAAGCAGAAGAAGACTAACATCGGCAGACCACAGAAGAGACAGGAAACACCATCAAGAATTGGTGAGTCCACATAGGGACAGAGGCAACACCAAGCATATTGGTGAACATGCCATACATAACAAAGCCAAAGGAGAGAAAGTAAAGGAACGGTTTATGAAAATCAGAGAGAGAAAGACTGAAAGAGCAGTTTTCTAAACAGAGAGACTTTCAAGTTTGTCAATGCGTGTTGCAAGTGTATAAAAGAAACGCTAAAGAGGCCATATATTAGAAATCAAATATATTCATCAATAAGGCAAAAAGGAAGAACCGTCAAAGGTGGAGATGAAAAGCCCTGGTAGGAGAATACAGCAGGCAGCTATACATTTGTGTATTTGAAACAAGCACTGGCAGGAAAGTATACCAGACAGTTGCAAGTTTGTGAACTTAAGAGAAGTCCTGGCAGGAGAGTAAACCGGGCAACTACAAGTGTAGGTTTTCAAGAAGCCCTTTCACGAAAATATACCAGGCAACTACAAGTGTGTGTTTTCAAGAAGCCCTTTCGCGAAGATATACCAGGCAACTGTGAAGTGTGAATCCGGAAAGCCTGGCAAAAGAGTATACCAGGCTGTTGCAAATGTATAAAAGAGAGCCTGGTAAGGGAATACACCAGACAAGTTGGAAGTGAATAAGATACAAGGATTAGCCAGCAGGCTGTGTTGCTTTAAAATACTTGGGAACAAAACATTCTGGCAGGAGAGTAGACCAGGTGTCCCAGCCATATATAAAGACAATCAGTCTGAAGATACATATTGTTGTTGATAGAAAGGAACATCAAGAACTGTTATTTGTAAACCCAGAAAGTGTTGCAGAATCCAGGGGAAGGGGAAATCCCTCTGGAGCTAGGGCAGCTATCCTTGAAAGAATCTTTGTTGAAGTTATACATTGCTTTTCACCATTCCTTTGAACATTTACAAGACACTCAAGGCCAAAAACATTATCCTTTTCACCTTAGAATTCATTTATTTAGAGAGTGACAGTCAGAATAGTACTTTGGGTACAGTTCGGTTTTATTTTGGACATTCTGACACTGACAGATCCTTAGTTTTTAGTTTAGGTAGGGAAATTCCACTAGTGCATGGACAGCAAGACCTTTCGCCAACCATTTTATGTTCTAATAAAAGGCTTTAGCCAAAATCATGTCAAACTTGTGTCTGAGTATCATTCCTGACTCCTCACACGGAGCGTGGAGGGATTGGGTGGAACCAATGCTGTGCTTTGCCACGGGGCACCCGAGGCCTTCTGAGGGGTAGTCGCCCTGGTAGATGGATGTCAACGATGAGGAAACCATGGGAGGAACATCTTTCAGAAAGAACATTACCGACAGGTAAGTAATTTGAGTTTTTCTCACCTGCAGACTTGCTTCATCGTATGTTTTGTGATATCTTTTGATGTATTTCTTTCTTTTGCTTTTGGAAGACAGCTCTTTACCCGATGCTCTCGATATCACTCGTATCTTTAAAAGGTTTATACAACTCTGTGTTAAATCCTGGAAACTCTGCTTCCCTTTTCTTCTCTTCCCACCTCCACCCTTTACTCCTTTTATCTTTTTTTCACATAAACAACACATCTATATTGGACTTTGCTGTCTTGGGAATCCAACCAATTTAGTGTGTTGATGGCATTTGTTATCCCAGCGGTGACCCCCTGCTCACTATATCCCTCTGTTCAAGCTCCCATCCATTCTTCATAGCCTCTTTCTATACCTCGCCCATTTCTAATCCCTTATCTTCATTTTCCTCCTGCACACTAAGATTTGCTGATTCCTTTATGGGCTCTTTGATACCACTACAGTGGTGATTCGGTGAACTATAAATGCTCAATAATTAATTAATTGATTAATAGGCCTATGCACATAAGCCAATACTCTTCTTACTTTTGGGAAATTGTGTAAACCCAGTATATTCAATATATACAGATGTATATCAAATGTCACCATTTCCAATCTATCCCCTGGGGTCACATAATGACATAGTGGGCATCATCACATGTTCAATTCCAATTCGTATCATTATGTTATCCTGCACCATTGACTTTGGGGTTGCATCTTCAGCAGGATCCATATGATAAAAAATAACACCTGCACCCAAACAAGTAAAACAATTGAGGATCCTTCTATGGTTATTCGTGGCAACTTAGCCAGGATACTTACTTCTGTCCTGCCCGGCAGATCTTCTGTATTATATTGAGTACTGCGCGCTGATGCACTTTAACAGTGATAGTGCTTCTTACCAATAATTTATTTGTTTCTGCATTAATACAAATACAGAAGAGAAGCAACAGTATAGTTGCCACCTCATTATAAACATCACGTGTGGACTGTGGACAATAAACTATTTCCCTGCTTCAGGGACACACATGGAAAAGGTGGTTTCAGTAATATTCCTCTCTTTTGTTGGTGAGGCCTTCCGATTAAGTGCTTTTAAACCATGTAACAACTTTGCAAACTGCAAGGTCTCTTCCATGTCCCTGAAGAAATGTGTCTTCTCGTTTGCTAACACTCATATTTTGGCCAGGAAAAACATTGAGTAACTTACAGACTTTGCACATAGGATATTTTCTGCTCACACCTGGGCTGAAGTCTGAGAAAATATCAAAGTTGAGTTTTCAGACTTAACTTTTTCCATCTTGTGAGCAGCACATAGGATTGTGTCTCTATCGCTGCAATTCAAGTATCATTGGTTTAGGGAGAGCACCAGGATGAGGACAGGGGCAGGGTGATATGTGTACCCGTTCAATCACAAAGTGACAAAAAAAGTTTGCTTCAGACAGTCAACAGCTCCTCCAGGTACTCCTCCATACCACCTGATTCAGTTCCCTCCCTTAAACCAAGCATCCATACATTGCATCTCCTGGAGCAGCCTTCCAAACCTTCTATGTTGTTACTGTTAAACCTTTTGGCCTATTGTGCCAACCTCATTATTTGTTTACTGTTCCTCTCTTCAGCCGCTTTTGTCCATCTTGCAATATCTGAAAAATTGGCTTGTAGGCTGTCCACTATGACAGCCACTCCTTCAATTTAGGATTTCAGCATTTTGCTGCTTGCCTTGAGCTCCAGCAGTATTTCATCTGGAGTAAGAGTGTCTTCCAAACTGCTAACCCATTCCTCCAGCGTACGAGATGTCGTTTCCATTTTTTCACAACTGGAAGCAAAGCATTGTAGCCATTATTCTAAAAGAAGAGGCAGGCGGCAAGGAGTACTCAATGCATGGTAGGTTTATTAGTTACAAGAGACCCCCAGACACAGCCGTAGGAGCATAGCTGATGGCTGTTGCCTAATTGCTCCCCCGTATCGTTCTCAACCCTGGGCGGATCTAGAACGATACAGGAGATCAATCCACATCAGCCCCCCAATAGCAAATAAAGAACAAGGAAAAACAACCCAAAGGAGGCCAAGGAGTGAAACAGGTGAATGGAAAAGGGACAGGACAGCTCCCAGAGAGAGAAGGAAGAAGAAAGAAAGGAAGAAATAAAGAAGAAAAAAATTAGGATAAGAATAAATAGGATCAAACACACATAACAGAACCAAGTATAACAAAATAATTTCTAAAATCACCAACAAACAAAATCATCTCTCAAATTCGGGGTGATCTTCCTCCCCTTTGCAGACAGGTCCATGAGATGAGAACCAAGACCAGAACAATTTGGCGCAGTCCCATCAGACGGCAGGCCACCGCTTGAAGCATCTCGCATTGGTGAAACAGCGAACAATGTCATCAAAACTGAAGGACTCCAGTCATCCTCCCTTGTGCCACTGAGAAGTGTCCTACACATGACAGCACGCGACATCAGGGGTCTATGCAGATACAACCACATCACCCCAGCCCTCATCAACCTTCACTGGCTACTACTGCATGCACAAATCACTGTCTAGTCTTGCTGCATCATCTATAAGGCAGTCACCTTTACGTCAACCAGCTACCTTGCAGAGAAACTCAGCATTTCCGGCGGACAGTGTACAATCAGAAGCCAGGGCACGTGCAGACTTGAAATCCACCTCTGCAAAAAGGAAATGACCAGTAAACAATCCTTCATTGCCTACGCCCAAGACTATAGAACCTCCTCCCCCTCAGCATCAGACTCGCCCCCACGCACCTACAATTCAGAAAAGAACTCAAGACCCACCTCTTCAAGGAATATCTCTGCCTCTACATCTAAGTCATGACATTACACCTTGCGCCACCCAACACGCTAGACACTGCATGCCCCTCTCCTCCCTGCCACCCAGTACAGCTGTATCCCTCCTCTGTGCCCCTCTGTATCCCACCCCCACTGTATAGCTGTTATGCTGTTACCTCTGAAAAGTGTTCTGTTATGCATCTGTACTGTTGTATACCTCTGTAAAGTGCTCCGCTATGTATCTGCATTGTTATATACCTCGGTAAAGGGCTCTTTTGCTTCTCAAAGCCAGGTCTGCACTCAATAAATACCATAATAATAATAATAATAATAATAATAATAATAATAATAATAATAATAATAATAACAACAATAATCAAAAGACCACTTCTTTCCATCATCCAGTACCACATTTTTCTTCCCAACACTTTCAACTCTACATGGTGTAAGGGAGGCATGGTATCACAAGTATGACACTGACACAAAAGGTGCAATTTGTAAAACCTTTTTCAATTGTTGGGGTTTGGAAAAACTCCTACTTTGCCCTTTAGCCAGGATTGGAGTAGTCTCTACCATCAAATAATAAATAAAACAGTCATAGTTGAGTCTGTCAAATCAAAATGGCCTACACTAACAAAACCTAATGCCTGCCCTATCTCTTTTAGAAAAAGTGTGTAAAGGAGAATTAGAATATAAGGAATAAATGTGGCCGAGTCAACTCTCCTCCCCACATTAGACAGAACGGAGTAAGGCGGTCCCGGTAGACATGATGACACACTGAGGCTCAGGTTCTCAAAACAAAGGCAGTTCAAAACATGGTTCGAGCCCCACCTGGCCTTCCACATTAAAGTCTATCTTTTCAGCTTTCAAAACACAGTTCTCAACAAAAAGTTCACGTCAGTCTCAATCAATCAGACTCGGACCTCTCAAAGCAACAAATTCAGGTAGGTCTCCCTCAGTCGGGCTTGGACCTTTCAAAGCAAAGCTTGCAGGGGTTCCCTTTGCCAAGTTTAATTCATATTGTTTAGGGGTTCCATTTCCCTAACTTATCACACTTCCAGTCTCCCTCAGTCAGGCTCAGACCTCTTCCTGATGTCGAAGACTTTCGAATGTGTGGTGCTTTTTCTATAGACCTCCGCAAAATCACTTTGACTTTTTCTTCAATTCATATTCTTGTTTTATTTGCCACAGTGTCTCTTGATCTGGGTAGTTCGATGTCATAAGCACAAAAGTTCAACATTCACGTTTTTACTTTGCCCCTTTTCCCAGGGTTTTTTTGATCACTTCACTTTTTATAGTTCATTCACTTTATCGCTTCATAACAAAAACAATTCACCTTTCACTGAGACTTTCGAATCAGTTTCTTCCTTTTGATGGACCACTCCGCTACTCAGTGTCGCTGGTTTCACAGCTATCGGTAATTCAAAGTTCACCACAGGTCTGCCTTCCTTCATGTCTCATCCACACGCGGGCAGCCTTCAATTGTGCAATATAATATAGCAACTTCGATCTTTGCGTAACACACACATGTCACTTGCCAACTCACTGACTGTGTGCATTCCTTTCTTGGCTTTGTAGTTCGAATTTACGAGTCAAGTTTAATACCACAGGCTTGGGCTTGCCTCCCCCTCTCTGCCGTTCACCCGAGAGGGTCGCTGGAATCCTTGAAACACAATGCTATCTTCTTGTCTGGGATTTGCCCTTCTCCCATGTCTTTCACAGCCTTTTGGAGGCAACGACCTCCTGCAGGGAATTCCTGTGTTCCTCAACCCTTTGCTCTAATCCCTCTGTCTGTTGCTCTGCTCCAGTAGGTGTACCTTCGCCCCGTAAATTCTGCTCTTGCTCGTGTTCCACCTTGCTCAGAGTGTATCTCTATGTGCTGGCTTTTATCTATGTGGGTAGAGCAAATTGGTATCAGATCTATGCACTTAAAGTCAAGCGCCTGACTTTGCCTGACCCGATTAGCAGAACATGTCCAATGAGATATGTAAGGGTTAGCCTCTTTACTCTCAGTCACCCTCTTCCTCGGCCCAGTGTTTGTGTGAAAAGGGGGGGGGGTTGGGACATTGGAGAATCCAATAAAATAGGATGGGTCATGTGTACGGGAAAGGGGGGAATACCGCATCTCACCATCAGTTGCTTCACCTTCATTCCTCGACGACCCCTCACCCAGGCAGGTGATACTCCCGCACTGGTCCACCCCCAGGGTCTGGATCCAAAGGTGATGGCCGTGCCCTGGCCACCTGAGGGAGAGATCACTGGGGACTAGCAGGTGAGACACCTTTTTGTTTCTCACATACCCTCCCCCTATCTGATGTAGTCGCATCTATTTCACATGGTAACCGGGAAAGGAAATCAAGGTTCCCCTGTTCTTTACCTTTTTGGTGTTCCACAGTGAAACAGTAGGGTTGCAGGTCTAAGAACAATCGAATTGAAGGTTAGAGTCCTTTTGTTGATTTATCCCTACCAAAGGTTAGTGGTCGGTGACAAGTGTGAACTTTCTCCCTAGAAGGTAGTACCGAAAATGGATAATTGCCCATTTGATGGCAAGGGCCTCCAGTTCCAACACAGAGTAGTTCTTCTCATGAGGGAAGAGTTTACTACTAGTGAATAGGATGGGGTGTTCTATTCCATTGTGTATTTGAAATAGTGCTGCTCGTAACCCTGTGAGCGAGGCATCGCTCTCTAATACAAACTCCTTTGAGAAGTCTACTACTTTTAGTATTGGATTTTGGCATAAGGTTTGTTTCAGGTTATTGTAACAAGCATCATTCTCATCAGTCCAACACATTTCCAGGGGTTCCACATTTCTTAGTTCGTCTGTAAGTCTGGCTATTCTATATGAAAAATGTGGGATTAACCTACAGTAATAAGCAATCCATCCTAGGAATGCCCTGATATCTCTCTTGGTCTTGGGTTTGAGGGCATCTAGGATACTTTGACTTTTTCTTGCTGTGGCTGGACACTGCCATTCCCTACAAAGAAGCCTAGTATTTCACTGCCAACTGAGCCAGCTTACACTTTGAGGGACTGGCAGTTAAGCCGGCCTCTCGGAGGGTTCTGATAATAGTAGAAAGATGAAAAAGATGGTCTTCCCAAGTTTTACTATAAATGACTGTGTTGTCAATATAGGCCCAACAGAAATCGGAATAAGGCTGTAATATCCTGTCCATGAGACATTGGAAAGTGGCTGGGGCCCCATGCAATCTAAAAGGGAGGACTTTGAATTGGAATAGTCCTATTGACAACAAGAAAGCTGTATTTTCCTTATCAGGTCCAGGGACCTGCCACTGTCCCCTTGTTAAATATAGGGTTGACAGGAATGTGACATTTCCCAGTTTATCTATTAACTCATTGATGTGTGGCAAAGGATAGGCATCAAAGGCAGAGATGGTGTGGACCTGCCTGAAGTCTATGTAAAACCTCCAAGTGTGATCGGGTTTAGTCACTAACACAAGAGGGGAGGGCCATGGACTCGAATAGGGTTTGATATTTGCCTTCAGGATTTTTCTAACTTCATCAATTACTATCTGCTTTTGTGCTTCTGGGAGTCTATATGGCTTCAAATGGACCACTTTCCCCTTTGGAGTTTGGATATAATGGTAAGTACTGTGTACTCTCCCTGGTTTCACACAGAATACATCAGGGAATGCAGTAATAATGTTGTTCAAATCCTCTTGCTTATGTTTAGATAGTTCGTGGGGAAAACATTCAGAATTTTCTATCTCTGAGGGCACCAAACAAGGAAATATAGAGGAGATAGTAGCAGAAGGATTTCCTTTCCACTCTTTCACGAGATTTACATTCTAGAGGTGGATCTTTTGGCTTCTATTGGGTTGGGCTATTTTATAGGTACTGTTTGTTCTAGCACCTCAAAGGGTCCGTGACACTTTGAAACAATTTTATTTTGAGAGGTAGGTGAGAGGACTAACACTTTCTGTCCTACTGAAAATTATCGGAAATGTACCTTCTAGTCATAGGTACATTTGTGTTGAGCTTGAGCATTCTCCATGCAACTGTGGACTAGACTGTGGACGAGTTTCATGTGCTCTCGCAATTGGGAAACTGTTTGTGAGAGGTGAATTGGCCTTCTTCTCTTTCGCCCTAGGTCTTCTGGAGCATGCGTAAGACATCTCCTGGATCTCTACTGTATAGTAATCTCTATGGATCTCTACTGTATAGTATCTCTATGTGCTGGCTTTTATCTATGTGGGTAGAGCAAATTGGTATCAGATCTATGCACTTAAAGTCAAGCGCCTGACTTTGCCTGACCCGATTAGCAGAACATGTCCAATGAGATATGTAAGGGTTAGCCTCTTTACTCTCAGTCACCCTCTTCCTCGGCCCAGTGTTTGTGTGAAAAGGGGGGGGGGTTGGGACATTGGAGAATCCAATAAAATAGGATGGGTCATGTGTACGGGAAAGGGGGGAATACCGCATCTCACCATCAGTTGCTTCACCTTCATTCCTCGACGACCCCTCACCCAGGCAGGTGATACTCCCGCACTGGTCCACCCCCAGGGTCTGGATCCAAAGGTGATGGCCGTGCCCTGGCCACCTGAGGGAGAGATCACTGGGGACTAGCAGGTGAGACACCTTTTTGTTTCTCACATACCCTCCCCCTATCTGATGTAGTCGCATCTATTTCACATGGTAACCGGGAAAGGAAATCAAGGTTCCCCTGTTCTTTACCTTTTTGGTGTTCCACAGTGAAACAGTAGGGTTGCAGGTCTAAGAACAATCGAATTGAAGGTTAGAGTCCTTTTGTTGATTTATCCCTACCAAAGGTTAGTGGTCGGTGACAAGTGTGAACTTTCTCCCTAGAAGGTAGTACCGAAAATGGATAATTGCCCATTTGATGGCAAGGGCCTCCAGTTCCAACACAGAGTAGTTCTTCTCATGAGGGAAGAGTTTACTACTAGTGAATAGGATGGGGTGTTCTATTCCATTGTGTATTTGAAATAGTGCTGCTCGTAACCCTGTGAGCGAGGCATCGCTCTCTAATACAAACTCCTTTGAGAAGTCTACTACTTTTAGTATTGGATTTTGGCATAAGGTTTGTTTCAGGTTATTGTAACAAGCATCATTCTCATCAGTCCAACACATTTCCAGGGGTTCCACATTTCTTAGTTCGTCTGTAAATCTGGCTATTCTATATGAAAAATGTGGGATTAACCTACAGTAATAAGCAATCCATCCTAGGAATGCCCTGATATCTCTCTTGGTCTTGGGTTTGAGGGCATCTAGGATACTTTGACTTTTTCTTGCTGTGGCTGGACACTGCCATTCCCTACAAAGAAGCCTAGTATTTCACTGCCAACTGAGCCAGCTTACACTTTGAGGGACTGGCAGTTAAGCCGGCCTCTCGGAGGGTTCTGATAATAGTAGAAAGATGAAAAAGATGGTCTTCCCAAGTTTTACTATAAATGACTGTGTTGTCAATATAGGCCCAACAGAAATCGGAATAAGGCTGTAATATCCTGTCCATGAGACATTGGAAAGTGGCTGGGGCCCCATGCAATCTAAAAGGGAGGACTTTGAATTGGAATAGTCCTATTGACAACAAGAAAGCTGTATTTTCCTTATCAGGTCCAGGGACCTGCCACTGTCCCCTTGTTAAATATAGGGTTGACAGGAATGTGACATTTCCCAGTTTATCTATTAACTCATTGATGTGTGGCAAAGGATAGGCATCAAAGGCAGAGATGGTGTGGACCTGCCTGAAGTCTATGAAAAACCTCCAAGTGTGATCGGGTTTAGTCACTAACACAAGAGGGGAGGGCCATGGACTCGAATAGGGTTTGATATTTGCCTTCAGGATTTTTCTAACTTCATCAATTACTATCTGCTTTTGTGCTTCTGGGAGTCTATATGGCTTCAAATGGACCACTTTCCCCTTTGGAGTTTGGATATAATGGTAAGTACTGTGTACTCTCCCTGGTTTCACACAGAATACATCAGGGAATGCAGTAATAATGTTGTTCAAATCCTCTTGCTTATGTTTAGATAGTTCGTGGGGAAAACATTCAGAATTTTCTATCTCTGAGGGCACCAAACAAGGAAATATAGAGGAGATAGTAGCAGAAGGATTTCCTTTCCACTCTTTCACGAGATTTACATTCTAGAGGTGGATCTTTTGGCTTCTATTGGGTTGGGCTATTTTATAGGTACTGTTTGTTCTAGCACCTCAAAGGGTCCGTGACACTTTGAAACAATTTTATTTTGAGAGGTAGGTGAGAGGACTAACACTTTCTGTCCTACTGAAAATTATCGGAAATGTACCTTCTAGTCATAGGTACATTTGTGTTGAGCTTGAGCATTCTCCATGCAACTGTGGACTAGACTGTGGACGAGTTTCATGTGCTCTCGCAATTGGGAAACTGTTTGTGAGAGGTGAATTGGCCTTCTTCTCTTTCGCCCTAGGTCTTCTGGAGCATGCGTAAGACATCTCCTGGATCTCTACTGTATAGTAACTAAAAAGGAGAGAAACCGATGGATGCCGGAGGAGTTTTTCTCACTGCAAATTGGGCCTATGGGATCATACGATCCCAGTCCTTCCCATCCTCGTCTACTAACTTTCTCTGAATAATTTTGAGGGTCTTATTAAATCTCTCTACCAATTCGCCCATTTGGGGGTGGTAAACTGAGGTCCTTACGGTGGTAATGTGTAGTAATTCCTTACCTTCACCCATAAGCATACTCATGAAATTGAATCCCTGATTCATTAGAATTTTCTTGGGGAAACCAACCCTAGAAAAAAATGGCAACAGGTGTTTTAAGATTTGCTGGGTTGTGTTGTTCCGCATGGGGAAGGCTTCTGTGTACCGGGTAGTGTAATCAATGATTACGAGAACATTTTTATTACCCAGTCTAGAAGTTTCCAAGGGTTCAATGATATCCATCCCGATTCTAGAAAAAGGGACTTCTATTATTGTCAATGGGTTTAGAGGGACAAGTAAGGGTATATTTGAGCATGTCTGAATGAAGTTCTTTATGTCAGCATGGATACCCGGCCAGTAGAATTTCCCAATGATGTGAGCTTGGGTTTTAGATTGTCTCAAGTGTCCCCCAGTCAAATGAGAGTGTGCAATCTCTAGCATGATCTTGTAATGGGTTTTGGTTATTGCTAACTGAGAATCACTTAGACCTTCACTGGAGGTTTCCCTTCCATATAGTAAGCCCTATTTCAGGAAGAAAAATTGGCTCCTCTTTTCTTGTCCTTCTCCCTCAGGAATCACTTCTAAGAAAGCCTCTGTAAGTACTGGATCGTTTCACTGGGCATCACTTGTGAGAAAGATTCTGTGAGTACTAGATAATTTACTGGGCATAGGCTAGATTGGGAATGATGGTAGGTTAGTCTTCCCTATTTGCTTTAGTGGTACTTATCTCATTGGTCTCTCCAAAGCCTAAGTTACCGCTCTCAGTTTCCTCTGGTTCAATTTCTTCCTCAAAACGGGGAAATAGAGCCTTCTCAAGAATTCCATGTGCACTTTTGTCCCCAGGGCGAATTTGAAACAGGGTTTGCCATGGTTCTGTAAGAGAACTTCTATGTGAAATAAATTGTTAAAGCCTGTGTACTGTCCCTGGCCCCTTTCATTACAAAGTGTGATAATGTGTTGTTCAATGAAATGCTAGTTCCAACAGATGTCAAGCAAGCTTGGCTAACCCCCCTTCTGAAGACGCCATCACTGGATCCTGGTGTGGCGAGTAATTATCGCCCGATTACTAACTCCCTTTTTTTCTTGAAAATTCTGGACAAGATTGTACATGAACAGATCCAGGTATTCTTGAGTGAATACAGCTTACGAGGCCCCAAGCAATCAGGTTTCTGGAGCTCTCATAGCACCAAATCTACACTATTAGACCTTAAGACCAATATTCTGAAAAAAATGGATAAGGGCAAAGCTTCATTATTGATGCTCCTGGATCTAACAGCTGTGTTTGATCTCGTTGATCATTCCATCTTAGCCAGCAGACTACTTGAGAGGGTCTCTTTTTCCAAGGAAGCAGCTAGCTGGGTACTCTCTTTGCCATCAGACCGGACAGCCAAGGTCTTCCATGAAGAAGCTATGTCAGACAGATATGCTCTAACATATGAAATGCCACAGGGTTCCTGTCTGTCACCCGCTCTTTTTAACATATTCATGCTCACATTGTTCGATCAATTGGATGCAGAAAGTACAGGTTATGCCCACTATGCGGATGATACTCAACGTCTTTTCCCGCTTTCGGGTGACTACAGCAAAGACACTGAGGCCATCAACGCCACTTACAACCAAGTTCATCTCTGGATGTTTCACAATGGCCTTAAACTACTCCAAAACAGAGTTTATAATCTTGGGCACCTCTTCTAAACTGCGTCATTTAGACCAAGCCTACTCCTCCTTCCAAATTGCAGATTGTCTTCTTCCCACCCTCAAGAAAGTATACACTTTGGGAGTTACTATTGATCAAGCGCTCTCAATGAGGGCTCATATTAGCTGCTTAGTGTGTAACTCGTCACATTACATCAAGCTTCTAGCACAACTCAGACGTTATCTTGAAATGTCCGGCTGTGCTACTTTGGCCAGAGCTATCATAGGTAGTCATCTGTACTACTGTGCGAGCATCCTATTAGGCGTGGGTAAGGGAGAAATCAACTGCCTACAAGTTGTTCAGAACAATGCAGTGAGGGTGGTAGTTGGTCTGCTCAAAAACTGATCATGTGTCAGCGGCACAGAGATTGCTACACTGGCTTCCTATTGTAAAAAGGGTCACTTTTCGTACCCTTTGCATTGCACACTCTTGTCTTTATGGAAAAAGTCTGACATACCTGGTAGCGCAACTTAAATGGTTACCAAACAGATGCAGCCTTAGCTCTCACAACACATGATTAATGCAACTACCGAAAGCAAAACTGGCACATGTAAAAAATACATGCTTTCCAATCTCGACACCACAACTATGACATGCCTTACCCCCTGAAGTTGTGTCCTAGTCTTGCCAGTTTCAAACACAATCTGAAAACCGTCCTTTTTGAATACATTCAAACACTATTGCATTTACCTGTGGGATATGTTTCTCGTTGTTTGTCAGTCTTACCGCTCTCATGTCTCAGGGCTTCTTGTTCAGCCGTTTAGAAATTAACTAACAAAATAAATAAATAAATAACTATGTCTCCTCAAAAGTCTGGATCTATAACACCTGCTAGGACATCTAGACCAAACCTCCCGGCCAGGCCAGAATTTTGAGGCCAATCTTATATAACAACCCGTAGGGGGTATTAGAACTAAGTCTGTATGAATCATCCCTCTTTTCCTGGGAGGGGGGTAGTGGCTTCTCTGCTGCTACAAATGTCAAAGTCTATGGATTCTTTTGTGGTGGTAGAGGGGTCTGAGGCTCTGTGACTAAATTTCTGGATTTTTAGGGTCTACCAATTTGTCTTAATTGAGTTGCATCCCACTTCTGACACATATATAAGAGATGCATGATATCACAAAAATGACACTGACACAAAGGGTATAATTTGTAAAACCTTTATTCAATTTTCGGGTTTGGAAAAACACCTAATTTGCCCTCTAGCTAGGATGGGAGTAGTGTCTACCATCAACTAATAAATAAAACAGCCCTAGTTGAGTCCGTCAAATCAAAATGGCCTACTGCAACAAAACCTAATGCCTTCCCTTCTCTTGTACAAAAAAAGTGGGTATAGGAGAATATGCATGGAAAGGAAAATCAGTGTTAGAATATAAAGAATAAATACGGCTGAGTGTCTGGTGAGTACAAAGGCAGTGAATATGGCAATGGAAATGTGCACAAGATCACACAGTGAATAGCTTTGAGTCAAACAACATGCACACAGGAACCAAGACACATGTATACTAAAACCCCGAGTGCAAATAGAGAGTGACAACAATACAAATATATGAAAAGGGATGTGGGGTAAGCACTTAGATGGTTACAAGGAAAGTCGGCAAGCTCCTTACCCACAATTGCTGTTACAGGTACTGACAGCGCTAAGCCCACGTACAGGGCAAGCAACGACAGGATCTGTGAGCTAACACTCTTGATGGTATTGAATAAGGTAACTTAAAAACAGTACTCACAAGGACGAGAAATACCACTTGAATGTCAGCAAGCCCAGAAAGGCTATAACAGCAATGGCAGGATAACTAAATACATAAGACTCAAGACAAGGGGCAAGTAGGAATAGTGATTACAGAATAGTTAGGAAAACATCAACATTCATACAGGAGCTAGCTACAACAGCACACCACACTTAATAATCAATGGGAAATAAATGCAGAAGTGCAAGGGAAAACCTGGAATGGATTCCAAGAGAAAGTAAATGAACAGGAGCAGAGAATACATAATTACAAAGGCAAACCTCCTCACCTATCCTAGGAAAAAGGCAGGAAACTAAATCTATAAAGAGGAAAGACTAAAGCATCAAGGTTGACAGCAGCAAAGGGCAAAGTCAAAGAAATATAGAACACAGGCAACCTGGGCTGCACCAAAAAGGAAAGCACTGACAAATGCTGCCTGCAAACAGAGGAAGACAGAAAGGGAATCTAGGAAGCAGAAATCAATTAAGCACATTAAATTCGAAATCCAAGGAAAAAGGAACAAGAAATAGAAACTAGGAACTAGGCAAAAAGCTAAGAACCAGGAACAAGGAACCAGGAACAAGGGACCAGTCACAAACAGGAACACTGCATCAATGACCAGCCTCAGGTGTGCTGCTCGCTGCACCTGCAGCCACAGGTGTTGCCTATCCTCCACCCAACCTTGTCCTACAAGGCTGGAGATGAAGCAGTGGGCCAGACATTCTGGGAAGCATAGTCATTTGATTAAAGGAGCATGCTGGCTGCCAAAAACCTGGAATGGATCCGGAAGGGAAGTAGCTTGGAAAATAAGGAGTAGGCGCTCCCACTTCATCACAGCACAGTAGCATAAGGTTCAGAAGGAAAGTCCAGTAGGGAATAAACCCCAAAGCATGCCCTCAAGTGGTGGGAATGGGAGCTAAGGGAGCGAGTAGTAACACTGAGTCAGCTCTCCTCTCCAAGGTAGACAGGATGACACACTCTGGCTCAGGTTCTCAAAACAAAGGCAGTTAAAAACGTGGTTTGAGGCTCTCCTGGACTTCCACGTTAAAGTCCCTCTTTTCAGCTTTCAAAACACAGTTAAATAAAACGTTCATGTCGGTCTCCCTCAATCGGGCTCGGACCTCTCAAAGTAACAAGTTCACGTAGGTCTGCCTCAGTCGGGGTCAGACACTTCAAAGCAACACTTGCAGGGGTTCTCTTCCACAAGTTTACTTCACATCCTTAATGGGTTCCCTTCCCCTAACTTATCACACTTCCAGTCTTCCTGATGTCGAAGATTTTCGAATGTGCGTGGCTTTTTCTATAGACCTCTGGAGGATCCCTTCGACTTTCCCTTCAATTCATGCTCTTGTGTTATTTGCCCCAGTGTCTCTTGGTCTGGTTAGTTCGATGTTATAAACACAAAGGTTCAACATTCCCCTTTTTATTTTCCCCTTTTTGCTGAGTTAATTTTGATCACTATGCTATTTATAGTTCATTCACATTATCTCTTCATAACAAAAACATTTCACCTTTCACAGAGACTTTTGAATGGGCTACTTCCTTTTGCCGGACCACTACACTACTCAGTATCACTAGTTTCACAGATATCGGTAACTCAAAGTTCACCACAAGTCTGTTTTCCTTTGCGTCTCATTCACACGCATGCATCCTTCAATTGTGCGATATACTGTTGCATCTTCAATCTTTGCTTAACACACCAGCCTTTCATGTCGCTCGCCAACTCACTGGCAGTGTGCATTCCTTTCTTCACCTGGGAGGGTCGCTGGCTTCCTTGAAACACAATGCAGTCTTCTTGTCTGGGATTTGGCCTTCTCCCCGTGCCTTTCACAGCCATTTGGAGGCAAAGGCCTCCTGCAGGGTACTTCTGGGGTCCTCTACCCTTCGCTCCCTTCCCTCTGTCTGTCGCTCTGCTCCAGTAGGTTTGCCTTCACCCAGGAAGATCTGCTCTTGCGCGTGTTCCACCTTGATCAGAGTGTGTTTCTATGTTCTGCCTTTCATCCGTGTGAGGAGAGCTAATTGGTATCAGATGTATGCACTTAAAGTCAAGTGCCTGACTTTGCCTGACCCGATTAGCGGGACATGTCCAATGAGATATGTAAGGGTTAGCCTCTTTACTCTCAGTTGCCCTCTTCCTTGGCCCAGTATTTGTATGAAAGGGGTGCGGGGGAGTTGGGACATTGGAGAATGCTATAAAATAGGATAGGTCATGTGTACGGGAAAGGGGGGATTACCGCGTCTCACCATTGGTCGCCTCACCCCCAGTCCCTGAAGAGCCCTCACCCATGTGATCCTCCCACACTGGTCCACCACCAGGGTCTGGATCCAAAGGCAATGGTCATACCCCGGCCACCTGAGTGAGAGATCCCCAGGAACTAGCAGGTGAGACACCCTTTGGTTTCTCACAGTGGGTTTCCATATTTGGACAAACCCTTAAGTATTTTTCTGGGGTTTTTCACTCTAACCAACTCCCCTTCCTTAATCAATACACCATGGGTGCCTCTGGTGCAATCATATTCTTTGTATTTAGTCTGCTTCTCTCTCAATTCCCTTAGCACCTCCTCCATATCCACACTCTTGACATTCCTTGTTGACAGTTAAGACATACTCAAGCGGCTGCACACTGCTCTCGCTTTCATCATAACAAATGCTTCAGCCCCAGTTTTGGAATGAAGAGCCATTCTGTAAGGATTCAGTGACTCCTTCAGGGTATCTCTCCATGGTAATTTTCTTTTCTTGCCAATTCCCTTTAACCTTAGAGAACCCCAGCTCTTTTGCTGGACTTAGGGCTTTTTAATTTTTACTCCTGAGTGAGTGGGACCTTTTTCTCACTTGAGTGTTTTCTTGACTATGATTTTCTATGTGCCGCACTGTTTTATGGAGTGTGGTAAACTCCAGAAGCATCTGCTTTTCCATCGTGACACACAGCACCTTTTGTGCAGTGCCACTGGGAATACCCTTGGACTTCTTTTAATGTTTAACTACATTTTCCTGGGTGAACTAATGTTCCCAAGAATAGTAAGATGACCACTGTCTTACTTATCTTTACTTTATGGGTCCAGCACACACCACCCTATGTGGAGTGCTGGGGGGTTACATAGTAATTCATTTAACCCATTCCTCATGTAACATTTTGTTACACTAACTCACTTGAATGGCTGGTGGCAGTGTTTTTTTTTCTTCTACCTAGTTACACATATCTGCAGGCTGATACCTCAGCTGCAGTGCTGCACCCAAGGATGACCAGTTTCTCAAAATAGCCCCCGTCATCTTTTTTCACCATGTCTTGTTAGTTAGTTTCTTCAGGGCTTGTACTCTGTTTTTTTGCGTTTGAGTCCTTTGTGTATTTCACCCTTTTTTGCCGGGCTTCAGCCCTGATGCCATGCCCAGGCTCCAGTGTGTCTGGAAAGGCAGGAAGTGAGGGAGGGTCCCAAAACTTCCCTGTCCTTTGTCTCTAGGTGTGCCTCAGTGAAACCACTTCCTATCGGCCGGTTAGCTATCCTGGAGGACAGCCACCTTGCTGTGTGATTGACAGCCTAGGGCTGTGAATGAATAGGTACTTACATAAAAAGCAAGGTTTTTGGGACTAAGAGCAGAGTCGACCACTCGAGGACAACATCCGAAGCATAAGATGAGAGAAGATGCCAGCAGCACACTCCTGTAACGCTAAGTACTGGGTGAAACCCTGTAGCTGTGCTGACCCCGTTTTCTAATTGACAGGGAAGAACCATAAAGGATGACTTCCTCCCTTAGGCTAGTGGGACCAACTAGATGAGAGACAAACCCTATTTTGGTGCAAACCCCAACATGCTGCAACTTTCCAAGGCTGCAGAAACCCAATACCTGTGGTACCTGGACCATTTGCGTGTGTATTGTCTTCAGTAGTCGAAATCCGGTCAGATGTTCATGGACATTCATAGGAACCTACAGAAGCAAGAAATCTGCATCCAGAGTCCCCTCACCAGAGTCCAGGACTGATGGATCAAGGAAATCCTAACCAGAGCTTTTCGTTCTTCTTTGGCGCTGAAGAAAAGGCACCAAAACCACAAAGAGCTGCTGAATTGATGGAAATCCATTGCTGCTGAGTCCCTCTCTCGATGTGCTGCTTCAGGAGCCCACCAGACGTCCTTTCTTTTGTCACTACGACCAAGGACCAGGAACAAGGGTCTACTGCATTGCATCGTGAAGGCAACCAGCTGGAACAGCTTCTTCAATTGAAAGGTACTGTCAGGCTTGGGGTAGTTTATCCTTTTGCCATTTGGGGTCCTTCCTATCTTTGGGAGTGCGATTTAACCCTACATTAAGTTGACCTCAACTTACCTGCATTGGCCTTACAGCTTGTGCTTTCTAACGGTGACTCCTATTGAGTTGCTCTGATTTCTCTTTTGAACACTGACTATTTAAGAACATATTTCGAAGATGAAGAGCATCAGAACCTTGATTGTTCCCATTGACTTTGGCTGCCCTGGGTCACTAAAGGCCTCCTTCTCAACCTATTGGTTTTGGGAGTGCTTGTTCTCTCACAGGTTTTAATGTTGAACACTTTCATGCTGGGATAATATACTGCCTGCATCCCTTTGGGAGAATCTAACTGTTCTTATAATCTAGCAGTCCGATCTAACCCTAACCTTTCCTTTCTTGAAAACTCAATATTGCAAAGGTGATACTATATAAATGCTATACTGACCTCAAATGACGTCCCCTCTGGGTGCTCGAACATGTGTAACATATGAATGAATTACTCACCTGCTTTATTGTTCACTTTTTTAATTTAATCCTAACTTGGAATTAATGTTACAGCGAATTACTGCTTTGTAAAGAATGCTTTAAATATCTTTGTGTATAAATAAATAATGCATTATATAGCTTTAAGTGTGTAAGTGTTTAATTGGATACTTGCATTTACCGATTTCATTGCACAGCTCTACAGCTCACATAACCTGTGTAGTACAGGCCTATATAAAAAAGGTGGGTTACCTAATATAAAGAGATAAGTCTTGTGTAGTCCCACACCAGTTGGACTGCACTAATCCTTACCTCACAGTAGTGAATTCACAAGCGCCAGCTGAATTTGAGCCTTTATGAACCCATTCATACGTTCTACTAAACCATACGTCATAGGGTGATTAAGTGAGGCGTGTTTATGCTGGATCCCTCATCCTTCAGGAATCGCTGCATCTCTTCAGAAATTAATTGAGTCCCATTGTCAGTAATTATTTCCTCAGGATCTCCCTCTCTACTAAACATAGCTTCCAGAAACCCGACAAACTTCTCAAATGTTACAGAGCCATGGACTACACCCCGTTCCACCCACTTTGAGGTAAAATGCGTTAGCACAACTATGTAGACTTTGTATGCCTCCAAGGTTTCAAAAGGTCCTGCAATGTCAAACACCAGTTTCTTCCAAACCCAATCTGGGGCCTGTATTGGTTGTAGCAGCATTATGTTAGGCTTGTTGGTCTTGCTGCTGATGGCACAGGCTTGGCAATTTGTTTTTAAAGCTCTTCCACATCGGTCAAAATTCCTGGCCGCCAGTACACTTCTCTCAACCGTCTCTTGGCGAGGCTCCTCCCCAGGTGGCTTTCATGAGCAATACTCAGGATCTTCTCTCTCAAACACTCTGCAATATTATGGGATCGCCCCTCATCACACACAGTGAGTTCTCCACAATCTCATCTTGTACTTGGGTGTATTTTGTAAGGCCATCTATCTTGTTCCATCATTCGTGAACAGCCCGGCGTAACAATTCTTGCTCTGGGTCTTCAGCTGATGCTTTGATCCAATAATTATTTTGCAATCCCTGGAATTATGTATTTATCCTTGTCTCCATCGCTTGGCTCTCCCTTGTTCCTGGCCCATGGAAGTCTAGAAACACAGTCAGCCATCACATTCCCTACACCTGGGATGTATACAACCGTAGCGTTGTACTCCATAATGTCTATCCTCCATATCCATATTCTCGAGTATGGCAGGTGTGGAGGTTTGGAATTCATAATGTGTATTAGGGTCCAATGGTCACGATTACAGGTAGACCCCAGATAACTGTTCTGAAATATTCTAAAATCCATTTTACTCATAAAGCTTCCTTTTCAATGTCTGAGTAATTTAACTCTGCATCTTTCAACGCCCGAGAGGCAAAAGCAATCGTTACTACTGCACCTTCTTGAACCTGCTGCAGCACCCCTCGCAGGCCCACGTTGCTGCTGTCTACTGTGATGACACTGCTGGCAGTGGCACTGAACATCCGAAGAGCAGGTGCCTCATTAACAACTCCCTTGATATCTTCCAATTCACTTTGACACTATTCCAACCAATTAAACTGTGCACATTTCTTCATCAATCCCCTCATGTGTAGCGTCTTGTCAGTGAATTGTGGAATAGATTTGGAGTAGTACTCCGCCATCCTCAAAATTGAATGCAACTGATCTTTGCTCACAGGTGCTGGCATCTTCGATATTGTCCCAACTAATTCCTTTTTGGGTTTAATCCCTATACAATTGATCACATGCCCCAGATATGTTAATTCATTTACTTTAACCCTGCACTTGTCAATCTTCAAAGTGAGACCCTTTTCTTGTATAACCTGTAAGACATTCAGGAGTTTTGCATCATGATCTTCTTCCATCATGGACATTATAAGGAAATCATCTTGAAAATAATAAACTCCTGTCGGGACGACAAAAAGGTGTTGCATTTTTCTCTGAAAGACTGCAGCAGCAGAGACCAATCGTTAGGGCATGCATTTGTATCTGAATGCTCCTAACAGTGTGACAAAGCCCGGTATCTCGAAACATCATCTACAACAACCTGATGGTAGCCTTTGGGATAGGTCCAAGGTTGGAAGTACTTTGCGGGCTTCATAGTAGTCAGCATCTCATTGATGATGGGCAGTGGGTGCCTATAAACCGAGATGTTAGAATTGATATCTCTGTGGTCTACACACATCCTTATAGAATTGTCACTCTTTTGCACAATTACTATAGGAGCTAGGCACTCTGATGACTCAATGGCTCAATGACATCATGTTCACACAATTTTCATAAGTCTTCTTCCAAAGCATACCTAGTGTTGATTGGAATGTTCCTGAACTTGTGTATCACTGGCTTTGTTCTCTCTCTTGAATCCCTTAAGCATGCCTATTATTCCATTTAACACAGGGGGAAACGTCTCCACCAACCCCTCCTTAGACGAGAGATTGTGAGTTGTAGCACACAGTATAGGCTTTTCCGCACAGGGTGTATTTTAATCTGTAGGGCAGTGTACTCTTCCCATCCTACTACTGATGACACATTCTCTGCCACATAGATTTTGCAGAAAACATCCCATTTATATCCCAGAATTATGATAGGATTCTTGCCATACCATGTGGCCCTAATGTGAGTGGGTCTCAATTCATGGAGTTGTCCTTTCAGTTCGTGCACAAATACACGGCATCTACCATTGTGTATTTTGAACCAGTATACATCATTATATCCAAAGGAACGTAATTTATTTCCATGCGCACCCACGGCCCCCTCCTTCATAGAAATTCAATAGTAAGTATGTGGACAGGAACATCTGAAATCGTCAGAAGTCTGCTAGGTTCCCCTATTTCTTCAAGAACTCTAATGCTGCTCCTCCTCTTTCCGTTCTTGAACACTCTGCCATAGTGCCTGACAATGTTGCACCTGAAACACTTTGCAGCAGTGGCTGGACAGTCTTGCTCACCATTTGGGTTTCTGGTGCTCCAACACTTATAACACTTTCATTGTGGATGTCTACCTTCGGTATATCCACCAGCCTCTTGTACAGTGTTTGTCATGGGAATTCAACTTGTGTCGTGGTGCAGGCCCTCATCCCTTCTTGACCAACGCCACTGTGATGTCATCACTATCATCGTCACCTTCATTCTCTATCATTTTCACTTCTTGAGCAGTGTAATCATGCTTAACAACTTTCATACAAATGCTCCCTAATTCCATTGTTCTTGCCATTTCAGTGGCCTGCTCTAACGTAGGATCTTTTGCCTTCATTAGCTTTTGTTGGATGTGGGGATCAACAGTATGGAACATTAATTGATCCCTCAGGTACTCATCAGCAATGCCTGTAAATTTGCAAGTGGCAATCAGTCCTCTCAAAGCTGCAAAATAGCTGTCCACCGACTCACCCTTATTTTGCTTCTTTGTGAAGAAATAGTACCTTTCTAGACCGACATTAGTTTTGTTCCCAAAATGTTTTTCAAGTTTCGCTAGAGCTGCCTCATATTTCTGGGTCGCACACTATGCATTCGAGTCACCAGCACCATCCAAATGAGTTACCTCAGGAAGGGTGGGAAAAATCCGTAATGCCTCCGCCCCTATACAGTTCAGGAGAGAGGCTTCCTTCAAATCATTGTTAAACTTCACTCCCCCAATGGCCCTGAGTAGGGTGGCCAACTGTCCTGCATTTTGCGGGATTTACCCATAATTGGGCACTCTGTCCCACAGTTTGCCGAGTGGCACTGCGGGACGCGGGTTATCCTGACTTGCTCTGTTCAGCACAATTTGTGTTCGTACAGAGCAAGTCGGAGCCACAATTAGGCATGCTGGGGGCTGGGGCCAGCCACTGCAGGGCACACAGGTCACAGCTAATTGCTATGCAACTACCCCTGTCTTACAGCTTAGCTGCCACTTGCCAGCCACTGTTATTTTGATTTGTGGCAAATGTATATATATGACCCCCTCCCCGCCAAGAGCGGGGAGGGGGTCATATACATAGTTTTTCCATGAATCGGAATGACAGTGACTGCCAAGTGGCAGCTATATCTGTGAATAAAAGTTCTATTGCATTCAATTGCCCCCGCAGCTGCTGACGTGACAGGCCTGCTGTCTTACAGATTAGCTGCCACTTGCCAGCCACTGTCATTTTGATTTGTGGCAAATGTATATATATGACCCCCTCCCCGCCAAGAGCGGGGAGGGGGTCATATACATAGTTTTTCCATGAATCGGAATGACAGTGACTGCCAAGTGGCAGCTATATCTGTGAATAAAAGTTCTATTGCATTCAATTGCCCCCGCAGCTGCTGACGTGACAGGCCTGCTGTGCAGTCACGTCAGCAGCTGCGAGGGCAGTGCATTGATTCTGCCCGTGCCCGGTGCTCTGCGGTAGGGCACGGAAAGGAGCGGGCCAAACGTGGACGCTGTGACATCATCACCGCCTTGTGTCCCGCAAAAGCATCTCAAAACGTTGTCCACCCTAGCCCTGAGGTAAACTGTTACCATGGTATAGGAGGATCCGCTGGAGTGGCGAGAAAAGGGCAGGGGGCAGGCATATTTTGCATCATTTCCTCCTCTTTTCCCCG
Organism: Ambystoma mexicanum; assembly: GCF_040938575.1. NCBI lineage: Eukaryota > Metazoa > Chordata > Amphibia > Caudata > Ambystomatidae > Ambystoma > Ambystoma mexicanum. Next base: position 1,008,169,817 of record NC_090924.1, on the reverse strand, counting down.
AAATGCACTTATAAATAAAGTGGGTAAGCCATCAGCCACACGGTACTGGGACGAGGAAGATGTCCGTGGACACAAGTACTAGGACAAAGACGAGGGAAGTTGCCAAATTCTCCAACCACAATAAAGATGGCCGCATGCACACCACGTTTTCTCTAGTGTGCGCTGCACCTTTGTCTCACCAGCTGAAGGGTCGCCTCACCTGCACGAGCCAGATCTCAAATGCATCGCCCCAGCGCCAATTTTAATCTACCACAGGAGCCCACTACCGGGCCACTGCAAGAGACTTCCCTTCTCCCTCCTGCTCACGTGGCACCGCTGCAGGTCAAACCGGAGTGCCTGGGGGTCTCTGCTGCCATCGTGCCTCCCTCACCGGCTCATCACCAATATGTTATAAAATTAGGGGCATGTGGCAAGGAGGACTTGATGCAGGGTAGATTTATTAGTTACAAGAGACACCCAGACACAGCCGCAGGAGTGTAGCTGACACCCATTGCCTAACTGCTCTCCCATATCGTTCCCGAACTCTGGGCGCCTCAAGAATGATATGGGAGATCAATTCACAACAGCCAGGCTCTAAATATAGGCTGCCTGTAACCTCTTTTGTTTGGAGTTTCTGGACATCGCCCCCACATGTTCACTACCCCGAAGCATCAGGCGTACAGCATAATGCTCACACTCGTTCCAGCATGTACAAATAAAGTGTCCCATGGCAGAGATGAATGCTTGCACCCAGTATGAATCTGGGTGCCAGGGAGGAAAAGTATAGACCCTTTTGATGTATCACTGATTGTTATTCATTGCTAGGCAGTGCCCTTCTCTTTTGGTCGGGCTCATAAAAGCACTGAAGCTCTAATCCGCTCGTCCCACACCCACCGATGACACCCAGCACAGCACTTAATACCAGGTTCACCAGACCTGCTAGTTATGCCGTGGGTCTGCAGCTGTGTCTATGCAATATTAAATCATTCAGTAAGTACAGCGCCGTGCACATCTGCTTTTTTCTCTAAACATGCGCCCACCTCTTCAACACTCACAGGAGGGCCCATGTCCCGGCTGTGGTGACTAAACCCGTGCCTCGGGCCGCCTCACTCGCATGCATGCATGCACTCACACAAAGTGACACTAGCACACACATCTGCTGCTCGTAAGGTCCCGGCTGCAACTGCCGTACGGACCGTCTTTACTACAACAGTGCATGCGTGGCCAGGAACGAGGCTTGCGCATGCGTACATTCATTTTACGACGTAACATCCCTCCTTTTCTTTAAACAGAAACAACATCAACTTAACAACCTTGAACTGACCCAAAGTGAGTCACTGATCTGGACAGATCGTCGGCTCAGTCTCCTGAGTTCAGGACATAGGGCCTCATTACACGGTAGGCGCTAAAAAATGTGATTTACCATCATGGCGCTATTAGCGTGTCCGCCATCGTAGGAGACCGCTAATAGCGTTCCATTACGAGTTAGCGGACACGCGCATAGGGCCATGCCGGTAAATGACCCTACCGCCATGGCGCAAAAGCACCTTACCGGCTCCGAACAAAGTGCTGATAGCACCTCCGCCCTCATGCTGCACGCTATTAGCGGTCACCGCTGTTAGCGGTCACTGCTATTAGCGGTCACCGTAAAACACCGGAACCGGAAATAGCGTCATCGCACCGGAACGGGAAAGAGCCCGGCGGCCATCTTTAAAAACGCAATCCATTGCCATCCCCTGCACTCAGGACCTGCAGCAACACCACGACTGGCAAAACCACATCCCACAAGAACAAACAATGCCCAAGGCCCTAAAGAAAGCCGATGCGCGTCAGCGCAAAGAACGCTTCTCAAACGAGGAATTGAAAATGCTGGCAGACACCCTGGCTGCAAATGCTGACGTAGTGTTCGCTAGCGACATGCGGCGCCCGGCACTCCTGAGAAAAAAGGAAATCTGGGCTGAGGTGGCGCAGAAAGTCAGTGCGGTGGGCTCCACCCCCCGCACCGTAAAGGACGTGCGCAAGCGGTGGGATGATCTGCGCCTCCGTGTACGCAGCATTTTATCGGCCAACAGGAATCTGGCCATGGGCACAGGAGGCGGAGGTGGATCCCCGATGAAGATGCAGGAGTGGGAGGAGACATGTGCCAGCACCATTGGCATAGAATCCATCGAGGGAGTGGGCCGAATGGAGTGTGGTGTGGCAACAACGTCAGACAGAGGTGAGTGACCACGCAAAACACAGCAATGCCAAGCATGAGTCCCTCCCCCAAATGTGAATTGGTAATCAGCTAATGGATGGGGTCATCACACACACATGTACACAACCCTGCATATATGCCCTGCACATCCCCACACAACCACATGCATGCAGCACCTCACACACGTGTCACCCTGACACATGTCCGGATGACCCACCCATCTGGCCAACAACCTGCAGGCCCAAACTAGATGTCCAAATCCAAAGAACTGCAGCAACAACAACATATGCATGATGCACGTTGACCCATCACTGATGTTATCCCTGTCTTGCTCCCCCACAGGGTCACAATCTGACAGTGAGGAGCTGGACTCTGCAACGCAGGCCCCACCACCCAAAAAGCAGGCCAAGGGAAAGGATGCAGGCACCAGGCCCAGTACATCAAGGGGCACTGGGATATCTGGAGTGGCCCAGCGTTCAAAAGCCACCCACGCAACGACCACACCAAGGGTCGAAATGCCATCCGACACTGTGGCAGCACCCCCACCACCCACCCCCACCACTCAGGAGCCAGTGCCAGAAGGCACGCCGTCCGCAGCCAATAGCTCCGTCGGGGAAGCAGCAGCCACGGCACCTATGAGTGATGTGGATGACCCATGTCCGACACCGGAAGGGCAGCGTACACCCAGCACCCAGCTGTCCCCACTCCACAGCCCATGCAACACATCCAATGACAGCATCCATGAGGTGCATGCTGGAGATGCAATGGATGGGTCATTCAGTCCCGTGGCGAGCTCACCTGATGTCGGCCACATGCAGCAAGCTGCACCGAGGAGTAACAGGGGCAGGGCCGCAGACGACACCATGAGCCTGATACGCCAGCGCCAGGAGGAGCTCAATGCCCTGGTTGCCCGGCAAGTGAGCGAGGCTGCCTCGACCAGGGAGGAGATCCAGGTGTTGTCAAGGGACATGAAAGCTGCCATGGACAGCAACACGACGCGCCTATGTGACGAGATGGCCGCTGTGAGGCAGGTCCTAACGCGCATTGCTGAGGCGATGGAGAGCATGCGTCACTCACAGGGAGCAGATCAACCAGCCACTCCCTCGTCTACTAGCTCCGACCAGACAACCATCCTGCGCAGGTCCAGCCGGTCCTTGCGGTGGTCAGACTCACAACCCCCCAATGGTGGTAGTGGAGGAGGGAAGTAGGGCCAGCCTGTCCCTATTGACACTTGGGAACTAATGCAGCACTGATGTGCACACCATGTTCGGTGGAGTTGTGGGGGGAGGAGGGTGAGGGTGTTCGGTGGAGTTGTGGGGGGAGGGGGGTGAGGGTGTTTGATGGAGTTGTGGGGTGAGGGGGGTGAGGGTGTTCAGTGGAGTTGTGGGGGGAGGGGGTGAGGGTGTTTGGGGGAGTTGTGGGGGGGAGGGTTGTTGGGGTGGAGGGTACATGCACGTTTGAATGTCATAATGCTCAATACACACGTAATGGCATGGATAATCACATGACTGGACATTGATGTGTATGTGTGCTTTATTGTTGAAGGGTGCACTGTGTTTATGTCCTCCATACACCCCGTGCCCTGAGCTGAACACCAATTGCACCCTCCTAATCCATGTGCATCAGAAACAATGGTCTATCAGGTGCTGCCGCACAGCACATCCCTCATGGGCATCGCCACCTGCATGACCTGCAGCCCCCTCTCCTCCATCCTCATCCCCGTCATCATCCTCAGACGGTGGACGCAGTTCTATGTCAGGGGGCATTGGCACATTCCGTCTGATACACATATTGTGAAGCATGACACATGCCATGGTGATCTTGGCCACCTTCTCATGCCCGTACAGGAGTGCCCCGCCCGACCTGCTGAGGCACCGGAAGCGTTCCTTCAATAGGCCGAATGTCTGCTCGATCACCACGCGGGTACCGGTGTGTGCATGATTGTAGTCCTCTTCGTGCCTGTTCTGTGGGTTCCGCACAGGGGTAAGGAGCCACCTCTTCAGGGGATAACCTGCATCACCTGCATGGGTGCAACAATGGGTATGTGTAAGTGTCTACATAATGTGGAGCGTGCACATATCACACAAACAAACATTGCATATTCAACGACATCCACAGATCCAAGCACGCATGGCAATTAGGGTAATTGCAATGTGGGAAGGTGAGGTGGTCCTTGCAAGTGGACATGCACCATGCATGCTTACAGCAGGGATTGCCATGTCCCGCCAGAGTTTAAGTGATTTGTGTTTCCTGGCCCTGGCAACGTTATTGCCACACTGCTAGTACACTGCCATTCCTTAGTTGATGTCCCCATGCTGTTTGATGGCAATTCTGTGGTGGGGTACGGGTGTGCCTCACCACAATGGCTACAGGGGATCCATGTGTATGCACTCATGTGCGCGGACCATTTCTGATGTTGTTCAGCGTACATTTCAGTTGTGATTTTGATATGCATGTTGCTGATTTGTGTAATGGGGGGAATGGTGTGTTGTACGGTGTGCATGTTGTTTGGAATTGCCTGTTTGGCGTAATGGATTGATATGTTTGCCGTGGCACTCACTTCCAGCATGTGGTTTTGTCTCTGGTCCATTGTGGGCTGCCTCACTGTACAGTGATGCAAATATGTATGTCCATTCTTCTCATGACACCAGTTCACGCCCAGTTGGAGTATGCATCTCCCCCCCCATTCACGCCCAGTTGGAGTATGCATCTCCCCCCCGCACCCCATTCACGCCCAGTTGGAGTATGCATCCCCCCCCCATTCACGCCCAGTTGGAGTATGCATATCCCCCCCCCCCATTCACGCCCAGTTGGAGTATGCATCTCCCCCCCCCCATTCACGCCCAGTTGGAGTATGCATCTCCCCCCCCATTCACGCCCAGTTGGAGTATGCATCTCCCCCCCCATTCACGCCCAGTTGGAGTATGCATCTCCCCCCCCATTCACGCCCAGTTGGAGTATGCATCTGCCCCCCCCATTCACGCCCAGTTGGAGTATACATCTCCCCCCCCCATTCACGCCCAGTTGGAGTATGCATCTCCACCTCCCCCCATTCACGCCCAGTTGGAGTATGCATCTCCCCCCCCCATTCACGCCCAGTTGGAGTATGCATCTCCCCCCCCCATTCACGCCCAGTTGGAGTATGCATCTCCCCCCCCCATTCACGCCCAGTTGGAGTATGCATCCCCCCCCCCATTCACGCCCAGTTGGAGTATGCATCCCCCCCATTCACGCCCAGTTGGAGTATGCATCTCCCCCCCCACTCACAATCCACATCACACTGACATGTGGTCGGCCTGCTACTCACCAAGTAGCCACGAACGTTGTCCAGCATGTCACTCCATGTATCGTGGTATTGTCGAGTTCCGCAGGACCATTGCATCATGGGTTGAACCGGGATATCGGGCACAGCAATGTGTGATGATCTTGTTGGAGTCACATACCATTTGGACGTTGATGGAGTGGTATAGCTTTCTGTTACGGTACACTGCCTCATTGGCATGTGGGACCACCAGTTCTACATGGGTACAGTTGATGGCCCCGATGCAACTTGGGATGCCTGCCAGTGAATGGAAGCCAACTTTGGTGTTGGAGATCTCCTGGGCAGTCCGTGGCATGTATATGTGTTGACTTGTGTGCTGCAGGAGGGCATCGAGCACCTGGTTCAGTGTGCGTGAGAATACTGGTTGTGATATGCCATGCATCTGACCTACCGTATGCTGGTAGGTGCCTGTGGCCAAGAAGTGGAGCACTGTTACTACCTTCAGTAGAGGGGGGATGGCAGTACGGATGTCAATGAGACTCACAATGTCGTTGTATATCATGTCTACTATGGTGGTGATGGTATCCCAGTCCAGACGGTACAGGGTGTGTATCTGCTCAGGGGTTAGGTTGACTGGACTGGCTCTGATCCTGGGAATTGGTGGCTGCCTCTGTGGTATCACTAGGTGCACTGGTGGTGCTTGCTGCGCCTGTCTTGCCCTCCTCCTCCTCCTGCGTCTCCTCTGTGCTGCCTGTTGTTGTAGCTGCTGCACTGCAATCATGTCCTCTAGCCCATGTAATGCTGCTAGTATTGCATCCATCTTGGTGTGGGAATGGGTGTGGGGAGTGGTGTGGTGTGCTCTTTTGTGCTGCCAGTCTCCATTGCCTCCACCTTTGCTGATTTTGTCCACCTGTGGCAGGTGGGAACTCTGCTGTGCTCTTTTAACGTGTGGTTCGCGATGCCGGTTTTAGCACCTTGCCGGTAAGGGTTCTTTGGGTCTACTACATGCCGGTATTGCCATGTACGCATGGCTCGTGATGCCGTGATATTAGCGCTATGCCGCTATTTCCGGTCTGAGGGGGCGCGCGCTCACGGACTTGCCGCTAATAGTGCCACCGTACTTTGCGGTGCCGCTAATAGCGGTATGTCCGGGTCGTGATTGGGGAGGGGATTTACCGATACCGGTAATCCCTTACCGGTAATGGTATGTCCCTACCGCCTACCGTGTAATGAGGCCCATAGTCCTTAAAACGTACGGGCGGTTGGCGGCCTTGTCTCACCGGGTACCGGCTGCTACTCCCGGCAGTCGGCAGCGGTGTCACATCACAGGGCGGTATGTCTGCTGGTGTGTCGGCTTCGGGGGTTTCCGTCCTTTCATCTGGTATGGGGGCCTCCTCCGACTCTCCTTCTCGGTGGCATACCTCTACCTTCTTGAAGAAGGACTTGTTGCGAGTTACGGTCCCTCTTTCGCTGGCTGCTGTTACCATCGTCCCTTGCCCAGCTAGGAGGGTGGGCCGGAGGTGTCAAACTCTTGCATGGGTGGTAGTGATCCAAGATGTCGCCTGGCCACTCTTGCAGGTGTTGGCGCTTCGCCGTCGCTGTCGGCCATACTTGCAGGTTGCACAGGCACCTCCCTTCACAATGGAGGCCACAAACCTGATCTTCTTAAATGTAGACGTACCAGGGCGTGTAGACGGTGGCGATGTGATGGACCCCACCTTCAATGCAATCCACTGGCTGTGTAACAGGGTTCAGATGCCTTTTTACCATCATGTCGTGAAGGGAATTGTCTCCACGGGCCAGAAATGCGGACTGGAGGACCACAAGGGTTACAAAAATTGAGATAAATAACTTCTCTGGCACGTGGCAGCACACGAGCACCATCGCGGGCCACTACTGCGTCACGCGCCGAAAATCAGAGATGGCCACCATCACTCGTGTCGGGTCCGGACTGCGTCGGATGAAAGATACGTGTTTGACACGCTCGCGCATATCAAATGACTTCCTCGTGGTAGCCGTCCTCGTTCCCAATGTGGTGGCTAAGCCCGTGCCTCGGGCCGCCTCACTCGCACGCATGTATGCACTCACACAAGGAGACACTAGCACACACGTTTGCTGCTCGTAAGGTCCTGGCAGGAACTGCCGTATGGACCGTCTTTATTACAACAGCGCATGCATGGCCGGGAACGAGGCTCGCGCATGCGTACATTCACTGTACAACATAACACCGACGATGCCCATAGTCCTACACAGGCAATGCCATCTTTGTTTCATCAGTGCGGCATACCGGAAGGTCAGGAACTCACAAATATTCTTTCTCACCATGGCCAGACAAACATTCTCAACATCAACACTGAGCAGGGGTTCTGCACTACACACCTTCTATTTTTTAGTATTTATATGCACCAGTGCTGTAGGATCAATATGGATTTATGTGCCGATTCCGAAAAGCTTTTCCCTACATGTCTTCACACGACACCATCCATCATGTGACCTTTTCAGATGGTGGCGTTAAGCAGATAAAGAGACAGAATATACCCGGACGGCATCAGGGCCTTTCAATACTTTCAAATGAGAGGGGCCTCGGGCCGCATGGGGGGCCCCCAGCAACCGCCCCTATGTTGCCAGTCAGTAGTTTTCTAACATGGCAATATATGAATTTCTCTATTTTCCTTCTGGGGCTTAAAATGTGCGCTTTGCGGCACTCGCATTACAAGTTGTGTTTCCTGGAGCCCTTCCAGCAGTCACTTCCCATGGGATATACAACAGTGTTATCATCTCTTTACCTTCTAAGACTGGTTCCTCCACATCAGTCACCTGCTGACAAAGAAGGGTTTATAGCTCTTAGTGGGCATTTAGTGTTTAAGCAGCCTGTTGTATCGATAAATATGCTCTCTATATCCACCCACCATACCTCCATGCTCTCTACTCCCACCCTCCCTACCCATACCCACCCTACCTCTGCTCTCTCTACCCCAACACACCCTACCGCTACTCTCTACTCCCACCCACACCCTCTTTATCCCAAATCACCCTACCCCCACCGCCTCCCCTACCCCAACTCAGTCTGCCCCACCCACCCTACACCCACTCTCTCTACAGCCATCCATACTACCCTGACTCTCTCTACCCCCAGGCACCCACCCAATCCCACTCTCTCTACCGAACCCCCACTCTCTCTGCCACCCGCCACTCTCTCTACCAACTCCCCACCCTCTCTGCCCCCTCCATCCTAACCCCACTCTCTCTACCATATCCATCCTACCCCTGCTCTCTCTGCCCCAATAACCCACCTATCTCTGCTCTTTCTATCCCCACCCACCCAGCCACCCTACCCACACTCTTTACATGCCCACCCACCCTACCCCGGCTCTCTACCTCACTCTCTCTACTCCCACCCACTCCATCACTGCTCTCTCTACCTCTACATATCCAACCATTACTCTTTATGCCCCCACACACCCACCCACCCTACCCTCACTCTCTATACCCACCCTCCTTACCCTCACTCTCTACACCCTTTGTACCCTCACTCTCTCTAGCCCCACATACCCCACCCTTGCCCTCTCTAGCCCCCACCCTCTCTACCCTACCATCTCTACCCCACCCTCCCCAACCCCACTCTATCTACATCACCCACCCTACTCCCCTGTAGAGGAGGTCCCAAAGAAAGCCTGCACTCCAATCATTCATTTTGAAGTACCAGGTACATACACACCGAGATATGTGACGTACGACGAGCAAATAAACCAGCAGAGAGCCACAGTAGGGCTCTGCCCAGTACCCATTAGAAGAACAGCACCTATTGACGTACCTATACCAAGAACACCATGGACAGTAAGGTATCCATTAAGAAAACCCTACAAGCAAATAAGACGAAATGAAGATTGCTTAAGTACAGTCCCGGAAGAACCCAAAAAGGCCTTAATGGAAGACGAATGGTGACGTCACGAAGGCCGGGACTGACTTGAAGATAGAAGAAATGACGACCAGAGAATGATGCAAAGAGACGAAACGCCACGAATAAAGATATCGTGAACTTAAAAGACAACAATGTTGAAACATGAAGGAGCTTAAGCTGTAAGCAAGAATGAAGATATCCAACTAGTTAACGCATGTACCTATGCTTGAAATGCAAGAAAGCTAAGAAAACAGTACGGCTTGCTATACTTAAATAAAGCGGCAAGCGCCATGTTTACATAATGTACTTCAAAACAAAGCACAGTATTATAAGTGCGAGTCTACTTTGCATTAAAAGCAGAATCAACTAAGGTTACTATAGGCCAAGCACGACAAGCTTCATATTCTAGCAAAACGAGGATAAATGACTGAATCGAAACTCAGCAGATGCAACTCATGCCAAAGGAGCCAAGGTCATACCAATAGAAGAGGCGAACAGTAGCTACATCTAATTGAAATTTAAGAACAGAATATCCTTCCTCTGAAAGGTCAAGGTAAGGATGCGTAGGCAGGTGGCAAGCCGAATAAGAATTAAATGCACAAATCGAGAGAAACTAGGCAAATTCACAGTGTCTGCATCAAGTGACCATCCGAGCGAGGGGAAGCACAAGTTCACACCTACGCGTGGCATCCGCCCAGGAGAAGATAGCAGAACTTTCTCAGTCAGAAGATGCAGTTTCAAGGCCAACCACTGTAACATAATTGACACATAGTTCCTGAAGTGATGATTGATTGTAACCTTAATTGGAGGAAGGCTGGGTGGATGGGGGGAGCACCCTGCACCTGGCTGACCATTCTGCTTGCTGCTAAGCAAAGTGGAAGAATATGCATGGGGTTGGTGCCAACCCAATCACAGTGGACCAAATAATCTAGGGTCCTATAGTTAGTAGAACCAATGGGACGTCGTACTATTAGTGACGTCTACAGTAGTCATTTTGAAGGAAGGGCTTAGATGCCCACCTGACAATGTTTTACCCAATCACCTTACTCCGTTACCATATACAGATATAGCAGCTATATTAAAGTTACCTTTTCCGAACCAATAAAAATGCTTATTAACTTTTGAGTGTTACACGTCAGCTATGACAAGTTTTAAGTATAAATGATGTGGTTTTTATGAAGTTCGTTGGAGTTGAAACGAGACGGACAATCGCATCACTGCTGATTTCCATGACTCCCCGTTTTTTTTACTTGTCATTAAACAGACTCCCTTTGTCAAACCATTGAGTTGTCCTTATTGATTGGTGTTGGAGTAATAAATCTGCACCCCCATCCATCTCAAAGGTGCAGCTATCTCGTCTTAAAGTACACACCCTGCCCCCGCCCTCTCTACCAAACCCCACTCCCAAACTTCCCCTGCCCTCTCTTCCCCCACCGACCCTACCTCAGCCCTCTCTATCCCCACCCACACTACCACCACTCTTCACCAACCCACACTACCATCACTCTCTCTACCTACCACAACCCTCCCTATCCCTATTCATTCTACCCACCCCACCCAGCCTACCCCTACTCTCTCTACTGACATGTATCCTGCACCCACTCGCTCTACCTCCACCAACCTACACTACCTACACTCTCTACCCCCAACCACTGACTGTACCCCTACTCTATCTACCACAACCCTCTCTACTTCCACCCACCCTACCACCACTCTCTCTGCTCCCACTCATCCACCCAACAACCCACTCTCTTTGCCCCCTCCCACACCTATCTCCACTCTATCTACCACCACCCACCCTACCCCATCTCTCTCTACCACATCCCACCTCTCCCGCTCTCTCTACCCTCACCCAACCCATCCAACACTCTATCACACACATCCTTCCTCTCACACTCTTGCTTTACTTCTTACACTCTCAACCTTTCTCCCTCATATTTCTTCTTGATCATCGTCAATGCCATACCTCTCAATTGATTCCTCAATTGCTCTATTCTCCTTCCTTCTCACTCTTTTCTACACCCCTTCCCTTATCGCATCCTCCTTTGAAACTTTGCACTCTCCGCCTTGCACCATGGTGCTGATGAATGCAAAATGCAAAAAACAGCAGTAAATGCCAAAACTATTTTCTTTGCCAATGCTCATTTCTTATGCTTGCTGCCTGTCAACCCTAGGGATGCAAAGGACTAAACGGGTAAGTGGCCTTCTAGTTGCATATATGGTTTGTCGTTCTTTCAAAGTTTTTCCGGTACAGATAATGCGGAAAGTATTATCTATGATGTTGTTAGATACACACTAATTACCAGACTGGAGATAGTTACACAACACGCTGAGTGCCACTTATTTCGAAATGCATTGAAAATAATGGTTAGTCGAACTGTTATGTGTTTGTGAGCAGGGATGAAATGCATAAAGGATAGCGCATGTCAGGGCCTGTTTTTTTAGAATAAGCAGAAGGAAGCAGTTGGAAGGTTTTTTGAATGACGACTAATTCAAAAAAAGCAAAGGCTGTAGGCTTAACAGCTATCTTTTCTTTCAAACTGGTGAGGCATCAATTTTGTTTGCAGATTCGGTTTTATTTTCAGAAGGCTTTACAGTTAATGGGCCTTTCCTATTGCACGGTAGAGCATTTTAAAAATGGCAGCTGAATTTTTAGCAACTATCATTAATATGAAATTAATATCACATATTCTTCATATAAAAATACATAATTCATATTTTTATTTTTTAACATGAATGAATTTTTTTGCCTATTTTTTATTTTACTTTCAACATTTCTTTCCAAATAACCAACAAAAATGTATATTCATTTCATTTTTACATGCAAAAAACATGTCTGCTGTTTTTGTATGTGCACTATTTTGATATGCTTGTTTTTTCTTCCTATATAGTTTGACATGGACATGGCAGTGAATACAGGAGAAGAAGCCACCTCTTCAACGCTGGTGTTCCGTAAGTATACAGCTATGGTCTATTTTAGAAACAACAAAAGAGGTAAGGGTGACACATTGTTTCTAATTCTTTCAGCACCAGATGTTTTGATACAATTCGGGAGACCACCCCTTTGACTTTCTTGACTCTTGTTTCCTTGAACACCACCACTGTGATGTGGGAGATTACTTCGGAGAAATAGCTGACTCTTTGCTTTCTGGGTATCACACTATGATGAGGGAGATCTCTCCCGAGGAATATTTCACTCTTGGTTCTCTCCATATCATTACTGTTATGTAACTCTCAGATTTATAATGCGCACATACACCTGAAGGCATCTTGGCATATAAGGATAGTCACGGTAGTACAAGATCAATCTAGGGGACAAATGAAAGAGGCGAGTTTTTAACAAGTCATGGAAGTGCAGGTGGTTCGTGATCAGCCTCAAAGTTAAAGGCAGACCATTCCATAACTTACTAGAGGCCACCGAAAAGGCTCGAACACCCACTCTTTGAAGATGAAATCAGGGGGCAATGACCAGAGAGTCATTGCTTGACCGAAAAGGGTGACCAGGAATATGAGGAGTGAATTTATCCCCAAATAAATCGTCATCAGACTGGGAGTATGCCCCGAGACATTGAAAGACTATTCTTTGTTTCACCGGAAGCCAGTGCAACGAACGTAGCACTGGGCTATTGTGGGAACCATAAGGGTTGGCTGTTCGAGCAGCCAGGTTCTACAGCAGTTGCAGGCGATGGATTAGGCCCGAGAGCTGGGCCAGGTAGAGAGCATTACAATAGTCCAGCCTGCTGAAAATAAGAGAAGCCAGAACTGGAGGGCAAAGAGAAGAAGGAAGAAAGGGCAGGATCTTCCAGGGGACTCTAAGTAAGAAGTGGGCAGTATGGCACATTTCACTCACCTGTGATGCAATGGGCAGAGAAGCAGAGAGATATAGCCCAAGATGTCTAACTACCGTCACTGGAATAGGAAAGTCACCCAGTGAAGATGGCCAGAAGGGCGAATGCCAAGAACAGGATTCAGAGGAGACACCCACCACCATGACCTCAGTCTTGTCCCCATTGAGTTTGAGCCAATTGGCACCCATCCACTCCCCCACGGCCGCCAAGCAGTCACACAGAGGGGATGGCACCTCCTCCCATTCCCGATCGAACCGGACCAGGATCTGCATGTCATCCGCGTATGAGTAGCACCTGAAGCCGTCAGAGCGTTGAGGTCAACCAAAGGCTGCACAAAGATGTTAAACAACATCAGGGACAAAGCAGAGCCCTGGGGGACACCACCGGAAAGAGAATAGAGAGAAAAGGATTAAAATATACTGATTGGCCCCGATTGGTCAAAAAAGAGGTAAACCACACCACGACAAGACCTGAGATGCCGATAGAGGCCAGACGGGATAGGATTATGGGGTGGTCAACAGTGTCGAAGCCCACTGATAGATGAAGCAGAATTAGGGCCCCCACACCACCTCCATCGACCAGCCTAGCTATATAATTCATTACTGAAACTAGAACACTTTCGGTACCTCTACCGGGGCGGGAACCCAACTGAAAGGGGTCAAGCACAGAGGAGGACTCAAGAAACCCGGAAAGAAGTGGAGATATCAAGGCCTCACGAAGCTTCATAAAGAAGGGAAGTAGAGAGATAGGGCAGAAGTTGGACAGAACAGAGGTATCCAGTGATGGAATCTTTAAAAGAGGGACCATGATAGCCTGATTAAGTTCTTTATGGATCACACACACCAGAGCAACACAAGTGGTTTACCACCTGGGTCACCAGAGGAATAATCTCAGGCAACAGATCATTAAGAATAAATAAATAGGGTCGGATGGGGATGCGGATTTCAGGTGAGCGATGGCCTTCAATACAGCCTCATCAGAGAATGCAGGGAAGGTAGCCCGGCCAGAGGTAGCTGGCTGCACCCCACGACGGTCACACCAGGGTTAACGTGCGTGAGATTAATATTGTTTCGAATATTAACAATTTTGGAATGGAAAAACTCAGCAAGTGCATCACAGTGTGACTGAGAAGCAGGTGCTGTGGGAAGAAAGCGAGCTGTATAGGAAAACGATTTAACGACCACAAATAGCTCCTTTGATTGATTGAGTGCCATTTCAATCTTGAGAGTAAAACCTTTTTGTTTGGCTTACTTAATAGTCAGCTGATAGTTTCTGGAGAGCAAGGTGAAGGCCGATTTATCACAAGGACTGTTTATGGTCAATGCCTCTGAAGTTATCTGCCTGCCTCCTGGTGGCCTCCTCGCCACAGTACTGTGATAATCCCTTCTAATGTTGTTCTGTATGTTTCTTTGTTTCTTCTTCGTTTCAGTCCAATCTGGTCTTACAGCTGAGATAGATGCAGCTTCACAATAAAACAAAGTACTCGTTTCAGGTTGGGAGAGAGAGAAGGAGTCAATAGGGCCATGGCTTCTGGGCACAAGGGTGTAGGGAGGTATTTCACGGGACAGGAGTCCTTATCCCAATGAGGCGAGTGTCTCCCCATGAGGGCCATCTGCTTTTTAACACCCCTAGAGGGGCTATTGGGTAAAGGCCTCACCTCCCTAGCCTCATAGGGAAGGGCTCCTATCAAGGGAGAAGTGACGAGAACCCATGAATCGTCACCATACGCAATGCCAGTTGCCCCAAAAACCACTACAACGAAAAGTTAGCACAGATGATGGAAACAGCATCAGTTCTAGTTAGGGGTGGTTCTACCTTTAGATTAGCAGATTAGCAGCCCATGGCACAGGTGTAGAATAAAAACGTTTGTTAGACCCTAACTTTCCCCCCCCTTTTTTCTGTTTTTCTTTACAGGTGTGAGGAAGGCTGAGAATAAGGACCCCACAGTTAGGTGCAGAGTGGTAATATCAGGCCCATCAATACTGGGGGTGCTCCAACCGTCTGACCAAATATCTAATTCATAGGGAACAGAGTTAGGACTACCTTTCCTGGGATAAGCTTGACCCTATCACTTTAAACAGAGCCATGGATTGTAACATACAGCAGGAGGGCTCAGTCATGTGTCTGATTAAGGCATGCCCGCAGGGACCCCCGCAATGCAGCCTATAATTTATTAATACAGCACCCAGCACAAATAGCTCCTTAACCAGAATCCCATTACTTTGATCTGACTGACACTTATGTTTGTGATGAATTAATGTAAAAATGCCCCTATTTAAGACCAACAGTCATGATCAAGCAGAAGGGAGTGACTCCCTAGTTGACTTGACCCTAAATACTGAAATAAGCAGAGAGGGTGCTGTTAACATTCAGACCCCCAAAGTCATGACTGTTGATGCCATTCCCACAATCTCCATTATTCAAGAACCCCATCACAGCATTTCTGACAACGCACATGAGACTACAGCTGCAGTGGAGGTTGAGGATAAGTCAGACCATGCATCCCTGCATCGGGTCCTGGTTGGAACGGAGAACCCTGAGGCAAGATTCCAAACGGTGGAGCCAGGAGGGAAAAGGCAAAGCCAGAAAAACACTCAGTTTCAAAGGAGTCCTGGGACAATATTCAATCGGTTTCTGGAGGCAGATAACTGGAGAGCGGCACAGAAAAGCAATAAGGCTAGATGTAATTCAAGCAAGGTTAGGAGAGGCTGCAGGCAGGAGGCTGGTAACGAAGTAAAGCAAAAGAGGGAGCAAACAGTAGTCGGATAATGAAGAATTTCCGAAGGAAGCAAACCAGAAGGAATGGGAGGAACAGGTAAGTAGGAGGAGATATACAAATAAGGAAATGGAAACAGCATTGGAACTTTGAAATGCGTCTGCCCCGCCTTCGGTTCCCGATAAAAGCAGTAGTGCGTCTTATGGAAAGACGCCATCTTGGACAGAGGACTAGACCGCTGAAGCAGATTCTTCCTGAACGTGATGGCACAGCACGTTACGGGAAATGCCAACGCTGCCAAAGGTACCAGAAAGGCATTCTGATATATGGTCAGATAGCACAGCCAGATAAGCGCTCACCCCTGATATCTGTGTGCAGCCTTCTGTAGCAGGTTCGAATCCTGGCAGAGTCAACACAGCCTTTCATCCTTCCGAGGTCGATAAAATGAGTACCACTCTGTGGGATAATAATGTATTCTGCTATTTGAGCGCTCTGAGTCCTATGGGTGTGTAGCACTATTTAAGAAATACATTATTATTATTATTATATTGAACCATGGTGCACTCTGGATAATATACCCCCACCAGGGTTGCATCGCATACACTAAGAGACGGCATTTTGAATGCCTGTTTACAGATAAATAATCCTGAGATCCACTGTATTATAAATAGGGAAATAGTAAAAACTGCCTGCACGTTGAAGACATCAAGGTCTGTTTGTGGTCACGGAAGTAGACAGGATTGTGAGTGCACACCTAACTTTTAACAAATAATCTGCATATGTTAACAATTCTACATAGGATTGTAGGTGCAGGGGAGGAAAAGTGACACTGACACAAGATCACAACATAGACAAAATGAGGAAAAGGAGTCCAATGTATGGACTCTCCCATCCCGTGCACACTGTCAAAGCTGAACAACAGCCAATGTTGTTTTTTTTGTTTGTTTTATTTGCTTATATAGCGCAACAAGCCCGAAGGTATCTGGGCGCTTTTCTTAAGGTACATCGTTAGAGAATTGTACACAGTGCAATACAAGATACAGTAAATTATACAAGGTTGGATAAAAAATAATAGCATTTACAAATATACACATAATCTTGAAATTTACAAAATGTACGAAAACAGGTTCATAATAGAGCTATAAAATAGGAAAACAGCTGGCTGTAGGTGGCCAGGGAATGTATCCTACCTAGCCTCTAGGCATGGTCAGGGGGGTTGTTGAGGTCTAGAGGTTACGAAAGAGCATAGTGGTTATTTAGTTAGATTGTGAGAATAACCAGCATTTAGTTTTATTTCGAAATGAGAGGAACACAGGGTCAGTTCTTAGTGGAAGTGGAAGCTTGTTCAAAGTCTTGGCCGCTAACACAGGAAAACTGGAACCTCCTGCTTTGTTCAGTTTGAAAGTCGGAATGTTTAGAAAATGGGCGTATGATGATCTAGTAGGCCTGGTGGACTGTTTCCTAGAAAATGTGGTCATCAAGTACTTAGGAGCTGAATTGTTGAGGCATTTGTGGGTGATCATGAGCGTTCGGAAGGTGATCCTATCTTGGATTGGGAGCCATTTAGAGTTTTGTCTGATTTGTTTAATGTGGTTGGATCGAGGGATGTTAAGGGCAGCTCTGAGAGCATTATTTTGCAGAACTTGTAACTTGTGCAGATTCCTTTGACTGGTGCCCAAGTAGAGAGTATAAAAAGAGTCCAGTTTGGACAGCATAAGGGCTCTGGCAAGGGTGAGACAACTGTTAGTGTTCAGGAATGGTCGGCAGGCATTTATCAATTTTGATGGGTATGCCATAGATGAGGCGGTGGCATTAATTTGTCTTTGAAGGTTTAAGGCAAAGTCTAGATAGAAACCTAGGGTTTTTGCTACCTTGTCAACTTTGATGAGGTTACTATCGATATTGAATCAGGAGTATTTAGGGCCTAGTTTGCTAAGTCTTAATTTCAAACTGATGAGGAGGATCTCAGTTTTTTCGTCATTGAGACAAAAGCCATACTTGGCCATCCACACTTGTATTTTGCTGTAAATTATGTTTAGGAGTGTGGTGTCAGATTGGTAATTACCTGATAGAGTGATGAGTATTTGCTTTTCCTCTGCTTAGTTTGTGTATGATACGCCTAAGTCATCTAAGTGATCAAACAGTAGCTTAGTGAATATATTGTAGAGGGTGGGTGATACACAGGATCCTTGAGGAACTGTGCAAGTGATAGGGGATGGATTAGCTGATGCGATGGGGTAGAAGATCCTCATGGATCTGTCCGCTAGGCTGCAGCCTGGCTGTAGAACGAGGCAGCTGTGGTTAGATGGTTAGTTAGGATGTTATGGTCGACTAAATCGAATGCTGCCAATAAGTCCAATAGGAGGCGTAGAGCAGGCTTACCATTATCCCTTGCCTCATCCATTTGGATTTTCAGATCAAGGAGGGCTGTTTCTGTCCCATGTCTTGGTCTGAAACCTGATTGTCTGAGGCCTAGAAGATTGTTTGTTTCAAGGTGGTTTTGAATCTGAATATATGCAGCTTTGTCTAAGATTTTTAGGAGGAAAGGCACGGTGGCGATTGGTCTGAAATTAGTTGGGATATTAGGGTGAAGGTTTGGTTTTTTGATGAGCAGCATGACCCAAGCGTCTTTAAGATTTTTCGAAATGGTACAGGAGGCAAAGGAGGCGTTTATAAAATAGGTGATAAAAGGGACAAATTCTTTAGCACCTTCTTTTATGATGGAGGCTGGACATATGTCACCTTGACACCTGGATGGTTTAAGGCTTCTAATGATGGATTCAACCTCTAGTGAAGTGACAGGAACGAATTTAAAGGCTAGGTTTTCAATAGCGGGAAGGGTGGAATGGGAGCTTGAGTTAGTTTGCAAAGAGTTAGGGTTGCTCAGTTTGGCAGTAGTCGACAGGCTAGCTCTTTTCGCTTCAATTTTGGATTGGAGTAGTGTGATTTTATTAAGTAGAGCCTTTTGAATGTGGTACACCAAAGGGCATATTTCTTGCAGGTGTCGGGTGAAGTTATAGGAGATTCTAATTCTTTGAGGATGGTGAAAAGCTCCTTACTGCTAGATTTGGCCTTTGAGATTCTATTGTTGTAACTTTCCCTTTTTGTTTCTAAGATAACAGTTTTATATGAGGTGGAGGCGATTCTAAATTTCTCCTTATTCTGGATGCCTCTGCATCTTTTTTAGCTTTACGTAGCTCTTTCAATTAGGTAGTAAACCATTTGTTGAGGTGTGCTAATGGTTTGGCCTTCCTTAATTTAAGAGGGGCAAGTTGGTCCATGGCACGCAGAAGGTTCTGATTATATAGTTCTACCATTATGGCAGGATCTAAGTCCGGAGGCAGCTGTTTCTGAGTAATAGGTAGAATTAGAGGGAGAATACTTTCTAGGGAGATTAGACGGTTGTTCCTAGTTGAGGCTGGTGGAGCTTGGATATCCTTAGGTGATGGTGGTTTGGTAGCAGGGATTTTTTTTTTTAAAGTTTTTATTTTTGGCGGCAGAGGTACAAAAGGCACACACAAAGGGCAACAAATGTATACACCAGTTACATCGTAGAGCAGCACAACAATTACGATACAGCAATCACAGCATGTACAGCATAGCAATACCTGAGGAGGAACAGTGGGGCTTCATCCAGTGGGGTCAGAGCCCGGCGGGGCAGGCGACAGACCAGACACGGGGGTGTCCTTGCTTAGGTTGTTAAGGTAGGTGTTAAATTCACCCCAAATATTCTTGGGGCAAGATTGGGTGGGGAGCGTAGTCAGATAGTCCTCCTCACAATTCCG
This sequence comes from Ambystoma mexicanum, assembly GCF_040938575.1. NCBI lineage: Eukaryota > Metazoa > Chordata > Amphibia > Caudata > Ambystomatidae > Ambystoma > Ambystoma mexicanum. Next base: position 1,008,150,129 of record NC_090924.1, on the reverse strand, counting down.
TGCCCAGGTGAGTAAGCGGAGCCACTTGTGATAGGTCGGGGGAGAAGGACATTTCCAACTCTGGAGTATACACTTTTTGGCGATCATACAACTTATGTTTTGAAATTTGGCCAGACGTCTGGAGCCATCGGTTTTCCAGGCCCCGAACAGAACCGCCAGGGGGTCAGGGTCAACCACGGTGTCAGTTATTGCGGAAAGCGTTTGCAATATGCTATCCCAAAACCCAGACAGCTCCCCGCAGGCCCAAAACATATGCAAATGGTCATCTTCCTCTGAACCACACCGGGGGCACAAGGCAGCCGCGGTGCGGATGAACCTTGTGGTCCCACGTGGGGTGTAGTAAAGCCTGTTGAGGAGTTTGTACTGCATGGCGCGGAAGCGGAAGTTGAGGGAGACCTTTTTGGTGTGTAGACACATTTCACCCCAGGCAGCATCGGATATCTCTAGGCCCAGTTTGTCTGCCCAATCGTCCCGCGCTCGGAGAACTGGGATAGAGGCATTCTCCTGTAGGATCTTATATAGTGAGGAGACGACGACGCAGGCGCCGCCAGAGTTGGCAATGTAAGCAATTGCCGGGTTATCCGGGGGCTCATCTGGGAATGAGGGCCATGCGGTGCGGAACGCTGCCCGTAGTCTATAGTATTGGAGAGTCTCTAATGCGGATCCGGTGTGGCCATGTTTTCATGTTTGGGGGTCGATAAATCTGCCTTCGGGGTAAAAGACGGACAGTGCCTGGTATCCCAAGGCCCCCCAGTGTTGGGCTAATGCAGTGTCACGTGTGGGTTCTAGGCCGGGGAAATCCCACACTGGGAGCCATTTATAGTAAGGGGAGGATTCGGATGTTGGATACAGCAGACGTTTCCAGGCCCTAATGGTCGCACCGACAGGGTCAGTAGGAGAGTCAGGTGTGTAATGACTATGTAGTATGAGGGACATCATGTTGATGTCGATAGCCGCGAGTCGCTCCAACTTGACATGCGGCCGTGTCGGGGAGCCAGGGTACCAGTGGGTGGCATGTTGGTCCTGGGCCGCGGTCCAGTAGAGAATCAAGTCTGGAGCCGTGAGACCCCCCTGCTTATATGGGAGCGCCATGTCCGTCCACTTCTTGCGTACTGCGCCGGAGTGTCATAGGAACTGCGCGCATAGTGTGTGTAGTTTGGTGAAGTATCCCTTCCCAGGCCATATAGGGACGTTACCGAAAGTGTAAAGAAGCTTGGGGAGCAAAATCATTTTGATGAGAGAGAGTCGAACCGCCATGGACAATGGGAGATAGCGCCACCTCAACATTTTGGCCTCAGCCGACTGTGCTACGGCCACATAATTGTCGGCCAGTAGGGTGGGTTTAGTCAAGGATATCTGCCCACCTAGATATCTGATGCCGTTCGGGGACCAGCGGAGGGGGTACTCGGTGGTGGGTTGGTAGGTAGATTTGGTAAGCGGGAAGATGTCAGACTTTGAATAATTGATCGTGAAACCAGAGTACGTGCCGATGCACGTGATATCCCTTAGTATGGGATCCATGTGGGCCGTGGGCTCTCTGATGTACAATAGCACATCGTCCGCATATAAGGAAATTATTTCGGGGTCATCTTTCAGCCTTATTCCCCTGCGGGCGTGACGTGCACGCACATAGTCCGCCATTGGCTCTATTGCGAGCGCAAAGAGAATCGGGGAGAAGAGGTAACCCTGTCGGGTGCCTCTAAAAAGCGTGAAAGGGTCAGATGTCAAAGAATTGGCCCTTACTCGTGCTACAGGAGAGGCGTATAGTAATTTGATAAACCCGATCATGTTTGGGCCAACGCCCATTGTCTCCAGCACTAACCACATGTAGCTCCACGAGACCATGTCAAAGGCCTTCTGAGCATACAAGGTGACCGCCACTGCCTGGGCATCTTGTTCTATATGGGACAAAACATTGAACAGTCTCCTGATGTTATGGGAGGTGGACCTGCCGGGGACAAAGCCTGCCTGATCCTCATGGACTAAGTATGGCATGATAGGCAGAAAACGGTTCGCTATGATCTTTGCAAAGATTTTGGTGTCGAGGTTCATAAGGGAAAGAGGTCTATAGGATCTGCACTCGTCTTCCGGTTTGCCAGACTTGAGCAGGACCGTGATGACAGCTTCACGCATGGAGGGAGGAAGGATGGAGACCCAGAGTGCTTCGTCCCAGACCTCGAGTAGTCTGGGGTCCAATATGGCCATGTGCTCATGATAGAACTCGGCAGTGAAGCCGTCGGGCCCCGGCACCTTGCCCTTGGCCAGATTTGAGATAGCCATCACTATCTCGCCAAGTATGATCGGGGAATCCAACTGGTCGCGGGAGGCAGAGGATATTTCAGTAGTGGGAATCTGGGCAAGCAACTCTCGTATGTGTTGTTCGGTGTGTTCGGCAGGTTGGGAGTACAGGGACCTATAGAACTCGGTAAATACACCCAAGATCTGTTGATCCACCCATTGTACATTGTCGAAACGATCCTTGATGGAGGTGATCTGAGTTCGGCCGAATTCCCCTCTCACCAACGCTGCCAGAGTTTTCCCCGGCCTTTCCCCCTCGCCGTATTTCCTGGCGGCCTGTGGCCGGCTGAAGTATTGGATTTCACGGGTGGCGAGTGCGTTAAATGTTTGCAATTCCTCGCTGATTTGGGCCAGTATGGCGGGGTCAGCCCCTGTGGGGCATTGCTGCTCCAGTTGCTTCAATTTGGCTTCGGAGCGACCGAGGGCCGCGCAAATTGTTTTTAGTAACCCAGCCTCCCGTGAGATGGACATTCCCCTGATATACACCTTAAAGGCATCCCACCGAACCGCAGCCGAAGTGCCCTGAAGAGAGTTGCGCTCAAAGAAGGATTCGATGTCAGGCAGAATTTCGGATTTGAATCGGCAGGTGCTAAGTGTTGGGACGGGAATGCCTAGCTTCACCGAGAGAGTGACTGGAGCGTGGTCTGATAATGTGCGGGGGAGAATCTGGGACCCCTCCACCCTGCCCATGGTTTCACTGGACACGAAGAACAGGTCTATTCTGAACGAGCTGTCGTGTACAGACGAATAATAAGTGTACTCCCGGCCCTGAGGGTGTAGTGTCCTCCAAACATTGCGAATATTAAGTGTCCGCATGTGGCAGTGGAGCCTACGTGCAGCACTGGATAGGGTGTGGGAGGCCGTGCTAGTTCTGTCCAGGACAGTGTCCAGAATGAGGTTCATGTCTCCCCCCCATATAGTCTGGATTCCTACATAGCCCAGCAGTATATTGGTCACCACATCAAAGAACTCAGGAGAGTCGACATTGGGGCAATATGTATTGACAAGTAAGTATTCTTTGTTCACCAGGGTGCAGTGAAGTATGACGCAGCGACCCTCAGGGTCTATGTAGCTCTTATGCAGTATAAATTTGATCGATTTATGTACCATCGTGAGGACGCCCCTGGATTGGGAGGAATAAGAAGTGAAGAATCTAGAGGGGCCCCATGACGGGCCATGGTGCTCGGGATATGGGCGTTGGAGTGTGTCTCCTGTAGGAGTAATACCTTGCAGCTATGCCTGCTTGCGAAGGCCATGATCTTACGAGCCTTAGTGTGATTGCTCAATCCGCGGACGTTCCAAGACATTATGACGGTGGACATTTCAATAGCAGAGACATAAACTCACAATGCACATGTCAGTGAACATCCCAGGTCCAGCAGTGGTGTGTGTTCCCAAGGTCGAAGACGGGAGTGCACACGTGGTTTGCCTCCGTGTGGGCCGAGGGACCTCGATTGCCTTTTGTATGTAACACCCCATTCCCACCCTCCACCCTCACCACCAACCCAAACTCAGCAGTGTAAACAAAACCCACCCTCAACAGTGCAGAGCTGGGCCGACCACAACATGGCCAAGTCTGTCCAGAAGCCCAACTGGGGCTGGCCCACAACAAGGGCATAACCAAGAGCAGTGCAATCGCAGTGGGGTGCGCTATTGCCGTGTAGTAGCACGCTAGGAACCAGCTGGTTCCGTTACAAAGCAAACAGTGTTAGCGGTCATATTGTGAATGTCCCTGTTTTGCTCAGTCGAGTGCGGGGGTCAACAGAAGGAACATAGTGGTTCAGCAGCCTGGCAACCAGGTGTGACCATAAAAAGATTCAGAAGGCAGCCAGAGTGAATGCAATCAATTAAGCAGCGAGAAAAGCATTTGGTCCATGGCAAGAGTGTGAGCGGGGCAAAAATTAAACATGCATAGAGGAGCGTTATACCGGAGTGGATACAAAGCGCAACCGACCCTGGATGCGAGCAAGCAGTGGTATAGATCAGACAGTATATGGTCATAGCGGAGAAACAGCACAGATCAACATGGAGTTCAGTCATTGTTCATAGAGCCATCCCCAGGAGGTTGCAGGGGAACATGTGCCTCAATGAATTTTACCGCTTCGGACGGCACAGTGAAGAAATATAACTAGTTATTGAACGTGAACTTCAAGCGTGCCGGGAAAAGTATGGCATAGGGAACGTTTCTTTCTCTAAGGAGTTTCTTCACTCCAAGGAACTGGCGGCGCTCCTGTTGGACTCCGGTAGAAAAGTCAGGGAAAATTCTGATCACCTGCGAGTCCATACGTAGCTTGCCCTTTTCCCGAGCGAGGCGGAGAATTAGGTCACGGTCCTTGAAGCTCAAAACTTTCGCAATGATGGGCCTCGGGAAGTTGCCAGGCTTGGGCCGCGGTGAGAGTGCCCTGTGTGCCCTTTCAATGGTGAAGAAGGGCGACATGTCTGGATTGCCCAGCAGTTCCTTCAAAAGATTTTCGACTGCCGGTTCAAGTCTGCCCCTCAGCGCAGTCTCCGGGACACCAATGATGCGTATATTATTTCTGCACGACCTGGATTCAAGGTCATCGCATTTGGCCCTGACCGCCTTCATGTCCGCAACCAGGGTGGACACAGTGCCCTGGAGCGTGGCTATGTTGTCTTTGTTGGTTCCAATCCTGTTCTCCACCTCCATGATTCTCGTCCCCTGTTGGTCCAATTTGGCTCTGAGCGATGCTACATTGGCATTGATGTCATTGAGCTTTTCATGAAAGGCTGCAAAGTTTCTAGCCATGGATTCCATGATTGAGGTGAGGTCTGTGGTGGGTGCCTCAGCAGGGAGCATATCGATCACCTGGTCGTCTGACGTGTGGGCCGAGTCGGACCTCGGGGTAGGTTTGGCGAATTTGTCCATGGCCCCGGCTTTATTAGTGTTCCTAGATCTGTTGGACATCGTAGCGGATGATATTAGGACGTTGAGTGCTCAGAGTGGGGACCAGGGCGAGCGTGTTGAGAAGGCGCGCCTCAAGCCCCGCAATCGGGGAAGCGCGGATCAGTAAGGCAGATCGCCAGGCCACAATTGCGCATATGGCACGCGGGTGAAGGCGGCAGGGTTTGCAGCTACAGGAAGGTGCGGAGCAGCCGCAATGACCACACGATCCTGTCACTCTGATGGAAGGCCAGTATCTAAGCCAGCAACCGAGTAGGCGCAGCAAGACGGACAGGTAGCGAGTACGTGGGCATTGGTGTGCAGGGAAGTAGAGGCACTGTTCAGTGAAATTGCAGGGCCCAACCAAGGCCGAACCAGAACAGTTATGGCTAGTCGGCAGGCAGTGTAGCGCAGGGAGAGGGCAGCCTCTATATCCAATGTCCAAGCGTGGATCAAGGCCCTCTTGAGGAGGGGCACATGCAGTCCTGTGCAAACGGAGGCCCGCTGGGGTGCAGGGCAGCAGTGGTGGGTATAGGCTGGAGCCTGAGTTGGCTCTCCACGGGGGCGGCCCCGGGGTGAACAGTACGGAGAACGGCTCCAGCCGGGGGTGGAAGATGGCGGTTGGGCGAGGGGATAATGTCGTATGCGACGCGCAGCAGCCGAAGCAGCCCCTCACCTGCAGCCCTGTCAGCGAAGAAGTGAATCTGCAGTCCTCCGGCAGGCTCACAGTCGAGCAAGACAGGTCCAAGTATGGTGCTGAGGGCCGCCCTGGGCACACCCGCTGGAGGGTCCGTGTGCGGTGCAGCGAGGCGGTTTCGAGTATGATACGGGCAGGTCCAGAACGGAGCAGTGAAGGGCCCGGCCCAGGCCGCAAGTGCCAGGCCAGTGGGAGCGCCGCCCGACCCACGGCGTCCTCAGTGCGGGTCACGGGCAGTGCGAGGCAGGCGTCCCACAGGGCCCGAGCTCGCGAGCCCAAGGGCCCAGCTGGCGGATCTATTGGGCGGGTGGGCGGGCGGCAGCAACGAGACAGCCGGGCCAAGGAGAATGTTGCGGCGGGCGGCCACGCGCCACTGCAGCCCCGATGGCGTCGCACACGCCGAACTCCGGCTCCAGGGGTCCGGTTCGTGCCCAAGTTGCAGTGGCACGTAGCCCCAGTTGTGGAGGGTACAGGGAATCAGGAATCCAGGCGCAGGGAGGCAGCAGACCGCAGATGTCGACGGATATGCAGCGGCAACACACGGAGCTAACAAGCTAGGCAGCCATCTTGACGGCTGCTCAACAGCGCCCCCCTTGGTAGCAGGGATTTTGAAGGAAATTACATTATGGTCAGACCAAGCACAAGGCGTAGTGGCTAGTATTTTGGTATTGCAGTTGAGGTCTGCCTTTTCAGTGTGTAGGGTCAGATATCCATAATGAGAAGCCTAGTTCTAGGAAGGTATTTTGGATCGCTCGTGCATTTGTATCTAGGTTATCATGTAAACCTAGGTTAAAATCGCCTACAAGTAGGATTTGCGAGTTAGGTTTTGTGTATTGTGTGAGGAGGCAAGTTAAGTCTTCCTCGAAGGAAGATAATTGGCCAGGTGGTCTGTAAATAATGTGGATGAGGAGAGTCCATTCTGATGAGAGTGAGAGTTTCATAGAGAGGAGTTCTCCAGATGTGAACTGGGTGCTGGCGCTTTCTCTAATGGCTAGGGTATTTTTGGCAATGATAGCTACCCCGCCTCCTCTCTTGGTAGTTCTATCAGCCCTAGTGATAGTATACTCGTCTGGGACTGCTAGCATCAGAACCGGGCCAGCAGCTGGGTAGAGCCAAGTTTCTGTGATCGCCAAGAAGTCTAATTCATTGGCTGTGATCAGGTCTGAGATGTCTAATGCATGAGCAATTAATGATCTTGCATTAATAAGGGCTCCCTTAATGGTGGTGAATTCTAGTTGTGGCGGAGGAGCAATGGTATTAAGTATCAGAATTGGAGGGGAGGGTGGTGTAACTGTAGTGCTAGGGCGTGTAGACTCGGGGGCTTATGTTGAGCATGAGGTCCTGTTGAGGTGCGAGAGCTAAATCTTCTGTTTCTGCAAGAGGTGGGACACGGTGCATTTGAGATCTTATATGTGTCATGCATAGTGAGGCTGTGAGTCAGTGAAAAGTGACCATTCAGTTTGTTGGACAAGTTGCCTGAATTCTGTTGAGCTAGTACAGTCGTGTGTATGCTGAGACTGAATAGAAATAGGGTAGAAGTCAATTGTAACAAGACTAAAGGCCATGGGTGTGGCAAGGCTCTTATTGTTGACTGGGATCTGTGTTGGTGTTCGGCAGGGCAGGCTAGGTGTAGCACCAATATTATGGAAGATTGGATGCAGTGCCCAGTAGCAGGTAGGCTATGCACAGTAATCAATATTAGGGTTGGCTAGATGCAGTACAAATATTAGGACACGCTAGGTACCGTACGCAAACTCAAAGTTGGCTAGGTGCAATACACGATGGCAGGGTAGGCTAGATGAGGTACACGATAAGCAGCAAAAAATGAAGAAGATATTTATTGACTGCAATGTCTTCTGTAGGTCAGTCAGACAATCTGTCTATGACTCGATGTGTTTTGGGGTCAAAACCCCTTCTCCAAGAGCAAGTACAACTGCAAGGAAATACCAAAACAAACTTACAGAGTCTGTAGATGCATAACAATGAACAATAAAATAAATTTCCTGATAACAAGACCACATATAATCACATATTGTCCATGCCAACATTATTTATAAGTCGTATAACTGATGGTAATAGGAAATACAGGTCATTGAAATGTAGTCCAGGGCCAACCTCGTGTGTCCATGTGTTTCAAACAAAGAAGAAAAAAAGCCAAAGTATCCATAAATCTCATAGCCTTGGTGTGGCATGCTAAAAACATGCTTAGAGTGACTGACAATTGAGGGGAGGGCCCAGAGCAATGGCAAAGACCTACCTGGCCTTAAAGTATCCACAATACTCAAACGAACAAGGTAAGCGTGATCAGAACAACCAATATCTGGGAAATATATAGAAACCAAGTTGTTAAATACTGTTAACCAAATGTAAAATTGTAAACAGAAATAGTGTAGTGATGGGGTGCCTCACTGACCTGATCTTCTGACCTAGAATAGCCACTCCACTTCTGGAGTCTTCTAAGTGTGCGCTGCTTCCTGGAAAAATCTAACTAGAGATTAACAGGTTCAGCACCTACATGGTCCTGGGCTAGTCTCTAAGAAAAGTATATGTATCGTGTTACCATTGCAAAGTGTAGCGGGAGCAACACCAAGCAAAATATTATGCCAGACATCGATGTAGATATCCGATGTAGATATCTGTGTTAATATATTCAACATTTGATTCCATCAGTAGCCATCTGGGGTGGGGACCTTGATTCCATTTTTCTGCCTCCCTTTGCATTTTCCGGCATTGAGGGAGTTTTTTCCATTTTTGCCTACAGGTTTTTTATTTACTGTTCAACTGAGCCTGGCCAAAGAGCTTGGTACTATGGTGGGTAGTCCACTGTTGATTTCTATGTGCATTGGACTTGCATTTAGCATGTTCACCCGGGTCCCCTCTGGACACCGGAGTTCATTTGGTATCATTGCGCGACACAGAGAGTTGTTTTAGCTTGCAGCACTCGGTTCTATTTACTGACGGTCTAACGTACTGATTGTTCCTTTGATATTTTTGTTACATTTGGTATGCGTGACCTGCTTCATCATGGTCAACGCGCTTTGCGGTTAGTCCGCTTTTGATTTCCACACTAGGGGGCTATACTAGTAGTTACTTCGGGTATGCACAGAAGTTCCGATTTTTTTTTGAAAATACAGTGAGCAAAGCGTCCTCGCGCCTTACGTAGAGTTTGTTATTACGCTCAACTAAGGTAAGCAGATATATGCATTAATGTCTGGAATATGTTTTTGCTTGGTGTTGCTCCCACTACACTTGCAAGGGTAGCACGATACATATACCTTTTTTGGAGACTAGCCTAGAACCATATGGGTGCTGAACCTGTTAATCTCCAGTCACATTTTTCAGGGAAGCCACGCACACTTAGATGACTCCTGACGTTGTGTGGCTATTCTAGGTCAGAATACCAGGTCAGTGAGTCACCCTGATCACTACACTATTTCTGTTTACAATTTTACATTTGGTTAACAGTATTTAATGACTTGTTTTCTATGGTTTGCCCACAGATTGGTGGTCTCTGATCATGCTTACCTTGTTCGTTTGAGTATTGTGGATACTTTAAGGTGAGGTAGGTCTTTGCCATTGCTCTCGGCCCTCCCCTCAATTGCCACTCACTCTAAGCATGTTTTCAGCATGCCACACCAAGGTTATGAGATTTATGGATATTTGGGTTTTTTTCTTCTTTATTTGAAACACATGGACACATCTGGTTGGCTCGTTGGACTACATTTGAATGACTTGTATTTCCTATTACCATCAGTTGTACGACTTATAAATAATGTTGGCACGGACAATATGTGATTATATGTGGTCTTGTTATCATGACATTTATTTTATTGGTGATTGGTATGCGTCTACACACTCTGTAAGTTTGTTCGGCATTTCCTTGCAGTTTCACTTGCTATTGAAGAGGGGGTTTTACCCCGAAATGCGTCGAGCCATAGTCAGATTGTCTGACCTCCAGAAGACATTGAAGTCAATAAATATCTTCATCATTTTTACTGCTTTGTTCTATATTATTTGTCTATATATTCTGTATACCTATTTCAATTGTTCATAAATCATTGGCTGTTCTGCTTTGACAGTGTGCAGGGGATGGGAGAGTCCATAGATTGAACTCCCTTTCATTATTTTTTCTCTATTTGTGGTCACGTCCAACAGTACCCATTGTATCTTAGACATCCTGCAATACACAGAGAGTATTAGTAAGCACAGCTATTTACAAGACCTGTTGAGAGATTTAGAAGGTGTCAACAATGAAACCCAGCATTGGTTAGTGAGAAGCACTGATTCCTAAAACAGAAGCAGCTGACCACAACATACTCATATGAGTGAGGATACTGCATCTTTAAAAAAGATGAAGGTCGCTGGAGGGATGGTGGGCGGCTCTCCAAAGGTCGTTAAAAATGTGAGAGGTGCTGAAGTAGACAATTTGAGCCAAAACACCTAGATTTCGACTCAAACACTTTATTGCAGCCGCATATAAAGTTAATGTTGATCGTTAGGATCCGCCTGGAAAGAGACAGGACCGCTTAAAAATGGGCAGTCTCCCGTCTTGCACGTCAAAATGTAGGTGCCAAGTTAAAGTGATCTAGAGGAACTTTTAGGAAAAAATTAAAAAGAACCTCGAGCTTACTAAGACATTTATATCATCTCTACCCCCCAGTTACCCGGTAGCATCAACAGCCGGAGACCGTATCCTAAGGGGAGCTGAAGAAGAGGATAACAAGCCTCTATTAACAGTTTCCAACGCATTAATAAGCAATACCAGGCAATCAAGAACTTTTAAGAGGTCCCTTCTGTACATTTATATAGAATAACATTGTTTTGAAGCGGCATAGTGGCTATTAATGCGATAATACAAGGCCTCTCAAACAGACTTCTACTGGACATTAGTGTCAATGATTTTGTACAGCTACGCTTGAGCGGAGGGAATCTGAACACGCTCTTTTTCATCAAGCGTCGTTCTAAAACACTTTTAGGTGCTGAGAGCTTTCTCAGCCAAATTCAGGACATGCTACATAGTCACATGGAGATCCTTGTTTACGGCACTCTAAGACTCCCGGTTTTGATTGTGAAAGCAAAAGAGGGGGGAGTTTACAGGCGCCTAAGCATGCTATTTAGTACGATCATTGGAAATAAGCAAATAATCCAGCTGAATTTCACCAGAGAGACAGGTAATTTATGTCTGGCCTTATGGAATCCCCGAGACCCACTGATACCCTTTTACTAGCCTCTGATAAAACAGCACATGCTGCACTAAACATACAGGGTGATCATTTAGTACCCTTTGGCCACATTGCAGCTTTTGAGACTTATTTTGGTGCCACTATTAAGGTGCTGTTATTTTATCACTAGTGGAGAACATTTGAGAGTGGTAGCCCCCAGAATGATAAAACAGTGCACGCGCAACATCATGAGAAACATTTCAATGGCATACTCAATTTAAAAGGTTTTCTAGGCACTAAATACGTCTGTGAATTTTGTAATAAAGTTTTTATTACAAAGAACACACATCAGAATCTAAATTGCGGTACCCATTGCCAATCGAGTGGTTGCAGTGAAGACCCCGCAGAAACCGTTGGATGTATGCATTGTGGTATTTTCTGCAGCTCTACATCATGCTTAAAAAGACACATTTAGGAGGAGGCTATTTGCGGACCCTGCATAGACTATGCCTTATGTGGACACTATGTTGTGCCTGAGCATGATTGTAAAGTATGAAAATGTAACATTTGTTGTGCAGCGGTCATTGATGTGGCCACACCTATGTGTTATTTGACCCGAATGAAACGTCCTCCAAAAACTGAATCACTGAATGACATTGAATGCTGTCAGGAAACCAGTTTATACGTGGCCAACTTACATGTACGCCCAGCATCTGTCAAATGACTCTTCTTGGGAGCTTAAAGGAGAATGTTGCATAAACAATTTCATCAGACACTGCTTTTCAGGTTTACACCTTCATAGTGCAAAATTCTAAAGGCTATGATGGGTACTTTGTCATGAACCAGCTGATAAAGGAACACATTGAGATATTCCCTTTTAACGCAGGTCTGTAAGATCACGATGTTGGCAGTGGTCTCTTTAAAAATCAGGTTTATTGATTCTCTGAACGTTCTACCTATGAGCTTGAGCAAGATATTGGAGGCTGTAGGCTTTGAATGAGACATGGGGTACATCCCCCATTTTCTTTAACACCGTGCAGAACCAGGACTTTGTATGAGCCATGCCTGCTAAACATTTTCATGGCATGGATTTGATGATGCCTAATGTAAAATCAGATTTCCTCAAACGGTACGCAGCCAACAGTAATAATATATTTGACTTTCAAAGGGAGCTACAGTCCAATTGTCAACAGGACGTTGACATCCTGAGGCAGGACTTTACCCTCTTTATGAACGGAATCAAAGAGATGACTTTACATGAAGGCTTTGTAACAAACCCTGTCACCCTAGAGGTGATACTGCATGAAGATTATCTAGACCTGTGGTGCCCGACATACGTCCCGCAGGCCAAATGCGGCCATTCATCCTGTGATATGCGGCCCACCAAGAGGGTTTACTTTTGCAATGAGATACAGCGCACTTCAAGCAGTCGGGCGCATTTCATTACTAAACAGTTTGCGGGGGAAAGGGGAGCTTCGCTGGGGTCAGGCATCATGACAAAGGTCTGCACCTCTTTTAGAGCTGCTATTGATCTTCTTTTATCTCGATTAGAATGTATGCCTCCCTCCTTGGCTTAGAACTTAAAGCAGTCTGAGACACCCCTGGGAGGGCAGACATTATAATGGAGATAAAGATAAGATTATTAGCCGCCAACGAGATGTCCAGACAGCAGTCGGCTGTCAGCCACTTGCTTACAAAGAAGGATTCATTGCTACTCAGCAGGGAGCTGAAACACTGAATGCCCGCTGAGTAGCAATGAATCCTTCTTTGTAAGCAAGTGGCTGACGTGGAGGAACCAGTGTTGAAAGGCAACAAGGTGACACTTCTGTTTTCCCCAATGGAAGTGACAGTTATTAAAATGGCATTATAGTCAGCTGTGTCCAGTGTTTGACATGTGGGAGGAGAAAAACATGTTGCTTTTGGATGTGTGGAAAGGCATTATGTCCATTGCTGCATCTATGGGGGATGGATGACATTGACTAGTATGCCCAGTTTTTCCACATAGTGAACAAGAACTGGGCGTACTCCCAATGGACTGAAGCATATAGATTGGTGAGGTTATCTTCTCTGTGTCAGACAGCACCACCATCGGTTTACATCCATCAGGAGTGATAACATCAAATGCAAGAATACAAGTATTTGTAAATGTCAGCGCACCCATGTATGACCATGTATGACCTAACGCAGTAACTCCAACCAGGCATCTGGCCATGTCTCTGCCATGATGCTCTTGCTATTCCAATGACTGTAATCATTGATGTGACTCATGTTCCAAACTGAACTACTTTTATGGGCTTAGCAATGCTTTTTTTTAACAAACCTACTGGTTCCTTTTTAATCAAACACAGAAAACTGTAGGACTCAATGGATCCTTATGGAATTCATATCTGTGACTGACAGGCAGCCTACCACCCAGTTGCCTCTGTGCAATAAGTGCACAATACCGTGAGATGTCTTACTGGCTGTCATCAGTGGCCCTATACCATGCTTGGCCCAAGCATAGCACAATGTAATCCTTCCAAATGCAGGCGCAGCGGGCTTGGCTGTCATAGTGGCCCAAAGTTAACATCCAGAGCGGTATTCCTTGGAAAGCGGTCCATTACACCAGTGACAGTCTGACACGTATCAGAATACCTTGCAACCCAACCAATCTATGCTGTGAAGTGTACAGGCATTTGAAATAGCTACTACTGTTGTAATGAAATATCTTCAGCCAATTCAGGTATGTTATAGGTAGGTCCTTTAATCCAGTTACACTGAAGTTACAGAGAGGGACCCACTGGCTTCCACCAACCAGGTTACATACCTCCAACTGCAACACTCTCATACTCATACATCAAAATCCTCTCTCCGTCAACACTCTCTCTGACATCCAGACAAGCTTGCATCCATCCATCCATCCATCCATCCATCCATCCATCCATCCATCCATCCATCCATTCATCCATCCATCCAGTATAGCAAGATACAACATCTACCAAGCCTTGGTCACATTATATAGTAGTTGGAGGGTCATTCCCAATAGTTACTTAGCACAAAGCCCCACTTGCATTATTTCACAAGTGGAGCAATTCACAAAAGTTACCTATACTTAAGCCTTGCTCATATTATATGTCAATCAGAGCCACTCACAAATGTTACCTAACAGAAAGTGCATGTCAGTGACTAACGGGTACATAGTGTTTTTTGGCAATAACAGCAACAAAAACATCTTGCCATTTGCGGAACATATAGTGCAACATTCCAGGAACTTCCCGGACAGCATTTCTATTTTTCTTGGCCATAAATAATTGCTTTTTTGCATTACATTAATTTATTAATTTAATTTGGTGCATGAACCTATTTTGCTGCACTTGTTGATAGTCTTGCACTCATGCCAATGCATAAATAGGCTTATGTGCGCTTGCATGGCAATAGTTCCTTTTTTTGGGTCAGTCCAAAAGAAATGAGCCAGGCGGCCTGGGTGTCCGGGGTATGAAAAGGTTTCACCAATTTACTATGCCACTTTAAATTGTGCCATCAAGCACAAAGCTCAGAGACTCCATCTGCATACCAGAGAGGGCCGGTTGAAGGGAAGAGCAGTCATGCAGTGGTCATGCAAAGCGGACCAGCCACGCAGGATAGCACAGTATGGAGGGTGTGCATGAACCGCGACAGACTTGCAACATGTGGAAGAACTCTTGCGGGAGAAAATGGGGAGAGAATGGACAACTGCAAGGGGGTGCGGGTGGCACCGAGAGGAACGTGGGAGCAAACTCCTGGAATGTTGCATACAGTGGATGGTGAAGACGCGCCGCAGCCCTTCAAGCAAAATGCTCCCTAACCCGGTCTGCATAGCAATGTGTGTGTGTGATTGGAGAGACAAATGGTGATAATTTGAAAGTGGAGCGTGTGTGGGAGTAAGTGAGATACAGAAAAGGACATCAAAGAGATAGGGATAGTTAAGGAAAAGTGAGTGAGAGAGGGACGATACAGATGAAGAAAGACAAAGACATATGAGAGAGTGAATGGGTGGGAGAGAGAAGAGAAAGGAGAGGGAGAGACAGAAATAGTAACATTGGTTGAGAGGAAGGGGGAGAGAAAGAACGACAAAGGGAGAGTGTGCGAAAGAAATAGTAAAAGGGAGAGAGATACAGCGAAAGAGTAAGAAGGGCAGAAATAGAAAGGCAGAAAAAGAGACAGGGCTAGTAACATGGGGAGAGAGAAAGAAAGAGAAGGGGAAAGAGAGCAAAATAACATATGTAGAGAGAGGAATATATGAGAGAAAGAAAGACAGAAAGAGAGAGAGCGACAGAAATAGTAACAAATGGAGAAAGATAGAGGAAGAAGGGAAGAGATAGAAAGACAGAAAAAGAGACAGGGCTAGTAACATGGGGAGAGAGAAAGAAAGAGAAGGGGAAAGAGAGCAAAATAACATATGTAGGGAGAGGAATATATGAGAGAAAGAAAGACAGAAAGAGAGAGAGAGCGACAGAAATAGTAACAAATGGAGAAAGAGAGAGGAAGAAGGGAAGAGATAGAAAGACAGAAAAAGAGACAGAGCTAGTAACATGGGGAGAGAGAAAGAAAGAGAAGGGGAAAGAGAGCAAAATAACATATGTAGAGAGGGGAATATATGAGAGAAAGAAAGAAAGAAAGAAAGAGAGAGAGCGACAGAAATAGTAACAAATGGAGAAAGAGAGAGGAAGAAGGGAAGAGATAGAAAGACAGAAAAAGAGACAGAGCTAGTAACATGGGGAGAGAGAAAGAAAGAGAAGGGGAAAGAGAGCAAAATAACATATGTAGAGAGGGGAATATATGAGGGAAAGAAAGACAGAAAGAGAGAGAGCGACAGAAATAGTAACAAATGGAGAAAGAGAGAGGAAGAAGGGAAGAGATAGAAAGACAGAAAAAGAGACAGGGCTAGTAACATGGGGAGAGAGAAAGGAAGAGAAGGGGAAAGAGAGCAAAATAACATATGTAGAGAGGGGAATATATGAGAGAAAGAAAGACAGAAAGAGAGAGAGCAACAGAAATAGTAACAAATGGAGAAAGAGAGAGGAAGAAGGGAAGAGATAGAAAGACAGAAAAAGAGACAGGGCTAGTAACATGGGGAGAGAGAAAGAAAGAGAAGGGGAAAGAGAGCAAAATAACATATGTAGAGAGGGGAATATATGAGAGAAAGAAAGACAGAAAGAGAGAGAGCGACAGGCTAGTAACATGGGGAGAGAGAAAGAAAGAGAAGGGGAAAGAGAGCAAAATAACATATGTAGAGAGGGGAATATATGAGAGAAAGAAAGACAGAAAGAGAGAGAGCGACAGAAATAGTAACAAATGGAGAAAGAGAGAGGAAGAAGGGAAGAGATAGAAAGACAGAAAAAGAGACAGGGCTAGTAACATGGGGAGAGAGAAAGAAAGAGAAGGGGAAAGAGAGCAAAATAACATATGTAGAGAGGGGGATATATGAGAGAAAGAAAGACAGAAAGAGAGAGAGCGACAGAAATAGTAACAAATGGAGAAAGAGAGAGGAAGAAGGGAAGAGATAGAAAGACAGAAAAAGAGACAGGGCTAGTAACATGGGGAGAGAGAAAGAAAGAGAAGGGGTAAGAGAGCAAAATAACATATGTAGAGAGAGGAATATATGAGAGAAAGAAAGACAGAAAGAGAGAGAGAGCGACAGAAATAGTAACAAATGGAGAAAGAGAGAGGAAGAAGAGAAGAGATAGAAAGACAGAAAAAGAGACAGGGCTAGTAACATGGGGAGAGAGAAAGAAAGAGAAGGGGAAAGAGAGCAAAATAACATATGTAGAGAGGGGAATATATGAGAGAAAGAAAGACAGAAAGAGAGAGAGCAACAGAAATAGTAACAAATGGAGAAAGAGCGAGGAAGAAGGGAAGAGATAGAAAGACAGAAAAAGAGACAGGGCTAGTAACATGGGGAGAGAGAAAGAAAGAGAAGGGGAAAGAGAGCAAAATAACATATGTAGAGAGGGGAATATATGAGAGAAAGAAAGACAGAAAGAGAGAGAGCGACAGGCTAGTAACATGGGGAGAGAGAAAGAAAGAGAAGGGGAAAGAGAGCAAAATAACATATGTAGAGAGGGGAATATATGAGAGAAAGAAAGACAGAAAGAGAGAGAGCGACAGAAATAGTAACACATGGAGAAAGAGAGAGGAAGAAGGGAAGAGATAGAAAGACAGAAAAAGAGACCGGGCTAGTAACATGGGGAGAGAGAAAGAAAGAGAAGGGGAAAGAGAGCAAAATAACATATGTAGAGAGGGGAATATATGAGAGAAAGAAAGACAGAAAGAGAGAGAGCGACAGAAATAGTAACAAATGGAGAAAGAGAGAGGAAGAAGGGAAGAGATAGAAAGACAGAAAAAGAGAGAGACAGAAATAGTAACTTAGAGAGAGCGAAAAAGAGGAAGAGGGGCAAGAAATAAAGACAAAGAGAGTGAGAGAGAGCTAGAGAGAGAGAGACAGAGAGAGGGACAGGGAGTTCTGTTCTTCCTTGTCACAGCACCTACTCTCTGTGGCCCTGTTTCATGACCAGGACTCTTTTTCTAGTTCCTTTTCATTTTCCTTGCTTCGCCCCCTTGCTCATGCGTGCGATCCCCTCCTCGGCTCCACCCCACACATTAGTAGTCCGGCCCACTGTACGCAGCTTCAAAGGTACATTCAGCCCTCGTGCTCCCCTGATAGACCTCTTTCAACATGTCACATTAGCATTTTTGTGCATGGAATATTCTCGAATGGTGTTCTTAGCTGTGCGCCAACTATATGTATGATTGTCCGGGTGATGTCTTTTTCAACAATAATCACATTGATCCATTCATCATTTTTGACTCCTGCTTAATTTATTTTTCTCTTTTCACACACACTGAATATTCAACGTTTTAATGTATTGTAGCAGTCTCAATACGGAATTGTACGACGGGACCTAAAAAAAGGTCCAACTGTACAGTCTGAAAATGCATTCCAGCAAAGATCCGAACACCAAAAGTTCGAACCTTTGGTGGCATTTATTGTAGGTAAGTAAAAAAAAAATTCAAAACAGGGGCTGCGGGGGTGTCCCCCGCAACACCCGCTCACTATACCACACAGTATAGTGAGCGGGGTTTGCAGGGGAAACCCCTGCAGCTGCCCGTAAAAAATAAGAATAATAAAAAAAAAAGAAAGAAAAGGACCCTGCAGCGCCGGTTCCCGATCACGGAAGTGAAAAGGAACTGGCGCTGTAGGGCCACAGCGTAAAGAAAAGGTAAGTAGGGTTTGTTTATGTTGTGGGTGTGGGTGGGGGTGTGCTGAGGGTGTGGGTGGGGGGTGTGTCATGGGTGTGTTGTGGGTGTGGGTGTGGGTATGTAGTGATTTGCAGTGTTGGTAGCATGGGAATTGTACAAACCTTTGGTGGTGCGTACATTTCCCATGCAAACTTTGCCGTCACAGACTTTTCCGTGATGTAAAAATCACACAGATCCTCTCAATACAGGTGACCAACGTGCAGACAACTACAAACCTTTCATAAAATTGAGGATTCGCCAAGGCATAAAAGCCTGTATTGACCGTAATCTCTGCTAACATCTTTGTGCATGGCTTTGTGGCAGTACCTGCTTTGAAAACCTGAAACCATCATCTTAATGCTTACGGATCTCTACCACAGTACTCAAAAAAGTTATTCCACGCCATCCATACAGTGACTAACTTATGTAGCGGAAAGGGAGGGTATCTTCATACAAACAGCATTAGAGGGAGGCAGCGAACGTAAAGTGGGCCTATATTATTTGGATTGTTACGCTGTAATTGATGGGATGCCCACTGCCTTCCAGTTCAATGGTTCTTTATATCACAGCTGTCCCCCACTGCTGCCCTGAAAATGATTTAAACCCGCTAACAAAACCAACTCACAGGCACCTGTACTGTAGTACTATGATAAAGCGTTCTTATCTGGAAGGCCCTGTAATGACACTATGGGAACATGAGTGGGCGTGCATGCTGAAATCTGATGCCACATTGTGCCAGTACATAAAGCAACATCTTTTTCCACAGCCTCTGGAGTCATGAGACACATTGTATGGGGGTCGCTCTGATACAGTGAAATTGTACCACCAAGATGTTGCGGATGAAAAAATACATTGCTATGACTTCACAAGCCTGTTTCCATTTGTCAACAAAACAAAGAGGCACCCGGTAGGCCACCCTCAAATCATCTACAAGGATTTTAAAGACATTAATCAGTACTTTGGTTTAGTGTAACGCCAGGCGTTTCCACTGAGACAGCTTTACTACCCAGTTCTACAGGGGCAAGCGGATGGAAAACTACTTTTCCCACTGCGTCGTACCTATGGTGAGAGTAAGGAAACAGGTTGCTGCAGACGTACAGAACATGGTGCATGATTGAGTTGCAGGCAGCCCTGAAAAAAGGTCATCGCAAAGATCAGATTGATGAAATTTGGCATTTTGAGGAAATCTCTTTGTAACTGTTTTGTCAGTATATCAAGCTGTACCTTTTAGACAAACAGGAGGCCTCCGGGTATCCTGATTGGTGTGTTGATGACACCACAAAAGCTCTGTACATTCTCCTAAAGGGGATGTACTTTTAAGACCTGATAAAATAGCATGGAACCCCGCCAGACACATGCTCGCTAAACTGTGTCTTCATTCTCTATGGGAAAAATGTGCACAAATAACTAACCTACAAAACACATCCTTTATTACTGGTCCCCATTTACTGTACAGATACCTGTATGATATGGCCCATGTGCAGTTGCAATATCATAGACGATGAGACACCAATCACACTACTATGAGTAAATTGTAATTGTTTATTTTTAAAGCGCTTATACACAAGTGAAGTGCTTCAAAGCGCTTCAAGGCATGAATGGAACATGGGAGTACAGTCGTCATTCTTGGGTCTTGAAGATTCCAATTTATTTACAACATTAGCTAGCATTCTAGGCCAGAGACATACATATTAGTGAAGTGCTTGACACAGAGTGAGGGAGCAAGGAGGGGGGGGGGAGCATACAGGTAATAGAACAGCACCGACCTGGCCAACATTTCGGGATTGCTTGGTAGTTGGTCATCAATGCAGGAGTAATTCAAGCAAGGCCTAGCTAGGGAGGGGAGACAGAGGGAGCACCAGACAGACAGAGTTGCACAGCCTAGAACATTCAAGGTCAAGGAACGTGCAAGTACGCAAAACAGGGTGAGAGGGAGGGGAAGTGGGACAAGTGCGCCCATCTAGCAGGGGCCCGGGTTTAGTGAGAGTGGGTGCAACTCTCATGGAGCATATTCCAGTAGTAACACATGCATGAAGGTTAAATGGATTACTTTAAACATCTGTACCAGTGTTTAGATAAACTTTTACAGATGAAAACAGGTGTCGGAGAATACTCAGGAACAGGGACGCGGCACTTGCAAACTCCATAACTATTGAAAATCCTAACATCGTCAGAGTTATCACAGCAAGGACTGCGTTAACAGCACCCATTCTCATGCATCCTGGTGGAACTGTCTAATTGTGATGAAAGTTACTTTATCAAACATTGTTTAGAAAATGTGACGGTCACGCTGTCACAACAGCTGACCAACATTGTTTGGATATACTCGTGTTGGCAAAAAATGCATTAGGGAGCTATCAAGGAAGATTCGGCTAATACAATTTGTGGAGACAATCTTTTCCTCCTTGACCTTGTGAACCTAGTGGTAGTGGATTACCTGATGGGTGAGGTCTGAGATAAGCCAGAGAATGGTCACTCAATGTGTACCAAAGGAAAGTGATAACGTGCGTGTCACAAAGTCTTGCCTCTTCAAGACCTGGGGTCGGCCCCAACCATGATTAGGACCACTAGGCAGGGCACACTTTTAAAGCATAGAAAAATATATTCAATTTTTTTTATGAATGTTCACACACCATATAATAATGTCATAAAACATTAAAAATAATGGATAAACCACAATATAATACAAAGGTGTATCCAGAAATCATACAAAATGCAACCTGAGTAGATCACCACACTGGATTCCAACAACGTGGATGTATGAATTACACTTTTTATCATTGTACTAAAAGCCCAACTTGTACAAGTTTCTGTCCTAAGGGGGTATTTTTCTACAGGACATTCATCAGGGGCACACACTTTCCACTTAGATTGTGTCGAGTAAAGGCTGGTGGCAACTTTCAACCTTCTATTGCCCTTGAACTAATAGGGTCTTGATCCAAACCCAAAACTCCCGTTGCCCCTCACGTTTGAGATAGCCCGTTGAGTGATATATAGTCATGCATCGGCACTCCTGGTAACTCAGGGATCAATGACCTTTCTATCACGTTTCAGTTGTGTACACCGCCCCGGTCTAGTGTTTCCTTCCTTCTACGCTATTGGGCGCATATAGCCAGTTAGACTCCTCCCCCTCCTCACGTTGCAACTTTCTCCCACTTTTGCTCCAACTCTGTGCAAGTTTATTCTTTTGCATTCCTTCTTGCCTCCTTTTGCCCCCTTGCCTCTTGTGCCTAGTAGTCCCCTGGCTTTCTCCGCTCTTGCCTTCTTTTCCCTTCGCTGGACTTATTTTGTTGCTGGCGTTTTGCTGTTTTTTTTGCCTTCATTCTCGCTCTGTTTTCTCTTTCTGGATTCCACAAGCTTTGCCTGCACACCTGCTGAGCTTCACTTCCTGGCCCATCTTGTCTTAATCGGATTCTTTAGCCTTCCCTGGATTTCATACTGAACCCTGTTTGTCTTATTACTCTGCAGTACCTAATTGGATATTCATATTCCATCCATTCCTTTGCAAGACCTGTGGCTTTTTCCACCAACTTCAGGCCGATTCCAGAGGTTCAGCCCTTCTTTCCACCGGATCCCATTCCTAGGAAATTGTGACGACCTCCTGGAACACACCCTATCTCTTCAAGTAGAAGGGGACCCCTCAGTGAAGTTTGCAGGACAAGACTACGGAGGATTCAGGACAATCAGACATTAGCTCTTCTTCAGGTGAGAGTGAGGGGTACCTTATTTCTAAACCTGACAGCTTGCAACACCAGGAAAATATGGCTACTGCCGAACAACTCCAGGAATTATTGACAGCCGTACAGGGCTTATCTATGGAGGTGCAAGGACTGAAGACCAAGAACACAGTCCTACGATATTTGGTAGGAGCCAGAGACACTCACCATTCTGACCTGCCTCCACTGGGTTTAGCTTCTGGCAAGTTTGATGGAGCTCCCAAGAACGTTAAGGAATTCCTTGATGCTTTTGTTGTTTACTTCACCTTCAGGCCTACTGCTTATGGCATGGATAGGTCGATAGTGGCATTCCTAATTTCCAATATGGTGAGCAATGCCCTAGCCTGGGAAACTCCCCTGGTTACCTCGGCCAACCCAGTTCTTCAAGACTACAATGCCTTTGTTTCGTTGCTGCAACAGACTTTCGAGAGACCAGAGTTGGTCTTCACAGCAGGTGAATCACCCTTGGATTTTAGACAAGGATCCATGGATTTTATGCCTTACATCTCGTCCTTCAAACGTCTCACCAGCAAAGCCGGATGGCAGGAACCAGTCCAGTTCAGTTCACAGTATTCCGAAGGGGTCTTCAAGAAGATCTCAAAGATGAGTTAGCTTGCACCGCTCGACCGAACACACTGGAGGAAGTGTTCTCTCTTGCCTTACAGATAGACTATCGTCTAGCTGAGAGAAGATGAAATCGGCCATCCAGCTCTTCTTCGTTCATTCCTACCCCTCAATCTTTGGTACTTCCCAATCAGGAAGCCAAAGAACCCATGCAAATCGGCTCAGCCAGGGGACCATTGACACCCACGGAGAGGAAGAGGAGAAGGGACAAGGGCCTGTGTTTGTATTGTGCTTCTGAGGGGCACCTTCTACGGGATTCTCCTAAGGCACCTCCTCGCAAACCGGGAAATGGAAGACCCTGGTCCTAGGAGGGATCACCAACCGGGGTTTACCCAAGGGTCCCATCATTGCTGGCAATCATAAGGAGGAGGGATTGGACAATCTCTTAATGGTGAACAGAACCACCCTTCATTGGGGTAACCAAGAAAGATTCAAGGTATTGGCCTTAATAGACAGCAGGGCCACCAGAAGGTTTTTGGATATTCACTGGGCCAGGAAGGAGGGCATTCCTTTACTCTCAAGACGAGAAGAACAATCTGTCAAAGGAGTGAATAGTCATCCACTGAGTTCTGGTCCCATCATACATATATCAGAACCCTTACAGGTTACCATTTTTGATCATCAGGAGAGGATTTCATTTGATGTCATTCGAGCAGCTCACTTTCCCATTATACTGGATATTCCTTGGTTATGCTTGCATAACCCTCTGATTGACTGGTCCCTTAATACTGTGTTATTTCACTCGAACCTCTGTGAATCATAATGCTTACCTTTGGTTCAAAAGGATCACCATTCTGCTTCATATGCTTCTGAGGCTATAGTCGGGGCCAATTCTATTCCTCCTCTGTATCAGGAGTTTTCCAACATCTTTAAAGATAGAGTACCTAAGGAATTACCTCCCCACAGACCTGAGGATTGCACCACAGAACTGTTACCAAATGCCATAGTTCCGTTTGGTCGCATGTACTCTTTGACCATTCCGGAGAATAACGCCCTCAGAGAATACCTTGATGACAACTTGAGGAACAGTCTAATTCGCCCTAAAACATTATCGGTGGGTGCTTCCTTATTTTTCATACCAAAAGGCACACTAAGGAACTCCAACAATACATTGACTTCAGAGAGCTAAATAAGGTTACCATCCGTGATCGCTACCCTGTGCCTTTAATTAAGGACATAATTGAAGCGGTTCAGGGAGTGGTTGTATTTAGTAAGTTGGATCTCAGAGGTGCTTACCATTTATTGAGAATAAGAACAGGCTATGAATGGAAGACAGCCTTTTGCACTCCCTGTTGTCTTTATGAGTACAGAGTTATGCCTTTTGGACTCGTTAATGCACCTGCCATATTCCAACGATTCATGGATCGCCCAGACATCAGGTAAGCATGCACCAACATGTGTTTACTCCATCTGTCCCCACAGGCCATCCCCACCCCTCTGGTCCCCCTTCTCATATGCAGGTGTTGCCTGTTTTGCTTGATTTGTCTACCCTGCTCTCTCTGCCCCCCTCCAGCCAACCGCTGCAGGAGTCTGTGTCCTGATTTTGGTTTCACCATCACCGCCTTGTGGCCAATACTGGATTTTACTTTTATGGACTTCATTGATTCACAGTGCGTCACCCTTTTCATGGTGGCCCTGAATCATGCTGTTCAAATCTTCATCTTGTATCCAGGCTTGCAAGATTATGGGGGTCATTCCGAGTTGGGCAGTAAGGGTTTACGGGCACCGGTAAGGATGCCGGTGCCGGTAAACCTTTACTGCCCTATTCCGAGGTCCCTTAGGGGGTCCCAGCAGGAACGGCTGGTCTGACCAGCCTTTTTTTGCGGGACCTCTTAACGGACCCTATATTAGCACCTTCCCTATAGGGGCTCAATGGGAATGGGGAATGGTTTACTGAATGGGGTCTTACCGGGTCCGCATAGGTCGGAATGTCCTGGTAAGTCTCCATTCAGTGAGACCGGACCCGGACCCAGACCCTGGTTTGGAGGCAGCCATGGCACTAATAGCACCATGGCTACCGCCAAACTCGTAATGACCCCTTATGTGTTACTGCTGACTTCTGCAATTGTGTTCGCTCTCCCCTCTTGCTTCTCCACTCTCTTTGACTGCTTACTCTGTTCTCTCCTCCTCTCCCTTTCTCCCTTTTTCTATATCCTCCCATCCTCCCCTTACTTTCTTTTATGCACTTACTCTATCAGAATTGTCCCTGGACCTAGTGTGATAGCAACCTCGTCTGTCTCCTCGTCCCTCCCCTTACTTGGCCCCCCGCACTATCTGAAATGTTGTCAGGCCTAGTACGATAGTCGCTCATTTTGTTACTCCCCTCCCTTTTTGCACCCCTCTCCCTCACCTTTTGTTTTCTCCAGCTCTACCAGAAATATCGTCGAGCCTAGTACGGTAGTCTACTGTCTGTTTCAATTTCCTTCCCATTCTCCCCCTCCCTTCCTTATCTATGTCTTAGCCCTTGCACTATCTGAAATGTTGTCCGGCCGAGTACGATAGTTAATTTCACAGCCTTACTGTTCATGGCCTGTAACAATGTCATTCTATTTTCCCTTGTTCCCTCCCTTGCCTTGAAGTGCTTTGAAACACATTGTGTATAGGCGCTATATAATTAAACTATCATATCATATTTTCTGACTTCCTCTATCTATCAGTGATAGTATATTTAGATGACATACTGGTTGGTCTTCTCTTCCAATCCTGACCAACACCACAAACACCTAACTGAAGCGTTAAGAAGACTATGCATAAATCACTTGTTTGCCAGGCCTGAGAAATGCCTGTTCGAAGTATCTACTGTACCGTACCTAGGATTCATTCTCTCAGACAAGGCAGTGGAAATGGACTCTAAGAAGGTGTCTTCATACTCAATTGGCTTTTCCCTTCATCAGTGAAAGTTATTCAGAGGTTTTTGGGTCTAGTCAATTTCTACCGCAAGTTAATAGGTAATTTTTCCAACTTGGTAGGGCCCCTTACAGCTTTGTTAAAAAATAATGTACCGTTTGTATGGAATGCAGAAGCTGAAGACGCTTTTCAGAATCTTAAGAATAGGTTCTGCTCCCATTCTCAAGCAACCCAATTAACAACAACCCTTTATTGTGGATACGGGTACCTCAGCGGGCGCGGTTGGTAATGTATTAAAACAGTTGGAAGACAGAGTGGAACATACGGTTGCATACTATTCAAAAACCCTGAACCCCAGTGAACTAAACTACTCTGTTATTGAAAAGGAGTTGTAAGCGATTAAACAAGCCTGTGTGGAATGGAGACATTTACTTCAGGGATCCTAACATTCTTTTGAGATAAGAACTAATCATAGCAATCTAAAGGTACTCTATGGCAGATAGAATGCTATAACGCTCGTCAAGCCAGGTGGGCTTTCTTTTTTGCCCAATATGAGTTTTTCATGACATATATTCCAGAAAGACAGAATACAATGGATGGCAGTTTATCTCACATCCCAGTGGTGTGTCAATACACACTCTTCAAAAGGGAACACATGCTCAAAGAAGACAAGTTTGTGTTTTTGGTCTCTTCCCTTCTTCAAGAGGTTAAGGAAGCCACTTTGAGACAGGCACTTTTGCTCCCTTTGTGATTTCACTCTTGGTTGAAGAGGAAGGAAGGGCTACATTTTTTGATGACTGCCTGTTGGTACCCAATCCTTCCCTCCAGCTTCTGATACTCACCTGGGGACATGATTCCTTGGTAGCAGGGCATAAGGGCAATACTGCTACTACTGATCTCATTACTCAGTCATTCTGGTGGCCAACGGTAAAACAAGATGTTAAGCGCTATGTCGATTTGTGGGCTACATTGACTCACTCAGCAGAATTCCCATCCATAACCAAGCTGCGCTTCTGCAGTCACCAGTAAAATGGCTACGCTGGCTCCTTGGAGCACCATTGCATCAAAACTGTGTTTTGCAGCGGCAAAAGGATGGCTGCACCATCTTGCCAAACACCTATTGAGCGAGTTGGAACAGGGGGGCACAATGAGAAAGGCTGCCAGGGTGTATTTTTGTGTGCACCAAAAGAAGCAAATTAAACAGCGCTGCTCTGCTGTTTGCAAAAAGTTGGCATTGAAAAGGGAATGTTTTACACTAAAAAGGATGCTGCCCTGACTCTATTTTCATCTATTCCATTTCACATTGCTTTTATCAATAAGGCCCTGCCACGCCCACCCATATCCAGATTGTGCTCCAGCAGAAAACAGCATTATACCTGAATGACAGGCCATGTCAGGCCAGAACGGGGGAATCCACAGAAGCTTTACTTTCAACTACATGGAAAGATGCTTGACTTTTTAGTTACAAAATGTCAAAAATCAATGCTTGAAAGAGGCCCTGGCTCTTTGCGCATATGTTAATTTCAGTGAACCTGTGGCTTGAACAAACTGTTGGCTAAAAGAAACTGAATAGGGATACAAAACAATATTGGGAAGCCAGATGGGAGAGAGAAAACCCGAATTTAAAAGAGAAATCCTAGCAGCTTTCACCATGTGTCAAAATAGGTTTTTGCACATCCAAAAGAAAATGCCTGTTTTAAAAGTACAATGTTGAATAAAAACTTGTCCCTGCCTAGCAATGTAAAAGGGGTTGTGCTGGGGAACATATATGGGATGTTTAACTCAACAGGCTTGTTTTTGATTCAGAACAAAATAAAATAAAATAAAGGAATTAAAATGCATTGGCTGGATTTTGCAAGCTCCAGAACAAGTCTTTCTGCTAGCTAAACTGAGGCCTTCCCCCAAAAAGGAGCCACCATAAACTTTTGGGAACTATGCATGTTAATTGCTACCTTTGAAAAATTTGAATGGACCAAGACAAAGAAAGATTGCAAGCTCATCAGACTTTTGTCTGTGCTCCAGGCTGAGACAATAGATCTGGGACACCTACATGCAAAGTGGCAATAAACATTCAATGAAACCTCCATGGCCACCCTGGGCTGAGCTGACAGTTGGTGGTAGCTGAGAAAAAAAAATGGGCCAAGTGAAGGACAAAGGCCAGCCCCATTTGTTTCAAAAGACGATTTTATTAAGAAACTTTGAAAACTGTTATCTTTGCAACAGGACTTTGCAGGAACATAAAAAGGTAACAGTTTAAATGTAATTGTATGGTTTTTAATTTAAGACACTGTAGCCTTCACTGCCATATTGCGAACAGAAATGGCAGAGAATTGCATATTCTAAGGAAAGTATACATGATGCCACTTTGAAATTCAATCCTGATATGCCTAATAATAATCTATACACATGTATACAGTTAGAGAATTTTAGGCCGGATATTTCTTACTGAAAACGACGAAAAATTGTTAAGCGAACAAAACAAAGTCTTACAAACTGGAGAGTTGGACTGGCACGCTCTGCGTAAAATATATAATCTGTTTATGTAATTTGTTAAGATGACACA
Organism: Ambystoma mexicanum; assembly: GCF_040938575.1. Taxonomy (NCBI): domain Eukaryota; kingdom Metazoa; phylum Chordata; class Amphibia; order Caudata; family Ambystomatidae; genus Ambystoma; species Ambystoma mexicanum. The sequence goes on along the minus strand of NC_090924.1, from coordinate 1,008,122,063 downwards.
AATGTAAAAATGTGCCATTTATGTCAAAACTGGGTTGTGGAAAAATTAACTGTGGGAGTTTCTAGATATAGGAAACCCACATCATAAAGCTGATGTCAATCAGCTTACGGGAAGGTGGTAGCAATCACCCCTGACCAATTCAGTTGTTAGGGTTGTACCCAGCCTAAGCCTGCCCTACCATATAATTCTATGACGTCACCATGCTTTATCAATAAGGGTGGCTGACAGAGCTCTAGACACTCTCTCCTGAATTTCCAGCGCCTGCGTATCCTGACATTCCAGATCCACCTTTGCAAGATTTCAGACTCTACTGCAGGCCAAAGCATTGCTGACCCTATCTCAGCAAGGCCTTGATCCAGAAATCCCACTAAAGACCCCCATAACAAAATCCCACTAACTTCAGGGAGAAAGGGGAAAGGTGGCTGAGCCCGCTGTGGGATTCTCCAGTGCCGCCTGCTTGCCCTGCTTACCCGCTCCATCCCACAGAGGCATCACTGTGCCATGACTAGACCTTTGCCCAGCTGTTTTGCTAGGAGAGCCGCTATCCGGTGACCCGAGCCTTGGAGTCCAGAACCCCATTGGCTGTCCAAAATCCCAAACTCAAGCGTGGACTGTGAGTATTTCCCCATCCCATAGCAACACAAAGCCTACCCCATCTTGACCCCTTTATCTTTGCCCTATTTTCTAAGTGATCCTATCCATACCCTGATAACTTGTCTAAACTGTTCTAATTCTCTGTGCACCCTGTCCTTGTTTTTCTAGTGTTACCGCAATTCTTTCATTCACCTCACCTTGTAACTCCTTAGCAATATTTGGAAAATTTAAATTAATTCCCACATAGATCTGAACGCGGGGGTGACAAGGTTGATGTCGCGTTACAACCTTGGATCCTACTGTATCTTTCTTTAACTATCTAGTCTTGATAATCTAGTTTAATTAAAAGTTGTCCATCTTTCCAAACCAATTTCCTCTCTTTCACAGCTTCATTTTATCAAAACCGAACCTCCTTTTATCTTGCAAATCTCATCCAGTTCTTTAGCTAAAGACATCCTATTACCTCTATATTGTCCATGTGATGTGAATCTATCCCCCAGCCCAAAAACCACATTCCAAATCCAATTATTTCACCCGTTTTTCATAAAAACCACCTGACATTTAAAACTGCAATTGAGAAAAAAATGCAACTTTCCAATGTGTGATTCCGGCTGGATCGTGTTCTTACTTTCAACTTGCTTTTGAACTGTATGCCTTTGTTGATATTTTGCCTTCTGATTGCTAGGGTTAATACATTACTGCTATTGTGAGAAATCATATTTGCCTCATAGATTTTACTGCACATTAATTATTTATTTGTCAATTTCTGAGTGTCATTTTAGACCATTGCAAAGGGCTTATTTTGTGAGGGAAGGTCGGATTATGATTCTGTTTGCTGCCTCATACTTGACTACCTGCTTCTTCTTTCTATCCACTCAGAATTCGATTAATTGTGGGTTGAGGAAACATTGCAGGGGGAAATCTTAACTCTGGTGCTATGTATCCTAATTGAAAAAGTGCTCCTATTCAATTGTGCTTTGGATATGCTCTTGTAGAAGGGTACCCAAGTGTACTTCAGTAGTTTTCATGGTAATTATCATTCCATTGGTGATTGCTGCCCAATAATAAAATGTGTGTGATTTCTTTGAATTTGAAAATAAATAAATATTGCATTCCCACCAACCGGCCTGGTTCATGGGCCATTGTAACCCGGGGTATTTGTAAAAGGGGGTGTGAGATGGGCTGTGTACCATCTCAAATTGAATTCATAGAAAATAAATAGAAAGCCTTCCAATTGTGCGCTACATCCTAGGCTAAGACCGAGGTGTGTCGCCCGATTGAAATCCTTAACACAATCTTGTTTCCGTATGTTCCAGAAGTAACCACTCCAGCGCCAAACTAATAGGTTTTTTGGAAGAATCCAAATTATCTTCACAACCTTGGACCCATGTATCCACTGACTTTGTGGTTGACCTCCCCCTTCCCAAGGGTATTCTACCATCATGGTCAACGTGGATAACTACAGTAAGTTTGCCCACTTTTTGCCTCTTAAAGGTATTCCCACTGCTCCTGAAATGGCACATGTCTTTCTCAGAGACATAATTAGTTCACATAGGTTACCCGTTTCCATCATTTGGGATTGAGGGTCACAGTACACCTCTCAGTCCTGGAGAACCCTGTGTAATCTCCTTGGCATTGAACAAGTCCTCTCCTCTGGGTACCATCCCCAATCCAATGGTCAGACAGAACGTCGCAACAGTACCATGGAACAATACCTCAGATGTTTTACTAATTCAGAAGAGGACAATTGGTTGAACCTTTTACGTACAGCAGAATTTGCCTACAATAATGCCATCCATTCTGCCATAAAGATGTCTCCTTTCTTCTGCCTTTATGGTAGACATCCAAAGACCTTTCCGTCCCTTTCTGTTCCATCTTCCAATATCCCATCCATGGACGCTCTCTTACATTCCATCTCGTCTGCCCAAAAGGAAGCGCATAGTAACCTAGAGGAAAGCTGAGCTTGGAATAAACAAATGGCTGATGCACATCTGAGAGGTGCTCCTGATTGGAAAGAAGGTCCACATGTGTGGTTATCTACCAATTACCTGCCGAAATGGGCTAACCCCTCCAAGTTGTCACCTAGGTTCATCAGACCTGTTACCATCTCTGCCCAGGTTAACCCGATGGCTTTTAGACTCAAACTCCCCAAGGCTCTTCAACACATTCATCACGTGTTTCATTCTTCCTTGCTCAAACCCTATATGCCTGATGCTTTCCACAGAAGCAGACCTCAAAAGGAAGAATTTGTTGATCCATCCTCCGAAAAGTATGAAGTTGAGAAGATTCTAGGTACCGTAAGGGAAGAGAGGAATACCTGACCCGGTGGAAGGGTTATTCCTCTCTAGAGGATCCGTGGGAACCTTTGGTGAACATCAAATCTCCCAACTCTTATGCTGTTTCCATAAACTCCACCCTAGCACACCTGGTGTATGCAGTCATAAGAAGGGGCATACTGTCATGCATCAGCACCCCTGGAAACTCTGGGATCAATGGAGGAGCTGCCATTGACCTTTCAATCATGTTTCAGTTGTGCACGCCGCACCAGTCTAGTGTTTCCTTCCTTCTATGCTATAGAGCGCATATAGCCAGTTAGACTCCTCCCCCTCCATGCTTTGCAACTTTCTCCTGCTTTTGGTCCAACGCTGTGTGAGTTTATTCTTTTGCATTCCTTCTTGCCTCCTTTTGCCTGCTTGCCTCCTGTGCCTCCTAGTCTTCTGGCTGTAACGCTCACCTGACTCCCACGGAGGCGCTGGCCTGGTTCGCGCTGCTGTGACCTCTTCTAAGGTGATGTGCAGGGTTCGGAAGACGGACTGGACCGGGCCCCCAAATTGGCTTGTCTGGCTCGCAGAAGTATCCTTCTGTAGGCGAAAATAGGGGATTAACTGTCTGCGGGGTAATGCAATCAGCCTCCCACTTTCCCCTCTCACCCTCCTCGAAACCCTTCTGTGATTCCTCATAGCGTCTCACCTTAGGGTCTGGAAGGACGAGCTCTCCATCCTGCTTCTGATGCAGGGGCGCGTTGGTATCCAGTTACTTCACTGGATTTTCGGATTGGTGAGAACCAAACTTGCTTGGCTTCCAGGTAAGTTTTTTGATAAGAGGTTCCCCTTGTGTCCATGCATTAATGTACTAATGCTAGTGTCTTTTTCCCCATAGGGGCCGGGGTACGGAATGCCGGGGAACAGGCACCGACCCGAGATGAGAGGTGAAATCCTTGTAGAAATCAGGTAAGTCTTTAATGAGCGTTTTTTGGTAATGTCTTTTCATTCGCTCATTAACGCTGATGTCTTTTTTTCCCCTTGGGGGCCGGGGTCCGGAAATGCCAGGATGCGGCGCGGACCAGAAATGAAGAGGGAATGAATCAACAGGTAAGTCTTAACATGGAGATTTAGCTTTCCTTATTCCCTTCTCTCTCTCACCTTTTGTTCTGGTCTTTTTCTCCCTAGGCGCTGGGGCGTGACTGCGAATCCGGATGATCGCTGCTGAACATGGAGGCGCCCAGTAAAGGTGAGTGGAATGCGGCGCTGCAGCGATCGACGCGATGAGCTTTTAAATAAAAGTCTTCCTTTTCAGGATTGTCGGCGAGAATTCTCTGGGATGCGGATTTAGCAGGTAAGGACTTTTCGTTCTTGTGTTCTCTTCTTCTCTTCTTTTGCAGGTGATCCAGGATGCTGGCAGGCGTGGCAGAAGTCAGAATGCAGGAGCAGACACGGTGAGCGTCCAGCTGCTAGATGCAGGACAACGCGAAGCACGTGTGGCTGTTCAGGTGGGGTTTAAATAGCCTTGGAAGAAGTTCCAGGTATGTATCCTTCCTCCAATCAGGTATGTATCCTTCCCCGGCCACGCCTGGATGGTAAATTAGTCCCACAGGTAAAGTAGTTCCTTTCAGGCCTCAAGGAGGCCGGGATCCTGCAGCATGGTCTGCATCAGGTAAGTGCACCCAAGCACATCCATAATGAGCCTGGCGCCAGGACTGATGTCTTTTATGAGCCTGGCGCCATAGGCGCCAGGACACTGTCCAAAGGGCCCCTATATGGGGTTACTGGGTCCTTCCCTGGGGACTGGATGTCCGCTTTCGGGGACGCAGGGCTTGAGCCGGCTCCCCGGGAGCGGGCATCATGACACTGGCTTGCTCTGCTCTTGCCTTCTTCTCCCTTCAATGTGCTCCTTTTGTTGTTGGCGTTTCACAGCTTTTTCTCTTTCCTTCCCTCTCTGTTTTCTCTTTCTGGATTCCACTAGCTTTACCTGCACACCTCCTGCGCTTCATTTCCCGGTCCCTCTCGTCTTACTCAGATTCTTCAGCCTTCCCTGGATTTCATACTGACCCATGCCAGTCTAAATACTCTGCAGCACCTTATTGGATATTCATATTCCATCCATTCCTTCGCAAGACCACTGAAAGTTCCAACTTTGTTGTGGTTTTTACACCTATGGCTTTTTCCCCAAATTCGGGCTGATTCCGGAGGTTCAGCTCTTTGTTCCACTGGATCCCATTCCTAGGAAATTGTGGCGACCTCCAGGAACAGACCCTATCTCTTCGAGAAGAAGGGGACCACTGAGCGAAGTTCGAAGGACAAGACTACAGAAGATTCCGGAAAATCAGAAGTTACTCTTCTTCAGGTGAGAGCGAAGGGGACCTTAGTGCTAAACCTGACTTATAACTGCAGTCTGTCGGATTTACTTCTAGAGGCCCTCTGCAAGTATTAATGTTGCCTTCACTGGCTTCCTTGTTCTGAAAATACCAGGTAATCTTCCTCTTGCTATCCCAAAAAACAAAACAACCTTAGTAGTTGTGGATTCTATTATGACCTGTAGATGTAATTTACTAAAAAACTCAAAAACTATACAACTATACAGATACCTTACCTCTCAGGAGATGTAGGATCACCCTGTGTCTGAGTGGATTCCAATCTTTTTGAAAATCATGGGAGGAGCATTCATACCCTAAATCCATGAAAGAGAACACCTGTAAAGGGCGGAAACACAGAAAGAGGAAGCCACTGTGGTCTATGTATAGCTACAGTAAGTGAAAGCACTATTCAGTAACACACTTACTTGAACAGTTTAACGCTTTCAAAAACCATCTGGTGCCAAGGAATTCGAATTCCTTAATAGTTCCACTGCCATCGATTTGAAGAGGGCCGGGTGGTATACCACAGGAAGAACCTGTAATACCCATAAAGGACTATAATCAGCCCTAGCCACTGTACCATGTTTATACTAGAAAATATAGTGATAGATCAATCCCAGCACATAGTTTAAGGTCTGGGTGGTTCCCAGACTCGTTAAATCTGTGGACACTGACAACTCCATCAGACCATTTCTGAGACTCCACATCTCACTGTTCATTCCACTGATGTCACCCTTAATGGTTGATCCTGACACCCTAGCACCACTGAAGAGGAAAAGGTCTTTTAACCTGTCCGGCTGGCTCCTGTTAAAATGGAAATGTTTGTACTTGTAATAACATTGTCGAATAAGGTTTAAAAGATATGAGACTGCAAATAAGTCTGTAATGATGGTTGCCATGTTGAAATAATATAATATGATATGGTGTTTATTACGTGCCTGTAAACAAATGCTTTTAGGCGCCAATAAACTAAATGATCACACCTGTTCCATCACGTATTAAAAAAGGAACATTGTGTTGTGTGTAAATGTAGGCTGTGGTGTGTAATAAAGATGAATGAACCCTGATGGCTCTTTCAGGTTTAAAGACAACCTATTTTTGATTACAAGGCTGTGTGTTTTTAATAAATATTTATATATACAGGTGTAAAAGAAGCTCTGGGTAATAAAGACTGGTGAACACGGATGGCGTTGTTGTGTTTTACACTTGGCTTTCCTTTCCCTTTGTCTGTATGTATTGAGGTTAATATGAATATGGAATATTGTGTTGCAAGACAGTTGGGATCTGGAGCTTGAGTGAGTGGGGGACGATGGATGTCTCTCTAAGGATGAACTTAACCTACCTGAAGTATACCTGTTTCCTTGATGTACCCACCTGCTGTCCATGTGGATTTGTGACCCTAGTAAACCTGTTTTTAACCACAAGCGCTTCTGTGCAGTCTGTACCACAAAAGGTTAAACTCAACACTGGCGATGAGGATCTGGAAGCACAAGGGTCTGAAAGCTAAAGGAAGACAGGAAGAGAAACAAAACCACAAAGCAGCCAAAGACAAATGTATAAAAGAGTGACATCCGCCAGAAAGAAAAGGAAAGAGGCATCCACTGGTCCCCCCACCCGACCCTAAAATGAGTGTGCCCTGTGCACTGGATGACTGTGAGCTGTTAAGCAGGGATACACAAAAATATGTGGGGCAGCACAGCGCACCTTAAGTGAAGCTGTCATACTGAAGTAAACGTTCTCCTGCATGGCTATACACAACTAAAGCTTAAGGGGAAAGTTGTGGTGCTCTGGCTCATCGGATTAAGCATAAGAAGTGCCTGCCTTTGGGCAAGTGCAGTTTGAAGTGACAGCTAAGAGGTGGCTGGGAAATATGTGTTAATGTATTGGTCAGTTAATGTTGGCCAGCACATAAGAGAAAGGGTCAGAGTGATGTTACCGAAGCGTTTACAGTGAACAAGAATTCCATGTAACTGCAACAGTCTTTTGAAAACGTACCACGGGCAGGTGAGGAATGGATGATGGTTGGAGCTGGGAGCTATGTTCATCCTGGCTCCCCACAACAATGGTGACATCAATAAAGCTCTGTGGGGTAATGGCGATGACAGGCGTTAGAGAAGCGAACGTTCCTAAGAGCTAGAACAATCAAACATACTGGAAATGGCAAGTGATGAGGGTTTCCGAGTAAAGAACCTTGGGATGTTCTCAAAACGTCAGTGTTGGGAATGAATCGCAATGAGGAAGTACGGTTTTACGATTGGACCGTCAGCGTATTGGGAATTTAACGTGAATCGTATCACGTAAGGGCACTGCTTGACTGCGGTGAGTCCCGAATTACTGTAATGATGTGGATTTTGTTTTTTTCTGGTAACACAAGTTGTGCAGCTATCGTGTTGGCGTCATTGAGGTACTGTTAAAGTATATGTTCACTATAAAGAGTTGGAGGACATCTTGTAAGTGATTTCAACCCGGCACTCCACCTAAGTCAATGTCTAGCGTGTGATGCACAGCTGGAACCCTTAATTATTTATTTATGTCTATAAGTTCTTTTGTTTCTGAATGATGTACCCTTATATCACGCCCCTCTCTTTGAATCCCCCCCGGTCACACTGAACCAGGAAGCAGGCTGTTTTGCGAAAGTTAAAAGATTTATTTTATGGATTTGCACAATATATATCACACTATTTAATATTTATACAAGGATCACCAATGGGGTGATGTTACAATCAACAATCTCTTTAATCAGAAGGAGTATGGATAGGAAAAATAATGCAGCATGGAATAATACTTTGTGTGGGTTCAGTCAAATGCAATGTCACTCTTCCCCCTGCACACTACTCAACCCCCCCTCCAATATGCAAGATAAAGAGATGGAAGGAGAAAAAACAGGTTTCAGGAATACAAACTCAACAAATACAGCATTAATTCCAATTTCCCCCAGCAAACTCAGAGAGGAATAGGAATGATTGCAAACGGGTCAAATGCTTTTGAATGTGGCTTTGAATGAATGGTTAAAAACACAGAAAAATGGATGTAATTCACTAAATTGGATTCGAAACTAGTGGGAGCCGCTTTGTATGGTATATGATAAACACTAGCAATGATTATTGATTAAATAGCAGATGGAAAACTTAATTCTGAGGTCGGATGCAAAGAACAGCTGTTTTACATGTGATGAAATTGAGCCAAATGAAAAATTTGCGGCAATCTTTACCGTGTGTGGGAAGCACGATTGCGGAAAAACAATAAGGAGTTGGAATGCTGTTTTGGGTTTGTTGGAAAGCTGAGGATGTTAGCTTCAATTTGACACTTACATTTTTAGTAGAGGTCAGTTTTTCTCAGAAAGAGTCAAAATTTGCAAATGAAAGATGAACATTACAAACAGGATTTTCTTTACACTAGGGAGTCTATGAAGCCACAAGCTACATGACAGCTCTGCCACCAATCTAGCGCCGTCTCCGAATGGTTTCTACCTGCCGAGATGCTTGTCTTTCTTCAGCAAATATATTAGCGCAAATATGATATTATCACTACCATTACCAAAGTACTATAGGGATGAGAGAAAGATTCAGGGAAGACAAAAGATTTTCTACAATGCAGTTCTGGATATGATAGAAGGGTTTGGATAGGATTACTTATGAATAAGATACTTGCTATGGACGATTCTATGCTATAGATACTCACTACTACTGTTTGGAATGGGCCCGTCAGGGATCTGGTCAAAGATTCTGGACTGGAATTCTGCTAACCCACCGGACGGAATTCAGGGCGCTCGGGTTCTGCACTCAGCACGGCACTCTGGACACTGCACGGCACTCTGGACTGGATCTGACGGGTTGGTTCTAGTTCAGAGCTACCTGGTTACAGCTCTGCTCTACTCGTTTGGATCTCTGGATTCTAGCAAGAATTCTTAGCAAGAAAGCAGAACAGCACAGCCAGGCTGTTCTTTTAGGTTTTTTCCCCTTGGAGGTCTGGGGTAAAATCTGGTTTCAGGATTTTAAAGGCCAAGCTGAGAAGGATTCAGCTTTGGAATTGGGCCTCTCTGCTTTCAAAGTTCTGGAGTCTTTGATATGGATTTAAGTGCTCCGCCAGCAATCAGTTGATGGGTGAATGTGTGTGTATTTCTAGGTCCTCAGCTGTCTCTATGTATGTATTTCCCAAAGGGGTGGGTAGGCTGAATTATACTAGGCACACCCTCTAGGAATCCTATTGGTTAGGGTCTGTCCTCTCCCTGATTTGATAAGGAAATCTGGTGTCATGATGATGCTGCATTTTACAATCCAGGGAGAACCTCCCCTTTGTATCTGCACAGTAAATCTATTTTTCATATCAAGCATATTTACAAGATTACCAACTTGCTCGCAATAACATATTTACATCACAGATTTAGTGGAGCAAGTATTCCTCCGAGTCCCATCTCGGTGAGAGCTTTAGTTCAGATTTGACAGTTTTTTGCGCTTTTTGTCGGGTACCCAATGTCGGATTTATCCACCTTTTTATACATATATGCGCATGACATCTGGGCATAATCCTGTGAAGTTTCATATTTCTAGCATCATCACAATTGCTACAAAACCACAATTTCTGTAGTCATGTCCCTGAACATAGCATAGAGTTCTGAGTAGTTTCAAAAGGTGACTGGAACTTTCATGTTAACAACACTATATTTTACAGATTTTTACAATGTTGCACAGTCCTCTGTGAGTCTTTTTCAAACATATACTTTCTTGTGGTTTAAGCATACACATATCTGTCTGGCCCGCCCCCAAAATTTTGCTGGGCCAAGAGCAATCCAGGCCTCTCTTCCTGCTGGCAGGAGTTTCTGTTGACACTTGAATTTGCATACCCTTTCAATCCAGGAAGTCTATTGTCTATCCCCAGAGCAGCAGAGCAAAATCTCCTCCCCTTTCATAAGCATCTGACTGAGAGTTCCTGGGGCAGAGGGCAAAAGGAAGGCAACTTTTGTTTGGGGCACGGTGTGGAATTTGTCTTTGAAGTTCTGTGGCTGGCATCAGTTCACTTTAAAACCCAACTTGTTTAAATTTATCTTTGATAAAATAAGCTTACATTTTCAAAAATAGACACACAGAGCTCTAATTCCAGTCTTTTTACAACATAGAAATTGAATAGTGGCAACCTATATTGCTTTTGATGGCAAGTCACTTCATTTCAACAATTTGATTTTAATGCACAAGTTTAACTTCTAATGCACTTAACTGACATCTTTCATACAGGCGGCCCACGTTACTGCGCCCATATTCTGACAGATTTCCACAAACAAGCACACTTTTTAATGTGGATATTCTATGATGAATTCTGCTTCTCCTGACATTCTGTGCTAATGTGTATTCTTTAAATAAGTGACGGGTAACACCCAGCAAGGATGTTGGATCTTTCCTGATATTTTGCAATTCAACAGCCAAGGAAAAACGGATTTTAGAACGCTTCTGGGTTTCCTTGCAATGAAGCACTGACTTTTCAGGTATTTTCCATTTTACTCTGTGAGCAGCCCAATGCCAGGTTTTGGCAGTGTGGTCTCCTGTTCCATCACTGCCACAGGCAAAGAAGATTGGCATCCATTTTTCCGGTTTCACTGCGCAGTTCTTCAGAGGTTTTAGCGCACACAGGGCTTTTTGTGGCCATTTTATTGGTTCTGGTGAAAGCAGCACACAGTGATGTCGCAGGGCAGAGCCTAGTGGGTCAATACATCCCACAACCTGGCAAGTGATGGGGTTAGTCCCTGTACCAACCATGAACATGTTGGTGCAAGGTTCATTATTCTGTGTTGGAGAAGTGCCATACTGAACAAGTTAGCTATAGTCTTGAGAGGCCCGAAAATTTCGAGAGCTATATGCAAAATGTCATTGTGTATTGTTGAGTTTGGACTACTTGGTCCCAGAGTGTGGGACATTGTTGAGAGTCTGTGACAATGTGGGTGTCACGATACCCATCAAGTCCCCGGGGAAGGTCCCAGCAACCCCTTATAGGGGCCCTTTGGACAGTGTCCTGGCGCCTATGGCGCCAGGCTCATAGAAAACGTCAGTCCTGGCACCATAGGCGCCAGGCTCATTATGAAAGTGTTTGGGTGCACTTACCTGATGCAGACCATGCTGCAGAACCCCGGACTCCTTGAGGCCTGAAAGGAACTACTTTACCTGTGGGACTCATTTACCACCCGGGCGTGGTCGGGGAAGGATACATACCTGATTGGAGGAAGGACACATTCTAGGAACTTCTTCCAAGGCTATTTAAACCACACCCGATCAGCCACACGTGCTTCGCGTTGTTCTGCATCTAGCAGCTGGACGCTCACTGTGTCTGCTCCTGCATCCTGACTTCTGCCACGCCTGCCAGCATCCTGAATCGCCTGCAAAGGAAGGGAACAAGAGAACAGAAGAAGGAAAAGGCCTTACCTGCTAAATCTGCATCCCGGAGACATTTCGCCGACGATCCTGAAAAGGAAGACATTTATTTTTAAAAACACATCACATCGATCGCTGCAGCGCCTCATTCTACTCATCTTACAGGGCGCTTCCATGTTCTGCAGCGACCATCCGGATTCACAGTCGCGCCCCAGCGCCTAGGGAGAAAAAGACAATAACGAAGGTGAGAGAAAGAAGGGAAAAGGGAAGCTAAATCTCCATGTTAAGACTTACCTGCTGGGTCATTCCCTTTTCGTTTCGGGTCCGCGCCGCATCCAGGCATTTTCGGACCCCAGCCCCTAAGGGGAAAAAGACATCAGCGTTAATGAGCGAATGAAAAGACATTACCAAGACGCTCATTAAAGACTTACCTGATTTCCACAAGGATTTCACCTCTCATCTCGGGTCGGTGTCTGTTCCCCGGCATTCCGTACCACGGCCCCTATGGGGAAAAAGACACTAGCATTAGAACATTAATGCATGGACACAAGGGGAACCACTTATCAAAAACTTACCTGTAAGCCAAGCAAGTTTGGTTCTCACCAATCTGAAAATCCAGTGAAGTAACTGGATACCAACGCGCCCCTGCATTGGTAAGCAGGATGGAGAGCTCGTCCTTCCAGACCCTAAGGTGAGATGCTACGGGGAAGCACAGAAGGGTTTTGAGGAGGGTGAGAGGAGTAAGTGGGAGGCCGATTGCATTACCCCGCAGACAGTTAACCCCCTATTTTCACCTACAGAAGGATACTTCTGCGAGTCAGACAAGCCAGATTTGGGGCCCGGTCCAGTCCGTCTCCCGACCCCTGCGCATCACCTTAGACGAGGTCACAACAGCGCGAACCAGGCCAGCGCCTCCGTGGGAGTCAGGTGAGCGTTACAGAACGCAAAGCCTTCCTACAAATTCCCACCCAGGCGCTATGGAAACTTCTGAGACTGATCAGTTGGCCCAATTACTGGGGAATTACGGGCCGAAGTACATGCCGCTCGTCAAGAGACTAATGCCCTCAAGAGGGAATTAATAATATCAAAGGAAAGAACTGATGACCTGGCCAGACAGCTTTTGCAAAGTCAAGCTGGACAAACTCCTCTACCCGGTTCCGGAGGGAACCCCGCTCCTGTGGTTCCCAGTAACCCTGTGCATATTAATCTACCTGGAAACATGCCGCTGGCCCCACACGAACGCTTTGCTGGGGACCCCAAACGATTCGCCGTATTCATGAATCAGTGTCGTTTGCACTTCCTATGCAGGCCTGGGGCCTTCCCTAATGATCAGACCAAAGTAGCCTTTGTATTGTCATATCTCAGCGGCTGCGCTGTCTATTGGTCAGTTCCACTGGTTACTCAGGATGATCAGATTCTCCATGATTTTCAAGGATTTCAAGCAAGCATGGAAAGGTTATTTGCTCGACACTCTCAGGGGCAGGCTCTGGATGATGAACTTCTATCCCTGCAACAGGGCAATCAAGATCTCCTATCCTACATTGCAACCTTTAATAGACTAATTGTAGAAACTGGGTGGCCAGAGGATAAGAGAATCACGTTATTTTATCGAGGTTTACGTGGAGAACATAAAGATGTCCTGGCCCAAGTTGTAAATCCGCCCCGAGAATGCACAGAATATATAGACTTAGTGGTCCAATTGAATCACAGACTCCAGAACAGAAAAGCAGATCAGTCCAGGTTTGAGACCCGGGTGTTGGTCAAGACCCACGCTAACCCCAAGAGAGTTGATGTCTCAGAGCCTATGCAAATTGGTGGGGTTAAAGGACCTTTAACTCAAAAGGAACGTGAAAGGAGGCGGCAATTAAAGTTATGTCTTTATTGTGGGAACTCTGGACACTTTCTATGAGATTGCCCGGCAAAACCGCCCCGAAAGGCGGTAGGGGCCGCTGATAAAAACCTTGAAGACTCTGTTTCGGGAAACGACTCAGCCCGACAAGCGTAGGGGTCCGCTTGCCGAGCTTGAAAACTAACTCTCAGACCTCGCAATTCTTAGTGCCAATGGTTCTCGTAGATCCAGAACAGCCTAAGCAGTTGCATGCAATAAGGGCATACATCGATAGCGGGGCTATTGGAAATTATGTGGACCGTGAGTTGGTCTCCAGGATTAACCTCCCTCTCCGTCCTAAAACCAGCAAAGACGTCATCACCACAGTAGATGGAACTGAAATTGCCTCTGGACCGGTAACGCATTCCACTACTGAGGTGACTCTTATTGGTCCCGACGGCCATCGGGAGGCAGTTGTGTTTGATGTAATCAAGGCCCCACAGTTTCAGGTTATTCTTGGAATTCCTTGGTTAGAGACACATAATCCTCAAATTGATTGGCGAGCTAAGAGAATAACCTTCCCGGATTGTGCACAAACCTGTTATCCAGAAAACCTGAAGATTAATCTAGCATCTGTAACCTCTGCCTCCATGCAATTGCCTCCGGAATACCAAGACTTTCAGGACGTCTTCCAAAAGGAACAGGCCAACACATTACCTCCTCATCGATCGTACGATTGCCAAATCGATCTGGTGCCCGGTGCACAGCCCCCTTGTAGCAGGATTTATGCCCTTACCGAACCTGGGAACCTGCATCTGAGACAATATTTGGATCAATACCTCACCAATGGTTTTATTCGCCCGTCAAAGTCCCCGGCATCCTCGGCTTTGTTCTTCGTGCCTAAAAAGGAAGGCGACCTCAGAACTTGTATCGATTACCGCGCATTGAATCAGATAACGGTTAAAAACCGTTATCCTCTGCCTCTGATCCCTGAACTCCTTGACCAGGTAAAGGACGCTTGCATATACACCAAGTTAGACCTCCGGGGGGCATATCATCTGGTGCGAGTAAAAGAAGGCGACAAATGGAAAACGGCCTTCCGTACTAAGTATGGATTATTTGAATACCAGGTAATGCCCTTCGGGTTGTGCAATGCGCCTGCTGCCTTCCAATTCTTCATGAATGATGTCCTTCGGGAACTCATCGATGTTTGTGTTGTCGTCTATATCGATGACATTCTAGTGTACTCTTCTTCGGAATCTGATCACAGAAAACACGTTAGGGCAGTTCTGGAAAAACTGCGCCAAGACAAACTATTTGCTAAACTGGAGAAATGTGTTTTCCATACCACAGAAGTTGAGTTTCTCGGTTTCATCCTGACACCCAAAGGAGTCCGAATGGACTCAAGAAAAGTGGATGCCATCCTCAAATGGCCATCACCTAGCTCTGTAAAACGGGTTCAAAGCATGCTCGGCTTTGCCAATTTCTATCGCAGGTTTATCCCGGAATTTTCATGCATAGTACAACCCATTACTGCACTCTTGAGGAAAAATAAACGTTTTGAATGGTCTGAAGAAGTCGAGCAGGCCTTCCAGGATTTAAAAGCTAAGTTTACCTCGGCACCTATATTGAAACACCCACGTCCAGATCTCCCGTATGTCGTCGAAACTGACGCATCCAGCCTAGCCATGGGAGCAGTTCTGTCTCAAAGAGATCCCGAAACCAACCAACTGCATCCCGTAGCATTTTGGTCCAGAAAATTCTCGGCACCAGAGATTAATTATGCAATCACTGACAAAGAACTGTTAGCCATAAAGTCCGCTTTTAAAGCCTGGCGGAATTACCTGCTTGGCGCTCGACATACCATCACAGTGATCACTGACCACCGGAATTTACAGTATTTGAAAACCGCCAAGGCTCAGTCATCACGGCAGCTCCGACGGGCTTTGTTTTTCGCTGAATTTGATTTCGTGATTACCTATCGACCTGGCTGCAAGAACGGCAAAGCAGGCGCCTTATCCCGAATTGGAATGGGAGAACCTGATACAAACTCAGAACCAGTACCAATAATTCCCGAACAGAGAATTCTAGGCATGACTTCGTTACAGACGCTTGAAGACATTCAAGTCAGAGTGAAACAACTCCTGGACCCTACAGTCCTACAAGATTGGATACAAAAGGGATCAGACTTTACCATAGATAATGGTTTACTTAATTACCAAGGACGCTTATTCCTGCCACACAAGTATTTACACGAGCTAGTTATTTCCGGTTATCATGATACATTAATAGAGGGACACCCCGGTATTGCCAAGACAATGGAAAAGGTGAAAAGACAATTCTGGTGGCCCTCTTGGCGAAAAGATGTTAAATCTTTTGTGATGTCCTGTGGTGTTTGCGCCCAAAATAAAGGTCAAAAGAAAAGACCAGCCGGTCTCCTCCAACCTCTAGACGTACCGCCAGCACCCTGGCACACCCTATCAATGGATTTTATTACGGACCTGCCTCCTTGTTCGGGATACAATACCATTCTGGTAATTGTGGATTTGTTTTCCAAAATGGCCCACTTCATTCCTTTGAAAGGTTTACCTTCAGCTTCTGTCCTAGCCAAAGAATTCCTCGAAAATATTGTTCGGCTACATGGATTCCCATCTATACTAATCTCTGACCGGGGAAGCCAATTCATTTCCCACTTCTGGCGCAAATGTTGTCAAATGGCACAAATCGACGTAAGATTATCGACCAGTCACCACCCTCAGACCGATGGTCAGACAGAGGACAAATCAGACCCTTGAGCAGTACTTACGGTGTATGTTACAGCAATCTGAAAGCAACTGGAAAGACATTCTTTGGATAGCCGAATACGCATATAATAATTCGGTACACTCTGGAACTGGCCATAGTCCTTTTTATACCTTGTTTGGACATCACCCTCGAACCTCAAACCTCGACTCACCTCAGAACCTCGGAGTGCCCGCAGTAGAACATCTGCATTCTACCATTACCCGAGCCTTCAAAGAGGCAACCACGCATTTACAACAAGCCAAGAGAAAATACAAGGAGAATGCTGACCTACATCGGAGTGAAGCACCTCCGTATCAGATTGGGGATCAAGTGTGGTTAGCTACCAGACATTTACCGCTCAAAGGGCCCCGAACTTTTAACCCAAAATATCTGGGACCTTATTCTATTACGGCAATAATTAACCCAGTAGCGGTTAAACTTGATTTACCAGCTAATATGCAAATTCACCCTGTTTTTCATGTGTCACTTCTGAAACCAGTGGTACCCGGAACCCGACTACTCAAACATCCAGAACCTATTCAAATAGATGGGGAACCCGAATTCGAAGTGAGGAACATTTTAGATTCAAAAATGTTTAGGTCAAAGCTTTTCTACCTAATTGATTGGAAGGGGTACGGACCTCAGGAGAGGTCGTGGGAACCCAGTGACCCTGTGCATGCACCTCGATTAGTCATGAAATTCCACCGACTCTTCCCAGACAAACCAAAAGCCCCAGAGGGAACAATCTTGGGAGGGGCCTTGGGGGGGAGTGCTGTCACGATGCCCGCTCCTGGGGAGCCGGCTCAGGCCCTGCGTCCCCGAAAGCGACATCAAGTCCCCGGGGAAGGTCCCAGCAACCCCTTATAGGAGCCCTTTGGACAGTGTCCTGGCGCCTATGG
Source organism: Ambystoma mexicanum (assembly GCF_040938575.1). Taxonomy (NCBI): domain Eukaryota; kingdom Metazoa; phylum Chordata; class Amphibia; order Caudata; family Ambystomatidae; genus Ambystoma; species Ambystoma mexicanum. The sequence goes on along the minus strand of NC_090924.1, from coordinate 1,008,104,966 downwards.
CGCCAGGCTCATAGAAAACGTCAGTCCTGGCGCCATACCTGATGCAGACCATGCTGCAGAACCCCAGCCTCCTTGAGGCCTGAAAGGAACTACTTTACCTGTGGGACTCATTTACCACCTGGGCGTGGTCGGGGAAGGATACATACCTGATTGGAGGAAGGACACATTCTAGGAACTTCTTCCAAGGCTATTTAAACCACACCCGATCAGCCACACGTGCTTCGCGTTGTTCTGCATCTAGCAGCTGGACGCTCACCGTGTCTGCTCCTGCATCCTGACTTCTGCCACGCCTGCCAGCATCCTGAATCGCCTGCAAAGGAAGGGAACAAGAGAACAGAAGAAGGAAAAGGCCTTACCTGCTAAATCTGCATCCCGGAGACATTTCGCCGACGATCTTGAAAAGGAAGACATTTATTTTTAAAAGCACATCACATCGATCGCTGCAGCGCCTCATTCTACTCATCTTACAGGGCGCTTCCATGTTCTGCAGCGACCATCCGGATTCACAGTCGCGCCCCAGCACCTAGGGAGAAAAAGACAATAACGAAGGTGAGAGAAAGAAGGGAAAAGGGAAGCTAAATCTCCATGTTAAGACTTACCTGCTGGATCATTCCCTTTTCGTTTCGGGTCCGCGCCGCATCCAGGCATTTTCGGACCCCGGCCCTTAAGGGGAAAAAGACATCAGCGTTAATGAGCGAATGAAAAGACATTACCAAGATGCTCATTAAAGACTTACGTGATTTCCACAAGGATTTCACCTCTCATCTCGGGTCGGTGCCTGTTCCCCGGCATTCCGTACCCCGGCCCCTATGGGGAAAAAGACACTAGCATTAGAACATTAATGCATGGACACAAGGGGAACCACTTATCAAAAACTTACCTGGAAGCCAAGCAAGTTTGGTTCCCACCAATCCGAAAATCCAGTGAAGTAACTGGATACCAACGCGCCCCTGCGTTGGTAAGCAGGATGGAGAGCTCGTCCTTCCAGACCCTAAGGTGAGACGCTATGGGGAAGCACAGAAGGGTTTTGAGGAGGGTGAGAGGGGTAAGTGGTAGGCCGATTGCATTACCCCGCAGACAGTTAACCCCCTATTTTCACCTACAGAAGGATACTTCTGCGAGTCAGACAAGCCAGATTTGGGGCCCGGTCCAGTCCGTCTCCCGACCCCTGCGCATCACCTTAGACGAGGTCACAACAGCGCAAACCAGGCCAGCGCCTCCGTGGGAGTCAGGTGAGCGTTACAGTGGGTTGATGATTTCAATAACTGTATATGATGTGGTCTCATGGAGTTGAGTGTTGAACTGGTTAGATAATGTAATGATTTTCTTTCAACAGAGATATCACCATGAAAGATTTTGCAGTGGAAAAAAAATGTTGGACTCAACTGAGTGCTTAACTCTTTGTTTGCCAAATGTTTAATGCCCATATTGCCTAGGGGTGTGATGAGATGTGTGGAAGTGGTTGGTGCAAATTGGTGTGAGGGATGGAGATTCCTGGCAAACATTGCGGCATTCTTGGGGGATGTAGATACCCAGCATTAGTGGTGCCAAATAGTGGTGATGGAGAGTTCTGGCGTGGCGGGGGGACTCGCTGAGGAAAATTTGCTGATGTTTTAAACGTGAAGTTGAGATGTTATTTTGCACTATTTCTATGAACTAAATATTTTTTTGCCCACAGGAAAACCATCAAGAAGGAATTTGTTAGTTTAACATATTGGACTCAATGATGTCTAGTACTCTTGTTTGCCAAATGGATAATGCAATACATTTCCAGTGGTGGTGTTGAGATGAGTGGAAATGGTTGGTGCATATCGGTGGGGGATGGAGATTCCCGGCATTAGTGGTGCCAAATATTGTGGTGTGGTGGGGATGAAGATTCCCGGCATTAGTGCTGCCAAATATTGTGGTGTGGTGGGGGATGGAGATTCCCAGCATTAGCGGTGCCAGATATTGTGTGTGGGGGATGGAGATTCCCAGCATTAGTGGTGCCAAATATTGTGGTGTGGTGGGGATGAAGATTCCCGGCATTAGTGGTGTCAAATATTGTGGTGTGGTGGGGTATGGAGATTCCCGGCATTAGTAGTGCCAGATATTGGTGGGGGATGAGATTCCCAGCATTAGTGCTGCCAAACATTGTGTGGGGGGATAGAGATTCCCGGCATTTGTTGTGCCAAAGTGTGTAGGGTATGTAGATTCCCGGCATGTTAGGTGCCATTTGAGGGGGAAGTGGTAATCTGGCTTTAGGCCGCTAGTGGGGTTAGGAACCCTGAATGGTGGATGGAGGAGGATGGTTGTGTGTGTATGCTTGGGTGGTTTTGGTTGTGTTGGATTGTGGGCTGGTTCCCTGGTTTTGTGTTCTGTAGTTGGTTGGCTATAGAATAGTTGTATGTCTTGGGGGGGTGTGCTATGTGTCAGCAGTTTAAAGTTCAGAGGGAACTGAGCTCTTTGCTCAGAGCGTTTTGTCTTGGCAGAAGGGCTTTTGGAAGGATAGTTAATTGCTTTGGTTAGTGGAGTTTTTCCTTCTGTTCTCTCCCCTGTTTGTTTCTCGTTATATAAGGGGGCAGGTGTGTTGTGTTTTACACTTGGCTTTCCTTTCCCTGTGTCTGTATGTATTGAGGTTAATCTGAATATGGAAGGTTGTGATGCAAGACTCCTGGAGATTCCGCCTAGTGTCAGTTGGGATCTGGAGCTTGAGTGAGTGGGGCACCAGTGGATGTCTCTCTAAGGATGAACTTAACCTACCTGAAGTATACCTGTTTCCTTGATGTACCCACCTGCTGTCCATGTGGATTTGTGAACCTAATAAACTTGTGTTTAACCACAAGAGCTTCAGTGCAGTCTGTACCACAAAAGGTTAAACTCAACAGCCGTCTTCAGGATTAAGATCTATCTGTTGAATACATATTGTGCACTGTAGATTAAAAGTGGCATGTTTTTTTATAAATATTTATACATACAGGGGCCGGGAGGATAGCTTAGGGGCAACACAAGTGTCTTGTAAGCAAGACAAGGTGAAGCAACAGAGGTTCGAATCGCAGTTCCACACTTAGACACTCCGGGTTTAGGCACACAGGTTAAGTAAGTAAAGGTGTAAAAGCATCTCTCTGTGTAATAATAATTGGTGAAAACTGATGGGCGCTTCAGAATTAAAGACTATCTGTCGATTACATGTTGTGTGCTGCACGTTGTGCGCTGTATATCAAAAGGCAGTATCTTTTTAATAAATATTTATTTATTTAAAAATACTCTTTTACACATTTATTGATCTTCTTTGTAACCTAATTTGTGGGGTGCCTTTATATAGAGCTCAAAACCCCTGCACGACCCACTATGTACCACCCGCCTCATAAACTGCATAGTATCCGTACAGGTGATAACATGGCCAATGGCGCAGAGCTGTTCAGACCATTAGGAACACCCCACCATCGTTTAACCGCATTGATGGGGGGCACAGTCCTAACATATGTATTAGGGCAATTAAAAGTCCTTTGATCCCCCAAAAATATTTGTATTTAAAAAGGAAATTAAATTATCATTAATATTTGAAAAAGAAATACCAAATTAATTGATGTTTTATACATTTTTTGATTAAAAAATAAATTAAAAAGGGGTGGGGAATCATGGCTTTGGGGTGAACCCCGAGGGATCACATGTCATTTAGATGAAAGGTATCCTTATATACTGCTAACACTTGAGCAATTCATTAATTGGTCCATGTCTATGAACTACTATGGTCTTTTGAATGTGAAAAGTAGCACTGCTGGAAATAATGTTAATTAATACACATAAATAATGGGACAGACAAAGAGTACCATAGACTAATATTGTGTTAATGATAGCTTATCTAAAAAGGTAAAAAGCGTAAACCTATGCGTTTTTATCATTACAGTGATCATGCAGTGTTGGTTATGAGGTTGTCAACTGCTCCAGGATAAGTAAAGAATTGCTTAATGAAACAGATATCTAGAAACATTGTGGGTAATCTAATTATTTGCAATGGAAACAATGTACACAAAATGAATACACATATACTAACAGACTGTAAACATTTAATGGAGGCAGTTGGTCTTTCCATTGATGATTTAAATGGGTCAATTGTTTGGCTTCCTTCTTTGAAAAAGCGAATAATATGCAAGTCCATTTTAGTAAAACTGCAAAGCCTTATGATGCTAAGACCACTGGGGAAAAAGAGAATCCTATGTCGTATTATATGTCTTAGTAATAAGAACCATGGTTTCACTAGCTCAGTTAGATCTGCCAATTTCAGTAAAGCTAAAACAAAGTATAAAAATTGGTTATGCTGTCATAACTTGGCAGCCCAAACAGCAGGCTGGGAGTTAATGCTTAGAGTGCTTAAATCAAATGATACAAAGGGGGTTTGGCATCTGATCAAAATTGTAAACAAGGTGAAGCTAAGATGGAAATAAATCCAATTACTGGGAGTACTTGGGCTACGTATATCGTATTATTGCAAAGACGAAAGAGCTGTGTATGTAGAGCGAAAGAGCTGTGTATGTAGAGCGAAAGAGCTGTGTATGTAGAGCGAAAGAGCTGTGTATGTAGAGCGAAAGAGCTGTGTATCAAGGGCGAGTTTACACTCTTCAGATTAAAAATTTACAGAAGAAGATATGAATGAAACAATCAAAAAAATAAAACCCTTAAGGGCACCCGGCCCTCATGGACCTGGCTAATTTTATTATTAAAAGTAATCCAGATTTAAGGGCAAACAGACTGAGTGACGTATTAAAAAAAAATACACAGGTTAGCAGTTTTCCTACTTCGTGAAAAATTCTCTTATTAATCCAATTTATAAAAAGGAGATAGTGCTTGACCTTCTAATTAATGTACATTAGAAATGTCAGATTCATCGAGAAAAACTTAAGTCAATTTATTATTGGCATCATTAATTAAATGGGCTTGGGATAAAAACATATTGCATAGGTTTCAAACAGGATTTGGCGCTGCCAGTGATACCGGCCATAATATACCATCTCGATTGCTATTTATTCACTTTCGTTTTTTACACAACTGCGTTTGACAATTTGAACCACAATCTTCTTTAACAGAAAGTATATAAGTGGGCTAAATCGTTGGGTCTGCTTCATTTCATGCTACAACTTTATACTAACACAACGATAAATGAAAGGCTGAATTTTGCAGGTGAATATCATTTTTTGTTGTTGTATAAATGTAGTTTTCAAACAGGGGTCGGTGCTCGGACGTCTGTTTTTTTACCTTTGTATTGCAGATATGTATGAACCTATTGTGTATGCTAACAATTTCCGTCCTAAAATGGATACGGTTCCTGTGCAGTATATCGGATACACCGATGCTGTAGTCATTTTAGATAAGATCCCTATTGGCCTTCAGCGTTCCATTCAGTATTGTCACTTTACTCTCGCAAAGGTTATGTCGTTTGGAGTTCCACGTAATGTAAGATTAAAAACCTAGGGCATTAATGATTCAATAATAGAACAAGTGGAATTGTTTAAATATCTAGGGGCAATTGTCAGCAGCAAAATATCAGACCTAACCCTGCAGAACTATGTATCTATCAAAGCAATAGATACATTTACAGTATTGAGGAATCTTACAAAACATATTGGAGGTTACTCTGTTGAAGGCTTACTAAAAGCATATATTGCGATGATGGTGGGGGTGAAGTAGGGTGGGTTGATGGTAGAGTGAGGTGGGGTTAGGAATGTGGTATGGGTAGAAAGGGGAGAGGCAGGTATAGAGAAGGGAGGGGTAGTGGTAGACTAAATAGGGGAAGAGTGCAGTGTGTTGGGGCTAAGTTCAGTGGGAAGTGGGTAGGGTTAGAGTGGGTTGAGGTGGGGTAGAATGGGTCAGGTGCATTGAGATGTGGTCAGTGAACAGTGGTGTCAAGGAGGGGTAGACTAGTGGTGTAGAGTTGAGTAATAAGAGTGGGGTAGAGTATTGGGGTATGGTAGAGTAGTGGGTAAAAGCATTGGGCACAGTAGTGGGTGGGGTTCGAGTACTAGAAGTATAGAGGGTGGGAGTAGTGTGGGGGGTGAGATAGGATAGAGTGGGCTAGGCATAGTGGGGTAGAGTGTGGTGAGAGGGGAATAGAGGGGATTGGGTAATGTAGTAGTGTTGGGTAGAGTGGTAGGGAGGGGTAGAGTAATCAAGTGGGGTAGAGGTGGGGACAGAGTAGGGTAGGTAGGCATAGATTGGGAATTAAAGAGGGCTGGGGTGCAGGGATAAAGTAGGTTGGGGTGGGGTAGAGTCAGGGTTGGGGATAGTGGGTGGTGGGCTAGAAGTAGAGTGACTGGGTAATGTCGATAGGGTAGAGAGGGTAGAGGAGTGGGGTAGATTGGTGAATGTGTTACAGAGGTGGGTGGGTTAGAATAGCATGAGGGGTAGAGTAGTGGGTTAGCAAAGCATACTGCGGTGGGGTAGATAGATGGGGACGAATGGTGGGGTATAGGAGTAGGTTGGGGTAGATTAGTGGGAGTTGAGTGTGGTGGGGTGGGGTAGAGTATGTGGGGAAGGGTAGAGTAGGTGGGGAAGTGTGGGATACAGAGGCTGAGGTGGGGTATTGTGGGGTGAGGTGAGGTAGAGTGGTTGGGCTGATGGGTCGGATAGGTTAGTAGGGCAGGATAAAGTGGTCATATAGTGGTGTGGGGTGGAATAGTGGGGTGGGATAGATTAGTGGGGAAGGTTGGTGGGGAGAGTGGGGCGGGGGTAGGGTGGGTAGGTGTAGTGGAAGAGTGGGTCAGTGGTATGAGTGTGGGATGGTGGTAAAGTGAGGTAGCGGCCAAGTGGGATAGGTGAAGAGTGGGGCGGGTTTGAGTGCAGAGTGGGTGGGGAAATGGTATAGTGGGGTTAGGTGGAGGTATATTGTGGGTGGTAGCTTGTGTGGGGTAGATGGGGTGATGGTAGAGTAGGGTGGGGTAAAGTCGAAGAGTCTGGGTAGGGTGGGTGTATGGGGAAAAGTTGGGTTAAGTAGCATGGGTGGGGATTGATAAGGATGTCAAAGTGTTATTAGTGAGTAGAGAGTGGCTCTTGGGTATGGAGGAGTGTGGTAGAGTGGGTGAGGACTAGAGAGGTGGGGACTAGAGAGGTGAGGTTGAGCAAAGGAGGGTAGAGAGTGGTGGCTGGGGTGGAGTGGGGTAGCGGTAGATTGGGGAAGGGATAGAATGGGATGGGGTAGAGTAGGGTGGGGGTAGGTGGTACCGTGGAATAGGATTAACAGTAAGAGTAAGTCATTTATAACACACCTGTACACAAGTGTTTAGAGTAGTATGGTGGTAGGCATAGTATGTGGTGGTTAGGAGTATACTGGGGTGTGGTGGGGTAGAGTGGGTGGCTATAGAGTGGGTGGGGAGAGGGTGAGATGAGCAAGAGTGGGGCGACCTATGGGTATATTTGGGTGGTATGTGCTAGGGGTAAAGTGAGATTGGGGTAAGGAGGAAGTGGGAAGTGAGCAGGTGTAGAGTGGGATATGTTATCAAGGAGTAAAGTTGGGGGATAGTGGGGGTGAGCTGGTAGAGTGGGGTGGTTTAAAATGTGTGGGGTAAAGTGGTGTGGGGTAGAGGTGATTGGGAATAGCATTATCGTAGGGTGAGGCGAGAGTATGGGATGAGGTAGGGTGAGTGGTGGTAGAATGGGGTGGGAGTGTGGGCAGAGGTGCTGGTGTGGGGGTGGAGTAGGCTGGGGTGGGATACAGTGGGATGGGGTAGAGTGTGTGGGGGTACAGTGTGGTAGAGTGGGGTAGTGTAGGATTGTGGGATGGCATGGAGTTGTGGGGCGAGGGTATAATGGTGTAGGGGTAGAGTGGGGTCTATTAAAGTATTGTGGGGTAGAATGGGTTGGAGGTGAGTATATTGGGTGATGTAAGGAGGAATGCCTGGTGGCGTGGCTCCAGATAGGATTTTGAAGTGGGAGAATTTTACTTCCTATTTTTTGAAGTTGGGAACAAAATGACTTTTTTGGGAGTAAATATGTGTAAATCCCGTTCCCAGCGTGAGTATGTTTTAGGTGAGCAAAAACATATGGGAACTCTAAAACAGATATAATTTTGTAATTCGTAGTTCTTTTGGAAAGAGTAATTCATGGCACTGCTCTGATGGTACCACCATTTGGAACATATATGTGGAACATTGTGTGTGTAATAAGGTGTAGGATCTGATGTATCCTTTGTTTCCTATTTTTTGTTGAGAGTATTTGTACACATATTTTATTTTTTGGGAGTATTTGCCTCTTTTTAGGGAATAAAAGTGACTTCTATGCTGCGTATCTGTGGGGTTGGGGTGGTGGCAGAGTGGGATGAGGCAGGATGGGGTGAGATAGCATGTGTAGGGTAGAGTTGGAGTGGGTTAGGGACAAAGTTGGGTGGGGTGAGGGTAGAGTGGCTTTGGAGTATAGTCGATAGAGGTAGAGTGGAATAGGTACGGTTAAGGTACTAGTTGGTGGGGTGAAGTACTGTGGTAGAGTGGATGGAGTAGATTAGTTGGGTGGGGTAGAGTAGCGATAATGGTTCTGGGGTAGAGTGATGAGGTGGTGAAGAGAAGCAACGTTGAGTAGTTCAGTGGGGCAGTGGGGTGAGGAAGAGTGGTAGGGTAGAATGAGGTGGGGTAGGTGGGTGTGGTTAGTTGGGATAGGGTTAGGTGAGGTACAGTAGTGAAGTTGGGTAGGGTGGTGCATTAAAATAAAGTAGTAGGGTGGGGTAGAGTGTGGTGGGCATACAGTGGGGTACAGAAAACATGGAGTGGGCCCTCGTTTTGTTGGGGCTTCGATAAGGCATAATAGTGCTCTTGGTTTAGGAGGGGTTTAAACATGCAATGACATAACCAATAGTTGTGTAGTCATGTGATCCACATTTCCCAGGAACTGTCATAATGGTACTTACCTAGCCATAAGAGTCTAAACAGTTGGATGTGCCAATGCTTGTTTTGAACAGGAATACAGTGCAAGGAGCAGATGCATGTTTCGACATACTACTTATAAACCATGTGACTGAAGGCACACTTGGTTAGCACCGTTTTATTACACAAAGAGCTGGTTTATAGCTGCAATCAATTACCCTTCAGAAGGGTGTTCAGAAAGCAGAGTGCAAACACAGGCGGAGGTGCGGGTATTGGGTGGGAATAGCTGTTAGGCAGAATTATATGCAGTACCCTTTGGGAACACTACACACAATTAGGACTACAAGTGGCAGCACAAATTCACCTTTGGTACAAGCCTGTACTACACAGTAAAGTGGTAGCAATGGCTGAGCAGCCAGACTTATCTCAAGAGCAAGTGAGCAGTATCAAATAGTTACACAAAGGACAGCAGTTACTATGATTCAAGCAAACACTGACTCAAAAGTCTCACTATTAATACACCACACCATTCCCAATAGTTGACAGACAAGTTAAGCTCACAAAATGAAGTGGGAGCAAAATGGCACTCTGTTAATTAAAAAAGGAGGGAAAGACAAAGTTAGGCAGAAAGAAGCAGTACCAGCAGGTAAGTAGTCAGGGCGATCTAGAAAGAGAAACTACAGTGATGGGATCAAGTAAAATAGGCTTAGGGCCAAAGTAAATAGGACAAAAGTCTTTTGCTCAAGATCACACAGTTCAGGGTAGACCGCGGTTAAGTCTTTGCCAAGAGTTCAGAATGAAGTTGGTTGGTAGAAAAGTTAGCTTAAAGAGAAGAGAAGGACAAGCCCTCGGATTGGCGAAAGGTTTCACACCCTTCCACCGCGGCTGGACGAAACGAACAAACCGGATGTTGAACAGTACCATAAATGGAGAAGAAGCTGTGGCTGTGGTGGACGTTCCTGGTAGTTCCAGCAGGCTAACAGTTCCTGAAGCGACTGTCGGACTGACACGAAGTAGGAAGACTGGAGGGTCCTGCACTACCCAGGGAAGAAACCAGCAGCAGAGTAAAGCAACAAATAAAAGGTGTGCTCCTTAAAACCTAAGCGGTTCCGACCTTCCTGGCTATCCGGCCCACTGTAGCTCTGTACAGCAAATTCGACCAGAAGAGGGGGTCCTGGCTTGGAGTTTGGGTGAACTGGTTGGTCCCACTAGCTCAAGGGAAGAAGATTCTTGGAAGATCCTCTCGGTCGTTGGGGTCTGAAGATTCGGACCTGCAGCAGGGGTTCACCAGCGATTCAGTCATTGTAGGGGTCCTCTTCTATCAGCTCCTCTTCGGTTCTCTCGTTCCAGTGGCAACTCTGCTCTTCCAGACCCAGAGACCTGCTTTTTATGCAGTTTTCCCCCATTCACACAGCCTGGCTGTCAATCACACAGCAGGGTGGCTATCCTGGCGGGGACAGTCACCCAGCCAATCAAACAGGAGTGCGACTTGGGTTACCAAGGGAACCCATGGCAGGGGTCCTAAAACCCCTCCCTCACATCCTGCCTACCCAGACTTTCAGGCGCCTAAAGGAGGGCTTCTGTGCAGAAGCCCGTGAAAAAAGGGTGAACAAAAGAATCAAACCTGGTTTGGCGCGTAGAGACGAACACGAGAAAGACTTTTCCAAATAGAAATGGTGACTAAACCCAGCCGGAGCAATATTAAAAACAATATGGTCAAGCGGATTTAGGTTTGAGGCTACCAGGATAGCCTAAAACAATACCATGGTTATTTAAGATAACAGTGGTAGAAAAAATAGGGTAGTTACCACTGCCACCAGCCAAGTCTTAATGGAAAGGAAGCAAAACAATACTCCAAGAGAAACAGACAAAAAGGGTTAAGTAGTAACCCTTTCCAGTACTCCATGTAAGATGGTTTGTACTGGGTCTGCAGTTTTAAAAGAGACTAGTAAAGTTAATGGCAACTTTACATGTTCTGGGGGACAGTAGTCAGCCCCATAAAATGGAGTCTGAGTGGGAAGTCTAAAAGACAACCCTGTGTCACTGCACTGAAGGCACTGTGTAACACACAGTAAAAAGATGATGCCTGTGGAGTAGGTGAGGCTCCACAGTCTATGAACACAAACATGTTAAACACACACAGCAAAACACTTGTAAGAGTGGGAAAAAGGGCTCTCACTTTTACCAGGTGAAAAAAAAAATCCTAGAAATCCAGCAAAGCTGCTGAGGGACTCTCTAGGTAAGGGAAATTAGCCATATATGAGAATTCTCCCTAACAATAGCCATAGGGACTAGTATGGCCATGGGTAGTCAGTGAGTGGGTACAATTACCAAAGAACACCCACAGGTAGGGTGTCCCTCCTCACACCCCATTGCTTTCCTGTCTTCACTCACTTACATGGCAATGCTACTCCAAGCTGCTACTGCATAGCCAAACTAAAAAAAAAACAGAGCAGCCCATGTTTTTTGTTACAGTTGCAGCAGTGCTTCTGCTTGATGGGCTTGGGGAGAAGGGAAGAGGGAAAAAGTATATCGTTTCCCTTTAATACCAGCGCTGCAGCTAAAGCAGACAAAGAACACAAGTGCATGCACCCCCCACCCCCTCCCATGAAAGCCCAGACACACTGCTTGCTTCACGTTTTAGATTGAAAGAAATAGCGTTAAAGAAACCCAACTGGATTGTGCTGCAAAATGTAACAAGAAATAACATTTAGTGGTTTAGCCAATATATGCGGCATACAAGTTGCCATACCAACCAGATATTCTGCTTCCTAGACCACTTTTACTTCTCTCTCCTCTGTGTGGCAATGGTTTCAGCCATATTTTTATGGTGATACACCAAAACCAAAAGAGACACAGGCAAATAGCCAGTCAGATTGGAAATAGATATTGCATTTATAAAGCGCTTTGGCGAAAGCGCTTTATAAATTAATAAGATGCAAAAATACAAAGATGCTGGGATACACCTACACAAATACAACAAAACAGATAGCCTGAATAGATAGGGTAAACTCATCAGGTAGACCAGCAGTAGGACATTGAGTTTCGCAGATCAATGGGCATAAACTTACAGTAAGCCATCCTTGCCAAATTTGTTCAATTTCACTTTTGTAGGAAAATACCAGCATCAGCACGATACAGCAGGCAGTAACAGAGGAGTTCTGAATGAAGAGGGATACGTGGGCAACTGAAAAACAATATACATAGGCTATCAATACAGTTTACATATCCGGTGACAGTCTGAATGTTCCTTCTGAGCTCAGACATTTCGTTTTATCATGTTTCCAATCCATTCACTACATATGCACAACTGGCTGTCTGGTAGTGGGAACCATGTCACATCATTGAGTGGAAAGCCAATCTTCCTGTGAGGACCACACCCAATCGGCAATGATAACACTAATGTGAGCCTTTACAGGTTAATTGATCGGTTTTGAATTGAATTATTTATTTTTACAAAATGGCTTATGTAATCAAAATTAAGTCATTCAAGTTTATATTCCCATTTTGATGAACTATATTATCGCCAAATACTGTCAATTCAGGCAAGTTAAAAGTGCGGTCCATTCAAACCTAAGACAAAGAGGAGCACACAAAAGTGTCACACACACACTCCTGCCAACCTTTACGCAGGCCGGACACTCCGTGCAACCCATGCATGCATACCTGTATTTCTTGGCTTCCTGTCAATCCAGTCTCCAATCAATGGCCCAAACACCAACACAGAGCCAGCTACCACTAAACCAGACACAGCTGTCAGAAGTAGGTTATGGCCGTACAGTTCAATCAGGAACACAGAGATGGCAAAATGCCACATTCGATCCCCCTGGAAAACAGAAAAGGAAGAAATAATGTAAGAAATTGGCAACTTATACAGTAAAGCAAAGTGAACAGAAATAACTCATTTCATTATATTCCAGAGTGCTAGCATAAGACTGTCTATTGCAGGATCGTTAAGATACTTAGCTTAGCTGTTTAGGGTTTTTTCCAAAATACTAATCATTGCAAACAGTTTGGCTTCATTTTTTGCGTATTTCCTTTGAATCTTGGGTTGGGTTTTGGGTCACGCCATCTCATTTACCACTTGCTTAGCATATTAAACTCCTTCAACAGGTGTCTCTTTATTGGAATGTGCACTGAGGTTAGAGCCGTCTTTTTTTATTTCTTTCCTTTGGATTTTGGGTTTGTGTGGTTGAGAGGTGAGGGCACCCCACCAACATGAAAATGATAACCTCCAGCAGAGTGCTTGATACTGCTTCTGGCCACTTGCAATGTGTTCAGACCTTTTCACATGGATGCTTTCTGTCCACACAGGATGGAAAATGTCAACAGACCCTGATTGGGGCAACAAGTAATGATGGCTGTGCTCTAAGAACAATTAAAATGCAGATATGTATGCATCTTGGGTATCACTCCTCCACTGTCCAAACCTGTTTACAGGACACTGTCTTGAAGAAAGCCTCCCAAGTATCCATTTTACTTTGTTATTGAGCTACTTCACTTTCTATATCTGTGACGCCTAAGTCATTAGTCCAGAGATGTGCACCAAGTTGAGGGAGCTGTATGGAGCTGGGAATTCCATTACAGAAATTCATCCATGGCTCATAACTGTCAGGATTTTCCTCATTTAGAAGAGAAGAGAATAATTAAGCATCAGAATGAGTGAGCTTTGTTCTATATAGTGTCACAGCTGTAGGGTGTTGTACTACATACTGCTGGAGGTGGGGTGTGGATACATGTCCACTACCCTAAGGTATTCACAGTAAAAGAATAGACTCCCAATGTGTCTTTTCACCACCTTTTTCTCTCCAAAATATCGCTCATCCCAATGCAAGTCAATGGGCATATTCAGTTGTTACAGTTTGCCTCTCAAAACCCCCACAAGCGTGCTTACTTCTGTACTCAGAGTTTCAAGCTACAGTAACATACAGCAAGATCATAAATAAATGTTAGATCACCATAGTTGATTACAAAGTGCGTTGCTTCTTGACATGTTTTCAACTTGTTATATTTAAAAAAAGATAGAATCAAAAGCTCTCGAGCTGCTAAATAGCATGTACAGATCAATATAAAGCCCCTTAAGTATTATGTGTCCGAGAGCATACATACACTTGGATGATTCTGCTATACAAGTCAAACATTTTTTAAGCGGAAGTAAATTTAAGCGTATCTGTAACACAATCCTACGACTGGATGGGGATCTAAATTGGTGAAAGTTCCCAGCTGACAAAGGAAAATCGCGAAGCTCTATGTTTGTGGCCAAAGAGGGCAAAGAGTGCATTTTTTGCATATCTAACTCCTTGGCCCTACTGCCCATCATATCCTTAATAGCTAATTTAGGATGGATTAATGAGTCAGGATTTAAAAAGGCCCCTCCATGCCTGAACAAAAATGTATTGGCAGTATTATAACATTTATATTTTTACTGCATGGTGAGGATTTCATGTCTAGGAATCCCTCTTTCACATTGTGGTTAACCGGGAAACTTGGAAGTATTTTTGACAAATAGGTTAATTAATGTACATACACCATTGATTCCATACTCAACAACCCCATCTCAGTCCTAAGGGCGCTCTCTGGCGTTACAGGGGGGAGCCCCGTTATCTTGAGCAAGAATATATTCTGGACCGCCTCCAACTGTCCGCAGTTCTGATATCCTCAAACTTCACTGCCATAGAGCACCAAAGAAGAACTTTGGCCGTATCCACTTCCAGGCACTTATCCAGTCTGTAACCTCCATACAAGCAGTCAAAACGGAGAAGCCCCTTGCGTCTAAGTGTAGCTCTCTCAAAAACCAGGCTTATTGTGTCTAGCCAATGATCCATTGCTACACAAAAGAAGTCTTAGGTACAGATAATAATCAACCTCTTTAAATGTTACCCCATTCAAGGACCACCTCAAAGGTTTATCTGGCTTACCATTAAACACTATTTTAGTCTTGGGCTTATTTCATTTCAGACTATGTTTCTCAAGGTAATTATTGGCATATTTAAACCCTTGTTGGAGCCCCTTTGGTGTTATGTTCACAATGGCAATATTATCTGCATACAGAAGTGCACTGTAACGAGTTTTATTTTGTGTATACATATCTCCTGTGGCCCCAGAGGGATCAAAATCCAACATAAATAAAATAAACAATAAAGGAGCTAACAGGCAACCCTGCTTCACCCCCTTGTTAGTAGGAAATAACAGCGTTGCAGAACCCAAACTAGAATATCTTATTGAGGCCTCCGTATCCACATAGCTTACTTGGACCTGCTTCAAAAGTCCACCTGGAATGCCTATTTCATGGAGTTTACACCATAAGATGTTTCTGTGAATGGAATCAAATGCCTTTTCAAGATCGAGAAATGCTGTGTCGATTCTACCTCCCCTAATGATATGATATATGATAGGTTATTTATAACGCGCTTAATACCCAGAGATTTCTAAGCACGGACCGAACCTGTGTTGCTCCGTGTCATCTTGCTTCCAAGGCGAGCACGTTGCCCCCGAGTAATAGTGTAGAAATTGTGTAAGGTATTCAAAATGAAACAATGATCCACCGTACTATAACCCCATCTGAAACCTTCCTGGGAAGGTTTCTGAATATTGTTATGCTGCGCCCACTCCTTCACTCTTACCAATATGCATTTTGAAAACATTTTGCTGGAATCATCCAATAAGGAATTGGGCCTGTAAGTATTGGGACTATCACACCACCAGCCTAATCATGGAATTATCTGTGCGTAAAACTCAGATTTACGTGCCATTCTGCCCGAAAATCACTGTTTGAGGTATGGGGATTTTCGGGCACAATGGTGCGCAAAACTGGGTTTTACGCGCAGATAATTCCATGAATCAGGGACCACATCTCCAGGACTTTGGAACCACATCTGTCTTTACAACAGCTTTGAATAACCTTTCCAAAATCGTAGCCCACCATTGAGGGAAACTAGTAAAAATGTCCGAGAGCAGGCCACCAGGACCCGCTGCTTTCCCTTTTTTTAAAAGAGGAAATGTGACCATTATCTCTTCCTGGGAAAATGTCATATCATTATTGCCCTCCTGAAACACGCATTGGTTTCCCACCAACCTGGTGCTCGTAAAAAAGCTCTCGGAAGTTAGACGTTCATTGCTTTTGTGTAATTGAGTCTTCTCCTTCCCCTCTCTCATCTTCCCAGCCTTTAGCGACCAGTTTCCCAAAGAGTTTAAAATTGTTTGTAACCGAGTAATGTAGATTACTATATGTAATCTGGCCATTATCTCCGGTTTCTCCTTCCTCATCACAATTCTTACTGAATGACGACATACCAAGCAGTACTGCCATACAATCAGTAAGAACTGAAGATTAAGAACCATTCAATATGAACACGATATTTAAGTGTATTTTTATTATTTTCTTCATGAGTGTGAAACCTGAAGAATCATTGAACTGAACTCCACCAACAGATAGATGGTAGTGCTTCCTAAACATGTCAGGGGGGCGGGGGGGGGCTCAGGTTTCTGCATTACCCATGTTTCTCAGTGACACTCATTCTATCTCTGTACATGAGACTGCTATACCCCTGGTTGAGAGGCCCTGCAGCCTTGTGGGCAAGGGAATCTCCACCTGTGAATATGGGGTGGTAATCATCGGGCTAACCCATTGGCTTAGTGTGGAAGAAGCTGGTTTCTTTCCCTTAAGGCTGCCCCATTGGAGATGAAGTCTCTTCTTTGATCTTCAGAAGGAAGTCATCCTATCTTTGTAAATGCAGAGAGTTGTAGCCATATCAATAGTGTGCAATGCTTCTTCCTTTGCAGAGCATGGGTTATGGTGAAAATCCGGCAAGCCCACATCCTAGTTCACATGAAAGCTAATGCAAACCTTATGGCAAAAGGAAGAACCTGGATGAAGGATCACCATATTTGGGAAGAACCATCGATAGGTTTTGGTTATCAGAAAAGCTCTCATCTCTCCAATGATCTACCTGACATGACGGTGATGAGAAAAAAAACTTTTTTTAATATGCCATGGAATTCTAATTGTCGTTTCTTGTGAGGACCTGTCTTCCTTCCACCCCATTCTGGAAACGGGTTAATGCTCTGAGGTGGCTGTTAGGTCCTTTCCAATTGAATGACATATGGGCTTCTTCTTTGGTCCAAAGGCCATAGATGATGTGGGCTGCCAAAGTCCCACCCCACCTATTCTTGCTAGCATCCATTCTCACAAGTATTGGACACTCCAAATCTAGAACCACACCGACCAGATGGTTCTGAATATTCGACTACCATAATAAGGTTTTCGGAACATCCGTGCAACTAGATATTAATATCTGGATGCTGGCGATCAATGCTTTAGAGCGTGTCTGATCTGGCAATGTTGACTCAGACAGTGAGAAAATCTGCAGACGGTGTTACTATAATGTCAGCACCCACGGCAGAAAAAGAAAAGCCTTTCACAGGTGTGTGTGGAAATTGTAAGGAAGGCATGGTATGAAATAGTGAAGACAGACACAAGTGATCACAGTTCAAGGGTGTTTCCTGAACTTCAATGGGTTGGTTAAATGCCTATCTAATCCTAAATCTAAAGATGGGAGCAAGCTACGACCATCAAATAATAATAATGCAGTCCCAATGGAGTCACTGTCAAAATAAAAGGACCTATACTAATAAACCATACAAATGGTGTGGGCAACAAAGTAGGCCGAAGAAAAGTGTTCAAGAAATAATATGTCAGGATAGTTGAGCAGTTGGCTTCCCTTCCTCACGATTTCAGCACGGGACAAGGCGGCACGTTTGAGCTTCACACAGACTCTGGTTTCTTGGCCACGAGGAAACAGTACAAAGCACAGGTATCAGGGCCTTCTGCCAAAGTCTCTCTCCCACTGACACTCATTTATTGCAGAGGGCCTGATGTAACAAACAAAACCAGAGTTTCTTTCTTATCAGGATTTTCACATTCACAGGTTTTCAATTGGTCTCCCTCATTCAGGCTCGGACCACGGAACCCTCTTGTATGGGCTGAGACCCCTTTAGCACAAAGTTCACATAGGTCTCCCTCAGCTGGGCTAAGACCACGGATCTCCCACATTCGGACTCAGATGTCATTGTATCAAAAACCAAAGACCTTTGATTGTGCAATGGGTTTTGCTTAAAACCGTCGCAGGACCACTTTGATTCACCCTACTTCTTATTCTTTATCTTTTACTTTCGTTTCTGCCACATCTTGGCTGAACACTTTACAGAGACTTTTGATTCAGCACAATCGCGGTGCTGGCCCACTCTGTCATGAAAATGTTATCTTCTTTTTTTACAGTTCAAACATCCATCAGCCATTAGGCTTTCCTTATGTCCTTCATCACACGCGTTCAGCAATCTTTATCCTTGCCCTTTGTATACACTGTTGCCGCTTGCAACCTCGACTTCAAAACAGACCAGTCTTGCATCAGTTTCCCCAACTCACCGTCTGTGTTGATCGTTCTTTGATCTTGGAGCCAAGGACGGTACCACAGCGGCGGCTGCTTCTCTCCGACTCTATCAGTCGTGCAGGATCGCCCCGGGTATCTCTGAACCACAATACAGGATTCTTCAGTCTGGTTTCCTGGCCTTATGCTCTGCAATCCGAAGTTGTCTAGAAAGTAACGGCTTTCTGCCGGAAATGTCAAGGGTATCTCCCTCCTTGTGCACCCTTCTTGGTTTGACGTTTTTCTTCCCTCGTTCAGCTGCTGTCTTGAAACTGCTGTTCCTTCATGTGCTTTACCTCAGAGTGTGCTTTCGTGCTCCGTCTTTTATCTGTGTGGGCAAGTTTAATGGAAGTCAGGTGTGAATGGTTACCAATAATTGCCTGACCTTCCCTGACCATAGTAGTGGGACATGTCAGGTACACTGCTCGGGTGTGAGTCTGTTTTCTCCCAGAGTGGGCTGTCCGTGTGAAAGTGTTTATGCAGGAAAACGGGGCGTGGGAAGAGCTCCATATATTCTACCAGGTAGGGTGGGGTAAAGATGATGCGGGGAGAGGGATACCACATCTCGCCATCAGGTGCCCCATGCCCAACTCCCCAAAGATCCCTCACCCAGGTGATCCTCCCACACTGGTCATCCCCCAGAGTCTGGATCCAAAGGCGATGGCGGGTGAGACACCTCCTGGTTTCTCACAAATACACACCAACAAATTTTAGATTCTAGAAAGGAACATGTGAAAACCTCTAGCGGTTGATGCAGAATTTGTGAAGTTATAGGATAGTGTCCACTCTGTACGCTGGGCACATAAATCATTCGAAGGGGCCTGTATCAGCAAAACATGCAGATAAGAATGGATAGTTATTCTTTCCCCATGTTTATGGCTATTACCTAATCCCCAGTCAGATTTCAGAAATGCAAAGCTAAGACATTTCCATAGAAGTTGTTCTGTACAAGATACATTGATTAAGCTTCATGAGGTTCCGAAAATGCCTTTACTCTCTGGATGACTTCTTCTTTGCCTGAAATAGTATAAAGAATACTTTTCTAATCCTCTGGTTAAGATATGCATATTACTTTCTTCTGAATGAGGCATACTACACCCTTCATGAGAGCCCCAAGCTTCTCACTTCACTTCATAGATGAGAGCCCCTAGGAGAATGGAGGTATCTGCTTGATTTTGAGGGAGTACCCGCTTGTCACAACTGCCCTTCTCCATGCATCCTCAATTTCCTTCCTTCCATTCATTTGCAAACAACAGCGGTCAACCTCCTCCTGGAAGGCTCACAACACAGTCATGCTTCAGGGGGAGCCTGAGCAATTAGTGGAAGGCAGGAAGGTGCTCTGGACTGATGGTATGGAAATAAATGACCGACCCCTGACTCTACAGGAAATGATAACAGCAGGCCATCTGCAAGTAAGTTGGACATTCAGGAGAACATACAGGCAGGTTTCAGTTTATTGAAAGATTGATCTACAAATGAATCCTACTGTGTATAAAAATAATATAGGCCCAATAAAGGGTTACATAGTCAGGGCTGACTCCCTTTTTGTCTCCGTCCCCCATATTCTCAGGCCAAAGATGTTGTCTTGCCACCATTGAGGAACATCCATATGAAGTAGCTCTCCACAGGATATCATTGTTAATATCTGAAATATACTGCACTTACTGCTCCACAAATTCCAGTAGTAGAGAAGTGTCTGTGCCACTCTGATGGGTGAGTAAAGTGCTTGGACGTCCAGAGAAATGATAGGGCAGCATAGCCTGCATAGATGATAGACCTGATGATCAGGTTTATTTTAATTGTATTTTATTTATTTCCTGAGTATCTCGAAGCTTCTTACAAGGCTTGAAGGTTAAAAAGGTGGGAGGTGAAACAGAAGTTACAAAATGTTTTCAGGGTACGATAGACAAGTGGTAGCAGGGGACATGGCGGCGGGGGTTATGGTGTTTTCTGAGATGTTTGATGCAGTGCTCTGTGGCCTTCCATTCCAGGTACTTCACGTTAGCCTGGCTATCGTGCCCACTGCTGTTAACCCCGAACAGTGAGTTTCTATCTGTCACTGTCTATTCAAAGTCCCGATGGAGGAGTCTACAAAGCCCATCGCTACATCCATTTTCTTCTATGCCACCACCACCCCTGGACAGAAATCCAAAAATAGTACTTCAAAACCAGGGTAGCCTGTTTCATGGAAATCTCTGACGTTAACGGTTGCTCTTGGAGGTGCCCTGATGGCTGACATACATGAAGGAAAAGGAAGAAGCATTTCAGAGGGAGTGACAGTGTTCCCTTGGAAAACTGTTACTCAGAGGCCCCTTTTCATTGCCTGACATAAAAGGGGCAGTCAAAAACCAACAAAGACTTAATTGGCCAGTTTGTGCTCATTTACTTCAGCTTTACACGTTACCACGACATCTGCCTAGATGAAATAGAGAAAATGATCCTTGTAGTAGAGGAAATTGATGAAATCCCAAGTTTACCAAACTTGACCACCATTGACCCCCGAAAGAGACAGTACCAAAGTCGTTGCTAGGTACATCAAAGACTTTTCTCCAAAACTGATCAGACTGGCTGGATCATCAGAAAAAGCTGATCAGGTTTCCAAATCCTTTAGAGTATATTACAGCCAGGGACCTAAAGAAGAGGACAACAACTATATAGTGGACCACACAATAATTATGTGCTTGGTTGAATCGGATGGCGATTTTGCTACGGCCAGAACAAAACCAATGCTGACATTTTGGCGACAAATGCTTCTCACATGAGAAATTTCAAACAAAATAAATGAAATAAATAAAATGTCAGGGTAATGAACTTTAAACTATATCCTTTATCAGAACCGAGATTCTATTTCAGAGGTAGCAATTGCTGCATTTGTTGTGGGAGATGAATGCTGGACTTTTAAGAACAATTTTCTGTGACGTTGGCAAGTGAATATTGCACTCCACTGTGTCTTTAATTTCTTACTCTAAGCTTGACATACACTTGACTTGCAATCCAATGGAATGTCTTGTGCTTATTAGAGAGTTTCCCATGTGACTGCTGTGTGAATTTGTATCATTTAGGAACTTTTCCTCTGCAGATATACCAGATTTGCTTTGAATGAATTTTTTCAAAATATTGCATATCTCTTTAGGAAAAAAGGTTAGCGAAACACAAGCTTAACATTTTTTTGCAGCGATGACCTGCAGAATGTGTGACCATGTGATATCAAGGATGTTTTTAGGCTCTGAAATTGGTGATGGAGGGTGCAGTGCGGATGTGAAGAGGTATGCTGTTCCACATGCTGGGTGCCCAGTGGGTAAATGTTTGCTTCTGTGTACATGTTACTTTGCAGAGTGGAATGTGTAGGAGATGCTGTCTTTCTTGTCTGGTGTTTGTGTGGGTGACAAGTTTGAGATTGTCATGAAGGTTAGATGGGGTTTTTGGTGGATGGCTATAAAAAAATACAGAGGCCTTCGAAGGAAATTCTTTGGAGTAGGGGGAGCCAGTGGGGCTGGGCGAGAGCTTGGGTGATGTGTGAATGATTTGGTAGTTGGAAGATGAGTCTGGCTTCTGCATTTTGTATGTCTTGCGGGGTCAAGGGTGCTGCTGGGCTGTCTAGTGAGGCGACCTTTGCCGTAGTCAAGCTTGGACAGAACCAGTGCTTGAACTGTGGTCTGGAATTCATCACGAGGAAGGATGTGTCTTATCTTTCATAGGAAGTCTGGTTGTAGATTGCATGCTTTGACGACAGCAGCTATGTGGTGTGTGAGGAAAATTTAGGAGTCGATGGTGAAGGCAAGGGATTTGATAGGTGTGGGCAGGGAATGTGCAGGGTGTCTGTGGAGAGTTCTCCAACCAAGTGGATGAGTTCGGGTTTGTGTCTGAGGGGGTAAATGAGGCAGTATTCCTTTTTTGGAAGGGTTGAGATTGAGGAAGAGGGTGGCCATCCAGATTGTGATGGTGGAGAGACAAC
This sequence comes from Ambystoma mexicanum, assembly GCF_040938575.1. NCBI lineage: Eukaryota > Metazoa > Chordata > Amphibia > Caudata > Ambystomatidae > Ambystoma > Ambystoma mexicanum. The sequence continues at coordinate 1,008,082,758 of NC_090924.1, read as the reverse complement.
TTTCGAGAATGTGGAGTTGAGAGGGGGATATGGTTTGGAAGTATATTTGTGTCATCTGCGAATTAGTGGAATGTTGTGTTTGCTAAGGGTCTTTCCAAGGTATTCAACATATAGGTTGAAGAGGAGTAGAAACATGGAAAAGCTTTGCAGGACCCCCTACCTGACTGGGGTGGGGTTGGATCAAAAAGAGGGTATGAGGCAAGATGTGTCCTGTCAGTAAGGAAGGAGAAGAACCAGTCGAAGATGGTACCTGAGAGTTTCATCCTGTGGGATAGGGTGTTGCTTAGAATGGGGTGGTGTGGTCGATGGTGTTGATGGCTGCAAAGAGGTCGAGGAGTATGAGTAGTGCTATGTCTCCTTTGTCAGTGATGCTGTGGAGGTAATCAAGGATATGAAGTGTAGCAGTCTCAGCACTATGTCCAGGTCAAAAGCCTCCCCTAGCCCCCCTTGGCACTTCTCCCCTTCCACTTCCCTGCTCTTGCACAATCTGAATGACACAGGGCCTAGTAAGATCATTGTTTTGTCCTCCCTATGTTTTCCCCCTCCTTGTCATATTGTTGAAGTTGGGTAGTGATAAAGTGTTCCATGATTCTAGCGAGGTATGGCAGAATAGTGAAGGGGTGGTTCATTTTGTGTGAGTGTGGTGTCGAGAAATGTTTTTTTTGAGGAGGGGTGATATTTCTCCAGTTTTGAGAGGAGAAGTACCATGTGAGTGACTGATGGAGCCAGTGGGGAGTGAGGGTCGTGATGTAATTGCATGCAGCTTGAGGTGGGCATGCATCATCCAGGAAGTGTGCAGGTTTTGTTTTGGTAGTGAGGGTGATGAGGATGTCTGTGTCAAAGGGGTGGAAGGTGTCCCATGAGCTAAAATGTTTGTTAGCGGGGGATGGGAGTGGGAGAGCAGAGGGCAGGACTTGCCTAATGGTTTGTATTTTGAAGTTGCACTAGTCCATGGCAGAGTTGCATATTGCAGTGGATGGGGGTGTGGATCGTGGCTTGGAGAAGGTTTTCACAATGTTCAATAGTTTCTGTCAGTTGGTGGGGGACTGGAGTTCTTGGAGGTAATGGGTGGCTTTGGCATTTGTATGGCTGTTTTGTATTTGTTGCAGCAGGGTTTGAATGGTATTCTTCTGGCGGGACATGGATTCTTTTGCCAGGATCTTTTCTGGCTTCCTGCTTGATAAATGCTTATGGTCAAATAGGTTGGCTTTAGGGCTCCATCAATCTTCTTATCTACTGGACCCACCTCAGTAGCCACATCTTGAGTAAAACTATACTCTGACCTACCAAGTCTCCCAGATACGCATCCATCTTGATGTTGCCTGATCACCTAATGTCAAACTGATTAGAGGGCAGAGATTGAAAGGGTACAGGGGGAAAGTTGTATCCTAACATTCTTTGTTAAAAACATTCTCAATATCTTCGTGCAAGGACATAGTATTAAGAAAGGAGTCTCGCTGGTGCTGCATACCTGATTTTTCAGATGCTTGTGCTAATGACACTAGGCTGTCTTGTGTTGTAAAGATAATGTGACATGAGAAACCAACCCAAGACCCACCATGATGCAACTGGGGGTCCTGAATCAACTTCCCACGCCATGGGACATACCTTCCCATATTTGTGTGGTGTAGGAACAGTGCAAGCACTGACTGGGAAGGCCAGACTGAGTTCCAATGTCCAAGGCTGTCTCCGTAGAGGAAGCAAAAGCTTCCAGGGAATGATGTGGTTCCAATCCATTCTAAAATAGGAACAGGTACAAGGGAACAAGCAGGGAACTGCGGCAGGAGGAAGGACAGAAAAGGATGCCAGTAAGAGGCAAGACAGGACCAGGAAGGCAGGTAATAAGGAAGAGGAAAGGCAAAAGGAAGCAGGGCAGGGCACTGGACAGAAGAACCAAGGGGCAGCAGGACAAGGGGACAAGGACAAGGACTCCTACAAGAGGGCAAGGAGATTAGATAAGGAACGCTGGATTATGGAGCACAACACAGGGCAAAACCAATGCGTTAAAATGCAAGGAGTAAAAGAAGCCTGGCCTTTATATGGTGCCGGCACCACAACAAGGCTTGAACAGCAAGCCGACGTTGCCCATCGCTCTGTACACTGCGCATGCACGGAACAAGGACCACAGCAGTGCGCGCATGCGCACTGACTCCAAAATGGCTGCGCGCATGGAATGCTGCAACCTTGTGGGCCAGGGCCGGGGGAAGCGCCAACAAGGATAGAGATGCCACAACCCAGTCAGGAGGCCTCTCAAGGTAAGTGAAGTCGAGCAGGGGGAACCACACAAGGGGAGCGGTGTAACACATAGTGGAGAATCTTTCAGCTGTTTAAAAGCTACTTCTCTGGAACCTGAGTGGTTATGGGAATTCAATATTCATCCTCATGTGTTCCAGGATTACTTTCAACTCCTCCTTAGCAATGTACTTTTCAGCAAAAATGACCACCTCCTTCATCTATGATAGGGTCAGTAGGGTCAACCTCCTTGAGACTCCTCTTCCCCCTGTAAATATGCTGCATCACTTGTGACCAGAATGAAGGAGATGAAGTCTGAGAATATGGCATGATAGTAAGAATTAAAGTGACTTAAATAGTTTCATTCACAGAATCTTTGAGCATTTTGACATTTTGCCCGTCAGACATGCAATCTGAAAACTTGGAATTGTCAAGGGTTTTGACCCATGTTGAATTATTAGGCGACAACAAAAACTGAAGCAATAGACTGTGTAGATATGGGGATAAGCTGTCGCCGCCCATCATTCTATCCCAGAACAAAACTAAATCAATAGACTGGGTAGATGTGGGGATGAGCTGTCGCCGCCCATCATTCTATCCCAGAACAAAACTAAATCAATAGACTGGGTAGATGTGCGGATGAGCTGTCGCCGCCCATCATTCTATCCCAGAACAAAACTAAATCAATAGACTGGGTAGATGTGGGGATTGAGCTGCCGCTGCCCATCATTCTATCCCAGAACCAGGAGAACCGCACAGTTTTGCGCACACCAAAATGGTCACCTAACCTGCCACCCACCAGTGCAAGCGTGATGGACCGGAGGCGCCAGGGGTGAAAGGTGGTGCCAAAGGAAAAATAGCAGTGCCTGTTAGATCAAAAGCACCTTGAAATCACTGCTATTTCTCTGAAGTGCAAGCTCAAAATGTCCATTTCAATTTGTTCAAAATCCGTTTTTATTGATGTCAACAAGTTGCTAAAATCATGGGCGCAAGACCACTCTAAAGATTCAACCTTCTTGTGGGGGGTTCCACATCACCACTCTACTGTAAGGATGCCCATCAAAACAATGGCAGCAAGGATTAGAGCTGTCAAGCAAAATCCTCCTGTCAAATTCAAGACAACTCCTAAAAAAATGGGTGCAGTACCAGCTTTGGACACAAGCCGGTGCTAGCGGTCTAAACTCTGACAGTAGGACTGTACTTCAGGAGTTGCCAAAGGATCCTGAGCCAGCTGTAAACTTCAAAGCCTTTTGGTTAAACAAAATTCATGAACACCTGCGGTTCACAGAAGACAGGCTGATTCAATTAACCCTTTAAATGTCGGTGGCACTTAAGGGGTTAATGAGGGGGGAAATGTTGGCGGATTTGGGCGGTGAATACCGCGATTTAAAAAAAAAGCCATTGGCACTGGGGGGGAACCTCAATGGCACTTAAGAGGTTAACAGTCCAAGAGGCTGGGAAACCTTCTCACCTCAGAACTCCACACAAGAAGCCAGGAGATCACATGGACATGCTAACCAAATGCAGAGTGGCCCCCTGGCCTGCTGATCTCAGCCGACACAGTAGACTCTTGCAATTGAATGGGGTATGTTAATTTGGGTGTGGACTGTAAACGGAGCTCTGCCTGGCAAAAGAGACATGTGATCCCTGACTCCCAAGTTTCTGGGGGCGGACCCAAACACTGAAGTGAATTGAATTGAAGGCAAATATATGTTTTATAAAAACACTGATAACTAATTGTAACCAGATGACAGGAATGTACAATTTGGAGATCCTTAAAATGGAAATTGTACCTACAATTTGAGTCTAAACTCAATTCAGTACGATGTTCTGAGGCAAAACCCCATGAATTATGGAGATTGCAGACACAGTGTTCACGCTAGAAAAATGAAAATTTACTGGAATATGGGTAGAAAGTCGGTGTACATGTGTGCCATATCTGGTAAACGTCCGATATTGGTAAATCAACTATAAACGAAAAAAAGTTGTCATTTTTGAATGCAAGCTCTTAGGAAGATCAGAGTTGAACAAGCATGGACCATAAGTAATCTGTAATATGTACATGTAATGTCAAACAACTGTGTATCTGGGAAATATGTGTAGTTAAGAAAAATTATTTCTAAGGTAAAAGCAAAGGGGCGTTTCTTCAATAGATCGTAAATGGCTGACATCACTCTGACACACTATCTGTAATAAACACTGTCGAGATGAGGACACGGCACAGCGATCTGGCAGTACCTTACCTGGCTCCTTCCGGTATCATGGCGAATTGCAGTACTGCAGGCAACGGTCTAGTGTTGCAAGCAGCGACCAACCTTTCCATGGCCACGCCCCTCTACGCACGCAACGCTTATCACGAGACGGCAACGGCAGTTCAGTGCGTTGCTACTCTCCACAGAGTTCTGAGACGCTTCGTGAGTTCGAACACTAACTATTTACTATTTGTTCTTCCCCATACTTAGAATTGCCTTTTTAGCTCCTCTGTCCTGATAGGCACTTTAATCCTTGTTCTGGCTTTCGTCCCTATATGTGTTCCTAGCTTTCGGCAGAAGAATCCCTTCCTCACTTCCGAATCCCTCTGCCTGCACTTCAGGGCGGAGACGCCTCCTTTAACCACCAACGCTCACTGAGCGGGTACGTCTCTTCATATTTTTTTTCCCTCTGCTTTCTCATTGTATAGTGGGGAGAGATCTTGTACCTTCACAGGTATCTCATTCCTTGTTTTCCTTCAGGCAAAAGCTTCATCTCATCTGTCGTGATTATATACTCCGACCCACGTTTGGAGCCGAGCCTTACTCACCATTTTATTCCGAGGGTAAGATTCCTCACGAATATCTTTAGGAAGTCAGTTCAACTCTCTCTGCTACCAGGTTCATATTTTTCTGTTTTGTTCCCAGTTTTCTGGTTAGTTCCTACTAACATCCCGGGTCTAAAATCGGGGGACACTCCTTTCCTCACTCAAGGCTTATCTCTGGCTAGTTTTGGGTAAGCCTCCATTTCTTCCTTCTTAAACTCCATTTCTCAGTTTATGAATGTGTTGTGGGTAAATCTTAAATTTCCCCTTATATTATTATCCAGTTCCAGTAGTCCTTACTGATTGCACGAAGATCATTTACTACATTGAGAAGTAACATCCCGATCATCTGGAACCGCCCCGGGGAGCAGCTATCTGGACGCCTCGAACCCCAGCAGCTCTTCTCGGCACAGGGTTTTTTCCCCTACAGGGGTTTTCCCTGGAGGGCTCACCCCTGGCCTGGACTTTTTCGTTCCGGCCAGTGGAGGGACTTCTAGGTATTTCCTCATTTTCGCCATAAATCGCAGGGAAAGGACTCAGGTAGGTGTTTTCTGTGTACTTTCTGGCCGTGTTAGAATATTTATGTGACAATTATTACAGTTAGCAACGCCCGGACGAAGAGAATTATTTTGACACGGCCGGGGCGTATCTGGGGAACACCTAGAGGAAGATGGATCAGCAAATCCAGCAGCTTATAGCTGCAGTACAGGCTTTAACTTCAGAAGTTCAGACCCTTAAACAGGAAAACGCTGCGCTGTTACAGAATCAGCAGCAGGCAGCCCAACAAGCTGCCCAGCAACAGGTTGCACAACAGCAGGCAGCTCAGCAGGCTACAAGTGTGAGGATCCCTCAGTGTTCAGAGGTTCCTCCCGGGGCTCTACCAGGAGGAATGTTTGATGGAAATCCTCATCGGGTAAAAGAGTTTCTTGATGCCTGTACTATACAGTTTGCTTTCAAACATGCTTATTTTCAGAATGATAGGGACAGAGTTGGTTATATGATCTCTCAAATGTCAGGACCAGCCCTAGCGTGGGCCACCCCATTGGTAACGTCCAATAATCCAATTCTTGACTCCTATACGGCATTCTGTAACAGCATCCGAACCATGTTCGCTAGGCAGGAAATTAGGGTGGCCTCTCAGGAACACTTGCTAGACATTAAACAAGGGAACCAAGACATACTAACCTATGTCACCCGGTTTAAACAGATGGCTAGCGAGACAACCTGGTCAGACGATGCTCAGGTGACTATTTTTCGTAGAGGTCTGTCAGAGGAGCTAAAAGATGAAGTGTCCAGAGTACCTCGTCCATCATCCTTGGCAGAACTAGTGGCATTGGTTATGCAGTTAGATTACAGAATCCGAGAACGGAACAATGAAAGACGAAGAGGCAGAGTCATGCGCCCGTTTCCTTCTCAGCCCTCATCGGTCACAAACAAATCGAGTTCCGATGAACCTATGCAATTAGGAACCGCTACCCCTCGAGGTCCTTTGTCGATAGAGGAGCGTACCCGGAGAAGAACCAATAACTTGTGCATGTATTGTGGAGCACATACTCATGTGGTGCAAGATTGTCCCATCGCTCCCCCTAGAAAGTCGGGAAACGCCAGCGCCCGGCCGTAGGAGGAACCACGGTTCGGAACCCTCTCTAGTTTTAGGTTCCTCACATAATTTACAATGTTCACTTTGTCCCAATTCTTCTCTGACTTATATGTTGGTTCTAAAAGTAACTTTAAGAATCGGTGAAAATTTCCTTCCCGAGATATCAGCATTGGTGGACAGTGGAGCCGCTGGCAATTTTATTGACGATCAATGGGCCAGACAAAGAAACATACCTCGTTCGGCAAAACCCGAGGCTATTCCTGTCGAAAGTGTGGACGGGAGTCCGTTAATTTCCGGCCCAATTTTGAGCCAGACGAATCCTTTGTCCATGTCAATATCCTCTCATCATGAAATCATAACTTTAGATATAATCCGTGCCGCCCACTATCCCATCATATTAGGGATACCTTGGTTAAGAAAACATAACCCTTTTATTAACTGGACGGCTGGATCCCTTTTCTTAGGGTCCGAGTATTGTGTGAGGCATTGTATTGGAGATCCAGGGAAGAACAAAGAAGCTCCTACATTGCCAGTTCTAGAGAGTCCAAGGACCAAGATTGTCAGCTACATTTCAGGTTTACCGAAGGACTACCAAAATTATGCTGACGTCTTTTCTACCTCAGAATATATGCAATTACCACCTCATCGTCGCGATGATTGTGCCATTGAGTTGGTTCCAGCACAACCTCTCCCTTTTGGAAGAATGTATATTCTCTCTAACACCGAGAAAGAAGTACTACGAGAATATCTACACACTCATTTAAAGAACGGGTTGATTACTGAGTCTACATCCCCGGCGGCGGCATCATTATTCTTTATTCCAAAAAGAAATTGTTCAGAGCTCAGACCCTGTATTGACTACCGGGGCCTTAACAAGATCACCATTCCGGACAAATACCCTATGCCCCTAATTCCTGATATATTAGAAGCAGTCCAAGGGGCCAAGATATACACCAAACTGGATTTGAAAGGGGCTTATCATTTAATAAGAATTAGACAAGGGGACAAATGGAAGACTGCTTTCAGGACTCCATTTGGTCACTATCAATATCAGGTGATGCCCTTTGGTCTTTCGAACGCTCCAGCAGTCTTTCAGAGGTTCATGGACCATCTCTTCTCCGACCTTCTACTTCATTCCGTTATCGTCTATCTTGACGATATTTTGGTTTTCTCGGATAATCTTTCAGAACACAAATCCCAGGTCCAGGAAGTCCTTAGCAGACTGCACCGAAACCATTTACACTGTAATATGGAGAAATGCATGTTCCATCAATCACAGGTGACTTATCTGGGGTACATTTTGTCGGCTCAAGGTATTTCAATGGATCCAGAGAAGGTTTCAGCCGTTAAGGATTGGCCAGTACCCACAAACTGTAAGGATATCCAGAGATTTGTGGGATTTTCTAATTTCTACAGACGATTTATTCCAAATTTCTCCTCTCTTACACAACCCATGACTAATTTGCTAAAGAAGGGGGTTCAATTTGTCTGGACCAAAGCTATCCAAGATTCTTTTGAGGAATTAAAGAATCGGTTTACCACCGCTCCCATTCTGAAGACTCCGAATCAAAAGCAGGGTTTCATCATCGAGACTGATGCCTCCCAACATGCTCTAGGAGCCGTCTTGCTACAACAAGATGATCAGGGCCAAGAACGACCCATCGCATATTTGTCTAAAACATTATCCCCTTCCGAATGGAATTATACTGTCTTGGAAAAGGAACTGTTGGCTATCAAAAGAGCGTTCGAAGAATGGAGGCATCTATTATTAGGGGCCGTCATTCCAGTGGAAGTTAGAACAGACCATCACAACCTGCGTATTTTACAATATGCTCAAACATGCAACAGCAGACAGGCTCGATGGGCTCACTTTTTCTCCCCTTTCCGGATCTCCTTCTCATTTATTCCTGGGAAGTACAATTTGCAAGCGGATGCTTTGTCTAGAAAGGACCCTACTCCCTCGAGCCTCTTCCGTTCAGAACCCATTTTCTCTTGCTCCACGTTGCAGGTAAACAAACCCTTCGATTTTATATCACGTCTGGAAGAACAATCCGGGCCGGCAGTATTGAAGAAACTTTCCCTAGCCCACCAGAAAACGCTGACCAAAAAGGAAGGTTGTTATTTCCATGGTCTTCAGGTTTACGTACCAACCAAGGTACTACGGAAGGAAGTGTTGAAGTGGTGTCATGATTCCAAGACTTCGGGTCACCGAGGACGGATTACCACCCGAGAATTGATCTCCCGTTATTTCTGGTGGCCAACGATAAGAAGGGATGTTCAACAGTATGTCGATTCTTGTCCTACGTGTCTTCAGACTAAGAGTCCCCGTCAACATCCGGTAGGGACTTTAGTAAAAATGCCATTACCCACAAGACCATGGCAAATCATCTCCACTGATTTTGTGGTCGATCTACCTCCCTCAGGAGGTCATTCGGCCATTATGGTAACCATTGACTCCTTCACTAAATTGGCACACTTCGAGCCACTTAAGGGACTTCCGTCCGCAGCTCAAATGGCCCGGAAATTTATTGACAAAATCTTTTCCCGGCATGGATTACCGGAAGTCATCATCTCTGATCGAGGGTCACAATATACATCTAAATATTGGAAGCAGATTTGTAAGATCTTAGGAATTACACGAGCTTTAAGTTCGGGGTATCATCCCCAAACCAACGGCCAGACTGAAAGGCTCAACCAGACCTTGGAAGGTTATTTAAGAAACTATATCTCAGCTGCTCACGATAATTGGTCAGAGTTATTACCTCTAGCAGAATTTGCATATAATAATTCTTATCATTCCTCACTTAAGACCTCACCATTTTTCTGTTCATATGGATTCCATCCAACCGCATTTCCCAAGACCAAACTCTCCGATGTCAAGTTTCCTGATGTTGAACAGCTGATGGGACAGATTCATGATGGTCATCTCGCTGCCTCAAAAGCCCTATCGGAGTCTCAAGAAAGAGTGAAGAAGTTCGCCGATCGCCTCCGGACCCCATCTCCGGTTATCCAAGCCGGTGACTGGGTTTGGTTGTCCTCTCGTTTTCTCCCCAGACATCTTTGGCCTTCAAAGCTTTCACCGAGATTTCTGGGTCCATTTCGTGTTGAGGCAGCAAGGGGCCCAGTCGCCTTCAAATTAAAACTCCCAAGGACCTGGTCCAGAATTCATCCGGTGTTCCATGTCTCCCAATTAAAGCCAGATCTCCGAAGTACTTTTCATCCCAATATTTCGGTACGTCCTCCCCCCTTATTAGGGTACTCAGGTTCGGAATATGAGGTATCAGGAATTTGTGACTCCAGATTTCATCATGGAAAATTACAGTATCTGGTGGATTGGAAAGGGTACTCCCCTTCAGACCGAACTTGGGAATCTGAAAAAGCAGTTCATGCCCCCAAACTTGTGCGTCTATTTCATTCAAAACATCCTAACAAACCAGGGGGCGGTACCCTTAGGAGGGGGCATACTGTAATAAACACTGTCGAGATGAGGACACGGCACAGCGATCTGGCAGTACCTTACCTGGCTCCTTCCGGTATCATGGCGAATTGCAGTACTGCAGGCAACGGTCTAGTGTTGCAAGCAGCGACCAACCTTTCCATGGCCACGCCCCTCTACGCACGCAACGCTTATCACGAGACGGCAACGGCAGTTCAGTGCGTTGCTACTCTCCACAGAGTTCTGAGACGCTTCGTGAGTTCGAACACTAACTATTTACTATTTGTTCTTCCCCATACTTAGAATTGCCTTTTTAGCTCCTCTGTCCTGATAGGCACTTTAATCCTTGTTCTGGCTTTCGTCCCTATATGTGTTCCTAGCTTTCGGCAGAAGAATCCCTTCCTCACTTCCAAATCCCTCTGCCTGCACTTCAGGGCGGAGACGCCTCCTTTAACCACCAACGCTCACTGAGCGGGTACGTCTCTTCATATTTTTTTTCCCTCTGCTTTCTCATTGTATAGTGGGGAGAGATCTTGTACCTTCACAGGTATCTCATTCCTTGTTTTCCTTCAGGCAAAAGCTTCATCTCATCTGTCGTGATTATATACTCCGACCCACGTTTGGAGCCGAGCCTTACTCACCATTTTATTCCGAGGGTAAGATTCCTCACGAATATCTTTAGGAAGTCAGTTCAACTCTCTCTGCTACCAGGTTCATATTTTTCTGTTTTGTTCCCAGTTTTCTGGTTAGTTCCTACTAACATCCCGGGTCTAAAATCGGGGGACACTCCTTTCCTCACTCAAGGCTTATCTCTGGCTAGTTTTGGGTAAGCCTCCATTTCTTCCTTTCAGTTTATGAATGTGTTGTGGGTAAATCTTAAATTTCCCCTTATATTATTATCCAGTTCCAGTAGTCCTTACTGATTGCACGAAGATCATTTACTACATTGAGAAGTAACATCCCGATCATCTGGAACCTCCCCGGGGAGCAGCTATCTGGACGCCTCGAACCCCAGCAGCTCTTCTCGGCACAGGGTTTTTTCCCCTACGGGGGTTTTCCCTGGAGGGCTCACCCCTGGCCTGGACTTTTTCGTTCCGGCCAGTGGAGGGACTTCTAGGTATTTCCTCATTTTCGCCATAAATCGCAGGGAAAGGACTCAGGTAGGTGTTTTCTGTGTACTTTCTGGCCGTGTTAGAATATTTATGTGACAATTATTACACTATCCTTTCTCAAATCAGGGACCAAAGAATCCTTTGACCTATCAAATCTTGAGAGGGTTTGGCATGCAGAATTAGCCGACCCACCCACTTTCTAAACACATAAAAAGAGCCACTGGATGCCAGACAGGGACTCTTTCAATTTCCATTTCCTTGCGGAGCACGCTGACAGACGACTTCACATCCAGAGACTCCAGACTTCAAATCCATCAATCTCCAGAGACAAGAACTTTTGCCAGAACCGGTAGCAGACCCAGAAGGCAGAATTATCCAGAGAGACCAGACCCAGACCAGATCACTGTGCAGTGCTGAGAGCTGACCCAGATCGCTGTGCGCCGAACCAGTACTGGAGTCCAGCCAAACCTGACTAGATCAGGGACGGAGGCCCATTCCTTTAAAAATTATAGTGTGAGTACTCAGCCAGGACTGTGCAAAACCTAATCTCTTAGTTTAAAATAATCTAATTCAAACTATTTTAACCTATTGAGAACTGCATCATAGAAATTGTATCCCTTCTTTTGATTCAAAGCTGCAAAACTGTCATCTGTCATTCTGAACTTTAAAATTTCATTTCGAGAATCTACCTTCACAAAATCCTCCGTATCTCTTGAACCGTAGGAGCGAGTTTGTCATTTTAAAGCTAAGATTCTAAGCTTTTCAACGAACCTAAAACCGACTTGCTACTCCTTATAGTTTTTCCGTAATCGCGCTGAACGCACTTGGAAAAAGTGCCGCGATTTGCGATTTGGCTCAAATTTCTTCACGTGTCAAAATAGCAGCGTCTTGCTTTCCTTTGCTGAAATTCGTTTGCAACCTGATAATCATTCATAGAGCATTGCTAAAGTGATCCTGAACTAATTTAAAGTAGCCATCACTCACCCTGAACCTCTAGATGGAAGAAAAATCATTTTAGTATATTTTTCACTTCATTGCATACCACCTTTAAAGTACTTTGCCTGTGTTTAAAATCATCCCTGTTTCTCTAAGCTTGCTCGGGGGGAACTGAATTCCTACTGTACTGTGATTGTATTCCTGAGAACTGTGTGCTCTCCCTTCCATCTTCTATTGCATAAGGGGGGGGGGTGAGTTGCCAAAAGGGGAAAAGTGATTCTATTACCTTTTGCTGAAATCATACCAAGTTTATTCCTGTGTTGCTTCTTTTCTACCTTGTATTTCCTTGTACCATATAAGGCGTTCCCAGCTACCTTATCCTCTATACTACTCCTAAGTAATTACCCAGTGTGCTAGTATCACATCATCCATTGTTGATCACTCACTGTCATATGTATAAGTGTGATATCAATTATTAATTTATTATAAAAGTGTGATATATATATATATTGTTTAATTCTCAAATAAACCTTTTAAATTTGCAAAACAACTTACTTCTTGGCTCAGTGGGGTCAGGGGGATTCTAAGAGAGGGGTGTTATATAAGGGTTGTCATCCAGAGTACACGAACTGGACATAAAAATATATAAATAAGGGCTTCCCTTGAGCAATCCCAGACAAGGCGCTGACTTACTGGGACTGCTTGATTGGAGTCTTTAACAGAATTCCTTCTATACTTATGGTGATAATGAGAGGGGTGGGAGAAGATGATCATTGTTACGGTCTAATTGGACACTATCCCTTTAAGTGGGAGAGAACTGGAGAGCCGGGTGGGGGGGGCTGGAAGGCAAGGGCAGGAGATGGGAGGGGACAAGTTAGTTAGTGAACAGTTAATAAAGGAGTTAGTCACATGAACGTGGTTCCCAGCGTCTTTATCCGAAAGTACGCACAACAAGGCACAACAACTGGCGACGAGGCAACACAGACCACCGTGCTCATGCCGAGCAGAGGTAGCGGTGAGGAGGACCGCAACACAGTGAAGGGTGGCTGGAGGAGGAAGCCGGCACGAGGCCGCACGGCTGGAGGAGGCAGCCGCCACCAGGAGGTGTCAAGCACCCAGCGAAGAGGAGCCTGCAGGTCGACCGCTCCATGGCGGGGATCCTGACACAAGGACAACGGGAGGTAACCGCAGCGGAGACGCAACACACCCACCCTAAAGAGGTGCCGGCAGGCCCAGAAGCGAGCGGCAAGGAAAAGCCTGCATGCACCACCTGTAAGGAGACCCGGAGAAGGAGCGAGGGTGTGCTCAACAACAGCGACCCAGGGAATAGGCACCAGGAGCACTGCCAAGACCAGGCTGAGTAGCACGCATGCCACATGGTCTGCGTTCCATAACCACTTGAACATGAGGAATAAAGAAAGATGGGCAGCTGAGGAGAGAGACGTGCCCGCTGGCAGCACACTGCGAAACACGTGGGCTGCACGGTTTCAATTTATTAACCCACTAGAATGCGAGGAGTTCAATAAGCACAGTTGGTGCAAGCCACACCCACTAGAACATGAGGAGTGCACTGTGAAACACATGGGCTGCACCGTTTCTCTTTATAAACCCACTAGAAAGCGAGGAGTACAATGAGCACAGTTGGTGCAAGCAACACCCACAACAGCACTGGACTAGGGTAAAAGTAGAAGAACATTTGCAATGTTCTTGATATCTGTCTGTAAGGTGTTTTGCCTTCATTCAGTAAGGGCAATGAAAAGTGAAACATGACCCAGCTCAAATCTGTGCTGTCCTCTGCTATCCTCTCATCAATAGATAACAGTAATAGACAGAGCCATCTACCATGCTCAGCAGCTCTCATTTGGAAATGCCGAACAACGACTTTACAGTTGCTTTGGGCTGAGGGTGAGCAATGCTGTGTTTATGTCAACTGTACAGTAAAGATGCAGTAGTGAATATAAGTGCCAACATGGGTCATTCCATTAAAATATGTTGGGGCTTATCCCATGCATGCATTTGGTTTGTATTCTGAGATTTGGGAGCCCTGGTTTTATAATTGGAAACATTGTACACTGGGTGGTTAGGCTGTAGCTTGTGAGGGTAAGAAAAGCAACTTTGTGCAGTGTGTACATGCAATGTTTGTGTGTGGACAGTCCAGTACTGGCATGTTTCAATTACATACTAGGCTGTCCCCAACGATCTGTGAGGCAGACATGGGGAAGCGGTTGCTGCACACTAAAGGGTGGATCAAGAAAGGAAACACATTTCATGACATGCTGCTCATAGTTAAAACATCTGTCAGGATAGAGGGCACAACTGGATGGCAATTCAGAAGAAAGGAGACCTGTTAATTCAATCACCTGATGAAAATCCATGCCTGGGATGGGGCTTTTCTAAGAATGGCTAAGGGTCAATTGTCACCTTTCTGGGCATTGTGACAAATCAAAGGCATTTGTCCCTTCTCTCCAGGGGGGAGCCTCGCCATTTGAGGCTAGGGAGGCGAGCCCACTCATCAAGACACTCCCTAGGGGTCTGGGCAAGTGGAACCTCACTGGGAGAGACTCCCCCTTAGGGGACAATGATTTCCATTCCTGTGAAGAACTCCCTAAGCCAAACACCATAGTAGCATATATGGGACTATCTGCTACGAAGAATAATATGAGATCTGCATATTTGGCTGAAGGCAATGCTGAAACAAACCAGATTGGAAAAAGAAAAGAAGATGTCGCTTTAAGAAGAGACATGTGCATAACTGTGACGAGTGGAGTAGCATGGAGGAGCAGAGTATTGTATGCAGGGGAAGCTCCCTGACATGATCACGCCTTGTCAATGCGGACCTGAGACAAGCCGGGGAGCCCATTACTTTAGAGAAAGCAAAGAACGCAAGTCTGATACGCCAGAGGCCTGGTGCATTGCACAATGGAAAAACCGTTGGGAACCAGGGGAGCGGAATCCAGTACCAGATGGTGGCGGGACTTCATCCATATCGTGATGGGCAGGACGCCCAATGAATTACGCAGAGACCATCAGACGGGGGAGCTCAAACAGCTTCATAATGCTCGCATCCAGATGTAGCAACAGCCGGAGGAGAAGCCTGGAACGAGAGACTGGTGAAACTGAGGAATGAGAAGGCAAACACGGAAGAGGAATACCCGAGCAAATGCCATACCCTTCAACATTCCCCTGCATAAGGAAGGGTTACGGGGAGAATGGAAAAAGCGGGAGGCTGCCGGGGCAGTATTGTATGGCGAAATAAACTTGTTCCAGTAATAACGACGAAATACTAAATATAAAAGTGTTGGACTGGAACGATACTAAGCATATAAAGAGAAGAGTGAATGACCCTGTGTGGGAATAACGACCATTGAAAGAAGAGAACATATTTTATGGGTCCAAAGGTCAAGAATGGCGAAAGTATGATATACAATCCTGTAATAAAGGAGAGGAGATAAGACTATCAAGTAAACATGATAATTACAGAGAGAGAAACCAGGAGGGAGAGATGCTAAAGTGGATTAAACCACATCCAAGCTGACCAAGCCTGGATTAACAGACTGTGAGAGCTTTATAAATTCAAACAAGAGTGTGAGGAAGTATCATAAAGTATACTTTCACAGAAACATTACTAAAGAGAGTGCAAGCCCAAAGAAGATTGCAGAAGCCAAAGAAGATTGCAGAAGATTGTGGCCAAGGCTCAATCGTCACCTTTCTGGGCATTGTGATGAATCAAAAGTATTCGTACCTTCTCCACAGGGGGGAACTTCCCCTTTTGAGGCTAGGGGAAAGTCCGCTCAGCCCGCTTTGAGGCTAGCACTCTCAGCAAGACACTCCCTAGAAAGTATGATATAAAATCCTGTAATAAAGGAAAGGAGAAAAGAATATCAAGGGAACATGATAGTTACATAGAGAGAACCCAGGAAGGGAGGATTAATCAAGGAGACATCCAGTGACTATTATAGGAGATCGTGTTAGGAAACAACTACAAGTACAAGAAAAACAGACATTGATATAAAGAGACTCAAAGAAGATAATAGAATACCGGGAGAACTAAGCCATCCTTCTGGCCTTGTTTAAGTTGGTTCTATTAGTGGTAGGGTCAGGTAGAAATAAGTTTGGATGGAGGTCATTATTTTCTTTGAGAATTCCTGACGACAGACAAGCACCTTTAGTTCCTTTAGATAGGGAAATCCCTCTAGCAGTAGGGAAAGCTAGGCCTTATAAGTTTATTAAAAGCAAATCAGAATGTCCTTAACGTGTCCGACTCCTTCATCTGACCCGCCACAACACAAATAACACAGCCTTCTTCAAGAACAATAATTTGTGTGGAGCAGTGGTCCCACATGTGAATAGGCTGTGCCCGATGATCTGTGAGGCAAACAAGGGGAAGCAGTTAAAATACGCAAAAATTATAAATAATCCAAAACAACAATCCCAAACATTCCACTGGTGTAAAATGTTTAGAACCTCACAAAGGTGGGGTCCAGACTAGTAGCTCCCTTCTGCCAGGATTAAACTAACCTTAACAAAGCACGTAGTGGAAGCATTGACTTAGTTTAGCTTCCTGTTCCTCTCACATCATTCAATGCATTCGATTTCAAATAAACGTTTGTGGTAGGAGCACCTCACCTATAGTATACACAAATAGACAACAGAAACATATTAGACCTGTTTGGTGTAGTGCCACAATATAAACAAATCTCATCTGTTTATACATTCTTTGCAGATCAGAGGCTTGGTGAAGGGGTTAGTAAAGTGTGCCAATCTCGTATTCCCACTTTATATATTACTCATTGGCAGATTTACACTAAACAAAAATGCATTGGTCTAGACGCAGAAATAACAGCACAACTCATGGGTAGACATTCTTTAATGAAACAATCACCTGAATAGTCTCATTTGGCTGTCCCTGGCCGACTCATACGCCAAGCCCAAAACATGATTGGCTTGGTGTGTCAGATTTTGGACCACATAAACATTATGCAATGCATCCTTTTTATACCAAAAATGTCGACACTGGTGTATTTCAGCCTATTTGTTTGGGGACTACTCTAACCACGCAGCACCCCTTTCATTTCCTCTTGAGGCCTCCATCAGGACAGAAAAAAGTTTTCCTCCAACTTGGTTCTAAATACACAACGACTTTGGAAATGGTTGGGAAGAATCTTCTTTCTTTCATTTACTGCTCTTAGGACCATTCAATGTTGTCCATTAATGCATTCAATACAATTCCCAATTTTTTCAATTGCTCCTCAAACATTTTGCTGGACATTTGTACCTTTTTCTCACTCGTCTTTTATCATAGGTTCTCTGCTTGTCCACTGGGATGGCATTATTCACTTGCATGAACAGGAAACTTCCATTCAATTTCTTTTCAAAACCCACCTCTCCAGCGCTCTGCTCTGTCATGCCATCCTTCCTTCACCTGTCCTCTTGGTGTCACTCCACCTGCAACCTCACCCATACAACCCACATGTATAAGCATATGAGATTTGTTTTATTATGGCACTACACAAAAGGTGGGGTGCTTCTACTAAAATGGCTTGTTTGAAATAGAATGGATTGAATGGTGTGGGAGAAATCGGAAGCTAAGCTAAGTCAGAGTTTGTCCACTAGGTGCTTTTTTAAGGATATATAGAGAGACAGATATTTTTGGGGATTTGGACTCTGCCTGAGTTCTATTGCGATGGTATGGATGCACCTCAAAGGATATTTAAAGCGGACTCGTGCACCCGTGAACAAGAGCTAATTGATGACATTTGCACATTTTGCTATTATGTACTTACAGAAGACATTTACTACCAGGCAATTTCACATATTAAACAAACGCAGACAAAACCAATAGTTTTAGCTTTTGTATAGTCATATAATCTGCAATGGTGCTGCATGGCCATACAATGGCAAAAGCAGGTAAATGGTGCCATTGTCTGGACATATTATAGCAGTGCCTGGCAAACAATTATCTAATGCCTATACAAGAGTCAAAATTGTTTCCTTTTTTTTGTCAATTCTTGTCTTAATAGGAATTCAATGCAAGAAACAGATGCAAAAAACACGCACTGCTTATGAATCTAGTGGCTGAAAGCAGACTTGGTTAAGATAGTTTTATTACATCAGGGGCAGATATACTTAGTTGATAGCTGCAATTAAGCTTTTAAGTTTCTGTAGGCTGTTCATAAAGCACAAAGGCTAGAGTCAAACATACGCCAGGGGGGGGCTGTTTTGGGGGGGCAGGTAGTGGGCAGGAATATCCATAGGCACCGGCATGGCCATGGGCAGTGAATGGGCGGGTAAATAACCAAATAACATACAGGCTGTGTGTACCTCCTCACATCCCATCTCTCTCCTAGCTCAACTTCCCATGACAATAGTTTTGGATTATAGACATAATTTACAGTCCCAACCAATACCCAAAACTAAAAAGGCGCTACATGTGATCGTTGAAAGGAATGGGGCAGCGATAAATATGTAATGTTTGTGTATTTTGTGGATATTGTAATGCATGCTCTATTTATGGCTTTCATCACCCACAATATTGAAGAATAAAAATAAATATATTGTCCAGTATCATTCTCATTCTGGTCATTGTTTCTTGGTTTTGCTCCCAGCTTGGTACTTAGCACTCAGATGGTATCAGGCGGGTGCACATGGGCACGGAGGGGAGGGCAGCAAGGGGCGTGAAGCAACATAAGCCATTGTCAGGCTTAAAGAAATGTGATATTTGAAAAAATACATGTACTTGTAAAGGCCAGTCAACTAAAAGTAGGGAATGAATAGATACAATAATGAACACATTTCCCACACCTGCGGTGCAAAATAACACAAAGTCTGGAACTGTGGAAGGAAAAAAGGAGATATGAGACTTGAGCCTGAGTGGCAAATACTAAATAAAGGAAAGGGATGACCAGACCTCAGCCCGAGTTCTGAATAGAGGGACAGCAAGAATGTGGTACCGAGACAAAATCAATTTGTACTAAAGTCAGTCTGAGGTGTTTGACTTCTCATTTTCTCCACTGCTTGCGTCCAATTGGTGGGTTCTTTTGTACGGAGGAAAGGCACTGGCTGGTGTATCCCATAAAAACAGGAAATAATAAACACACTAATAGTATATACTGTTAAAACAGTAGCCCAAAGACTTATGTGTCTTAATGGACTGCATACATCACACTCTTCAGAAACATAATTGTAGTGCTGCAGTGTCAAATGGTGGACCTGGGTATTAATCGCTCAGTCTGGAAGGTATGAACGGGTGGGGAAGGGGAAAAGCGCAACCTGAACAGGCCTTTGAAATAAGCTACTGTTGTGGGAAGCAGGAGAATTCATTGAGATGTGAAGATTATTTGTGTGTACAGTATGGGATGCCTTCCCAAATACCTCCCAAGCACAGCTCAGGATGGGTGTGTTGTGTGTAGTAAATACCACTATACTCTATGCATTCTGGGACATGTAGTCCTCTAATGGTAAAAACAGAACTACAATTAAGAGAGTCTGCCTCTCATGAAAACAAGAAATAATAAACAAGTTACAATAAACACTGCACATATTTACTGGCACTTATATCTGGTTCTGTGCATTGTTTCGCCCTCGTAGGTCTGTGTGGATCTGTTGGAAACATATTGGCCGCTTCCAAGATGGCCAGCACCTGAGGATACTGATGAACTTCCCAAGATATCGGGAACCTCATGACACAACCGCCCACACCAAGATGGGCGCCAGAATCATTCCCACTGCAGAAACCGTACCTACAAGAGCAGATGTCTCCAGTAAGCCAGCACGTCACAACTGTGCATGCTCCCCTGTGCTCGATTTCCTCTTTTGACTCCAGATTCCCATGTTGTCTCCTGATTCCTCCTTCTTCTAGTTTGTCTGCTCTTTATTTTCCTGTGTGTGCTTCCTCTTCCCAGTACTCCTCACTTCATCTGCTGCTTCCTCTTCCCTGGGTCTACAGCTTCGTGCTCAGCTGCCTCCTCCTCCTCACCGAGCTGCTCTGCTGTTCGTCACTTTTCGGAGACCTCTACTTTCATCTTCAGGGTTTTTTCTCCATCAAGTAGTTGTCTTTGTTCGGGTATTGCTTTTGGGGGAAGCCTCTCTCCCTCTCTGTCTACATCCAGAGATGAAGGTGGCTACCTGGAAGGACAGACCGTATCTCTTCCCAGGGAGGTCGCACAAGACCCAGCATGTAAGGCGCAATCCTGAGATTCTTATTTCCAGTATCAAAGTAAAAATACAGTTCATAAAAACACATGCAAAACATAACAAGGGATAAATCAAAAGAATAAATAGATCATACATAAATGCTGCAGATGCTAAATGTACTGTTTACTGAATGCATTAAAATTAGCAATGGTGGGTGTTGTATCCGCCTTGCGTCCCGCTACGCGGTGACGCAAGGCGTCTTATAAAAGCCCCGCCCCCACTCAGCGGAGGCAGTTCCGGGGCAGA
Organism: Ambystoma mexicanum; assembly: GCF_040938575.1. Classification (NCBI taxonomy): domain Eukaryota; kingdom Metazoa; phylum Chordata; class Amphibia; order Caudata; family Ambystomatidae; genus Ambystoma; species Ambystoma mexicanum. The sequence continues at coordinate 1,008,062,209 of NC_090924.1, read as the reverse complement.
GAACCCAGCTGCGTGTGTCTGCGTTTTTCTTAGCTCCCGCTGGAGCTGCGCCACTGAGGCCCACCTTCGTGGCCTCCACCACCCTGTCTCCGGCCACTGCAGAGCCGGGACAGGATATCACACTGGCGACAATGGATGCGCGAACCAAGGTACGTGTACTAATCAACATCAGCTGATTGCCGCGTTCAGCGACAGCTCAATTTTTGGAAACCCGATGGGGGGGACACACAAAACCCCACCCACAAAAAAAAAAAATATTTTTTTCTCATTTTTGTGAGAGAAGGCGCTCTCTCCAATGCGTGGCCACATGAACTTCCATCTGATCCCCTGACAACTCAGGATCAGAAAAGACGCTGCACGACGCTGGAAAGGCCGCATCACGCGGCAATTACAACAAGACCCATCAACCCTGCACATCAAGCCCCTGGGAAAGGGAGACAAACCTGTCTACACCTGGCACGTGAACACACATGCAAGGGAGACCACGGACCCCCGCAGGAACACACCAAGGTTAGGCATAAGGCCCTGCTAGTGGCAAAGTGAGGCCCAGTCATGGCCACCGGCACATCTACTCCCAGGCCCAGCACGCCATCTAGACTTGCCGCAAACCTATCGGTGTCCACACCGCAAGCCCGCCCACAAGGTGGCTCTTCAATAATGATGCATCCTTTTGACCCATACACTGATCCTTCGTCGGTTGGCCCCAGATGGCAACTATGGATTCAAAAATTTGAAATGGCGATGGAATGTGAAGACATCACCACTGCGAGAAAATTGAGATCGCACCTTTTGTTGAATGTGGGGGATGAAGTGCTTTGTATCTTCACCTCTTTAACAATTGATGATGGGCAGGACATGTACCAGCAAGCAAAGGATGCCCTAACAGCCCACTTTCTCCCGCAACTCAACCCAGATTACGAGACATTTCTATTCTGTACTACCATCCAAGTGGAAGAGGAGACTTTAGATGCTTACCACACTCCGCTCAGAAAACTGGCAATATCGTGTGAATTCACTGACATTGAGAAAGAAATTCGGAGACAGCTCATCAACGGCATCCAATCATAGAAACTGAGAAGGATGGTACTGAGTGAAAAGGGCATCTCGTTAACCCGAATTCTTTAATTGGGTCGTCAGAGGGAACTGGCACACACCAGAGCAGCTCACATGAGCACTACCCTTCAAAAACTACAGCCAGCCCTCACGACACCCACGGTAGCCCAGATCACCAATCAACAATCAACAAGGGATGAAACTGGCGGAAACTACACGCATGCCAGATGGCAGCCTCGAATACCAGGGCCCACGGAGTGTGGATGGTGTGGAGGACGGCGACATGGACGGCGGAACTGCCCGGCACAGGGGACCACATGCGGCGTGTGTAGCAGGAAAGACCATTATGCCAAGGTGTGCCGTTCGTCAGGTGCCCAACAACAAACACTGCAAACTGCCCAAGAAAAGAGTGGGGGTAAGAAAAATAAACAGGCTAGTGCCCGACGAGTGGAGACCATGAATTCCTCAACTGAGGAGGAAGGTGAGGACGCAACCGGGGCCCAACAGCAATCTGTCAATGATCAATGGAAAAAAGGGAGGACAGTCTACCTTGTGTCAGCCCTCAACCACGGACATGCCACACCAAGAAAAAACTCAGGAGATGCAGATGCCAAGTAACAATCCAAAACCAGCAAGTATTGATGACCATAGACACTGGGGCATATGTGAATGTCATGCCAATAACCACCTTTCAAACACTTCAGCCACAACCTGACCTGAAGGAGACAGACACACTGTTATTCGCATACGGGTGCAAGAAACCACTACCTGCGGTTGGCAGGTTCCGCACCACCCTCAGTCATGGCAAAACCGTGCTTCCGTCCAAAATCTACGGGGTGAACCCGGGCATCGAATGCCTTCTGAGTGGAGATGCTGCAGAGGATTTGGGGCTGGTGAGTTTTATATGCGAAGTGAAGGACTCACAAGAGGTCGAGAGGGTCCTAGAGAAATACCCCAACCTGTTAAAAGGGATATGATGCCTAAAAGGGAAGTCGATTAGACTCCACATCGACGAATCGGTCCAACCAAGAGCTGTACGACACAGGAGAACCCCATTTCACATGCGCAAACAAGTAGAAAAGGAGCTCAGAGTGCTAGAGAAGGCTGGCATAATAGAAGAGGTAACTGGACCCATCCCTTGTGTCTCCCCCATGGTGGTCACCAAAAAGCCTAAGCAACTAGGCAAAGTCCGGATCTGCATAGACATGCGTTTACCAAACGCCGCCATCAAGCGGGAGCGCCACATAACTCCGACACTGGACGAAATAGTGGCTGACCTCACGGGGTCCAAGGTCTTTTCAAAGGTGGACCTCAATGCAGGCTATCATCAGTTAAAGCTACACAGGGATTCCCAATATATAACAACATTTTCGACACACATTGGTCTGTGAAGGTACAAGCACCTAAGTTTTGGGATCTCCTCAGCTGCCGAGGTGTTTCAACAAACAATACAAGAAGTAATCCACGGAATACCAGGTGTCCTAAATGTCAGTGATGACATCCTGATTCATGCCAGCAACAGAGAAGAACACATGAAAAGGCTCCACATGCTCCTCAGCAGACTGGAAGGGGCAGGACTAACCATTCACAAAGAAAAATGTGAATTCCTAAAAAACGAAATAACCTTTTTTGGCTACATCTTCAGCAGTACAGGCATCTCACCGGACCCCCAGAAGGTCGCAGACATCCAGGCCGCCGATCCAACCACCACACCAACCGAAGTGCACAGTTTTTTGGGGATGGCTACGTACTGTGAGAGATTTATCCCAAATCTGGCCACACTGTCGGAACCCCTTTGAGAATTTACCAAGGCCAACACAAAGTGAGAATGGGGGCAGGCCTGCCAAGAAGCCTTTGAACCTACAAAGCGTCACTGTCAGCAGACACCACAATGGCTTACTATGTGTCAGGTTTCCTTCTCTTATTCAAGTTTCCTTTTTATTATTTATCCTTTTCAGATTAGCTTTGTGTGGGTGGGAAGTTTTCCATTATAGTTGGTTAGGCCTTAACTTGCTGATTCAGAATCCTGGTTCTGACCCAAGGCAAGATGGAGCCTCACAGTGACAGCTCTGATTGGCTAGAAGACAATGCTGAACAACAATGAACATTCTAAACTGTCACTCTGTGCCTTTCATCATCAAAACCCCATCTGAGAGGACGTGTTCAGTGGCTGCTCCTGCTTTAGTATTAGGCCTGGTGGATTTTATCCTTCAGATCTCAGCAGTTGAGCGGCTACTTTCTTGGGGGTTACAGGAGAAGTCATCAGCTGGCAGGAATTCGTTTTTGAAGATAGGAAAAGCAGGAAATCTTTGTGAATTCGCTCAGGAGATAAGTGACTTTATTTTTACTGTAAATCTGTTCATCTTAATAACATTCTCCTTGAAAATTCGTTAAAAGTAGTGTTTCTACTAAAACTATTGAACTCCCGGAGTGCGCTTGTGTTTCCAGTGCGGTGTTCCTTAGCGCGAGATTTTGACTGTCGCATGCAAATTCAAGTAAGCGCGTGCTTTCTAGCGTGTGTATTCCGAGCGCGAGTAGATGTTGGTCTCGTGCAATTTTAAACGCGCGTGTGTTTTATAGCGCGGGTGATCCTTTGCGCGAAAAGCTATACGCTGCGTGTGAACTAAAGAGCGCGTGCGATTTCATAGCGCGGGTGATCCTTAGCGCGAGAAACTATACGCTGCGTGAGAACTACAAAGCGCGTGTGAAATACAAAGCGCGTGTGATTTTTAGCGCGGGTGTTCAGAGCGCGAGAATCTGTTCGTCGCGTGCCATGTGAGTGCGCGTGTATTTCCTAGCGCGAGTGTTTCTTCGTGTGAGTATCAATTCGTCGCGTATGGAACAAGGATCGCGTGTGTTTTTTCCATCGCGAGTGATTTTGCGCGTGAGAATCACTTCGTCGCGTTTGAACTCAATAGCGCGGGTGTTTTTATTTCACGTGTCTCGCAGGAGAACATTATTGCGCGTGTGGACTATTGCGCGTGTGGATTATTGCGCGTGTGGATTTTTTGCGCGTGTGGATTATTTTGATCGCGCGTCTTCATCCGTTTGCGCGTGTTCTTCAACCAGGAAGATTTCTATGTGAAGTTCATCGATAATTTAAATGGAAATAACCTGCGTGTGCATTTAGCACGTGTTTCCTCTTTCTTCAAGGATTCAAAGACTCAAGATAATTATAAATAGTTTGAAAAGTTTTGAAATGACAAGAAAGAACATTTTAAAGACAATCTAATTGAACTACCAGTGCATGTTGGAAAAAAGACAAACAAAGAACTAAGACTTCCAGTTTTGCCTAATGTAAGAAGTTGCTGTGAATTTCAAGTATCGCAAGTAAGAGAGAGTTTCAGCTTCTTATCCGCTTCTCTAAGAAATTTCAAGAGAAGAACCAGGTAGGATTCTTAATTATTAGTTAAGGATTAATGTCTTCCCATTCATAAGGTTAAGTAAGTGAATTAAGGAAGTGTATATGTTATTCTTTATCCTCTGCAGGTTCAGCACTGATTAGCCTTGACGCAGTCTGCCTGGTGTTGTTTTGTTGTCCCATTCCCCCTTTCCCTTTGGGGTGTAGTTTACAGAGCTGAATTGAAAACTAGTTCTGGGAAATACATCTCAGGGGGATTGTCGGGGGTTCAGCAGCTTCCGCGGATACAGGACCTCTCAGCCTGACACTATGACACTATTCTCCCAACGGAACTGTATGTAGACGCTAGCCCCGTGGGCCTAAGGGCCATCCTCACACAGGTGACGATAGCGGGTGAGCAAAGGCCAATTGCATATGCGTCCAGAGCACTAACGCCAACAGATCAACGATATTCTCACATTGAAAAAGAGGTAATAGCGGTGCTATGGGGGTGTCGCCATTTCCATCTTTACCTGTATGGCAGAAAGTTCACAACATATACGGATCACAAACCACTGCTGCCCATCTTCACAGGCACACCCTCCCACCCACCAGCTAGAATTGCCAAATAGCTATTACACCTCCAACAATACAATTTTGAACTGGCATATTAGCCGGGAAGTGGAAACCCGGCAGACTTTTTTTGTCGAGGCATCCCCGAGCGGCGACACCGCAGGAAATCCATGTGGCAGAAGAGACGGAGGAGCATATTTGCCAGGTAGTGCAAACAATGAGACCTAGGGTCATCAGCCTTAACGACATCGTGGAAGAAACACACAAAGACCCGTGCTGCAACCTGATAAAAGACACTATTATATCAGGGGAATGGAGGTCATTCCTGAAGAACACCCATAACAAGACAGTAGAGGCAAATAACTTCCTCACAGGGATGTTCACCATTCGACAGGACCTTTCCATCACGGAACAGGGGCTACTACTCAGGGGAAACCGAATCATTATCCCCCAAAGCCCCCAAGACAGAATAGTTGCACTAGCACATGAGGGCCACCAAGGAATGGTACGGACAAAAGCTTGCATCAGGCAACGAGTGTGGTTCCCCCAGATAGATGATAAGGTCGAAAGACTGACAAATACATGTCTACCATGCCAGATAACGGGAGCTCCACCTGACCCAGAACCGATCCAGTCGGCTGCTCGAGGATGTGGCAGATGGGACGCAATAAGCATCGATTTTTGCAAATTACAAGAAGGCATCTACCTCCTAGTGGCCATAGACGACCATTCACGCTACCCAGAGGTCGAGATTGTAAACTCCATAGCAGCGGAGGTGGCCATTCCCACGATCAAAAAATGTTTGCGACGCAGGGAATGCCCACCAGAATCAGGAGTGACAATGGCCCACCATTTCAAGGAGAGGAGTTCAAGCAATAACTGCAAGAGCTCAACATATGGTACCACCACATCATGCCAAGATGGCCTCAAGCAAATAGGGATGTGGAACGATTTATGAGGACACTCAATAAGGTACTGCGACTGTCGAGGGTCAATGCTAGCCCCTGGCAAGTAGATCTCTATCAGTTTCTGCGAAACTATAGGGTCACACCTCACAGTACGACCGGCGTCCCGCCGGCAGACCTGATGTTTGGCACCGTCATAAATTCCTCCATACCACATCACCCCAGCAGAAACCCTGACAGGATTGACAATGAGCGAACAGAAGCAAAGAGAACGGAGGCCAAGGCACACATGAGTGCCAAGGGAAGGGCGAAACAATCTAACCACCGAGTGGGTGACCAGGTAGTCATGTTGCGAAATTCGTCGAAATCCAAGTTGGACTCTCGCTATGAGGCCGTCACATGGACCATCAGCAAAAGACAAGGAACTATGATAACAGTACAAAGAGGACACAGACAAGTGACACGTAATGCGTCGTGGTTCAAGGCTGTGCCAAGGGACCTGTGGACTGACAGGAAATGTCCCCAAGAAGAAGACGACCACCTGCCGAGTGATGCAGAATCTGAGCACCCGCATGGCAGAGACGGTGCAGCTGATAGAACCTTGGAGCTGTGGAGTGAACCAGAAATGGGTGAGCCGGACACTGAAGGTGAGACACCCAAAGAGACAGTGAGGCACAGTTCCAGGGTTGGGGGATACGAGTTGTGAACCACCACCAAGCCACCAGCCCGGCTCAAAGACTATGTGTGGCAGATAGCCCCATAATGACTCTAGTAAGGGGGGCATCCTGTGTAAGTTAAGAATTGCAAATGTATGCCATATGGTTTTGTTTGATTTAAGTTAAAATAAAGGAGGAATGTTGTGTCCACCTTGGGTCCCGCTACGCGGTGACGCACGGTGTCTAATAAAAGCCCTGCCCCCGCTCAGCAGAGGCAGTTCCGGGGCAGAGAACCCAGCTACGTGTGTCTGCGTTTTTCTTAGTTCCCACTGGAGCTGCGCCACTGAGGCCCACCTCCATGGCCTCCACCACCCTGTCTCCGGGATAGGATATCACAGTGGGGCAGATCGAAACCTCTGAGCCAGTTTATTAAGGGGTCACCCAGTTAATGAGGCATTTGCCCAGTTGTTGAGGCACATACCAGGTTTTAAACTTTGGCATCAATCTATCATGGTGACACCATTCAACATTTCAGCCACCACTGTTAAAGAGAGCCTTGAGGGCCTGAACACCTTTGTGCCTGAAATGTCACTCTTTTCCACCTTGTAGTGCATTTATGTCAAAGGCGAGAGCATGAAGTTGCGTATCCTTCAACCCCGTGGTATGACAAACAGCCACAAGGTGGGAACAAAATAAACACGTGTTTCAGAAGACTGTGACCAGCTTGCATTGAGATATGTGATCTCTAAATAGTGTTCGGAGATGTTCGTGAGGTGGGCCATCCTGCTAATAAAGACATACAATGTCAAATGTCGCTCTCAAGTACTGCAGTCCTCATGATAAAAGGATTTGGCAAAGCACAAGCATCTCACAAAACTGATTCGGTCAATTCAAAAAGAACAGCTGCTGCCAAAGCTATACAAAGACTGGCTTTTTTTTTACACTGAGAAGCTTTTGTCTGTTGAATCTGAAGATGTACTGGCTGTAAAGATATGTTTTTATTGCCATATTGTGCACTTCAGATACTGCAAGGTGATCGTGATGGCACATGGCATGTTCTTTTAACGTATAAAGGAGAGAATGAGCGAGGTCATGGGGTACCTGGCTGATTAACGAAAGGTGCACACACTCCTACGGGGGTACAAATGACTCCTAACACAAATGTATCAGGACGCTTTAAAGTACCACAGTCAGATTTTAATTAAACTGTAATTTTAGTGTTAGTAGATACACTTAACTGAGGTTTTACAGAAGATACAGCAGATACAGCAGCCAGGTACCCCATGACCTTGCTCATTCTCTCCTTTATACGCAACTACCCACCTGGGCAGAGCGAGGCATCAACCAGGTGCCCTTTTTGATAAATGTTCTTTTAACGTACTTCATGTTACATACTTTTTTTTAAATGTATTTAATTTGACTAGTTTATTCTAAAAACGTTTCACATACAATAACATGTACAATCCGCTTTGTTACTAGTAATTCACACCATATTCAATTTATAATTATAATTTCATCTTAATTTCAAATGGCACATCAATAAACAAATACTTATTTTAAAACCTTAAAATCATCAATAAAAACTTCAACAAATGGCAGTAATTTACTTCTCAATGAATTTGATAACTTCCTGCCAAACTCTATAAAGTGCTATGTGCAAAGAGTTATTATCAAGAGTTCAAGCAATCATGCCAACAATCTCTGCTTTTTATATGAACATAATGTTTACCAATCTTCCAAGCATACACCTATATGTAGGACCAATGGTATTACATTCTGTCATAGTGTGCTTTGTATTCTTAATTATAGACATGTTTTTGCACATACGGCAGAATCTTTACTCAATCGACATATTTAAACTCGTCCCACAAACTTCTAAGACTGGAATCGATTATTATGCAACAGCAACAGAAATCTCAGAATAGCCGGAGACGGGCAGAAGGTTAGGGAAGACTATGGCATTTTATTTTTATGTGCTACATATACAATCTCCCTATAATTATTCAATTTAACCAAATTCACATAATTATTGCTCCAGTCCCATTTCTCTAATTTAGACATGAATGATTGTTTCAATGTAGAAACATCTTTTTCCCAGTCAGGCTTCCATTGAATCAAATCAAACATATTCATGACTGCATCAATAATGTCATCCAGTACCATGTTCATCACCGAACTCCCCAGTAAAGCCAACAAGGGACACTTTGGATTGGTCTTACACTTTATAAACACGATTGCCTTTCTCATAATTGCCTGGACGTACAATGATATCAAACCTAACTCCAGTCTTAATATTTCCATAGAGGCTGCTAAGGGCAAACCCAATACGTGTTTCCAAAGGTTGCCCTCTAGTACCTGTAACCAATTATAATCTTTTAGCATCAAAGCCTCAATACCGTATAGTGCAGCTGTGCAAAACATTGCTTATAGAGCTTAATGATTCCCTCTAAACTGAAACTAGCTGTATTTTTTGAGAATGTTACAATAAGCAATGTAAGTTGTGCAGTCTTACGTTTACAAGCAATATAATCATTGTAGCCTCAGGCTGAGCTTATCTCAACGGCCAAGTATTTATAACTTTCCACATCAATTTGGCCATTGGTTAAAACTAGTTTTGGTCTATTAGTTATGCAAATTGCATAATTACTGTCTTATCCATATTTATCTTTAAATTATTTTCTCTGGCATAGTCATTCAATTCGCCTACTGATCTTAGAATCCCAGAGAAAATATGATCAAATATAACAAGCTCATCAACATAAGACAAACAAACTACCTTTGATAGAGCAATCGTAGGTGGACAATTGTGCATCAATTTTAATCTATTTGGGAGATCAACAAGATATATGTTGAAAAGCAGTGGTGCCATCAGGCATCCTTGCTTGACCCCTTAATTAGTCAGCATTCATGCCGTGATGGCCCCTCTACTATCCAACCTTACCTGTACACTGGTTTCATCATGGAACATCTTTGCTAGATACAGCAGATTCTTCGGCCTGCGAAACAGCTCAATTTTCCACCACAATCTATCTCTATCTACAGAGTCAAATGCTGCTCGAAGGTCCAAGAAAACAGCAAACAGAGTAGGGTTACCCTTTTCTTTGATTTCTCAATTAACGTATCAACCAATCTAAAATTATGTATTGTCCCTGATCTCGACCTAAAACCAGTTTGAAATGTGTCTAGCAGTTCAGTTGATTCTACCAGAAAAAAAATTCCCTGTGATATCATGCAAAGACAACAGTCTATAATTTGAGGGCAAAGTTATCTTAACTTTTAGAAAAATATGGAACAGTATTGCCTTTCTCCATGACACAGCGATAGCTTTCTCAATACAGACTTTACTGTATAACATTTCTAATATACTAGACCACATTTTTGTATTAGACAACATCGGTTAACCCGTTTGGGGCAGGGACTCTAGACCCTTTTAGCCACATTTTCTTAGTAATGCTGTCCCTGTCAATAGACACATTCATTTTAATGTTGTCGGTGCTTAAATTGTTAATGTCACAGGTGTTATCTCTGAACACATTTTCTTTTATGTAGTCCCTCCACTGCGATGCACTCACTGGTCTCACAACCATTCTTTCTTTAGTCCCTTTCTCTGTTCCTAACAACTGCCACATTCCCCTTACCTTCCTACTTTTCATCACTGCAATCATTCTTTGCCATTGTGTATTTATATGTGAGGTACACCACCATTTCACCTCGTAGCTTGTACTTTACTAATCATGTCAGACATGTTATTCTTAAAATAGCAGTGATTTTTACGCATCTGTCGTTTTGCATCTCTAATTTCCCTATTAAACATTTTGTTAGGATTTTGCTTATCCAATTACGCATGGTTACCTTTTTGAACTGCAATATCTGTGGTTATACTAGTCAGCCAATGTTCAATTTCATCTACTGATAAAGACTTCAGCCGTCCTAACCAGTCTTCTGCAAAATTACCAATATATTATTTGGCCTTCTCTAGACTCTTTTTAGTCCAACAGATACAATTTCCACTATGAGTAACATCCACATCACCAACCATCTGTTGTATATTATTTTCCTGATTTGAGAGAACATGAGCAGTGACTATAGCATGGTGACTATATCTATTTGTATGCACTTTTAATTCATAAGCATATTGCAAGAGATTCTGGCTGACAAATAAATATTCTAATATAGCTTTCTTATGTCCACAAGCCCATGTAAATCTCCCAGGGCAATCGCCATCCGTACGACCATTTAACATGGTTAATTCCCAGTCGGTCAGGGAGGACATCCATAACTTGACTATTTTCAGTCCTCTGTATCATGGAACTTTTGCTCTTCACATAATTAGTTTCCATGCTCTTATCTACGCTCACACATCGTGCATTCAGATCTCCCCGTAATATGACAATGTCGTCATTGTCCCCTTTTATCCAATCAGTCATTCATTCTGAGATACTTTCAAATAAAAGATCTGGCAGAGTCCTGACCAGTAGGTCATAAAGGTTAACTATCAATAGCCTCTCATTGGTTCCAGCAAAACCAACTTCCACAGAAAGAATATTGTCCACGTTTTTTTGAAACTTTAACTTTAGATACTTCTTAACACCTTTGATCATCCCACCATAGGGCCATCTTAACTTCCCTTTCTTAGCTAAAAGCTGAAATATTTGGTAACCATCTACACATAGATTAGTTGTTAAACAACTTTCCTGAAATAGAAAAAAATCATTAATCATCAAAATTCCAAGAGAACCAGTCATACTCAACAAATGTGTATGACCCTGTGTGCTCCAAGAAGCAATAGACCATCTTCATGGCGGTGACTGTTCCTTTTTAAGCAAGGAGTCCAAATCCATTAAAACACCCACTGAGTATTTTCTTGTGAAACACTGCAAGTGACTGCTTTACCCTTGACTGTTGAAGTAATTTTAAAATGTTCAAAGAGACTATCTTCCCACCTTACGCAGCAAACATATCACAACCCAAAATAAAAATTCTTTCACCGTAGGATCGAATCATATTTGCTGTTTCGGCCAAAATACAGTGAATGCACGATACATTTGGATTTGAGCAAACAAGTGGTTCCACAAAGTCAAAGTCTTGACTGTCCAAAGCTCGCCAAGGTGGGATAAGTCGCAGCAAATGCAATAGATCGGAGTGATTCACTCGCTTACTCCTGTCTTTCATTGAATTTTAAATTCTTCACATCCTTTTGCTTTCAAAACCTCTGTTTAAACTAAGGTATTTCCTGTTGACTAATATCAATGGACAAGTCCCTTGTTCTGGTTAGCGTGCTCCGGTGTAGAGCATTGATCTTCAAATATGGCACTGCTGCTTTCAAATTCAACTTCCGTTTGATCCTTTACTTCAATCCAATCTTCATGAGTTTCAGCCTCTCAACATTTTACCAACCAACTTGTTAACATGCCATCTTTCTTCGGCAGTATTTTCTTCTTTCTGCTTGTCCCTTTCCTAGCTCTTTTTGATTGCTTTAGTGCTACAGAGGATTTCTTTGGACTTACTAGATCATCAGGGGCTTTATGCTTTGTCTGCCGACTGTCTTTATCTCACTTGGGATTTTGTTTTCTCTTCAGTCGTCTTTGCTTACGTGTTAGATAGATGACAGATATTGCATTTGATATTGACAGCCTATTTTCCTCCTCATGGGTCCACTCATCATTCAACTTATGTGGATGTGTATGACCCGTATTTATAGAAGGAATAGATTATATATTAGTCTCCACAGCTGCAATCAGCTCATCCAAACTCTTGTTTTCCATTCCATTCGTGACCGGATTCTTAGCAGTAATAATTTTAATATTTTCCTAAATCTTTCCACATAATTGAAGTATGATTTTCATGGCAAATTGTGTAGTCATCACAGAAGATTGTACTTCTGCATATTGCCTTGTTTCCAACGACCGTATTTCCAGTCTCTTCATACTCTGCATACAAATTAGGGGATGCTAATAGCCTCTGACTGTGGCCTTGAGCGCCAGCCTGTGTTTCCATTTATTGCAGACTGAACCATTCTGTCAAAAGTCACGTCAACATTAGCCTTAATGGGACCAATAATGCATTTTTGTAGTGAATAACATAATTCCAATAGGGAATTATTATCAATAGCAGAGGGTGCTCTGCCATTAGGCTCCCTTCCTTTACCAGCTTCCAAATGTATTTCATTTGTTTCACCTGCACCGAAACGTCTTGTATTTCTCTTATGGTCACACTCGACTCTGCAGGAAAAAGGCTGTTATTTTCCCTTTTGTGATCTTTAAATTCTTTGTGCTCAGTTCTAGGCAACTAGGAGGCAACGCTGTCGGAAAACCTAATATGACCACCTGCCCTTCTACACTGCCATATGTTATAATGACTTGCTTTTAATTCCGTTTTTCCTGGCATTATTGCAATTTAAACAAATAACCGTTGCCCAACAGGAGCCACTCACCACTCTCTCCCAATTGGATCTCCGGCGGTCGGGTGGATAACTATGCTCTCACCCTCTGCCTGATGGCTGACTGCCGACTGTCACCAACACTTGACCACACTTCACAGCGCACGCTCGGCGCTATGGGAGACTCTTTAAACCCAGTAACCTTTATATGTAGTAGAACGTTGAGCACTGCCTCCAGGCAAAATGAACTGCTGTCAAATGCACTGAAACCATAGCGCTGCCGACTGTCACCAACACTTGACCACACTTCATCTGATGTTACATTATACAATCCATCAGATAATCTAGAACGTGGCAGCCACAGTTCTGCAGAGATTGGGCTGCAGAGAGCCTTATTCCACTGCTTGCACTGGCTGCCAGCGGCAGATTGTTTGTATGGGTGCGTGGGCAGCTGCCCCCTCCCTTGAGCGGGAGGAAGCTCACTCCATTATTTGCAGGGGGACTGTGCTGCCTGCCTCTGAGCAGGGACACATTCCCCCACCTCTCATTATTGAGCTGCTAGTGTAGGCCAGGCTGAAACACAGGCAAGGAGGACCCTTCTGTCAGTCAGCGCGCTCTGCATAGGACGGACCTTGCAGTCCGGTCTTGTGGTCATGGTTTAAGTGTGCTGAAGGTGCACAGGAGGTAAGTGAAATGTAAATGTGTATATTGTGTAATGTGTTTGTATGCATGCTTGCAAGTGGGGTTGTCTGAATGTGCATGTGTGAATGTGTCTGCGTGTGAACATGTGTATGTATCTTTTTCTGTGTGCATGTTGTGAAGGCATCATAAAGCAGACAAAGGGCCTCATTAGGAGTTTGGAGGTAACCATGGCGCTATTAGCGCCATGGCTGCCTCTCCAAATCCTTACCGACTCCGCCCTGGTGAATGGAGCTATTACTGCCCCATTCCAAGGTTGGCGGGGGCGGTAATTCCCCATTCACCAGGGCCCTTTCCCATTCCCATTTGAGCCCCTGTAGGGCTCAATGGGAATGGGGAAGGCGCTAATAACGGTACTGCAAATTGTGGTACCGTTATTAGCACCAAAGTCCCTTTGCAGGTCCCGTCCTTAACGCCTGGTAAAACCAGGAGTTAATGGAGGACCTGCAAAGGGAACTCGTAATAGGGCGGTAAGGGATTACCGTTACTGGTGTCCTTACCGGTACCGGTAATCCCTTACCGCCCACCTCGTAATGAGGCCCAAAGACACAGATATAGTTTTGGCTGTACACATTTATTGAAAGGAAAATGGGGTTGGGAAACGGCCTGCCTAGCCCTATTCTAAGTGGGATTTTTCCTACCTAACTCAAACTAAGGTCAGTCTATGTCAGGAAGTCCACGGTCAATGTTCTGTCTGTGTCCAAACCTATTCTTGACCCCACCTACTATAAGGATCACAATGTGTAAGGGCTGAGTCTCAAAATGTTAAGTGTTCAACAAATGTTCCACTAGCTCTTCACAGCGCGTGTCTTGAGAAAGGATTCCCTTCCCCAAACGTTCAGACCCTTCTACATTACAAATACGGGTGCGTCCCAGCCTCTTTTGTCGAACAAAAGGTTCTTCACTTACCTAAAGACACAGTTCTCAAAAGGTCTCACAATACTTTTAACTGACAAGCAGGGGGTGCGTCCCAGCCCCTCCTATCTGGCAAAATTCTCAAAAGGTGCTTGCAACACTCCCAACTGACAAGCAGGGGTTGTGTCCCACCCCGTCTTCTCTGGCAAAGTTCTCAAAAGGTTCACAAAGCAAAAGTTGCTTCACTTGGAAACTGGTGTATTCTCCTGCCAGATTTCCCCAAAATTCATCAATCATCAATGTGAAACATAACAAAACTGTTCCTCTTCTGGCTAGAGGACAACTTGATGTACTCGCCTGCCAGGCTTCAGAGTTCTTTCAATACGCAAATCACAGGGTTTATTCTTCAGTGGGAAAATGGTGTAATTCCCTGACAGGTTACCAATTCTCTATTGGTCTGGGCAGTGCTTGCTTTGGCTACCTGCGCCCAGTTTTAGCTTACTCCTGACAGCACTTTTACTCTCTCTTGGCTCTTGGTAACACTTGCTCTCTCTTGGCCCGTGGCAACACTTGTTCTCTCTTGGCCCTTGGCAATGCTTGCACTCTCTTAACTCCTGAAAATATTTGCTCTCGCTTGGCCCTTGGCAATGCTTGCACTCTCTTGACCCTTGACAACACTTGCTCTCTCTTGGCCCTTGGCAATGCTTGTGCTCTCTTGATTCTTGGCAACACTTGAACTGGGTTTTGACAGTTCAATATTCACAGAACTTGTCTGCACTTCGTTCACTTACACATGCGTGAAAGGATCTGTGCGGTGCACACGGACAATGTTGGAAAGCCCAGGAGTCACTTGCTTGCCTCAAATTCACTGGGTAAGTTGTTTCTCTGTGTTCTGCTGGGTGGGCATAGGACCTCTATACATGCAGCTCCTCCTGACCAGGCACCCAACCTCTCTCGGGTCGCTGTCGCTTCCACCACGCTGGATGTGAGATGCCTCGGCTCCTGGACGTTCCTCGGTGCAATCTGGCCCACAGGGACAACTCGACTGCATTCACCGTCTTGGCCTTATGCTGAGCAAGCTCTGCAAGCAGGAAGACGACCGGCGGTGGTCCCAGCGTCCTCTTGCCTCTCCAGCCCTGCTTTAAACTGCTTCTCTGGCTTCTTCTGCTTATTCCCCTTCTCCTTAATCTGCAACTGAGAGGAATATTTATACCGCCCAATCTTTCTCAGGTTAAGGCGACCTCCATTCATTAGCTTATTATCATGATCTTGAAACTCAGTATTCCTCGTCTTCATCTCAGTAACAAAGTGGTGTTTTGTCATCTTCTTCTTCACAGTACCAAAGTGTTGTGTGTGCCTATGGTTGTCAATGGGAAAACAGGGAAGGTCTTACAATAACCCATGAAGGCTTGTGGAACGGAAGGGACATAATGAAGGGCATAATGGAAGGGAAAAGGGGAATACTGCGTCTCATCTTTGGGCACCCCATCTCCTCTCCCGGGGTCACCTCCCACTAGGTGGTCCTCCCTCACAAATACACCCCCAGGGTAAGGATCCAGCAGCTTCTGCCTTTCACTGGCCTCCAGGGTGGAGGCTGATTTGGGGAAAGAAGTGAGGATGCCCTCAGATTTATCACAGTACAAGGTGTGTTGTATGAATACACAGGTGAATGAGAGAGTGCATGTGAATGTATGAATATACAGGTGAATGAGAGAGTGTACATTGTGTAAATATATGAATGCAGAGGGGAATGAGAAATTGTATGTTGTGTGAATGAGAACAGATGGGCTTTGAGTGTGTGTGCCTGTACTGCATGATTGAAGGGAAGCTGGCCACTAATTTCAGGGGGTCTATCGTCAGCATGGCATTTATACTTGGTCTCAAAGGTAACGAAAACATGATGAGTGCGATTAAGTAGCTTAACTGGCATACTTTGATGCAGGCAATCTAGCTATACTTTCTTACTGTGGCATGTATTTATTAACGGGCATGAAGGGTAAAGCTATGTCTCTAGACTGGCATTCCTTGGCACAACCAGTCTGAATCTACATTCTTACTGTGTTTTTTTTTTTTTACTGAGCATCAACGGTAAAGCAAACATGATGAGTGTTCCTATGTAGCTAGAATGGCCTATTTTGGTGTTATCTCTCTAATGATGTTTTATTATTATGGCATTGCATTTGCTTTACTGATATGAAGGGTAAAGCCAGCATGATAAATGTTATTACGTTGCTAGACTGGCTTTCATTAGTGTATCCAGTCTGAATCTACTTTCTTACTGTGGCATGGCATTTTGTACTGGGCATCAATGGTAAATTGAACATAATGAGTGTTTTTACATAGCAAGACTGGCCTAGCTTGGTGCAGCCTGTCTTGTTAGGTTTTCTTTTTGTGGCATGGCATTGTCTACTGGTAAGAAGGGTAAAGTCTGCATGATGAGTGTTATTAAGTTGCTGGATTGTCATTTATGGTACAGAAAGTTTGGATATACTTTTTTCTGTGAGCTGGCATTTTCAAACTGGGCATCAAAGGTAAATCGAACAACTGATATTGCACAACTAAACTGGCCTCCATTGACTGTGCCAGTCTGGCCATATATCCCTACTGTGGCATGGCATTTTGTTACTGGACCTCAAGGGTAAAGCAAATATGATAACTGTTATCACATGGCTAGCCTGGGGTACATTAGTTCAGCAAGTCTGGACATGTTTTTTTACTGTGACCTGGCATTGTTTACTCGCAAAGCCAACAGGAGTACATTCTTAGATGGTATTTATGGCATATATTTGTGCATTCAGCATGTACATGTATGGGCCCACTTAACATAAAAATGTTGTCATACTGGGATATATTGTGGACAAAGATATTATGAAAATGTGTTGGAAAAGGCTCCTTTGCACTGTTGGTGACTTGCATCTTTGGGATTTGTATATGTGCTACCTGTGATGAATCTGATGATGACATTACTCCTTTCCCCAAGGTATTTTCTCTCTCTAAGTGGCCAGGGGACGGTGGCTGCTACCTGATCCCGGGAGCGGCTATATGAGGGAGGACCACCTAGGCGGAAGAAACTCTCGCAGAGGGGGATGGCATGACATCATTGAGGAAAGTCACATACCCCCCCATTCCCTTGTGCAGATGTTTCCTCCATTCCTCATGTCTTAATAGCATACTGTAACACCGTCCCTCAATCACTTACCAGACACACTCTTAGTATTCCTCAATCTGACACAAAGGCCAGTATATGAATTACTGAGATGAGGAAGAGGCAGGGAGCAGTAATGATCACTCCCAATAAGATCTAATACCAGTTTCCTCCACATCATATAAAGAATGATATGGCGATCACTAAGACGAGGAAGAGAGACAGAATAATGAAGATCACTAAAACCGGTATGCCAACACCAGTCCAGTCTTTGGAGGTTATTCAATCATGTGGTAAAGTTTAAAGCCAGTGCAGCTGACAACAATCAGAGAGAGCTGCAGACACTGGGCTGTACAGCGACTTGCATGGATACCGACCAGTATGCTGAGGAAGAGGACGCAGTGGGAAACTGTGTCAAGGCTGATCAAACAGTGGAAGAGGAAACCAGAATTCAGTCGGTTCACCGCTTACGAGCGCAAGGCAGCAGGAACCACATATTGGAGAGACGGACACAGCAAAGGCACAGCAGCTGACAGGGTGCAAGCCGAGCCATTAACACAGAGGAAAATGAAGCAGAGAAGCACACTTCAATTACCCGATAAGGCCAGGGAAGCCGGAAGGGTTACCAGGTTGCCTAAAAGTGTGCACCACTTCATAGAAGAAGCACAGGAACAACGTGAAGCCGTTTACATACCCGTGAGCTGTGCCACGAATGGGTCGCTGAGCCCATATCATGAAAGAGACAGAATTGAGAAAGAAAGTCAAATAAATGCGAACAGACTTGGTAAAGGGCCAAAAGCCCATTGTATGAAAAAGAGAGCTATTATTCAAACAAACATTGTTAAGTAAGGAATAATACAGCAACGTTGGGCTAATATCGTTTCATGGATAAAAGGGAAAAGTAGCCATGTGAATGCCCTGGCAGGAGAGTACACCAGATGAAGATAACTGTTAACGAGTAACTTTGTGAAGGTCCTGGCAGGAGAGTATAGCAGGCAGAGTCAAGTGTGTGTAAAGGCTAAAGTGTGAAGTGTGTACAGAAGGAAAGAGAATCTCAAAGAAAACACATGCCTTTGAGATTGTGAAGTGTTATAGGAGTGAAGAAGAACCTGGCAGGAGAGTTTGCCAGGCAACCCGCAAGTCTGGGACCTGCACCAAAATTGTAACACAGTAAAGAAAAGAATCACTAGGAAGTCACATGCTCTTAGGAATTTACACTAGCTGAAACCTGAAGAGATACCCTGGGAAAGGGAGTCATTCCCCAGAATTGGGAAGGAGCTTGATTATACTTTGTTGGCATTTTTGTTGTTGTGGAATCTGGGGAAGCGAGCCATTCCCTGGAACTGAGAACATTTGTCCACTTCGAACATTTTGGTTGTATTTACATCTTTGTGCTGAATTTGAACATTTGTGCACCTTAAGGCCCAGAAACAATATCCTTTGCACCTTAGAGTAAGTTTTAGAGTGTGAGGGCCAGAATAGGATTTCTGACACAGGACGTATTTTTTCTTTGGATATCTTGACTAAGGACATGCCCATTAGTTTTGAATGAGGCAGTATGATTAGCGATAGTGTGGCATTTTCCAACCCCTTTATTATTTTAAATACGTGTTTCTAGTCAAAACTATGAGTCCTCTGTGTCTCAATCCTGGCTCCTCATATACCATACAAATCTGATTGCAAATTGTGTGTCTTTTTAACCCAAATTTTGACAGAAAATGTGCTAGAAAATGCACCATGTTAACCCCTTATTCTTATAATGTCCTTGGGGGAGAATTCCCCTGAACCCTACGTGGTTTGTTTGTGCTTCCTTTCTACTCTGTCGCGCCTGCATATTCGAAGCAAAAATGTATTCCCCTCAAATTAAAGAATTCACCAACCACCACTGACTCTGTCTGCCAGAATTCACTTCAAGGTGCAGTATCTGGTTTTCCATGCTCTGCGTAGTCAAAGCCCACCAGATTTAAAGGAGAGTTCCGGGACTTTTTTTTTATTGTCCCTACGGTTCGGCCATGTGTTTTTAAGCATAACTCGGTAGATCGTAGAAAACTTTCCTATGGACCTTACCCGACTTTTCATCCATTAACGCACTCGAAATCAGCCGCCATTTTCTGATAATCCTATCACTTGCCGCATCGCCCTGGCTCACCTGCTTTTGCGGCACTAAATCAAATCCCCCGCCCCTGAAACAGACTTTATCAAATCATTCATATTCCCCGCCTCTATCCGTGACGTGACTGTGCTGCGTAGGCAAACGCGCCCAGGCGTCTTCTACGCGACTCCACACAGAACCCGGAAATCAACACAGATCAGCTCACACAACACAGCGCGCCACAATTCGCAATATGAAACTGTACTTTTAAATCAAACCGCAAGATTGTAAATTTGGTAAAGTACATTTATTTGACATCAAATGTTTATAGAATATTCAGCGATTTTCATTTTTATTTGCTCTCGATCCTAAATAGTTCGTCTTGAGGCAAGCGATGTTCGTGTGCAGTAAACAGGGTGTTGGTTTACGATAAAATAAGCTCTTCGGTCGCACTGATAATCGCATGGCTGTTCCAACAACGAGGCACTAGGCCACCACAATGGTCTGTATGTTGCATCTAGCCGTTAGTACCGCGTAAGGGCATACTTGTACTTGGCGATCGTCCCATAAAATGGTCAGGGTGGTAACGTTGTTCACGCGGAGAAGCAACTGGCGGTTAAAGAAGCCGTCCGCCGGTGTCTGGTACTCGTGACACATGCAGTAATGCATGATGTACCTGTTTCAAAAACATAAACAATGAAATTAGTCTCACCATCAGATCTTTATTAAAATTATTCATTTTATATATTCGGTCGGTAAATTATTTCATAGCTAGGACAGTGCAATTGGGTTTTAAACGTCAAGGGGGGGCTGTAGGATACTGAGACAGTCCCTCAGTGCAGGGGTTGACAGGGAGTGCAGGTGGAGAGTGGAAGGGCCCAGGACCGAGATCGCAGACAGTGGACCAGTTGTTGCAGGGGAGAGGGAGAGAGAAAGCAGAAGCAAAGGTTTTGAGGTGCTTCCGTAAAAGTAGACGGTTCTCCCCAAGATAGTGCGCGGTACAAAACAACATGCCACATAGAACGAACAAGTACAACTTAACCCGCCTTTAAAGCAACTGTATAGTAATTAAATTGAGGTATAAACTCATCTAAAGAGTTACTTACATTATATTTGCATTTTCCATTGCGTCTGTGCGTAGGGCAGCCCCGAAATACCACTCCTTCTATGCCGACGTTATTTCTTCTAATGAACGAACATGAAATGGCTTTCGTTTCTGAAATTATATTCATTATCGTTTCTTACGTGGTCCCGGCCTGTCAAGGTCAAAATACAATAGAACCTTATACTGAGTCGTGTGCCATTCTGGCACCCGAGAAAAAATCAAAGCAGCTGACCTTCACTTTGAACGAGCACACATTCCTAGTTAGCTACATACAGTGTAAGGCATTCTCACAGGACTTGAAATTTACACTCCATCTTTGCATTTTGTCTGCGTGCTTTGCAGCCACACAGAACCATAAATACGGAGACATTCTATATTTTTTGAAAAGTGATTTATATTACTGTTTGGTTTAATTTAATGCGCAAATGAACAAGGTTGGATAGATACACATATTCAATGGGCCTGCGACATGAGGAGACTTGAGAGAACAGACAATGAAATTACAATCATTTAAACCGTGATGTGTATTTCTCAATGAGTTCTTCTTTAGGTGGACATGGAACAGATGCAATGTTGGGTGGCAATGCAGTTGTCCCCTGCACAGGTTCGTTCACAACTCCATTTATGTGCCTATCTAGGACGTCAACAATAAGTTTCTCAATAAACTCATATTGCATATCCTCAAACACTGGTTTGATCACCCATTGTTTACTTCTTTTAGTGAAGGCCTTATTGTAGCGAAGCGTCCCTAAAGTTCCGGTCGTCCTACTTTGTTGACGGCCAACATTATGGTTATGTGCCAAGACCGCTAAAAGAGTCCGATTTATCATGCCCTCCATGCCAAAATGCAATCGTTTTGGCCTGTACTTGAGGCACATATTGTGGAACACCTCCAAATCTCCTGTGTGGCAGAATTCCGTGAGTCCCCTCAAAGCTTTTGTTATAGTTTTATCAAATACAATCTTTTCAATGGCTTTGTGAGTGGGTGATGAAGGAATCAACCACTTCTTCTTCCGTGCCTCCTCTGTGGACAAATGGCCATGTTCACAATTGTGGAAATGTTGGTTCGTGTTCCATCGGTGAACGTTTGTACAGTGTGGCATTACTGACCGCCATTTTTCCAGTAGAATTTCCAACGACCCTCCACATGTTTTTGAGCTCCACCAAAGATGGTTGCTGATTGACTTGGACCACTGTGAAATACCTTGCAATTCTTTTTTTTTACCTGCAGCCGACAATTTTTTATTGATTGATTTTGCAAGATGCCAAACGTCAAATTGGTGATTTATATTTTTGTACTGTTCTCTCATTGTCTTGGCAATTGAAACGTGTCTGTCCGTGGCTATCAGGTCGATCACCATTCCCCGCGATTGTAGTTCTTGCAATGATGCTACAAAGCCAACTTTCTCCATGGCCACTGAGGATGTACTTTGTGACACCTGCACGACCACCGAACTCACAATTTTCTTACTTTCCATGTCCTGAAAGTGGTAGGTGCAGTACTTGGCTGAAAATCCTGGGCTGTCGCACTGTCCATCACCGGCTAGCCTGAACCGTTTGCCCGCGAATGTACTATCAATAGACATTTTTTCCATTCTCCAAGCTTCGCTAATGGCTGGAAATAGATAATCGGTTTGGTATTTGTAGAACTGAGTTTTCGCAATGAAATGGATTCCCACAAACTGAAAGAAAGACTCTAATTTTTTAAAACTTGAACCACTAAAAAGTGCAGCCGCTGCACAAAGTAGATTGCCTGCTGGCAGTTGTCCCAGCATAGGTTGTGCAGACCATGTGAAAGGATGATATTTTGTACAGGTGGCATGTATTTTAAGGTTAGTGCCTCGAATTGCACGAGTCACATTAATCAATGGCTCCCCACATACTTCCCCACCAACCAAATGCCCACATTTCACCCAAATAATAATATCAATCAAACAACTATCGAATACAATGAATTTGGCCTCTTTCCTTATACTGTCACTCTGCATCCCAGCTGGTTCGGCCTGTAACGTTGAGGACATGTCACTCACATGAAAGGTAGAATCTCTGATATCGTCTTCCGCTATGTTCAGTGATATTGATGGTGTTTCATTGTCGCCTACTTCATTCTCTTCCATTGCAACATCTGTTCCTTCTCCGGCGATGGGTGAATAAAACAATTTCTTCAACTTTCTCGCGGTCTTAGTTTTTGCGGGTATGGATTCTGTGAATTGATCTCCGACTGCATCCGAACTACCAGGAGGACATTCACTATCAATGGCTGGTGGTGATATAGCTCCGTTGTCAATCACTTCATATTCTTCCCATTGGCACGATGCTTCTCCAGTCTCAAGTCCCTGCCAAAAGGTTTGACAAGCAACATCTCTCGTTCGCTTCACTGTCTGTGTAGATCTAGTTCGTACACCTACTCGCAACTAGAGGACAGATTGGAAAAGGGGTGTTCAGTTTAAACACAACTTACAGTATTGAACTATTAACAGTGAAAAACAACATAATATAGTGACCAGGACACTAACCTTCTTTTGCTTTCTTTTCTTTGAAACTTTCTTGCCTCGAACTTCAACATCAGGACGCTGTTGCTCCGACTCGTGTGTATATGTCTCCACTTCCTCTTGCGCTGCAACGACTATGTTTTCCTGATAAGCACATCCATCACGCACTGACGCTCCATCGACTCCCTGAAACATAGAACTTTCATTAGTATGTATAATAATATCGAAAACACAAAATGTACTTGGGGACCAATACCCACGTACATCTCAATAGCAAAACACGAATGAACGCTTTGTGTAGAACATTCGAACGACAATTATTCACGCATTGTTGATCTAGTTAGATGGAACTGTCAAGATCCATACCTTGGGCTCCTCATAGACTTCCATTGATGATATTATTGAAGATGATGCTTCAGTGACTCCCTGAAACACAGTAATTGCATTAGTATGGTTTTCTATTTTGATAAAAAGAACATAAAGTTTGTGCAGGCATCAACGGCTCATCTAAATAGACCTGCACAAATGATCAGTTGTCTAAAATAAATA
This sequence comes from Ambystoma mexicanum, assembly GCF_040938575.1. Taxonomy (NCBI): domain Eukaryota; kingdom Metazoa; phylum Chordata; class Amphibia; order Caudata; family Ambystomatidae; genus Ambystoma; species Ambystoma mexicanum. Next base: position 1,008,038,366 of record NC_090924.1, on the reverse strand, counting down.
ATGGATATCTAAATATGATTCGATTTGCTCGATCGTTGGAAGTGTCACCACCCAGAAATCTGCATCAACTACTAGGGGTGATGTTCTTGTAGAAGAAGCTCCGTCATCTCCCTGAAACATAGTACTTGCGTTAATAAAGAAGGAAGTATAGCGGATGTAATCACGTCATATGATCTCGCTTGATCGAGCTGTCAGTATCCATACCTCGAAATGCATAAGAACATCAAGGGACGATGTAACTGCGGTGCACACTTCTGCAAGCTGTTGCGCCGACCCGTAACTGTACGCTCCCCCTTCTTCTTGGACTAATGCTCCATCGACTCCCTGAAACATAGGACTTTCATTAGTAATGAACACAATATTGAAAAAAGAAGACACATACGAGGGCGACGACAGAAGGACATATCAATGGCTAAAAACGAAAGAAACATTGTGTGTAACAATCACGCTACAAGAATGCAAGATCTGATGATCTCCATCGATGGAACTGTCCTGAAACGTACCTCGAGCATCTGAGTGACATCAACGGTAGTCGTCAATACGTTGGACTCCTCAGCATCTCCCTGAAAGACAGTACTTGAATTATTTTGGATAACAATAATTATAACTCAAAACAAAGACTAGAGGACGAGTACAAGGGTGTACCATTAGGTAAAATAATTACACGATAAATTAAAACTGTTGATTTACATGCCTAAAACAAGTCAATGGCAGAATAGCTAAGTAAGATTACCCGATAGGCGCTTGAAGTGGCTGATGACTGCAATAACGACACGGATGGAGAATCTTCCGCCTTCATATTGAGTGGATACATAAATGGGGAAATTATTGTTAGCTAATGCTACACACTACCGCAAGGCCGAGAGATAAATACGTAAACTTGACTCACCAGTGGAGGGATGTGGACGAATAGAGTGGGAATAGCGGTGGAGAGCAATTTTCGCCTCGCTCGCGGTGTGTTCTTCTTTATTAGCAATGATGTGGAGTACATGTCAGAGGTAAAGTGCCTGCTGCAGATGCGGTATCGATCACCCCTCTTGTCCGCAAAGACTTCTAGGACTCTACTTTCAAGCTCAGAGGGTGGATATCCGCAATATCGGACCCATTCTCTTATCTGATCTATTGTCTTAGGGAAAACATGCATTATAGTACCTTCAGATTTATTATGGGTCTTCGAAGGGCAACCGCCAATGGAACAGGCAGGCATTGTGCAAAGTTCTGAAAAGTAAAGATCAACAATTCTCTATGAATACCAATGTGTTAAAAAATTAAATGACACATAAAAGGTTCAATGCAAGGTATGTTTTGGTTCTTGGAACTATACACGTTATTCACATGCGGATAAGTATTTGAATAACTTTAAAAAAATAGAAAAATAATTTGACTAAACTCAGAACATATGACTAGTTCCTTGCATGTACTGTCTTGAACGAAAAGAAATTGGACGCAAAATGAGTATGGTACATGGCCTTACCTTGACGAGCAAACAGTTAGATGCAGGGATCAGAGTAGTTTCTTGTCGAAGAACAGGGAGCAGTTCACAGGTTGCAAACTGACGAGTTTCCTCGAAGTGGTCACGGAAGTTCACAGAGACGAAGAGCAGATAACCAGCACCTTCACGGGTTGACTAGCAAAGTGCAAAGAAGTTCTCATTATAAATATGAAGTGGGTTATAAAGAATTCGAAACAGGGGTGTGTTTGTGAATGAATGACGTGTATGAATCACGTCCAGCGTGAGGGGGGATGCTTGGCAGGAGACACGGGGTCTGGCGGTAGACATGGGAACAACAACCCATGCGCTATAGACCACTTTGAAGTGTACATGGTCTTTGGCACCTCTTGGCCTTTATTGCTCCCTGACAGCTCCACTTGCCAGCGCAAGTACCCCGGTGCGAACTGCCTTTGATAGGGCGGGGGGGTGGATTGGGGCGGTGGTCGTGCAGACAAGACACAGGAAGACTCGTGAATGGAGACACACTTATGTGGATTGCAGGGGGCCGTCCAGCGTGAGGGGGATGCTTGGCAGGAGACACGGGGTCTGGCGGTAGACATGGGAACAACAACCCATGCGCTATAGACCACTTTGAAGTGTACATGGTCTTTGGCACCTCTTGGCCTTTATCGCTCCCTGACAGCTCCACTTGCCAGCGCAAGTACCCCGGTGCGAACTGCCTTTGATAGGGCGGGGGGGTGGATTGGGGCGGTGGTCGTGCAGACAAGACACAGGAAGACTCGTGAATGGAGACACACTTATGTGGATTGCAGGGGGCCGTCCAGCGTGAGGGGGATGCTTGGCAGGAGACACGGGGTCTGGAGGTAGACATGGGAACAACAACCCATGCGCTATAGACCACTTTGAAGTGTACATGGTCTTTGGCACCTCTTGGCCTTTATCGCTCCCTGACAGCTCCACTTGCCAGCACAAGTACCCCGGTGCGAACTGCCTTTGATAGGGCGGGGGGTGGATTGGGGCAGTGGTCGTGCAGACAAGACTCGTTTGCCGCAGGGCCTCACCAAGGAGAGGCCATCTAACTGCATGCAAGAGGCAGGCTGCAGGATCTAGTACATGGAAGGCAGGGGGGTGAGTTTATAAATACCTCACCGTCCCAGGAGAATATATGGGTGCAGTTCACCCTGGAGACCCTGGATGCCTAGGCTTGATGCCAACCCGCAAAATAACATATGTATGTCTGCTGCATATGGGTTCAACGGTTATGTGGATTGAAGGTGGGCGGCCAGCGTGAGGGAGGATGCTGGCCGGAGACATGTGGTGTGACAAGACAAGGCACAGGAAGACTATTCAATGGAGACACACTAGATTCATTTAAAAAATCAAAACAACCATTGTTAAAATATATGTTGTGTTTTATTTTAGATCTTAATTTCAATTGAACATAAATAATAAACATTACACATTGTAAAGTTGCGGTTGCAGCACATCCCGGGAAAATCCGCGGTATTGTCCACTGTCGCTGGGGAAATGTTGTCTAATGGCAAGTACCGCACAGGCAGGTATTACTCTCCGAACGCGGTGTCCGAGCCTCCCGTGAAGCCACCAAGTGAAGCAACGATAGGCCACCAGCCTTTACCACCTGTGAAAATGAAAGATGCAAACTGTATTAAAATGACAACTTTCTTATCACTGTCGATTCAGGTAAAAAATGTCAATCAGCTTTGAAAAAAATTCTATCTAGAAAATGCACAATATGGAACCAATTTACATGCATTCGAATGATATGTAGATGTAATTTTATATGTGGGAGACGACCATGAAATAGTAGTGGCATCACTGACATCACAACCAGAGTATACTTACTCGTTACTCGGATTACGCGGACGAACAGTGCCGCAAAGTTCGTGCATAAGCACCATCATCATCCTCAACACGGTCCGTGAGAGGCAGGCTTCCCTGAACTCTGGCAGCTCGGTGATGCATTGCGGACTTGGCTCGCCTTCCGAAATGTAGGCCAAGCACCTGGAATTTTCACGGCAGCAGCAGTTCTCCTCCTCGGTTGGCATTAGCTCGCACCGATTGCACGTGCACCAGGTGGAGACGCCGTCCATGCGACATGGTCCAGGCTCTTCATCCGTTGACTGGTCCTCCCAACTGCCGTCCGAATCCCCATCGTTTTCGCGTGCTTGCCTTTCCAGTAGTTCTTCCTCGGTGTACTCGGGCTCGTACATATACGGCATTATTGTAGCCATTGTGTGGTAAAGAAAGTAAAATAATTTACAGAGATGGTACAGGTGTTCACAAGGCCTAGAAGCGGCGAAGGTAGCTGACCAGAGCACAGAAACGAGTCACAGAATACTCAAAGTAACACAGAGAGAGTATTGGAATCGAAAATCTGCTGCTGTGTGTTGTGAAACGGTGTGTTTATACTTATTGAGGAAAGAGGCGTCCTGCCATTTCCATGGCGACACTTCATTAGCTGAGGCGCAGCGATTGTTGACACGAAACGTGCTTTGGCGTTGGGAAATGGGCGGTACGCGTCTGCTGATGTCAGGCTCAGGGGCGGGGGATTTGATTTAGTGCCGCAAAAGCAGGTGAGCCAGGGCGATGCGGCAAGTGATAGGATTATCAGAAAATGGCGGCTGATTTCGAGTGCGTTAATGGACGAAAAGTCGGGTTAGGTCCATAGGAAAGTTTTCTACGATCTACCGAGTTATGCTTAAAAACACATGGCCGAACCGTAGGGACAATAAAAAAAAAGTCCCGGAACTCTCCTTTAAACTTTGCATGCCTCCTGAGCCCTCAAGTCTCAGGTTAGTGGCTATGAACTACTTAATTGTAACAAAATGTTAATCTGTCAAATGAGTATGTAGTGCTTTATGAGTTTGCAGTATATTTAATTCAAACCCTTTTTAGCTGGTAATATGGCTTGACAGAATTTTGCATCACTCTAGAAAAGTGATTCAATTTACCTCTGTAGCCAAAATGCCCCTTTTGAGGTGTATGATGCGCTTTTCCATACCATACCATATCTACCTACCATGTTAGCAAACAGACACCTGCAGGATTATATCATTGGTATAATAAAATGACAATGTGTTTATGTATTTTACAAAAAACACACTTTGAGTTACATCATTTACGCTTTTGGATAAAACTCAATCTAAATTAAGCAAAACATAAGGTATGATCACGTTCACAATGCAGGGTAGAGCTATCATTGTTGTGTCCAAACCTAACATCTACCCTAAACAATACACAAATAATGAAAATGGATATGCATAAAACCAAGTCTCCAACTCTCTGAAATTCTGAATCCCCCCTTTATTGTCCAAAGTAATCCCCATAATTCGTCATAGTCAAACCGAGAAGCGGAAGGGTAGGTGGATGAATGGATGATTAACCTCGGCAAGAGGTTGAAACACCTGCTTGCTGATGGAGTAGGCAAATACCTAATGGTATGTGCATGAGTTTGATTAACGGGTGAAAAATAAATCATTTTTGTATACTTCAAAGTTACATGTTTCCTTTAAAGGATGTTTTATCTAGAATCAACCAATGCGCCTTGTACTCTTCCTTTCCATTGCCTTTCCATACTTTACTTGTGTGGAAATGATGAAAAGATTAGGACTCCAAACACCTTGCGTTCTCCCATCTTTGGTAACAAGCTTGGAGATTGTTGTCCATAGAGAGAGTGACCATTACCCAGTAAGTTGCACCCTAAGTGGATCCTGGGATGGCGGAGGATACCCGGGCCTCATGGCAACTGTAAGTGAGATTGAAGTGGCGGGGCATTCTAAACAAGCGATTAAATGGTCCTCTATGTACCTGTCCCAGGTGAAACCTACAATCTATGGTTGTATTGGCCCTCTTATAGAAGCAATCTGCCTGGCGGATGTGAACGATCCTTTCTTGAGAAAAGCTACCCTTGGTAATAGAGGATGGTTTGATGAAGACTGCCAGGCTGCAAAACAAAGCCTGATAGACTGTTTAAGAAACACTGGCCCACTTAACAAAAACCACTTAAGCAATCTGAGGGCCTCTTATAAGCGATTCCAAGGCCTGAAGAAATCTGAGTATCTGAGCACATAATGGTCCATTGATTGTAGTTGCAAGGCATGAGGGGCACTTAGGGAAACCCTAATCCATTTTATTTTGTTCTGCACAATACATATGGATTTAAGGAATTGTTATCTACTGCCTTTGGCTGTGGATTTATGAAAACAATCTGAGATGTCTTTAGTGCATGGCTACGCAGGCCACGACTATTAACTCCAACATGAACTTATTCTTGAAGATTCTAGGTGTTTTAAGGCTTTCCTCTTTTTTGATGCACCTATTTTATTGGATATGTCCCACTGTATGTACGTATTTATTCATTGTTATGTTTCTATTTGCGTATGTGATAATGAAATGCTTTTATGGTTACCACAAAAGAATAAAGTTATGTTTAACACACGTACTTCCACCTGCTGCATATTCACCGACTGGCTGTTGTCAGTGCAGTGTGACTGAGTGTACAAGCTTATATTTCTTGATGTAATACTTGTGCAAATTCCAAAGGCAAAAATCCCGATTCATGGAATTATTTGCGTGTAAAACAGGGATTTGCGTGCCATTCTGCCCGCAAATCCCGGTTTGACTAATGGGGATTTGCGGGCAGAATGGCACGCAAATCCCTGATTTACTCGCAAATAATTCCATGAATCAGGGCAATATTGGCAAAAAAAGACTGCAGGTTGAGCCAAAGCAGTTATACAATGCACACCACTAACCTGTTGAAAATAGGGGTGTATCAGCAGGACAGCATATGGCCTTTCAGTATTTTCAATTGAAATGAAACAACATACCATTGGAACAACATACCATATACCAAACAACATACCATAACATACCAATCTCCCCTTTGTGACAGCGACAAATAATGCTTAATTGTTTTTCTTACATGGACATTTAAGGTTTCAGCTCCACTGCTGGCTGCCTTTCTTTTTTTCTGCTTTGCAAAGATCAATAAACATGATTATCTGTAGCCACTCAGTTCCTCCACTCATTGCTTTATCTAGGATTCTGCCACAGAACACAGCCATCAACCCTATTTTATAGCCTTGTAACACAGTTATGAAACAGGGTTGATGGTAAACCGTTATTCCCAATGGAAGCATCAGTCCTTTCACTTTAAACGTGCATTTGATGTTATCACGGACATGTCTCACCCGGCTTTCAGCTCCTGCGTGTAGGATAATGAATATGCTCGGCTATCAATGAACTTCAAGGTGGGGCTCATGTTATGCAACATCAATGATAAAACCAGAGAAATCACCCATTGCAATTTGCTATAGGAACCATCTACCAACACAACAGCTACATCATGACGTTACCATGAGACTTTGTTTGACCATTTTATAGAATTGGACCAAGGAGCTTTATCGTTCAGTACACTTTGTAAAACAATTTTCCATTAAGAGTCCAGCTCTGGAAAAGCATGTTATACTTCTAGGTAGAAGAAAAAACAATAATATGAATAAGGAGCGTGTTTATCATTAGATAACCTCTGAGTTAGTTCCCTTAATTTTCACTATTATTTATCTGCTGACATTTCTGCTGATAAAACGAATGTAGCCTGTATTATTTATTCTTCCTAACATCCTCATCTCTAGGGAAAATAGTTCATTTACAATGTATAACTGTTGGTTATTTTCTATCATTTTATTTCCAGGTGTGTAGCGACACCATTCATGTCTGGTGCAAACCCAAACATGTTATGCCTTTTAGTGGTCATTTAAGGCATTGTTAGGAAAGTAAAACCTTTTACTCCCTCTACGGCACTGCATCTGGTCTGGTATATGAAATCATGGAGGTAGAGATTCAATCACTCCTTCACCTCACCATTCAGTTTAATTATAACTCAACCTCCGTCCTGCAGGACATGGGTACTGACCTGAGTTTGGCTGCAGTTGGAACTCCTCTTTCAAGTTTATTTGTATTTTGTATTTGTGTTTTATTTGGTTTTATATAGCGCCTTAGACCAAAGCGCTGAACATAAGAACAAATTGACATTTAAAACACAGCATATATCTGTGATTTGCAGCAACCTTCATTGACCAGCCGAGAGGAGGTACGATCGCAGAGAGACCCGAAAAGATAAATAAACAGTGATGGAATGAACAGAAAGTGGGAGAGTATTCCAGTGCAGGGGTGCTAGAAGAGAGAAATAGCAAAAACGAGATTGAGCACAGGGGGACGAGGAACAATGAGAAGATGATGAGAAGCAGAACAAAGTGGACGTGTAGAGAAAAGAATGCAATAAGAGAAGAAAGATAGGGAGGAGCAAGACTATGAGAGATTTAAAGACTAAACATAGAAAATTTTATTTTAAACGGTGATGGAAAGAGAGCCATCCCGGATCAGTCAAAGAATATGAGATAGAATCACGAGATACAAGCAAACAGAGAACACGAATAGAAGCATTAAATACAGATTTCAATGTAGCTATACGAGATAAAGGCAGTCTAAAGAGTGCAGGAGAACAGTAGAACAGCTGTGAGAAGATTAGAGCCGACACCAATAAATGTGTGGCTTTAAAAGTCATGAAAGGACAGGCTTTTTGAATATTGTACAGATAAAATCGACAGGAACGGGCATATAAGGAAATATGGTGACTGAAAGAAAGATCTGAAACAAGATAGAGACCCAGATTACGGGCCATGTGAGGGATAGGCAACTGGGAAGGAGGAAATGATATGAATGGAGGGGACAGAGAAGGAGAAATAGTAGAGGGATGGAAGAAATTAATCTAGGTTTCTGTGGCATTAAGTAGTAGAAAGTGGTTTGCAATCCAAGACAGAATGGCAAGGAGACAGACACTAAGTGTATGGTGGATTTGATCAGTAAAGTATGGAAAGGAAAGAAAGAGCTGCATGTCATCAGTGTAAAAGTGATGCAAGAAAGCAAAAGAAATAACCCCAGCCAACGAAGCAGTGTAAAGTGAAAAAATAAAAGGACTGAGGAGTGAACCTTGAGGGACACCATAGGTAAGTGCACACGTTTTAGAAGAAGCCCCCACAAGGAGACTCAGAAAGTTCTCTGGGATAGGTATGACTCAAATCAGGCTAAAGTAGAGCCAGAAAAGCCAAAGGAGGAAAGAGCAGATAATAGGAGTGTGTGATCAACCATGTCGAAAGTAGCAGAAAGATTCAAGAGAATAAGAAGAGAGGACTGCTTAGCATGACGTGCAGAATGAAGAGAGTCCAAGACGGAAAGAAGAGCAGTCTCGGTAGAGTATCCAAGGCAGAACCCAGATTGAAAAGTTGACTCTTATGAATGAAACCTTTCAGGCAGCCCACACTTTCTCCAAAAATTCTGGGAGCCCACTTTGCTACATCCATACGTCCTTAATATCAACTTCTGAAACGATATTATTCTCCCCTGTACACACATGTTCTTGAGCAATGAGGCCCAACTTAATGCCCAACACTGCCTGACAGCTCAGAGAAAGTTTCCACCTACATATGTTATAAACACACAAAAGACCATGCTCTTCCCTTTGAACATCAAAGTGGCATGTTGCTCACCTACGATTACTGTAGGGTTTACACCATAGGCATGTGCTTTCACTCTGACCTCTTTAAAAACACAGTGTGATAATCCATTCTCCCAAGACTTTTTGCTTATCAAGGTGTAGTTGGCACCACTGTCCACTATCATCGCAAAACACCTACCCCATTCACTTCAATTATCAACACGGGCTTCTTGATCTTCACCCCACACACCGCATTCACCACCTGTACCACTTCCAAGCCATCATAAAAGTCGACATCACTAACACTGAAAACATTCTCGCTCACACTGCCTGTGCTAGATCCTTCTAATCGGCAACACTTGGCTAAGTATCCCCTCATGCCACACAGTCTGCACTCTACATAATTAACAATGCACTCCCTCTTCATTGCCAAGCGTTGGTTGCTGCCACATCTGTAACAATGTCTGGTTCCCAGTTGGGCTGGCGCATTACATTTCCTTCTCTGCGAGGGAACACATTCCCTCTTCCTATTACTCTCCCCCTCCATTCAGATACTTTGTCCCTATTGACATCCTTATTGTTAGTAATCTCGGTATTGACTTTATTCCTTTGGGACATATTGGTCTCTTCTGTTTCTTCACTTCCTCTGGGGGCCTCTTTATACAATTCCTTAAGGCATGAGGCTGTGTGTTCAACTTTTTTGGCAAACTCTATGGCCCTGTCTAAATTGGGATCCTTTTCCTTCCAGAGCTCTTCTCGCACCTTGTCGTCAGCACACTTGATTATCAATTGATCTCTCAGGTGCTCTTCTTGACAACACAAGCCAAATTGACATTTGACAACCAAACCCCTCAAGGTCATCACAAACTCCTCGATACTTTCCCCTTTCTTTTGCACCCTCGTGGCAAAACGGTATTGTGCAATAATCTTATTCTCTTTGGCAAGTTTGAGTATACTCAACTCACAAGCATGCAAGAGAGCACCATCTCCAGGTATAGGTTCTGTGAGTCTCATCAACACTTTCTGTCCTCCATGACCTAAGCAATGGTAAAGGAGAGGATCTTTCTGCTCTATGAAATAGTTTGACCATACACTGCTAATATATACTTTTTTTAAACTACTTTATTCAATTTTTTCCAACAGACAAAGTTAACATACAATAACTTGAACATATTAAAATTAACCATCCTAAATGCATCAGTAACATAACCATCTCCCTCACCCCAAACACCAAACCATCTATGTGGAATCCAAACCAAGTTCTAGGAAGAAAGGGGAGAAGGAACAAGAAAAAGGACAACAAAACAGATTTTAAAAAAGAAAAAAAAACGTATAAATATCTCATCGAGCTCAATCAACTATTATCAATTTCAGAAAATATATACATACATACAAATATATATACACACATATTGGGGAGGAGGTAGGTTGGGACATTGCCTAATGATGTTATATGATGTTAATTACTTTGTTAGTATGCTATGCTGAGGGCCCAGGTTAGAAACGTTTTTTAAGCTTGGGCCTGTCACATTAAACCAACCTTTTCCACTTTAGCGGAGACTGGCTGTTTTTTGTGCAGTTTAGCCCAAAGTGCAACCTACTTGGTACTCTAATAAGATTGTATTCACTGCCCTTCACCCTTAAGGCACAGACAAAAGCAGGTAAAGGAGGTGCAAAGGTCCTCATAGAAAATCTGTCATGCGTGGGAGGCTTCCTGAGCAGGGGATGCACCATCTAATATTGATACCAAATATGTAACAACGCCGGGTCCTCGCTGCTGCGTGCGCGATAACAGGTTTTTGTATTATACTTTGCCTGTCCAGTCATTTGGTCGAAAGACATTTGGTCGAAAGACAAATGGTCGACGGAATTTGGTCGAAAGCCAAATGGTCGAATTTTTTTTTTAATTTATATATATATTTTTTAGGTTTTCGTTTAGGGAAAAAAAGGGTTTTTTAGAAAAAAAAGCGGGCTGGGGGGACCCCCTCCAAAAAAAAAAAAAAAAAGAGGTGAAAATACAAAAATAAAAATAATTCGACCATTTGGCTTTCGACCAAATGGTGTCGACCATTTGTCTTGTCGACCTTTTTTTTCAACCAAATGTCTGGTAACCATACTTTGCTACAGTGCTTTTGTAAAAATGCATCGGTTCTCCAAGAAAAAAGTGCAATTCAAATTGAATGTACACATGAACAACAGAAATCAAACTACCAATTATGTGGGTGGCAGTAATTCATATGAATCTTGGCGCAGGTCTGCACAGGTTTCCTGTTTTGTATTATACACTGTACACAACGAATGATGGAGGCTGCATCTGAATATGGCAGCGGTGTGCATTATACATCCCAGTAACATAACAGCACAATCACGAATATCTATTGTAACTACTGCAGATTTGTTTCTTTCATGATGGAGATTGCTCTGCAGAGCCATTTTAGAGTGGTTCTAGTGCCATTGTTTGTTTTCGAGGAAGGAATGAACACCTTCCTTGTTCGAGCGTGCAGGCATTGTACTCTTGCTGCTGGCTGAAGGTACATAAACAGCACTACTCCTCTGAATAAACGCACAAAAATATGAATGTGTAACTATCACATAATTATTTGCAATCTGGTTAGCTCCACCAGGTGTGACATTCAGCCCTGAGCGGACAATAAGGGCCAAGGCAAGCAACGAGTTATGTGATGCGACCCCTGGCGGTGGTATGAAGATGATTTCCCCAGTCACTCTTCAGGCACACCCTTTACCCACTGTGCCATCACCCCTCAAGGAGACGTATAGTGTATCCGAATATGAAAAGTGCGTCACAAGAAACTAGGAAAAGTGCGCAGTATCACCATTAACTGAGGGGAACTGTACTAAGAGGAAGCAACCCAGACAGAATTAGACTCGGAAGAGGGTTATCATTCAAACAGTACATGCAGGGAGGTCGCCCCTCGCACTGGGCGATGTTTGTGAAGCCGCACGCGTCGCAGAGCGGGAGAGCAGGGCCATTTAGCTGAGTGCATCCGAGGTGCGCATGCCTGGAGTTGATCGCAGAATGGAACCCAACCGGAAAAGAAGTCAGTCACTGAAGGCACCCAGACTCAGGGCCTTATTAAGAGCTTGGCTAGTACTAACACTGAACACATTTACTGTGACTGTAAACATTCAATACCGGGTACCCCTAAAGCTCTGCTCGATTCCAAGCCATGCAGATCCTTTTCCATATTTCCCGTTTTGGAGTCCCTAAGGATTACATGGGGTTTGGTACTTACTCCATGTTGCAATTACCGCTGGTAGCAAATACTGCATGTAGTCCTGCTTTTATATCGAGGTAAAAACGTCCACATAAAAGCAAGCAGAAAAAATAGGCTTGGCACAGTGGTAAAATAATCCAGTATTAAAAACTACTGGACTTTTTACCACTACTGCCAATCTCCTAATTAGGCTGATAGCAGGCGAGCAAACCTACTGACAGGAAAGGCAGTTAGATCGCTGGACCGCACCACCGCCATAACATCGCTGTCTAATCCCAAGATCAAAACTTACACCATATCTTCGTAATGAGATAAATGAAACGTAAATCAATAGTAAAGTTTTTTTAAAGTTTTTTCTCTAATTCAAGTGGCCAAGGAACACACTCATTACCTATTAATACATAGTGCAATTGTAGCACCTGATACAGTTACACATGAGCACAACACATTATTCAATACATTTTTAATTGGTAATGTAACATTATTATGTATACGCAAGTATTTTTTTTATATGCAAAAGTCAAAAACGATGCAGACTCAAGATGTACACAAGGTAAAAAGATTAAAAATACAAAAATATTGTATAATACCACAGACAATTCAATTCTAGCAGAGAGAAACTGAGCCAATTACTCAATTCAAAAAATACTGAAAGCGCATGAAGTGCTGACAATAAAGTGCAGTGCAAACTTCACATCATGTCATGCGAGACATGGAGAGCCAACAATCACAAATATAAAAAGTGAAATCTGTGTAGTAAACAACCACTCTCTTATAGGAAAACCAGGCCTACTAGTGTAAATCATACATATTTCCCTATCCCACAGATTTCTACAAACTCATTTCCTACAGACAATATTGAATCCGGTGTTAGGGTACTGATTTCAACAGAGAACTTGAAATCCTTGTCTAATCCCTGGTCGGGTTAATGAAGGAAAGAATCCCTGAGACGGATCACGAAAAAAAAAGAAAATCAGATATCCGGCGCGAGAGCCGCTCCAGGGATCAGGGAATACAATTAAATTAGAGTAAGCGACCCTTGTGCGTGTGCACGCAATGGTCCCTTAACTCTGAAAAGGAAAAAAAGAAATTGCTCCAGTCGCTCCGCTCTGCAGCCTGTCACCACTGCATTTGGGGCCTTCTTGCTCCCCTGATTAGCAGGGAAGTGCTTGTAACTTTGCTACCCCACATACACTTAATTACTGGCGCTCCCCATAGCTGGGGATCGCTCAATGTGTTTTTAGCCATCCTGGCGCTGAAATTAAATAAAGGGCCACCCCTTGATGAACAGGTGGCCCACTGACACCTGGGCCACACCTGGCAGGCGTGGCCCAGGTGTGAGGAATGCTGTTGGCCCCCTCCCCCACACTGCAACTGAGTGCTGGGCTGCATCTTGCCAAGCAACCCAGCCCAAGTAAGACTTTGGGGCCACCTCCATCCTTGCTGCCTGCTGCTGGATACTGTCACCTGGCACACAAGAGCCACCACAGGAGGGTGCAGAAAGGAACATCGATAGGAGCAGCCAGGGACCCTGAGACAACCCTGGCCAGGTTGTCTTGCAAGTAAGGTCAATATAAATAGGTTTTCTGCACTGTATAGACTTTGTATATATTTTAAAAGACACTAATATTTGTAAAGGACTCCCAATAAGGTGCGTTGGAAGATCACCCAGCTACACTTGTCTTCATCGGGGCCAGTAAAACCTCCTATAATATCTAAAGTAAGTAAATTCATGCAATTAGCTGCCTAGTGTGTGCTGTCGTAATATGAAAACTGAAAAGAGAAATCTTGCAGTAAAATCTATTACCTGAAAGCCCCACAAACATGAATCTGGTGCAGTCAGTCTTCAGTATTGTACAATATAATGGGTACACATTAATATTAACCCAAGATGTGCTAAGCATAGCCGTATTCAAGGGAAACCGAGTGGTACTTTACCTACTCTTTGCTTGGGAGATGTGAGTGCTGTTTAAAATTAGCACATCGCTGCTGATAGGAACATGATTCCCACTTTCAGAAGCAAAATCTGAAAAAGTGAAATTAATTCAGTTAAATTCTTAAAACAAAAAGGCCTCACATTTGCTAACTAGTCACAGTAAATGCATCATTTTCTAAGTGAGTCACACTTACTCTCCTGTAGCGAGAGGAGATTTGAATGAAATCATCTGAATTGCTTCAAACAGTTATGGGAACACAACCAATCAATATGATGCCCGGATTATTACGTCTGTCAATGTAGAGTGTTGACGTAAACGTAAAAGAACGACTGGAAGATTACCAATGCTTTGCTCTAGTATATGTGAGGCAGGTATGGTATCAAGAGAGACACAGACTCCAGTGTTATAATTCCAACACCTTTATTTACTATAATGCTGGGGTTGGTTTAATACCTAATTGGCCCTAATTCTAAAGCAATGATTCCCTCAACTGATGTTTCGAAGTGACGTCGATGCCTAAAAGTCCAAAATAAAAATCTGTCTGTGTCTAATCCTCTGCTTGCCCTCTCTCTCTGATACCATGTGATAGGAAGACTCTTTAAAGGAAAAATAGTGATTAAAAAAAAGAAATATATACCAAGGCTGGTTTCAGGTGGTCTTCTCACGAGGTGTAGGTGGTTAGTATCCTTAATGGATAGCACAATCCAAAAGAAGTTGTTCATTAGCTCTTCTCCACAAAGTTCTTATGTTCTGTTCAACAAATCCCAATGTCTTTAGTTCCTGGGGTTTCCCTTCCCCAACCATCACTCCTTCTAAGTTCCAAATCAAACAAAAATATAACAGAGTGTCTTCCAGGCTTCTCAGGGTTCACTTCCCCAAGTTTATGCCTTCACCAAAATAAAAGTTCACCTTTGTTAGGCCTTTGTTAGGCCTCTTAAGCTTCCCTTCCCAAGCTCAGGCCCCTTCAGTTTCAAACACAAGCTCAGTTGTGTTAGGCATTTTAGGGTTCCCTTCCCCAAGCTCAGTCCCCTTCAGTTTCAAACAAAAGCTCAATTTTGTTAGGCCTCTAAAGGTTCCCTTACCCAATCTCAGGCCCCTTCAGTTTCAAACAATTTCAATTTAACAACATTGTTTCTCTTAGGCCTCTGAGGGTTCCCTTCGCCAAGGTTAGACCGCTTCAGTTTTAAACAAAAAGTTCAACTTGTCAAGATGTGCCTTTCTCTTGTTTACAGTTCCTTTCACATACAACCTTCTCATGGGGTAATATCAAAGACTTTGGAAAACGCTAGGGTCTTGGCTCATACTAAGCGCGACCACTCTGATGTTTGATGTTTGGCCACTCTCTGTATTTCTTGTACTTCCTTCTCTTCTATCCTTTCCTCTTCCAGGTGCTTCCTGCAACCTTTGGTTATCATTCACTTGGTTGTGCTCACTTGCAACTTCTTTATCTTGCTTTCTCTCAGTTTACTGTGCCACTGGCAGCTTTCCTTTGGGTTCTCTTTTCTCTCAACTGTGCCTCTTGCACATTCCTTTGTTTGCCTTTGTGCACCCTTGCACATGTCCTCTACCTATCTGTGCCTTTTGCACACTTGTTTCATTCACTTTCACCTCCACTTCACTTTCGGGTCACTCACAACCTTCTTGTTTGATTTGTTTCACTTTCTGGTGTTCACTTGCACCTTTCTTTCACTTTCGGGTCACACGCACCCTTTGCATTTATCTTCAAGCCTTTTTCTTACTTTCCGCTCTCTCAGCGCTTCTCTCTAGCTTTCCTTTTACTTTCTGCTGGCTGTCTTGATTTCCGCTTTGCACCGCTTGCAAATCCTGTCCTTTTCCTCTTCCCGCTCCAGCAAGCTGCACGCTCTCATTACTTTCCCCTTTGAAACTCACCAGGTAGCGTTGCGCTGGTGAGCGGTTCTTTCAGGGCATACTGTATCGAGGACAGGGTCTCATCACCTGCCCCTTAGACCCCCTTGGGACTGCCACACATCCCAAGGGAACAATCACTCTTTCACACGCTACCAGCAGGACACAGGCTGCCTCAATCCGACTCCAAGGAGAAACAGCTCCCTAGTCACACTGCAGCCTCTCAGAGGCACTGGACCAGCGTTGCAGCATGTCGCTCTCTTCCAGATCCTCCAGGCTCCTCTCCCTTCAGCTCCATAGTTCTTGGCTCCTCGGCTTCCTTCAGGATGCCCAGATCGCTCTCGTGATTATGCAAAGCCACACCTTTTAAACTTTACATAAGAGTCAAGTGGAGTCAGTTCAGGTGTGAGCAGTCAAGTGTGAAATGGCTGACACTGCATGACCCTATTAATGGAACGGTCTTATAGTAGTAGGTGGCAGTCTTCTGTTTTTTTTTATCAAAGTGTTACATGCAGGTAATCCTCACTACTCTTGGTTGCCTTTTCTTCGTCAGAAATGGGGATGGTGAGATGAAATGGGATTGCAAATATCACATGGAAGCTGAGGAAGGGGTTTCAGAGGGGAAATATGGAGGGGGCGGAGCTGAACTGGGGTCGAGGGTTACTTCTATTTACCAGAATACTGTTAGGATACTGGCAGCGGGGATGAGAACATTCACTAGTCTTGGTGTACTTAACTCTTTGCCTCCTCTTACCTGGACCATGAATGGTGGGCTTTGAATTTGGAGTAATAAAACCTGGATCAGGGTTAACAGAGTCAGAATACCCCATGAAGACCTTGGGGACTTCTTCCTTATCCCTTATTGTTCTGTGGGTAAACTGTGTCTTGCAAGGGGCACCCCCATGAATATAACCCTGGACTCCCCAATCCAGGTGATCCTCCCTTGCTTGTCCACCCCCAGGGTTGGAATCCAAAAGCGATGGCCCTCCCTGGCCACCTAAATAGAGGGTTTTTGGGGTTTACATGGGAGAATACCCCTAGGTTTCTCACATATAGCTATTATCATGTCTCTTCACGTAACATGGTCACATGGCTAGAACAACTAGAATGTGTAAACCATAGTATTGTTAAAGAATATGTGTCGGAACATCTTTCAAATAGCATGAAGGCATGCCAAATTCCTTATTTAGCAGAGGCACTTAGTTTATTTACATACTATATGTGTCCTGTTTTAACAACAGATTATAACACAGGAATAGTTTTTCACAACTGACCCGGTCACTAAGGACCCAGTGCTCACAGGTGCCTTTCTGCCTGCCAGGTCTGACCTGGCAGGCAGAGCGGCACCCGTGAACACAACTCGTCGGATGCACCGGCACCATTCATCCGACCTCCCCATTCCCATTTGAGCCCCTATGGAACTCCCTATAACCTCATTATAGGAGATAACCAAAACATCAAAGAACCAAAACCTTCCCTTCAACCCAGTCACTATTTGCTACTGCAATATTAGCAATACTCAACCTTCAGCTTCTAGCTTCTATTCATTCTGTGAAGAAGTCATCAGTGGTTGGCAGCCAACCACACAGCAACGAAGGAGATAGAATGAGGCATAACAATTATGCCATGGAAAGAAACAAAGGGCTGTGTGCCTACGCTCGGGAGGGCCCAATGCTTCCTCATAAAAACCATGGAAGGACCAATGAAAGATGTTCTCATTCTCGGACCACAGAAAGTTCAAACTAGGGTGGAGAAAACAGTAGGAGGACGCGTATTGGTCTGCTGTCATACAGACGCTTGATATCAGAAAAAAGCACTGAGGAGACATGAACTTGATTTGGGTGCCGGCAGAAGACTTTTAGGTGGTGGCGTGACCCAGAGAAGGTGGACTGTGTGGTCCTCTAATGACGCATAGACCGTGCCAGAACGGGCTCCACAGCAGGCCCAGCTCCAGAATGTATCATCTAGGTGGGCCAGAAGTGTTATTGGGGGGGCCCAATTTCCAGTTCATGTGAGAGTAGCCTAACCCACCCCGGAGCTACATTATATAGCCTTCCAAGCCTCTGGCACAAACAATACACGGGTTAGATTCTATTTCCATACAGACACTATGGACAGTTACTCAAACTGCATGATCTAATGAGGATCAGTACTTTATAAACAGTCCCAGCCATGACATCCTCTGGCCGAGCAGTCTTCCACACTTGTTTGGTCAGAAACCCTCCAGTAAGTACGTATGACAGAAAGCACTGAAACACAGCCCATACTCACCATCTTGCCCAAGCCCCTGGCAGGCAGGGCAAGCTGCTAAACCCACCCAAGTACAAAGGATTTCTGATTATGTAGGAATCATTATGAGAGGTACCCTCAGAGTGCCATCATGTTATGCATGGCACAGGCTCATATCTTCTCATGTTATAACATGCCTCTAGTTTGTAAAGTTACACATATATACTAGAAAACGTCATATATACTAGAAAACATGTCAGTATGGTGACACATGCTTTGCATGGATTATGCCGATTGCAAAGTGGTATTTCATGTGCACATCCCCATGTTTTCCCTCTGCCACTGCTCATCTCTCATGCACCAATCTTTCCCACTGCACCCCTCTTTATACGTACGGTACACCTCTTTTTTTGCTTTGTTCGCCTCCCACGTGCTTCTCACCCCAATAAGGTCCCTCCCTGCACATTTCTCACACACTACTTCTCTCTCCCTTCATTCTTCTCTTTGCAGCCTCCTCTTACATCCCTAACACCTCTCTCCCTACCCTCCTTTTTCACCTGCACCACTCCCTACCTCTGTACCCCTCTCACACTAGTACTTTCATCGACTGCATAGTCTTCTCTTCCCCTAAGCAACCAACACTTGGTTTTCCCTATATACCGCCACACTCTCACTTCTACAGTGCACAGCTCTCTCCCAAACAGCTGAGCTTTCTCATGCAAACCCTGTCTCCAGTCCCTGCTAGCTATAATTCTCATAGACCACGCTCTCTGAACGTACCTCACTATTACTTAAACTGCTCATTCACAGTGTACTTCTCCCTCTATGACTACACCATCCCATGCACCCTACTGTCAAATGCACCACTCTCTACCGCGGCGCCTCCTCCCATTTTTCTTCCTCACTCCCAACCCCACCACACATTGCTGTCTCCCTCATGCAATATATCTCTCCCTGCACCTCATTCTGACATGTGGTGTATCTCTCCCCAAGAAGCACGGCACCTCTCTCTCGGCACCTTTCACTTTCTAACCCTGCACAGCCAAGAAAGCAACAACAAACTACCAGCCACTAGCCCACTACCGTGTCTCTCTGCCTACCTCCTGCTGCAAATACAAAAGCCCAGAAGGGCAGCAGAGCTACAGTGCCCGGCATTGAGAGCATCAGGCTTTCCTACCTTGTTCCCTGCCAGGTCAGTCTGTCCTTCGTTCTCACTGAAGCTGGTGGCACGACACCTGAGTGTGATTTAGTCTGTGTGGGCCTGTTCTCTCACTGTGGTGAAAACTTTTCCATAGTCACAATTACAGTATATTGGAGTTTCCAAGGACCGTTTGCTTTGCATCAGATTTTGCACTTTCTTAAAAAGTTCCAATACGTGAAAAGTGCGTCCTGCTTTTAATTCAATATAATCTTATTTTAAAAGTAAAAGTGCATACCTTTACAATATATTTGTGCAATATTTCCTATTCAATTCCCGGCTAGGTGTCAACTAAAGCCGAATTGAAACTGTTTTTTCTTGGACTAAATTTGGAAATGTTCCACAGAGCTGTTTTTATTGCGATCAGCATGCATATCTGAAAGCACAGGCTGCCAGTAGAGTCTACCGGCTTCTGTGAAGGACAGGCAGACAGTCATTTTTTCTCTGATGTACCTGTCACACTGTGAGTCCTGAGTCCTCTGCCAGTGCCCTGTCTTCCAGTTTCTGGTTAGAATCGCAGTGTGCCACCCCGGGGCTACGGCCGACTGGCCTCTGCCTCCTCCACCACCTACCTGCAACTGAACTCCTACTCCGTCTCCGAGTCCGACTGACTCCAACCTTGACCACCATCAAGTTGGAACTTGGCAAGTTCCAATGTAAATTGTAGGCGCACTGACACTGCAGCTGGCCCATGATTCATGCACTGCAGGACGATATTGTGCCAGCAAGGTAAGGGTGTTTAGGCTTGGCCCATGCCTGCGCATAGTGAGGGCACGTGAAATTAGAATGTCACTGCTCAATCAATGCACAGGCGTGGGCCAAAGCAGCCGGTGCGCCGATCCAGCATCAGCAGCCTTGCTGTATGTCTGTGTTGCTCTGCGAGCGTGCGCTGTGAGTGACTTACTGCTCCAAAGCAGCCACATCTAATATTAGCAGCAGGGGTGTTGCTAGGTCTAGAAAAGATCAGGGGCTAAGCTAATGGTGGGACTGGCGGGACTCGGGGCTAGCTAGCATTTTGGTTGTAACACATGAGCTTCTATCCGGGGATACAACCAAAAGACCTGGGGCTATAACCCCCTCAGGCCCCCCTAGCAACGCCTCTGATTAGCAGCACGCGTCGCATGTATGCCTTAATCCTATACTTGACCACCGTGCCCACACTGTGTGCATGTACCGCTTTCTTTTCGTTCACGTTCATTAACAGAACTAAAAGAAAACGGTACGGTACACAAGCAGCAACAACTGTTGGTCAGAGCCGAGGCCTCCTTTCTAGGGGGGGCAGAGCAGTTTCTTGGGGGGGCCTGGCCCTCCCCGCTGGAGCCTGGCCTGCTACCCAGAGTTGCAAGCTGAAGAAGGAAGGAAAGGAAGCCTATGCAGGTTCTGTCAGTTGGACAAACCTGACCCCACAAGAAGCACTGGTCACGCTAGCCCAGTACAAGAGAGGTAACGGAAGCGGCGGGAGACCCAGTCAGGGTGAGAAGTTAATAAAGGATACCAATGGACCAATTATCCCAGTACGAATAAATATTGGAAAGCTAATAAAGAGTACCAAGGGACCAATCATACTCGTCCCAGTATAAATTAATGTTGGAAAACTAATGAAGAGTAAAAAGGGACTAATCATACTCATCCCAGTATACAATTGATGATGCAAAATGAATGAAGAGAACTAAGGGACCAATCATACTTGTCCCAGTATAAATTAATGTTGGAAAATGAATGAAGAGTATCAAGGGACCAAACGTACTCGTCCCAAAATAAGTGAAGGTTGGCGAACTAGTGAAGATTACCAGCAAAACCCTCACACACGTCCCTGTATAAAAAAGGGCTTTTTGTGAAACTACACAAACAAGCCAGGGGAGGACCCCCGGCATACCAGAAGTTGGGAAACATCATAGAGACATTTCTAGACTTGGAGGAAAGGAAAGCCCAATGTCTCTAGTCATCAAAACAATGAACTGCACCAACAGCAGAAAATGGGATTCCCCATAGAGACAAGAGACCCTTTCAAGAACTAAATGAAATTATTCAGAATATCGCGAGAAGCCATCCCAAGAGAGATTGGTTGCAGTTATAGAATGCCTGTCCAGGAGAAGGGAGTCATTCTCCTGTACTACCTTTTCTTTTGAGCATTTTTGTTATGTTATTTTTGTTGTGTTAGGGACAGAACAGGGTAGCTTGGGACAGAGGAAAGACTATTACTTTAGATATTTTCACTGACGATGAGCACCGTAGGTCGTTTTTTGTTAGGTAGGGCAAACACCATACTATTAGGGACATATAGGTCTTCTTTTTTATTATTTAAATAAATCTACTTGTGGAAATGCCACCAGTTACTCTGCCTCCTTCTTCTTCTGAACTACCATGCATGCCATCATGCTATTCTAAAGACGTTGCAACACATATTTTTTGGCAAGATTTTGGTTTACACATTCTAGTTGTTATAGCTACGTCACCACACCAAGTGGAGAGACGTGATAATGCGTACACTACAGCAAAGCATAATTTGTGTTCCAGTCGTTCGGGCTGTTACGATTATGTCATCATGCTACATTGATAGATGTTATAATACGTACATCACAACACTGAACCGGTTGTGTTCCCATTACCTTTTGAAGAAATTCAGATGATTTCACTCAAATCTCTTCACGCTACAGCAGGGTAAGCCTGGCTCGCTTAGAAAATGATGCATTTACTGCAACTAGCAAGTAAATGTGTTCCTTCCTTGTTTCATGAATTTAAGTGAATTAATTTCACTTTTTCAGATTTTACATCTGAAAGTGGGAATTATATTCCCATCAGCAGCGATGTCACTCACATCTCCCCAAGTAAAGAGCAGGCAAAGTAACACCGTTTCCCTGGAATACAGCTATTCTTAAAACATCTTTTGGTACAGGTTAATATTAATTCTTACCCATTATGTTGTAGACTAATATACAATACAGAAGACTGATTGCACCAAATTCATGGTTGTGGCGCTTTCAGTTAACAGATTTTACCAAGTGAGGTTCCTCTTTTCCGTTTTCATTTGATGACAACACACACTGCACAGCTAACTAACTGTAGGTATTGTAAGGGATCAATAGTAAGATTCTGAAACTGTGGCATTATGTTTTTGGTCATAGACTTTTATTAAGAGAGAAAATCCTATTGCAAGTCTACGAGGGGTTTCCCGGTGTTGGGGTGGTCAGGAAGGGTCCCCAGGATCACGAGGGGTTCAGGTTGCGCATGCCCTATTGATGACTGGGGGTGGTGGGTGGTGAACTGGGCACGAGGTTGCAATGTCATATGCGTCAAGCATAGTAAATTATGGATGGTATACGTTACTTTTACTGTTACTGTTTGTCTAGAATCTAAATATATATAAAAGAAGAGGTCCTGACTGACTGACTGACTCATCAACGCTAGCTCAAACCGTTTAACCTAGGAATGTGAAATTTGGAAGGTACATTGTTTTCATGACGTAGGCACCCACTAAGGAAGGATTTTTGGAAATTAAAGGGGGAGGGAATTTATTTATGAGGATCCTATATCTCAAAAACTGAAGATGTTACAGATGTGAACATTGGTATTTAGATTCTTCTTCAAAAATAGAGGAACACATGTTTTACCATTTTCCAAAAATCCAGTTAAGGGAAGTGGAAAATAGGGGTGAATTTTCTTTGAAGGATACCCATATCTTACAAAACAAAAATGTTAGAAAAGTAAAAATTCACATTTTAAAATCCAGTTAAGGGAGGAGGAAAAGTGTTGTTTTACTTTTTGAAGGCTACCCATATCTCACAAACTGAAGATGTTAGAAAAGTAAAAATCCACATTTTAAATCTTCATTATAAAGTAAGTTTCTGAACTGTTTCTTAAAATTGGTAACATAGAGTATCCTGTATTTGAGAGCAAAATTGTCATCCATTCCGAACTTTGCACAGCTGTCAATTCCCTAGCAGACCTTACATCCAAAATGTACCATGAAATAAAAAATCTAATGGAGAAATCTACAGAATGGTTATGTGAGCGTGCTATTTGAACGCCAAACAACAGTTTGGCTGCGGTAATCAATAACATACTTATTCAGTGCTTCGGGTCACGTGAGCGTACTTTTGGAGGTGAAGCAAGGAGGGAAAGAGGGTTGTTTCATTTTGATTTAAGGGATTTTGTAAGTGTGCATTTGAAATACGGGGTTCAGAATTAGTCAAGGTTGCAGGGATTGGAAAAGTGGATGTTTTGACAGAGAGATTGAACTGTTCTGTGTTGTAAGTCCCTTGTATATATTTTCTATCACTTAGTTTGTTATTGTAGAGGTGTGAGATGGTATCCTACCCAGCACACCCACCATACGGGTTGTCTTGATAACCTTTAGTTTGCTTGTCTGGTTGGCTGGAGCCTTCACCTAAAGTTGGGGGGCATCTTATAGTAAGTCCAACAGTAGATACCTTCGTGAAGTATACCCTTAGTATAATTGGTATACAGGCTGTGCAGATGGAGTCCTCACCTCAGTTTTCTTGGTTATTCGAAGTAGTGAAGGTGAAACTTCCTGTAGTCAGGGAAAGACAGTTTTGTAGTGGAGAAGGCCGTACTAGTAAAAGAAGAAAGAGAGAAGCAAGAGCACCGGCGCTGTAGTGGAAAGCATTGCGCCCCTCCTATGCTTGAGCAGTGGGGATATCTCAGAGATATTGGCCAGCAGAGTATTTTTTTATTTTATAAAATGCTGTCTTTTGTTTATGAATGAGGAGTAGAATTGAAGTAAAAAAATAGATGAGTAAGGTAATTGCAGTATAAACTAGTACGGTGAGTGAGTGTGTAGAACGACTAAGGAATTGGGTAAGGGTAAAACGGGAGTTCTTTGGGTGAAACATTTTTGTGCCTGGATTCAGCTCGGTATCAGGTTTTTGTGAAACTATTTTTTGATAACTTGGGTTAGAGTATGGAGACTGCATTGAATCATTTGTGCACGGTGCTACCCAGCTATAAGCGAAAAAAAGTATCATATGGAGTGATTGCAAGAAAGTAAGGGTAAAATTATCAATTCTTGGCCTGTCAAGGGAACCTATGATACAGGGATACTGGAGAATGTACATACCTTCTTGACTACGAAGCGTAAGGGCTCGAAATTGCAGAAGCAGCTAAACATCTCTGGTGAATGTATGAAAAAGGCGGGAAGTGCCATAGTGTTAAAATTGTTGTGGAAGAGAGGCCAAAAAGGGAGGGTGCAGGAGTTTCTTCTCCAGCACCCTGAAATGGGTGCTATCCTTTATCATCTGCAAAAGGGTACACAAACACTGAGTTCGCATCTCCATTTTCCCCAACAGCTACTCCAGTAGCTACAAGATGGACACAGGTAGCGCCTCTGTCAGCTGCGGTTCCTAGTAATTGGGATCTCGAAGGACATGGAAAAATTACTCCTTCAATGGTTAGGGCTGCAGAGAATTAGCATAGTCAAAACAAAGAGGTTTGTCCCCAAATGGACCATTCAAAAACCTGATTATGGTAAAAGTTGTTTAACCACACAATAAACGTGGCTACATGCAGTTGCAGGCGAAGTGTCATGCTCACTACTGTGCCAGCTGGGCGGCTGGGAGTCCGGGTCCGCGCAGGCCATGTTTGTCATCTATCCATGCACCTGCACGCAGACCGCGCTTACACTTCCCGCCTGCTGGGGCGCTCCTGGCGCTTTTGGCCCCATCTGCAGTGGAGGCGGCCGTGGCAATTGCGGTCACATTGGAGTCCTGCCCCATTTCCCGGCCGCTCACGTGACCTCTCACATAAGACCACACAACTCACATGTCGGTCACGTGACGCAGGGCCATTAGGGAGGGCGGTCACGTGACCAGGAAGTTACGGTCACATGGCCAGGAAGTCACAGAATAAAAGGAGCCTGATTCATTTGCTCGGCGCTTCTCAGCTGTACTAACGGCGAGTGGCGACTCCTGTGTTCTGCCTCACGTTCTCTTGGATCTCTGGATTGGGACCTTGTTTTTGACTGTGGATTGCTTCTTGGATTTGCCCTCATTTGGGTTTTGTGATTATTTTTGGACTGCTTTCCCGAACTGCTGTGACTTTGGACTTTGTTCACCCGGATTGTCTTTTCTCTTCCCTCTTGTCTTGGCATTTTGGATTCAAGCATCAAGAATCAAGTACTTTGGTAATTCTTGTCCAAGCATCAAGCTGTATCTCCAACTTCACAGTGGACCCTGACATCATAGAGGTATCTTCCATCTCCTCTATGCCATATCACAACACTTTCAAGGGGAACGGTTAGGTATAGAGTGGTAACCGGTCATCCCCATGGGTAGGTGTCTTTTGTCTTTCTAAAATACACAGTCATCGTCCCTGTACCTTGCATACTTAACCCTGTGTTTTCTTTGCAGCCATCCAGGACCCAGTGTTTTCTGTTCTTGCCACCTGTGGCCCCAATAACCGGTCAGCAAGTTGTTAGCTCTTCTCTGAGTGGTACTTGGGGACGGAGGTATACTAATCCACGTGGACCTCATGTCTTGACACGAAGTCAGGCAGGGAAGTCAGGCACCAGATTTTGTAAGTCCCAATTCCAGTGGAGTCCTATAGGACTCCACAGGAATGGGGACACGGAAGCACCAGCACCGTTGCTAACAGGGCTCGTGCTTCCAGGGACGATGCGCCCGGCAGGTCAAAATTGCCAGTCTGCTGGTCCAGAAAGGGTGCTGGAAAGTTGCTACCGGCACCCTTGTTTCCTTATTTTCGCTATGGCGACAAAGAATGAAGAGAGGGAAAAGGAGGAAAGACAGACAGGGGATGAAGAAGAAGGAAGGTGGAGGCATGGGCACGTGCTTGTAAGGCTTGATATATCAGTTATCAGAATGGTTGGGGTGGACATGGAGGATGCGGATACTGCCACAGGTACAGGGGTTGAGCAGGGAGGACGGAAGACAGCACTCTATGGTGATGTTGAGTATAGTTCTGTGCCTGTAGAAGGTTCAGGGGATGTGATAGCTTGAATAGACGATGAAGAGGAAGATGATTGGGATGTCGAGCAAGGAGAGCAGGGTGCAATTGCCTTATGTCCCACTCCAGTAGCTGCTATAGGTAATACACCATGGAATCATAGGACACACCAGGGTACTCACATGGCTGTAGCCAGTAGTAGGGGAGAGATGGGGAACACGGCAGTTAAATTGGGTATAACTCAGGTCCTGCTACTCCAAAAAGCTTAAGGAAGGGCGTATTATGTCTCATGGTCTCACATGGACTGAAAAAATAACCTGATGAAGACACTCCCCTCGCTCACTGCAGGAGCACGGATTTATATACATTGGAGAAACATACTGCCGTGTCACATTGGCCATAAAATGGGTAGAGGCCAGGTGAGCTTTGGGAATTCAATCAGATACTAATACCGCATGACAGAGCAGCATTTAATAATTATAGCACACAGGTTTGGGGTGACCAGCGAATTATGTATCCAAATACACCAGATATAAATTTGATTTTAAGGAAGACAATGCAGTTGGAGGATGTTCCTGCTGCACACATCCAGTTAATCAAGGAGATGTGGACAGCACAGACGGGAGAAGAGTGGGATCAAAGTGTAGCAATCTTTTATCACATGCTAAAGAAGGGTTCCCTAAAGAAGTCCAGCATGATTTAGATAAGGTGGTAGGAATGGAGGCCAAGAGTTGGCCGGAGATCCAAGCACATATTGTGCATTTTTGCAAGAGAAGGCAAGAAAAAGAGAGGGAGAGTGAAGAGCAGGAACAAAAAGCAGAGGCTAAGCTCGTTCAAAAGAAATTGGTGAAAATTTGTCTAGAAGGGGCAAGGTTGGGACATGTGTCATGAGACTGTCATGAGCGGCCGCAGTATTTCAAATATGGGAGCTCAGCAGATGCAAACCCCGATCCTGCTATGTGTCCCTGGCTCTGTGCAATCACAGAATGTACGGCTTGAACAGAACCCAGCGACTGGGACTGCACAGACCTTTGGAATCCCACTGACCATGCCCGCACAAGCATTGGTGTAGACAAGGGACAAGAATCGTTTACCCCAAGGAACGGTTACTCATTATACAGGAGCAAGTATGTTTGGAGAAACTCCTTTTTCTCTCCCTGGTGCTAATATGTACCAGGAGTAGGACAACCCACAGGGGTCTCTGATGTGTCCTGTCCAGTCCTGTCCGTTACCACCGATCTGGAAGAGGAACCCTGGGTAGGTGTGCAGGTAGGTGACCGAACCTTCTCATTCTTGGTCAACATAGGGGCTACAAAATCTTGCATTAAGGAAGGTGAGTTCCCCTTGTCAGGCAAAAATATGGACACACAGGGATTCTCTGGGGCTATCCTGTTGGTTCCTTATACTGAAGATCTTCGTATTAAGGTAGGTACACAAAATGTATCAGACCTTTTGTTTTTTTGTACAGATATCCCAGCAAATCCCTTGGACAGCGATCTCCTTGGTTGACTCACCATGCCGATTGCTTTCACGGAGGACACTATAGTATGCTCAACCCCCAGGGATGTATCTGGTAAGGAAAGCAGCAAGTTTTCAGGTGTATTTGTAGCAACAGCGCGATCAGAGGTGTTCACATACATACAGCATTGCTTCTTTATCAGGTCATGGTTTTGTTGAGTTGGGTCCCAGGGATCAGAAATCAGACTTGGTGGGTAACGATTGAGTTTTTATTTCAGCCTAATGTGCCACAGGAAGGAACACTAGGTACCATTGTTATGATTCTCTTAGAGGCTGTAGTGATCCATAAGAACAGGGGAGTTCTCTCAGGCATAGATGAGCAAGGTGGAGAGCAGCGCACAGTTCTGTACGCCGATCCGACCTTGTTGCTGAGGGATGTGTCCAATGAACACAGGAGACACAGAAGACACAGGAGAGATGGTCTTCTAAATTGGGGTGCCTTGCCGGATAGAAATAGAGCAAAGGGAAGTACCACAGAGCACACTCATCATTAAAAATATGTTGCCATTTTGGAAGGAGGATTTGGGAAAGTGGCCGGACCATTTGTGGACCAGCAATCCTCATGCAATCCTCATGATGCGGGGCTGCTAAAGAGTGGTGGAGCAGTGAGGATAAAACTGAAACCCGGTGCGATATTAGCGCAGGTTAAGCAGTACCCCATGTCTGGGGAGGCGGACAAAGAGATTTACAAGACCATTATGGTGCTGTTAAAGGAAGGCATAATGCAACCTTCTATGGACCCTTTGTGAAGGCATCATGAAGCAAGACACAGACAACAGATTCAAAGTTCAAACCAAATACTTTTATTAACTTAAATGTCAGGATGGTGTAAGGCCTAACTTACCCTATGCTAAGGTGCAATTTCCCTACCTAAAGAAACTAAGGATAGTCTAAGTCAGGAAGTTCAACTTAAAAGTCTGTCTGTGAGATTCCAAGATGTCCACCAGTGAATGAGGGGGGTTTTCTTCAGCTCGGCTCCGGGTGCAAAAAAGAAGCAGGCCGTGCATCTGAGATTTGGATACGGGCCGGGCAGTGAAGCACCCCGAAGAGGCAGAGTGTAGCAGTGAACCAGACTGTTAGCCTGGGGCGCCCCCACCCCCCAGAAGAGTGGCGGCCCTCATAGACTGGAGGCATGGAAGGCTGGTAACAGGGGAGCTGGCTCGGGAAGGTGTGTCCTGCAGCACCGCAGTGGCAGGTGTCGAGGGCATCTGAAGCGCAGTTGAGGAAGGCAGCACAGAAGTAGGACCCCGGGCAGAGTAAAGGAGCTGGAGCAGAGGAATTGTACGCCCGGTGAGGGGGAGTGATTGTGGTGGGAGGAATATCTCTGTAAAGGATGCCTGCCTAATAAGGATATATTGGACCCCTGGTGCCCTAGGGTGGACCGCGTGTTCCCTGAGGGAGCCGTTTAAATGAGCCACGGTGGCTGAAGGAGGACAATAGTGTGGAGGCATGTGATTCGGAAGGAAGAAAGGGTGCAGTGTGAGCAGCAGGACAGTGTAATTGAACTGCAAGGTCCCCCAAGTAGATAGCGCCCAGAGGAGCACCACCATAGTTCTTGGTGTTGGACTTAATCGGAACAACAGATCCGTGGTGGCACAGTGGAAGTCTGAAGGGCACACGGAGGGAATGAACCAAACACTATGTGAGTGGCATGTGCATAAGAGAAGCAGAGGGGAAAGAGTGAGACCTGACATTTGCATTTTGCACTGTTATAATTTCCCAAAACAAGTGGTGGAGCCATACATATTGGTGGTGAAGGGACACTCAGATGCCAGGAGCGAAAGAGAAGGGCATTTAGGCCAACTGAAGGCAACCCCCAGGGGCTCAAGAAGGACATTTGAAGCACTGTTGGAGGCAGAGTGATGGGGGCAAATCGAAGCAAAGAAAGGAGACACAGAGGAGAACATAGGGGACGCCCAAGAGTCTGTAGAGATGGCCTTTAGTAAAGAAGATCTCAAGGACTGTGTCAAGGATATGGGGCAGAGAATAACCAACATGTTCCAAGAGCAATTTGCATTGTTGCGAGATGAACTGAGAACCTCTCTGACCAAAGTGAAGGGTGAAGTGAAGACACTAGGAGAAAGAGTACATGTGACTGAACAGGATCTGGCGGAGACATCGGAGGAGGTATGTCAGAATAGTGAAATGTTAGATCAATTGGCTAAGGTCTCCCACAATCTGGAACTGTAAGCAGAAGACCTGGAGAACAGGTTGCGTCGGTCCAATATTTGCATGAAAGGCTTGAGTGAAACAATCTTTGACAGGGATTTCAAAAACACAATGCAACAATGTTTCGGGAATTTGCTGATAGATGTGCAGCCAGAAGAGGTTAGGATTGATCGAATACATAGAGTAGGACCCAGGATAAGAGTGCAGGAAGCAAGACCCAGAGATGTACTGGTTGCCCTTACCTTATATGGTATGAAAGAGAGCATTCTGCGAGCAGCAAGGACTGCAGAGAACGTTACAGTGAATGGGGTACAAGTGCAGCTGTTCTAGGATCTGGCCTTGGTAACATGGGCCAAGTGACACAGGCTCTCATTACAAAGCATATCCCATATAAGTGGATGTTTCCGTTTGGACTGCTGTTCAGCCTAGAACGAGTTCAATATCATATTAGCACGTGTGCAGAAGGCCTAATATTGTTGAATATGGAGGAAGAGGATGGCCAAGGAGAGAGCCAACTAAGGCACTCCTTACAGCGAGGGCAGAGACAGTGGGACTGGTCCACGGTAGAGGGGAGGCTGGGTGGTAGAGGGACAAGATTGAAAGGCACGGGGGTGGGGGCAAGAGGGGGTCATTATTGGTTATTTAACCTGGAGCGGAGTGCTGGCGTGTACCATTCAAATCTGTGGGAGGTGTTAAGATACTTCCGGATGGGGGGTTACCTCAGGTATTTCATGGAGCCAGGCTTTGGGGGGACGGACCCCAACGGTATCATAGAATCTTAGGTCTTGGGCTGAGATGGGTTATCGTGGGGGGGTCGTTTGGGGAATTGGAGGGGGGTGGTGAGGGGAATGGGCAGAAGCAGGGGGAAAGTGAAATTCTCTGGAGATTGAGGATTAACAAAGGAGGCTACATAGACTCTCACTATGTCTTATATTTAAAGTCTTATTGCTTAATGTGTGGGATTAAACTCTTCAGTAAAAAAGTGGAAGCATTAATGAGAAGGGAGGCGGTGGAAGTTATCATGCTACAAGAAACACATATAAAGAAAGCCGACAAATCAGTTGTGGGAATTCTCTCGGATTTACCAATCCAATACGGTAGGGAAGACCTCAGGGGTCTTGATGGGGTTCATAGAAACGCTTAGGGCTAAGGTTGTCAGGGTCCAGATGGATGCGGAGGGCAGGTATCTCTTTGTAATAGTGCAATTGGAGCATGAACAGATCACCATGGCAATGGTTTATGCACCCAAATCAGGAGAGAATAGCTTTCTGCAGGAGGTGGCAGTGAAATTGGAGAGCTTTGCAGTGGGTGAAATTTTACGCTCAGGAGATTTTAATATGGCATGGGATCCCAAGAAGGATAGGTGTGCGGTGGGTGGAGAGGGGATCATCACTTCCATCTCAGGCATTGAAGGAAAGCTTTGATAACCTGACCTTACGAGACATATGGTGGACTAGGAGGGGGGCTGAGAAGGCTTACACTTGTTTCTCACATTTTTATCAATTTCTGTCAACAATTAGGCTGATGGGAGAGGTGAAGGAAGTCAAACCCGGGTCAATATTACAGTCGGATCATGCCCCACTGCTGGTATCGATTAAGGAACGAGGGCAACATAGTGGTTTGTGGGCTTGGTCATTTCCAGGGGAATTGTTGAACGATGTGGGGGAGGCAGGGGTAATTGGGGACAAGATAGATGAGCATTTTCATGATAACATGGAAGTTTCGCTGGAGGGGATTTGGGATGCCTCTGATGTGAGGGGAACTCATTGTGCTAAGAGCACAGAGGGAGCAATGGAGAAGGACTTAGAATCCAAAATAAGGGATACCCAGTATGCCATAGTTAAGCACCGATCAAAACTACTGCACAAAAGGCTAAAGGAATTCCAGAGCCAATTGGAGCTGTTGTGTACCCGAAGGGCAGAGAGATCATTGTTAGCAACTAGGCAGAAGTATCATATACGGGCTAACAAAGCAGATACGCTGCTGGCTTGGCAGTTGAAGGTCTCAGAAGCGGCTAGGATGGTCCAGCAAATTTCAAAACTTGACGGGTCGACTGTCACGTATTTGGAGACAATTTTAGAAGCGTTTGCCAAATTGTATTAAATATATGCCGCGGGGGGTCCAGACCTACAGGATGTAGAACAATACTTTTTAGATATATAAATGCTGAAAATAACGTCTATAGATAGAGATGGCTTTGAAGGGGGCATAAGGGGAGAAGAGGTGGAGGCAGCTATCACGGCATTACCCATGAACAAAGCGCCTGGGCCGGACGGATTCCCAGCAGTATTTTACAAGAAGTTTGCAAGAGAGTTGACCCCAAGGTTGGTAGGGCTATTTAACTCAATTGCAGCTAAAGGGGGAGTAACAGCAACTATGACAGAGGTGAAAGTGGTGGCATTGGGAAAAACTGGGTTAAAGACCTGACCAAATGTGGGTCATATCGACCTAATGCATTGATGAATATAGATACAGATCAATCTGGGTTCATTAGGGGGAGACACATATGAGATAATACAAAGAGAGTCATTCACTTGATAGAGAAGGTTAATACACAGCAGATCCCAGCGTTACTGGTGTCTTTAGATGCAGAAAAGGCGTTTGACCATACGGAGTGGCCTTTTTTGTTTACTACATTGGAACGTATGGGGATGGGGGCCAAGTTTGTACAGATACTAGAGGCAAATTACAAGGCATCCATAATGTTTGTTTAACAAGCAAATATCCCGTAAAATAGAAATACGACGAGGAACAAGGCAGGGATGCCCATTGTCACCATTGCTTTAAGCCATATACTTAAAGCCCTTCCCGGTCAAACTCCAGTAGAAGTCGGTAATAAGTGGCATCTGCTTTGGGGGGAGGAGCAATAAGTTGCCACCTTTGTGGATGACATGTTGTTGACCGTGTTACACCCCGAGACATCAATACCGGCGTTGGTGTTGGAATTGGCAGAAATAGAATTGGTGGAGGGTCCCAAGGTGAATATGGGCAAGTCAGAGTTGTCGCCAATGGGACTTTCGCAGACACCGAGGGATAATTGCCCCAGTACTGTCCGTTTTTGTTGGTCAAAAATAGTATAAGATATTTAGGGGTTGATATAGCGAAGCGATACCACAGACGTCTGAAAATAATTACCCGAGACTCCTCCAACAAGTGAAGGAAGATCTGGGTAAATGGAGCCCACTTCGTATTTCATGGATAGGAAGGGTGGCCACCATAAAAATTGTAATACTCCCAAGGGTGCTTTATTATTTCCAGGCTCTCCCAATACCAATCCTACGTCTGTTTTTCACAGCATTGAACAAAATGGTCTCAAGATTTATATGGCATAATATAAATCTGAGGGTAGCATTGTGCACCTTAATGGCATCTAGGGATATTGGGGTGCTGGGACTCCCGAATTTTATAAAATACTATGAGGCTGCACAGCTGAAAGTGCTGAGGAAATGGCTTACGGGGGACTTATTTATCGAAACCCTGGGATAGGATGGATAGGGCAGTAGTGGGGTGCCCCCTTGAGGGGATTCTCTGGCTACATAGGTGCGCAAGTGACATTCGAGTGTGCACACAGACCTGCATCGATCCACCTAGAGAAGGGGCACACCACCACTAAGAGATTCCTATATCCATTACATGTCTGCAGCATATCAACATAATCTATATGTAAATGCTGAAAACTGACCATTCGGTCGAGGTATTACTCCTCTAATCATTCTCAGTTTATGCCCAGCAGTAAAAGTTTGACACACGATGCAATTCACCATAAACAGTGCAATGTGTTCCAACAAATTAGGAATTAACCAGTTTTCTGCAATATTGGCAGCAAGACTTTCTCTAGTTACATGTGCGGGGTAATGCAGCTGTTCAAGAGTGACTTGTAATAAAGTTGCTGGCATCACTGGCTTTCCAGTGCTTTGCTGTTGCCATAAAGCTTCTGTGGGGGATAAAGAACACCCCCTTCGCTTCCACAGTTCTTGCCCTTCCTATGGTGCTCTTCCCTGAATCTCGATTAATTGGGTTATCAACAGCATATTAAACCCCTCCTGTACTAAAATGGTTGTAATCAGATTTTCTTTAATATCCTCAGTATCAAAACTCTGAATTTCTGCAGAAAATGCAACCCTTTTGGCTTCTATGTCTGCTGCTTCATTTCCGTAATCATTAAAGTCTGTTTGTTTAGTATGTGCTGCACATTTTACGACCGCTATGGCCACTGGGAGTTGTAGTGCCTTAATGAGTCCATCCAATAAGGATGCATGTTGCACTGGAGAGCCGCCTGCACGGAGATAGCCGCTCCTTTTCCAATGTGACAATGCTGCATGTGCGGTCCTCTTCACATAGGTGGGGTCACTGTACACTGTCACTTCCTGCCCTTCATTTTTCTCAAGCGCGACAATAAGCACTACTAATTCTGCTGCTTGCGCTGAAAAATGAGACGGTAGCCTTGCCCTCGCCATGACCTAGAATTCTTCATTTAATCTGTGTCTTACTACTGCAGCGCCTGAATGCCTTTCCCCACTAATCTGGTCAATTTTTGAAGAACCATACAAAAAAGAATTTCCTCTCCCGCCAAAGCATTCTCTTTCACACAGGGTATATCATCATGGAATTCAACATAGTTTGCACAGTCATGCACATGATCACTTTATTCTGCTGGCTCAGCTACAAACGTTTCTGGGTTCACTATTTCGCATTTTAAATTTTTAATTGTTGGATTAAAAATCATCACCTCGTAAACTGAAGCTTCTTGTGATGTTATTGTGCCCTTGGGCTTCTCTTGAATTGCAAATAGAGCATGCACCACGTAAAGGGTCATAGAACAGCCCATGACAATACTTGTGGACTTTTCAATTGCAAACGTGGTAGCCGCCAAAGATTGTTCACAAGGGAAGTGTCCTCTCATAACTGGGTCTAAAATCCCACTGTACTATGCCAAAGGTTTATACCCTAATGAGTTTCTTTGTGTATGCACTGCTGTCATGGCTGTCCCATTTGTGTGTGAGAACAAATAAAATTCTTCGCCATAATTGGGAATCCCTAAAACAGGGGCTCAACAAATTGCTTTTTTCAACTCCTCAATTCCTTCCTCCATTTCTTCTGTCCAGTCCCTTACCAGCTTGTGCTTTCTCTTTAATGCTTGCAGAAGTGGCTTTGTGTACATGCTGTAATCAAACACCCAAACTCTAAGATAATTGCACAAACCCAGAAACTGCTGCATTTTTCTCACTGCGTTCGGTTTTGGTGTTTTCATAATTGCCTCAGCCCTTTCAGGTGTCACTTTATTTCCTTCATGCAAAATTAACTTACCTATGTACAACACTTCCTCCTGACAATACTGTAATTTCTCCTTGTCCACCTGATATCCTTTGTCTGCTAAAATAGTCATCAATTGGACAGAATCTTGCCTACACTCATCCTCTGTTTTACTGCAAATCGTTAGGTCAGCTACATACTATATCACCACTCTTAAGATAGATATTGCCTAGGTTCATCTGTAGGACCTTGTTAAAGATCGATGGGGACTCACAGTACCCTTGCGGCAGTCAAGTGTGTTTCGGTCTTTTTTGGTGAAACGTAAAGGTAGTCAAGTCTTGTCAGTCCTTATGCAACGGGATCGAGAAAAACACATTTTTCAAATCGATCATCATGAGGTATTGAGCTTCCACTGGGAACTGCACAATATTGTCTAGGATTAGGACCTAAAGGAAACTCAGGATCTACAATCTGGTTAAGAGGTCTCATCCTGGATATATCTCCACAACCCCCCTTTAGATTTTTTAATCGGATACACCGCGGTATTGCACGATGATGCTGTTGGCACCAGAGTCCCCTGATTCATCAGTGCTGAAATAGTCTGAAATATACCATCATCAGTTTCTCGAGAAATGGGGTACTGTTTTGCTCTGGGTAAAATTGCTCCTAGCTTGAGCTTTATTTTAACCTCCCCTATCCCCTTCAATAAACCCATGTCATAGGGGCCTGTGGTTCATAGGGCACTGTGCACTTTTTCAAGATCCCCCTGAACAAATGCTGCTCGTTGCCGCATTATCGTCATTCTCTGTGAGACTTCCCTTTTTTCTATCCTTATCCAGTTTGTAATGCTCATGAAAAACACCACTTCATCATCGCTTGCTTTGGTCTTCCCTGAACGTATCATCTTCGGTTATGTCAGTCAGTCTGTATCCCTCCTCAAGAGCTATCACTGTTCTCCATCATCTACCCTCATCGTCTATCCCTTTGAAGATTGCCATCTCTCTTTGTACTATAGCTGCTTCCAACTCTATAGGAATAGTCCGTCCACCTTCCTCATCCATAGGTATGTGTGGTCTAAATAAAAACTCATCAGGTATCCTCACAATCTTTCCTACCAGACCAGGTAGCCATGTCAGCAAAATGCTTACTCCACATAGAATAATCTCTGAAATGCCCCGCAGAGGCACTTGCCGTGTGAGCGCCAGTATGAACTCCCACGTTTAAATAGTGTATTCCTGGAGTGGGGCACACTATTCCTTGATCAGTAAATGAAATCGTCATATTAAGTTTCATTAGATCTCTTCCGAAAATGTTAACTGGTGTCTGTCATGAATATAACAAAGGGACGGACATGTCACATTCTCCTATGGACACTGGTAATTCATCAATAAAAGGAACTAGATTTGTTAGCCAGAGATTCATGGCAATACCTGACATTGGATACTTTCCCTCCTGTATACATGAACAAGTTGACCCAGTGTCTGCAAGAAAAGAAAAAGATTTGCCGCCTATCGTCACATAGATCCTTGGTTGCTCTTGGGGTGTCTGGTGTCACAGATAGTACTGAACACATCAAGTCACCTTGTGAGCTGTCCTATTGCGGGTATGCGCTCATCCCCGTCTTTGTGAAAGGATTTCCCTCTACCACAGTGACACCTCCTATTCTAGGTGCTAGTACTTGTCCTGTATTCGCAAACTGCTGTGTCTGCATAGGGACCTTTTGCGACAGCCCTTTTGGTGGATTAATTTGTGCTTGTCCCTGCTGTGGCACCTGCTGTACTTGCGATGCTTGTGCCTAATGTGTGATCTTGGGCAAAGCCTCACTCTCTGGTCTGTGTGCTATATGGTAGTGGATAAGCAATCCCCCCTCTGAAAAACCGCCCATTTTGTACACTCCCTCGGCCCTCGGGTCTCGCATACGCGTGCAATATGTCCTGTTATTCCACAATTCCAACATACTGGGGAAGCCCTTCTGGTAAACCATGCTTGGTTATATCCTCCCTGAGCACCCTGGTTCTCGTTCTGTGTGTTTTAAAACCCAGCTTGGTTATTCTGAAATCCTCCTCCTCTTCCCCTGTAACACATTACTCTGCCTTGTGGCATAAACCCATACCCACCTTGTTCCATCGGGTTCAGATTATTTGCCTGTGATGTACCTATTGCTTCCTGCATTCCCAATCCTTCTCCACTTGTCATCACCGCCCCTTCTATGGCAAATTCTGACAACGTATTCTGAACTAACTTGGCTTTCTCAATATTTCTATTTTCATCTTTCTTCTTGTTTTTCTCTTGTAATAACTGACAATGGTGTACTATTGTCAACTGTATCTCAGCCCATGGCTTTGCTTCCATCCCCTCTTGTTTTTTCATCTGCCTCTGTACTGGTTCAGGCAACCCGTGACATAAAATAAGGTAAAATAATGCCACTGTCTTTTCCCACAGCTTCCGAGTTTCAAGCTGCCATTTCTCCTGGACATCCTTGTCCATCTGTGGCCATGGAATATACTGCAGTCTTGCTCCCCCTTCTCTAACAAGAGGAACTGCATGAACCCCATCCCATAGTCAGATCCCACTATTAGTCTATCCATGGCAGGGATAATCGTCCATGTCTCTCTCCTTGCCGATAATTACCTTAACCTGTTTAGATATGGTGGAGACTCTCCATTCTCACTACATAATCGGCTTTGGGGAAACTCTGGATACGATACGGGATCTTGCTTTCTTTCTTTAGGATGTTCCAGATCCGACCATCTCACCTCCTTATCCATGGGGAGGTTTCCCGAGGGTATATACACACCCTCTCTGTCTGCCCTACGGCCCGTTTCCCTTTCTTCATCTGATATTGCTAAACCCCAGCTGGTGTGGCAGTCCTCCCATTCTCGGTCTAAATCTAATCTACTTAAGGACAATGCTCTGCGTTCATCACTAAACAGATTTCCCTCCTTACTTTGTGATTTAGGTACTGGTGTTCAATCATCGTTCCCTCGGGTTCCATGCTGGCTATCTCGTCTTAATTGCTGATAGGCCTTATCAATCCTTTCTCCTATGCCTTCCATATCATAACTTTCTTTGTCTTGCGTAGCTCTCGGTTTTTCTACCGTCTTCTCCTTTATTGGGAGAATATCTCTGTCTCTCTCCCATCGTATTTCTGGGCTCGGCCTCATTTGTTCTTTGCGAATAAAACTGGTATCCGAACCTCACTGCCTTCTGTTTTGTTCTATTTCTTCATCTACTTCCCTTTGCTTTCTTGCATCCCTTCTAACCCTTTCTTCTTCCTGCCTAAGTTCTTCCCTCCTTACTCCTTCCCGTCTTTCCTCTTTTTTGCTTTGTCTATCTGATCTTTTATCCCGCATCCTTTGTGCTTTTTCCTCTTCTCTCGTTCTTTCCTTTCTGTCCCTTTCTTCTATGGCTCTTTGTCTATTGTCATACTTTCTTTGTTCCTCTGCCTGTTTTTCATCTTTCTCTTGTTCCTCCTGATATATCTGTTCTCGTTGATCTCTACTTTTCCTTCTTTGATCATCCTCCTTTAATCTTCTCTCTCTTTCCGTATCCTTTCTCTCTTATTCGTCCTTATCTTGCCTCTTTGCCTAACTTCCTCAATACTTTTCCCATCTATCTTGAGTAATATCTGTCCTCCCATTCATTTGTTTTGTATGAGTGCCAACTCTTCAGCCTTATCTTTTTCTCCTTTGCATCTCTTGATTTCTCTGTCTATATCTGTCGATATAT
Source organism: Ambystoma mexicanum (assembly GCF_040938575.1). Taxonomy (NCBI): domain Eukaryota; kingdom Metazoa; phylum Chordata; class Amphibia; order Caudata; family Ambystomatidae; genus Ambystoma; species Ambystoma mexicanum. Next base: position 1,007,999,341 of record NC_090924.1, on the reverse strand, counting down.
TCGACCGTTTGTTTCTCTCTTCCTTGTCTTGTATACATTTACACATATCTTCCTTTTTTTTATTCTCTTCCAGACTATCGTCACTGCTGTAAGCAGGGGGTACTATACCCTGCCGCTGCTTTCAATTCCTTTAAAGGATCTTCTCCAATCTCTTCTGTAATAACACTCTTTATTTCAGGCAAGGTAACGGGAGCTGAGGGCTCGACGCCTTCCCTCATATGGTGATTAAGCATCTACTCCTTAGGTGGTAGATCATCTTTTCCTCTTGATACATCTTCCAAAGTTCTAAAATTGTTAATCTTTCCTCTAATTTCTTCCCGGTGTGTGCGGCGTGCAAGTATGTGGTCATGTGTTGCAGTACCGCTTTTGGCATTGATCCCCCTTGTGGCCACGGTAAAAACATTTTATCCGCTGTGCACTGTACCCACTCTGCACTGTACTGTTTGAGCTTTGGCGCATGTTTTGGCAGTGTCTTGCATAGATTGATGAGAGGAGTGTCCTCTCTAATGACACGTCTCAATTGACTGTCAATACTTACCAGATCGTTAAATAAACCTTTTACCTTAACTTAAATCACTGCTTCTAACGTTTCAAAAACAACAAATATGAGCATGCACCATCAATCGCTGCTCAAAATTCTTATTTCAACGACCTATCCATTCTTTTGATTGGCGCCAATTGTTTTGATTGCTATACTTTATCTTTAATCACTATTACTTTTCAACTCTTCACATTTCTATCGCTCCATGATATGTTATTCAACAAACAACATTTAGACTAGTCACACATTACACATTATAAAAAAACTGTGATCATCTCCCCTCTATTATTTCTCATTTATAATAAGGGGTACTTTCTCTTGCCTTTATTTTACCTTCTACAGGGTTTGAGACATCACCTTAAACGCACCTTATTAGGCTAACCATGTGCCACAGCTGGGCCTTCTCCCGCCCGGATGGCCTTCCACGGACACAGAGTTATACCCGGTCTGACTCATACCAATTGGAACCATTTGCAACACTGTATTGTGACCCCGATAGGATGAAATATACACTATTGCTTAGCTATAATCAATGGCACGACCGCTGTCTCAAACATGATTCAAATCACTTGCTAAGAGCTGAACGCGCTGCGCCTCATTCACTAGCCGTGTCCTACATCAGGGCATCTCCCGCCCTTATGTTAGTACATGGACACGGAGGAACACTTCGTCCAATACAAGCCAGGGGCACACGCCTAATCCTCTCTTTATGACCCATATGCCCAGATGTGTGTGACCGTATTCACCGGTACTCCTGCCATGCTACCCTGAATAAAGTGAGATATTAAACCACGGATGCTGCACTTGCCCTAATTATATTTATAACTTGGCCGACAGCCTCACTACAGGTCCAGTGACAAACTCAAGATTACATACTTTAAATACCGGAGGCACAATTCCGTGCCTGCCCTTAAACTCTAAGGTCTTCCCATGATCTGGGCAAATTGCACTCAACAAGCACCTTACCCTAGCAAAGGAAAGACAGACCTTGACTAGGGAGATACACTAGGCCCAATGCTATAGCCACACCTACCCTCAACCCACCTACTAGGGTCATCCCACCGCCAATCTTTTTTAATTGATCTGCAATGTAGACACAATCATGTGTCCATTTCTACTCCCGTTGGAGTTTGAAATGTCCCCTCCTTATTCCCTTGAATTAGGACTCCTAGGTGGTCTCTCTTATCTTCACAATATTTCCTGTTACTCAAAATTATCACAATCCCGCCCCTTTATATTGCCATTCCCCTTAGTCCACTTACCATTCATTAATCGACTCGAGGCCTTCGGTATCGACTTCCTCTTCAATCCGGCCACTTCGCCTTCCTTCCGCAGAGCGCACATGGAAACCGAGCAGGGATTTCTTCAAAGGTGGACCTGCCCACAGTCTCGGTTCTATTTGCAAGTTTATTTCTATTCGGTCGCTCTCCACAGGAAACTCTGAGATCTTCCAGCTAATGGTTAGAGGATGCCCGATCATCCGATACCCTGGAGCAGAACTAGTTTGGATCTTTAAACTATCTGCACTGCTACCACCTGAGATTAGGGCTCTTTAGGAACGTGCATGTAATGGATGGGATCATACAGAATAATTCCAAGTCCAAATAACCAAACCAACTCAGGAAGATGGCAAAGTACTGTTTTATTAACAATTATCTAAAACAGGGAGTTTACACCGAACATCAACAGATGTACGCTCAGTCTCTCTCAGGATCTTTACACAACACATAGTTTTTATATCAAAAATACATCAGAGGTGACATCATACTATGTGGCAATAGTAAAAAACCTATCAAGAGTCGGAATTGGCTAAGGGAAACATCTAAGTATGCTTTCTCTATATGAGCTAGGATTGGGATTGGCTGTCCACTATGAGGTGCACAACATATGCCTACCTCTAAAATGTGTAATCTTCAGAAACATTAGATACACAGTTTCTCATTGGTCTTCAAACTATAAGGTCCTTCGTTATATGATGAGCAGCTCCCAGTGTAATCGCAGCTAAGGAGAAATCCAGGGACTGCCCCTTACCATACAAGAAGCAAAACCTCAGCAAACAAAGACCTACCCACTAAGAAATACATGAAACTAACTACCTTAGTAGCAACTAAGAGCTACATGAACCATTGTTGAAAACTAGATATATATGCTTACCTCCTGAAGAACCACTGAATTGTAGTGGGGAAACACGTGTAGAGGGCAACAGCTTTTGTTTTTTTTTCTTTGAATAAGTACAAGAGTACAGATCTTTTTTCAACAAGTAAATAGTTAAAACACTTATTGTGGAACACTTATTGTGGAGCGCCTGTCAAACAGTGTTTGGAGTTTTTATTTGTTGTCCTTTGTTATATGGACTAATATAATTGGTTGCCATGCTTGTGCCATGTCTGGAACATTCGGTTCATTTAGCAGCATGTAAGCCAGACAGACCCAGGTGCAAGGAGATGGGGCATGACACCACCTCCCCACCCAATTAGCCCAGCATCTCTCATCACCCATGCCTTCTGCCATGAAGATCGTCTTTGTACTTGGCCTTGCAAAGTATCCTTGTCTTTGAGAATGCAGGCAGTGAGGGCGCACACTATCGTGTCTGGGACTCCAAGTTTGAATTCTATTTTCATCCTTGGCTCACGTGGCAGGAGACTACGATTTGGTCCACTTTCCAGGTTTTAAATGCTCTAAATGAATAAAACCTGTAACTCTTGGTGTTCTTTCTTTGCACCTTAACAAGGGAAGACTCATTCTCTGCACGTTCACTTATTTCCAGAATAAATAGCTGACCTTGGCTGAATCAGTCTTCACTCAAGGCCATACAACCTTGCCATGCAGCTCCACGATTCTGCTTATTCTTGCTGCAACACAGTTTTCTCTTCCTGCTTCGTAGGTCCTGGCTTACTAAATTCATGATACCAATGTCCAGCTTCTCTAAAATGGCAGCTTCACCTGCGTTCTATTCACTACGTATAGCCAGCTTCTATGATGACTTAGTCTACCTTGCATTTCAGCATCTGTACATTTAGTGAATGGTTGATTTTCTTTTTCGTATTTAAAGGTTCACTTGATTCTTTACTTTGTCATTAGTTTCTTTAGGGTCTATACATTGTCTTCAGTCAGTGTCTTGGGATGTCGTACATACTTTTGATATAATATATGATATAATATGATAGTTTATTTATATAGCGCCTATACACAATGGGCCTCATTACGAGTCCGGCGGTAACCAAGGCGGTAAAACCGCCTGGTTACCGCCGGACTCGTATTACCATTCCGCCTCCGTGACTCCCGGAAATATCAGGGCATTACGACCCTAGTGTCCCGGGAATTCCGGAGACGGAATTCGGTAAATCCCCATTCCCATTGAGTCCCATAGGACTCAATGGGAATGGGGAAGTGGAAACACCGGCACCATCTCGTGATGTCCACGTCCGCCACTGTTATTTCCAGACCGCCTGACCTGTAATGAGGCCCAATGTGTTTCAAATCGCTTCAAGGCAAGGGAGGGAACAAGGGAAAATACAATGACATTCTTAACGGCCATGAACAGTAAGGATGCGAAATTAACTATTGTACTCTGCCTGACGACATTTCAGATAGTGCAAGAGCTACGACATAGATAAGGAAGGGAGGGGGAGAGTGGGAAGGAAATAGAAACAGACAGGCGACTATCGTACTAGGTCTGATGACATTTCTGGTAGAGCTGAAGAAAACAAAAGGTGAGGGAGAGGGGTGCAGAAAGGGAGGGGAGGAACAAAACAAGCAACTATCGTACTAGTCATGACGATATTTCAGATAGTGCTGGAGGGAGCGTGGGGGAAAAAAGTAAGGGGGTGGGCGAGGAGACAGACTAGGTTGCTATCATACTAGGTCCAGGGACAATTCTGATAAAGTAAGTGCATTGAAGAAAGTAAGGGGAGGAGGGGAGGGGATAGGAAAAGGAGAAAGGGAAAGTAGAAGAGAACAGAGAGTAAGCAGTCAAAAGTAGTTATGTTGCAAGCCTGGATACAAGATGAAGATGGGAACAGCATGATTCAGGGCCACCATGAGAAAGGGTGACGCACCGTGAATCAATTAAGTCCATAAAAGTCAAATCCAGAATTGGCCTCAAGACAGTGATGGTGAAACCAGAATGTATTAGTACAGACTCCTGCAGAAGTAGGCTGGAGGGGGGAGGGGAGCAGGGAAGAAGAATCAAGCAAAACAGCCAAAACCTGTGTGTGAGAAGGGGGGGCACAAGGGAACATCACAGGGGGACCAGAGGGGACAGAGGGAGTAAACACACATTGGTGCATGCGTACCTGCTGTCTGAGCAGGGGTTCGGGCCCTGGATCCTCCTTGTCTGAACAGGCAACAGTGATGACATTACTAGCTTCTTCTTTGCACTTTCTCATGTTCATTAGGTTGTCATCACTTTGGGGATACATTTGGTAGGGTTGTCTCAATGGGTATATTCTTTAAAACACACGCTGCAGCACAACGGCCGGTGTCAAACACAGAACAGTCTCATGTCTCCAACATATGGAAGGAAAGGTGGCAGGATCTCCTGCAGAGGTATACAGCTGCTCCTCTACACCCTTGTATGACCACTTTGACAGTTCACGCTGGCCTCCCCTAGGCCTTTTGGTCGCTGTAGTTTTGCTAATCAAGAAGTTCTTAGTTTAATATCAGGAGAGGGATACCAGCCAGAGTCCTTTGAAAGAGCACCCATGTGACACCGGACCACTCTGCCTCTGGTACCAATGTTACTCACAAAAGACCTCTGTCTATTATCTTTTTCTTCCGTACAATGTTGCCACAGTACGGTCAACTAGCAGTCTCTTCCTACTCACCGGCTGTGTTGAACTAGTTGGCCTTTTCTTTGCCACTGGAGTCAAGGACGGTACCACAATGGCAACCCACTTTTCCCCACCTGCTATCAGTGCGGGATGGTTCTGTTGTAACCTAGTGCCTATGTTGTGTAGCTTGGTTGGTAAGTGTGTCTGTCTGAGTGAATGCAGGCCCTCATGGAATGTTTATGTGGAGCTTGGAGTGTGGGAGGTTTGAGAGTTCCACAGAGTGACGGTTTGGACTGGGAGCTGGGCAGGGAACCAGGGCAGAGGTCTTCTCTCCTACTTTCTTATCCGTACTATGTAACTAAGAGCCAATAAAGCAGTTTCCTTTTCTACTCACCTGGGACAGCCTGGTTCCTGCTCCTTGTTCATTACTGGCCCAGGCACACCTTGCAGGAGACAGGTTACCACAATTTGGTGATGAGGAGTAAACGAACCTTGGGTGAAGGCTGGAAGGAGAGAGATGCTCATTACCAGCACCATACAGCGTTGTAGTTGGTGAACTGGTGAAAAGAATATTGGAGTTGTTCCCATTGTTAATTGTGGCAGTGGCATTGGTGTGGTGTGTATTGCAGACACCAGAAGACCTGGCCCGGGGACGAAGAGAGGGCCAAAGAAGTAGAGAAGCCTGAAGTGTAGCTGCCAGGAGTGCGCACATCAAATAAAAACGAGTGCTGCAGCATCTAGTCATTTTGAAGCATCGTGGCACTTGTGGTTCCGCCCCGGCGTGACAGCATTGTGTTATAAAGACGCTGGAAGTATGAGGCAATATGTAGCGGAGCCCTTTTGCAAGGTTTGGCGTTTTAGAGGGTCCAAATGGGGGCCAAGGGTGGCGCGCACCCAGAGTTGCCCCTGCCTTCCAGCCCTGCCGTTGGGCTGGAATGCATTGAATATTGCTTCTCGCCATTGTTTGTTGAGCTCCGGAGCCTGCAGGATAAGATGTAACAGAACCAAGTAATTTAGAGATGTGTTAAGGTTTAGCAGACATGTTTATCTTTCATATTGACATTGATAATGGGTATTGCAGTGCAAGGATTGATATGGGAATAGCAATGCATTTCAAACAGATTTTATGAGGTTACTGAACATTATTATTATGATGAGATGAATGGAGGTGAATGTAAATAGTTGCGTAGGTTGTTGCGTAGGTTGTTGTGTGCAGCATGCGTAGTAGGCGTGTGGCTGAGAAATGCATTTTTAAATATAGATTGCATGGTTTTAAACAGGGATTGCACATGATTTACATTTTGACAAATTAAGTAATGTTTTCTTCTAGGAGTACAATTATGGAGTTGAGTTGGCAAAAAATGTACATGTCCACAGAGTTTTGTGGAGGATGTCTTTGGTATGTAGTTAACTAGGAATCACTTGGGATAATTTCATTGTGATTTTGCGTGCGCCCCAGCATGGCGACTGATCACCACCATGGCTGGTGGTGCAAGACATCCCTATGCTAGGAAAAGCATATTTTGTATGCGCATTGGTGTAGTGAAGATGAAGATGTGTTGTGGACAGGGAGTTGGAGTTGCGTCTGTGAGCGCAAGTGTAGTTGTGAGTGTATGTGATGCAAGGGTGCGCACATGTAGTAGTATATTGTGGAATAGTTATGCACGTGTGAGAGGTAGCACGTATGTGTAGAAGTTGTGTACATGCGTGGTGTTTCCCGTTTGTGGTTGTAGACGTGTGAGAGGTGGCAAGTTGTAGTGTAGTTGTGCACATATTAGGAGTTGCATGCATATTTAGTGGGGTGGCTTCCACAAGCTGGCCAGGTGTGTTTGCTGTGGCATGGAAAAACCTTTATAGGAACCCCAATGTATTGTGGAGGTTGGTGTACGAGTGCTCCAGTGAGAACAATCCCTAGAGTAGGATAGTTGTATTAGACAACAGGGTAAGGGGCCCGCATTGTAGTATTTGTGCATTGTAGGTGACCGCACATGTTCTCCAGTGTGGAGGTTGGTGTTTTTTTAGGAGCAAGGTTCAGCCTCCTAATGTTTGTTTCTGTAGTGCCAGGCGGTGCATTTTAGGAGGAAGTATTAGTAGTTATGCACGCCAGCTTATTTTTGTTTTAAATAGTTGTGGAGGGCGCACCGATTGTAGGCCAGTGTTTTGAGTGCGTTTTTTTTTTTGGTGTGAAGTTGTGGTCATTGAGGACCAGCTTGATCCACACACTGGCAAGGTTTTAACTGAGTTTTATCTACATTGAATTTATCTAATTTGTTTATTTCAGAGTTTTCAGACTGCACCACAGATGTTTCCATCTTTTGTTGTGCGTCTGAATGGTTTTGCAAATAAGGAGTTTTGCATTGCACTACAGTTTTTCATTCTTGTGGTGTTTTTTTAGTTTTTGACAGTTTTGCATAGTTTTTTCGCTATGCGTATCCACGCACCACACCCTTACTTTTTGTGGTTGCGTTTGTGATTTTTGTGATCTTTGTATTGTGAGTCCTTTTTGTTATATTTTTCATTCTTTTTCATGTTTTTCTTTGGGGAGAAAGGATGAGTCATGGTTTGTTAGTGGGTACATGTTGTTGTTTGTGGGTTTCTGGCGAGATGGTTGGTGCTTGTGGGTTACTGGTAAGGGCAGTTATATTTTGACCTTTTGGTTATTTCTTCATGTGCTTCTTGTTGGATTTTGGATGTAGTGTGTTTGCTCGCTTTACAGAGTCCAGGGTTTGGGCATGGCAGGCCCTTACATAAGGTGAAAGGTTTTTTGTATTGATGGGTTTTGGTTGGTTAGTGAAGTTTTGCTCAGGGAGAGCAGGTTGTTCTTTGGGGTGGCAGCCCTAAGGTTCTGGGAGGCAGACCAGAAGAAAAGGTATTCATGTTTCTCGAGGGTATGTCCTTTTGCACATGATCCGTTTTCCTTTTGTTTTATAGGGATGGGGGGTTGTTGTCACCTAGTGACTATGTTGTATAGCTTGGTTGGTTAGTGTGTCTGTCTGAGTGAATGCAGGCCCTCATGTAATGTTTATGAGCTTCGAGTGTGGGAGGTTTGAGAGTTCCACAGAGTGACAGTTTGGACTGGGAGCTGGGCATGGATCCAGGGCAGAGGCTTGTTGAGCTTCTCTCCTACTTTCTAATCTGTACTATGTAAGAGCCAATAAAGCAGTTCTGTTTCTACTCAACTTGGTCAGCCTGGTTCCTGCTCCTTGTTCAACACTGGCCCAGGCACAACTTGCAGGAGACAAGTTACCACAGGTTCCATGTACCGCTGACATATTCACAACATTCACCAGCTGTGAATCCCGGTCTTACATTTCCTTTCTCAGAGGCTTTGTGGGACCTGGTTGAGAAGGGCAAGGGCATTCGGTCCTTGTCGTCCTTTCAGGTCTTGCCACCTTTCTCCTCCATTTCAACTGCTGTCCCGGAATGGCTGCTTCCTACTACGTTCGGCCTTGCTCAAAGTGTGCTCTTGTGCACCACCTTTTATCCCTGTGGGGAAGGGAAAGGGCAGTCAGGTATGTGTAGTTATCGGCAATTGCCTGGCTCTGCCTGATCCTTGTGTTGGGACATGTCAGGTAAACGGCTCTGGTGTTAGTCTGTTGTCTTTCAGAGTGTGGAAAAGTGTTTGCGTTGAAAAAGGGGAGGGTACAGTTTCTAATTATCCTACAGAGTACTATGGGGAACTGATGTCAAAAGGAAGAGTATACTGCATCTCGCCCTTTGGTGTCCCACCTCCACTCCCGGAGACACCCCCCCATCCAGGCGATTCTCCCGCACTGGTCCACCCCAAGGAACTGGATCCAATACCGCTGGCCGTGTCCTGGCCACCTGGATGACAGATCCCCGGGGGCTAGCGGATGAGACACCTTCAGGTTTCTCACACAGGTTTGTGGCTCTGAGCACATCTAAGTGGTGAGGACATCTGTGCTTCATCATAGCCTTTGTGACAAAAGAGATTTGTCCATCGTCCACCTGCTAGGAGTGTGGCTGCGTACTTTACACCTCACTGCTGCTTTGGACTTAGGCACCTCACCTTCTGTCTCGAAGAAATGCCACACCCATGAGCCGCATTGCCTTGCAATAGAACCTTGGGAGAATTCCCGTTCCTATCATTCAAAATCATCCACAACCTTCTCCTCCTTGTCTCTTTCCATTCGGATTCTGCTAAGACTGAGACAAGTATATAGTACTGTTCACGCGGAGAGCTTTAGAAGAAATGAGAACAATGAGAGGGAGCATCATGTTTAGACATGTATCTTCAGGAAGCAGTAAGGGCAGAGAGGAGCATATTACATTTAAATGAAATAATGAAAGAGATCATTTGAGATTTTTGATATTTACTACAGTGTCCACAAAAGTGGCTCCGTAGTTGTAGTTATGTTGTCTTTCCCACAGTAAGAGCAGTTTTTGGGCGGCTTATAAGTTATGCACCATTCAAAGAAGTTTTGTGCAGTTTCGTTAAGGGGGGGCAGTTCTAGGGTGGGTTCCCCAAACCTTTCAAATGCGAATAGATATGAATGGGAAATAATGCTTGCTCGTGGCTACAGCCCAAACCGCTGGATGGATTTTCACCACACTTGCACAAGGAGGGGCGGCCTGGTCCTGAAATTGTGCTTTTGCAAATTCTGTGTTAATCAATCCAGTAGATTTCTTTTCAAATGCCCAAACAGTAGGTACAAAAAGAAATCGTGATATCTCAGTTAAGTCCTCGGACTCACTTCCTGGTTCAATGTTTGTGGATGCCTTCGGATCAATCAGGGAGTCGCGTAACGTGGGTGGATATCGCATGCGGCTGTATGAACATCGTGATAAAAACATATTCAAAAACACAACATTACACTTGTCAAACTAATGCAACAATCTCTGGGGAGGTAATGAGTGGTGAGGATAGGATAGAATGGAATATGTCCAGAAAAAGCCAAAACTCTGGTGTTTTTTCTTTGCGGCGAGCATCTCAAATGTTCAAGGACATTCATGCATATGTGTGCATTAAAGGGTCGGTGAAGAGCAGTTTTTGGATGGCTTATAACTTTAGGGACGTTCAATGAAATTATTCAAAATTTTGCTATCAAAATATAGAACTAAGTTTCAATGTTTTTGCAAAGTTTGGTACCGTTTCAAAAAGAGGGTGGCAAAATTGAAATTTGCGGGGGCCTAAATCTTTGAAAGGATTATGAATTTGGCTTCTTTTGAAGAAACCACACAAATGTTTGCAAATAGGTTATAGACTCAACTTTGAATGTTTTTGCAAAGCTTGGTAGGATTTTGTAAAGAGGGGGCAAAATTGTAGGGGCTACCCAGCATTTCCGAAATTGGGATAGGCTTGAATGGGAATACAATTTCTGCTTGCGCCTACAGCCCAAAGTGCTTGACTGATTTGCAGCAAACATGCACAAGGAGCATAGCCAAGAAGCCGAAAGCTTGCTTTGGCAAATATGTCCTGTGCTTTATATTTTAAAAAGTGTCAAAATGGAGGTACAAAAAATTGTGATAGAACTTTGGTGCCTTAGGCATAGCTTGTGCCATTGCCAGTGGCCAGATTGTCCGGCACGATTATGCCATTTGTGATGTTGTCTTTGATGTCCAGGATGTTAGTCTTAGCAGTGCATGGTGCTGGTGCGAGTTATGGTTGCATGGTTTACCACAACTGGTGAATTTCTTTTTTTTAGATTTTGCCCAGCAACCATAACGTTTCCTTAACAATGTTTTTTCACTGAATTTCGCAGGTTTTTATTAGAGCAATTTAACAATGGCGTCCATTTGGTAACGTTTTTTCAGTGAAATTCATAGGTTTTTATTGGACCAACTTAACCTTAGCGTCCCTTTGTTTTTTCACTGAATATATATTATAGGGCAGCAGTCACCGCCCTATAGTTAAGGTGAGTCAAACTCCCATACAAACCTCAAACAATACTATTGCTAATAACATTTGATTTGTGTGACGGGTGGGGTTGACATTTTGAAATTAATTTATTAAGAATACAAAATAAAATAAAAAAAGTTGTGTCCTACTTCCCATTCATTTTCTCATAGACAAACAAGATACATTTTTGCTGAACCGCACAGCTCAAAGCGCTGGACAGATTTGGACCACGTATGAAACAACTTGGGCACGAAGCGTTTACTGGAGGCCTTTTTGTGGTTTAGGGTTATTCTGTGCAGTCGTTTTTTTAAATATCTGAAATATTTCACAAAATACATACCTATATCTCGAGTAAATTGCCGAGGGTTTGTAGAAATGAAACGGCCAGCAATTTTTTTCTCAGTGCAAGAGATAACCGCAGATATCGGAAAATGAAAAGCACGCAGAAAGCTATTTGCAGGTTGACATACATGCAAATGACATTACGTTAGAGGGGAGGTGGGGGGGGGTCTATAGACTGAATTTGCAACACAGCCTGCAGCAGCGAAAATCCAACATTTGAAATGAAACTTCGTCATGGAAACAGTGTGTGTTTTGGAGGTAATGAGAGAGCGGAGGTAAGGAGGCCATCTATGGTGTGTGGGGAGCCAGCACTGAGCGGGGGACACTTGGTGAAGGATTTGGGGAGAAAGTGAGGCATTTTGTTTGCACAATCGTTTTTCCTGATAACCGCTATAGTCTTTTTTTAACAGATATTTTTACAGTTGTAGTGGCTTTCAAAGAATGAAAATTATACCTTTTTCATCACATGAATTAAATGTCCATACATAATATGAAATCCTCTCATTTTACCTACATCTCAGTACATCCACTCATTTACAGTCTACCCACACTGCATATATTCTATGTACATCTTATATATTTTCTAAACAGGTTATCTTTACCCTGTTGAACCCTATTCATCATATTGCCATAGAATGTATTCATGGTACTGCACCGTACTCCCATCATCTGGTACAGTCTATATATTTTAAAATTCAACTTACAAGTAGTACTGAATACATATATACATATTTTTTTGGTGTTCAACATTACTTCATAACCGTGGCTACCACAACAGCCAATTATATGGCAGTGTTTGAGGCACGGCTAATATCAGCAACAGGCGTGTGTAATCGTGGCTATGGCAGCACCTGTCACTGCGCGGCACACGTACCCACGGCTATGTAAGGTACCCTCTCTTTTACAGCCGCGGCTACCCGACATTTTGAGCAAAACTGCATCACAGAAACAAGTGTATTAGGGGGAATGGGAGAGGGGAGGTGAGGAGGACATTAGGGTAGTGGGGGGTGGGGGGGATGGGTAGAGATGTTTTTGGCACTTGATGAGGGTTTTGGGAGTGCAGAAAATCAAATAATTTTTCCTGCTGTTTTTTCTGAATAGCCACAGCTATAAATAAAACAACAACATTGGTTGTTTCTATACCTGCATGTAAACGGCATATGGGCAATTGCACATAGGTGTATTAACATTTTTTTATTAGTTCATTGACGCTGTTCTACACGCAGCTCAGATATGTGATGTCATCAATGACATTCGTGATGTCATCTTTGATGTCCTGGGTGTTAGTCTTAGCAGTGCATGGTGGTGGTGAGAGTTATGGTTGCTTAGCTTACCATAAATGGTGAATTTCTGAGGTTTTTAACAATGTTTTTTCATTGAATTTCATAGGTTTCTATTAGTACAACTTAACCATAACGTCCCTTTACCAAAGTTTTTTCATGTGCATGCTAATTTCCTACAACTTGCTAATATCATAGTGACCCAAATATAGCAACATTTTTGTCCAATTTACAAAGTTTCACCTTAAAACTGTGCCATTTCCAAACCTTCTAGCATAATTGTTAACACTTCTATACACTTTTTGCAACTCTTTCCACATCCGTTGATGTCTGCAAAAGTCTGACATCTTCGCAAACTTTCCGGACAGTCTCACGTGACTTTGCGCGCAGCATGACGTGTTCTCAAATGCGTCTGCACTTTGTGATCGGGTCTATGCTTCGAGGACAGTTCAGAACTATATTGTCTACTGATCTAGGAACTTTCAAGCTCAAAATGTACCGTTGCACAGCTCCTACACCTATTCTCACTCATTATCCATTAACAATCTAGTACAGAGCACATAGTTGGAAGAATATTAGCAAAACTGCTATTCATCTTAAAAATGGCATCAGCTATTGCCAGCCCTCCTCCCCAAGAGCCACCACCACCAGCTGGACGACCTACACAACAAAATAAAAACACAGTACTTCCAAAGACAATGAAGTGGACCAAGAAGATGAGGTACAGGAAGTGCCTACCTCTAGCACCAAGAAACAATCATGGGTGTGGTAGTTCTGTACCACTGTTGGGAGTGTACCAAAGGTTAAAGCTACCAAAGTGCGCTGAGTGCAACGTTGTACTCAGTCATGGACTACCTGGACAGTACTTCTACGGGACCAGCTCAATGTGCCGCCACACCCAATCCAACCACTGCAATGCTCTCAGAAAGGCTGCTCCTTTCTTAGCAAGTAGTAGTTTGTCTTCCTCCACCTCATCTTCCGCAACCAGTACTGTAACCACACAGCCTACTTCTGTGGGACACAAAATCCCACCAGCTACCTTGCATGCAATAAAAGAGGCTGTTGGTCCATATCTTTCGAAGACAAAAGTTCTCTGTATATGCTGCAACACACCACTCTGCAGGCGGGAGCCATTTCAAAGTGCTTTTGAAGTTGTAATCAAGGAGCATGAGAAACACTGCCCCCTAGCTTAGATGTAACACACGCGCAACATCTTCCCCTGTCAACCTGCCCCTCCATAGTAGTGCTATGTGCCTCTACCCTCATTACCCTCTCCATGTTATTTGCTAACCTCTGCTGCTGCTGCAAAAAAAAAACAAAAGGTTCCTTTAGGTACCACTTTTCACAGTTAAAAAATAGAACTAAAAGAAAAGAATCGTTTAGACTCATCTACTTTACATTTCTACTTTACATAGACTCAATAAGATTTTCCATCATTTCTATTAGCATTTTGTGTTATGCTAATGAGAATAATATGGCGTTCATCCCACGTTCCAGCAACTGGAACAGGGAATAATGGCCCGGCAGCCCAAGGTATCGGCTCAAGCGAAGCGAGGGTGGATAACGAGGGCTCCGGACCGTTATTCCCCCATTCCAGCACCTGCAACGGGGGATGAGGGCCATTAGCACCCCGAGTTGCCAAAGCGGTAACCCAGGGTGCTAAAAAAAAGGGATTTTTCTTCTTACACCAGGACTCGTGCTGCGTGCCGCTGTTGGAAGGAAAATCCCTTTCCCAGATTGCTACCATGGAAATGGAAGGCGGGGCTCCGTACAGAACCCCTCTTCCCTTTCCATGGCAGCCTGCAGAAGGCAAAGAGAGAACACTTTCAATCCTATCCCAATTTCGAAAAATGTTACCACATAGCCGGTCCCTGGTGGACATGCCCACTTTAACCCCATTGGTCGTCCTCCGTGGTCATGGCCAGTAGCCGGATTGTATGGGCCATGACCTTATACCATGACACAATATGGACACTGCCCATGCTTGCAGGCTATACCTCAGTCTCCAAAGGTGTATCACTATTTATTGTACCTACATTATGACACTTGTCAAAAAATAAAACACAGACACATTTGAAAAACCATGCTTTGAGGTCCTTGCCAACGCTCCTCACACAAGTTTGCTGGAAATACGCCCATGTTTTATTTTTTCAAAAGTGTCAAAATGTATGTACATAGACTAGTCATATAACTTAGCCCCCACTTGACCGAATCCATTCACACTTTGCACAAACATTCAAGGTTGAGTCTATACAGTTTCTGAAAATCCTTTGTCCACATTCATCAAATGGCAACACATTTATAAGCCATCTAAAAATGTTGTGGCCCCACCCTTTCATTTTGCCGGCTCTTGCCAAAATCCTACCAGAGTGTGCAAAAACATTCATATCTAGATCGAAAATCTGTTTGCAAACCTTTGTGAAGATTTGTCAAATGGCACCACATTCATAAGGCTTTACAATATTTTGGGACCCCCCTCTAATTTTATTCCCTCTTGACAAAACAACACCACACTTTCCAGATCCATTCTGAATCAGGTCTAGAATTACATTCTACAATTTCATGCAACTTTATTGAGTGCTGCCAAAGGTATAAGCCATCCAAAAACTGCTTTTCACCAACCCTGTAATACACAAATAAGCATTGATGCCCCCGAACATCTAAGAAGTGCACAGATATCACAGGACTGTCCCGAATTGTTTACGGACCCAAGGAAGAAAAACACCAGTTTTGGGGCTTTTTAGGGCCATGCCGCATCCCATTCTCATCACACCTCACCTACCCAGAGATTGTTTGATAAGTTTGACAAGTTCAATGTTGTGTTTTTCAATATGTTTTTACCACGATTTTCACAGACACCGGTGGATGTCTGCAAATCCAACATAGCGGGCGTTTCCAAAAATCGGACGTACTTCACGCTTTTCACCACCCAATCAGCAGGCGCGTCCGATGTCAGTGGACATTACGTCAGCCCCTGGACCAATCGGAGGCCCGTCCGAGGACCGAACAGGGAAGAGAGTCCGCGGACCGAATCCAGATATCCCTAATTTCTTTTTACCTACTTTTTGGTCGAATTTACACAAAATTTACAAAAGTACGCTTTCTGGACCAGAATTTGGTCAAAATCCGTCCAGCGGTTTGGGCTTTAGGTTTGAGTAAAATATTTTTTCCATTATGCCTATGGGAAAAAACACACATTTTGGGACCTCCCCTATAACTTTGTCTCCCCTTGACAAAACCTCACCAAATTTGATATGATATGGCATTTATAACGCACCTATACAAAAGTGTTTCAAGGCGCGACACGGTAAGGGAGAGGGAACAGAGGGAAGACAGACAATGATCCTACTAGGCCAGGTGTCATTCAGATTGCGCAAGTGCATGGGAAGGGGGAGGGGAAAGTGCAGTACATGGGATAAAGAATAATAAATAATAAGTAACATACAGCCAGCTGGTGGCAAGTGCAAGGTAAGTGGAGACATCAGGTGTCAAGTGCTGGTAGTGGAACAGTAGGGATACAGAAACAGTCCCTAAGTGCGGGGGTTGCCAGGAAGGCAGTGTAGGTGTGCGACTGGCGGGGTGGGGGCCTGGGCCCGAAAACAAGGGGTGGCCAGGTAACCAGTGTAGTTTCAGTATCAGCCAAGAAGTCAGCAGGAGAGAGGAGGAGAAAAAGCAGAAGCAAAGAGAAAGGTTTTGAGGTGCTTCCGGAACCAGAGATGATTCTCCTCAAGTTTCAGGGATGCAGGGAGGCTATTCTAGAGGGAGGCCCCAGCCGAGGAAAGAGATCTACCACCAACTCGTTGCTTGGAGAAGTGACTGACCATGAGGGAGTTGGAGGCGGATGAGCGAAGAGCTTGAGAAGCAAGATATTTAGGAAGAGAAAGCTGAAGGTATTGAGGCCCCAGGCCCAGAAGGCCTTGTGGACAATGCAGAGGGTTTTTAACTTAATCCTCGCAGCCACTGGGAGCCAGTGCAGAGATTTCAGTCCTGGAGAGATAAGATCCCTGGGCTTGAGGCCAAGGACAAATCTCGCAGTCCTGTTCTGGATGAGTTGCAGAGGGCGGAGAGTAGAAGCAGATAGATTTAGAAAGAGGCTTTTCCAATAGTCCAGCCTAGAGAGAACCAGAGCTCTGGAGACAGTGAGCTTCTGGGGGAAAGAGAGGAAAGGAAGAATACCTCTGAGGAGGTGCAGATGGTAGTGTGACTTCTTAGAGATTTCAGAGATGTGAGGGGAGAAGGAGAGTGTGGAGTCGAAGATGACCCCGAGATGATTTTTAGCCTCACATGTGGGAGCAGGAGGAGGCTGCCAGAGAGTGACAGGAAAGGAGATAGCAGGTGTTCCGATGCAGTGGTCGAAGTGCACGAAAAGAAGTAGTGGAGCTATGTTCCCTGCCAGCCTGCACCCACTCCCCAGAAACCCCATCATCACACCGCCTTCCACACACAATACAAACCCCCAAACACATGCACCTGTTGTTTAAGGGAACGTTCAGTGTAGTGCACTGAAAGTGCAAGTCTCAACTTCTTCCTACACTGTTATTTTAAAACGAAACCGTTCCGGAATGGTTTCTTTTTAAAATAAAAGTATAGGAGCTGTAAAACGTAATTTAAAAAAGTAGAGGAGCACCGCTCCCAGCCACTCCCGCTCACTTCGACCACTGTTCCGATGAGGAGAATCTCAATCTTACTAGCGTTAAGGCAGAGATCATTGGCGACACATCACTCCTGGATGGCAGACAGGCAGTTAGAAATGAGAGAGGGAGAAGAGGTGGATGGAGGTAGACTGAAAATTTGCTGAATGTCGTCTCCATAGCACTGGAAGTTGGGCAGAGCACAGCAATGCGGTGGGCAAGAAGTGCCAGGTATAGGTTGAACTTCGAAGGATCGATATGACAGGGCCATATACTCTTTTTCAAAGTTTTGTTAGGATTCGTTCAGGGGGAGTGAAGTTATAAGCCACCCAAAAGGTGCTCTTCCTATGGGTTGAGCAACTTAACCATAACAAAAGGGTTGTTATCCCAGGCCCTGTAATATATATATATATATATATATATATATATATATATATATATATATATATTAATCAATAACCGCGGCTGCAACAGCAGCCAATTATATGGCAGCATTTGAGACGCGGCTAATATCCACTAATAAAGGCGGCACCTGTCACTGTGCGCGCATGTACCCACAGCTATATTAGGTACCCTCTGTTACTGCAGTTATATATAGGCCAATGATATGTTGCGAGCTTCCCGAGCTGTATAGCCCCGGCTATCTGTTATTGTGATCGAAACTGCATCACAGAAACAAGTGTGATAGGGGGAATGGGAGTGGGAAAGGGTTGTGAGGAAGACATTGGGGAAGTGGGGGAGGAGGCATTGATGTTGGAGTCACTTGGTGAGGGCTTGGAAGTGTAGGATCACATTTATTTCTGTTTTTTTTCTGAATAGCCACGCCTAATGCATCAACCTTTGATATGGCAATATATGAGGCACAGTTAATCTCAGCAACGGTTGGAGATCATACCTGCAGCTACAAGGCTACGTGATAACCAATTGTGGCGCAGCCAACCTATTTGCGGCTATACACAGACCCCAATGGGTCCCTGATAGCCTTTAACTGCGACTACAGTTCAACCAATCGCACCCTTTGAGTTAGCCACGGGTGCAATAACAGTGCTGACAGTAGCCATGGCTACAATGATTGTCTATGGGCCCTGGGAGTCTATTCCATAGCATCTTTCATAGTCGCGGCTATACAGTTAAAAAAATAATAATACAATATATGTGTAGTAGGTAGTCCTGTACAATTCTATTTAAGATATATTGAGTGTAGTCTCTGTGCAATGTTACTGTAACACTTTAATGTATTTCTATTCATCAACAATGAATATAACTGTAAATATGTTTAAAAGTGAACAAAGTATGTTGCAAAGTTTTTTGTAAAAATATTTATTTGGGGGGAATCTGGTTTTGGGATTTCTTTTTCTTTTAGTATTTGCACATGATACCTCTTCATCAGCCCAATTGTCTGCATGTTTAATATCTATTATTGTTCGTCTCAGGTCTTTTATATCCTTTTTCGTTGATTGCATTTCATTTTGAAGATTCATTAACATGTGTTATATTTCTTTTAAAAGTATCCACAATTGTATTTGTAGGGAATTCCAGAGGTGGCTGTTGCTTAATCCTTCTTGATACGTGAACCACTTCTTCATCTTTTTGAAAATATTTGAAATATTTTTCAACTATTCAAGATAGAACAGGCTTTAAAATACTTTTTCTGGTCGCACAGACCTTTAAAAACAGTAAGATAAAGGCCTACTCTTTTAAGAAGTCCCTCTTTTATGGATATAAAGGTAGCCCAAAGGGTAAGATTAAGTAGCTGGTAGACGGACTGTAGCTCTTCTTTCAATAGGGGCCGCAGATAACATTTTTTGAGATTGTCTTCCCATCCCAATTGCTCAGCTAACCGCTCGCCCTCCTGATAAGGTTGCAGTATCCCTTGAGTTAATACAGGTGAAGGGGCTCTAAAAACTTGTTACAGATGGTACCTAACCCCAGAAATTCTGCACGAGAACAATCCGACTATCTCCCCACTATGTTGGAGAGGGTGCACAGACACAGGCACGCTATTTCACCTACTCTGGTCCTGCCCAGGATCAGTCAAATACTGGAAGGAAATCCTGGACTTAATTAAGCAAATCACGGGACTAATGATCCCATGGGACCCAGGAATAGTCCTGCTGGGCAGCACAGGAGAGGGCCAATTCCCACTCTCCGGCAACCTGGCGAGCCTGTGCACACAACTTCTCACAGCGGCAAAGATAGCAATGGCAGGATTATGGAAACACCCAGAGGGCCCGGCCGTGAGCCTGTGGTGTGCCAAATACTGGGACATCGCAGCCGCGGAGAAAATAACTGCAATCCAACTGGGGAATAGAAACTAATTCCTCAACACCTGGGCCCCCTTCCTAGACTACGTGGACCAGTTCCCAGGAATGGCAAGAAAACCGCCGACCCTCCGCTGGATGGACAAATACGACTAAAAGAAACCACAGTCAAGCCCCGCAACCCGTAAGGAGACGGACCCCCCAATTCAATGGCCACCAACCCAGGCTCAAGTACAGCAGAAGACAACATGAACTCAGCGACACTCAGCCCCAACCCAGTTCCAACTATCGCCTCCCCGCAAAAGTCAACTAATCAGCTAAAATAATTCCCCAAAGAACTACAGCTCCCTGAAGAGACGGTCCCACGAGGCTGCCCCCCTCATACCCCAATACCCCCACCTGGCCATGTTCTGTTTATGTTTACAGGGTGGCGTAAACTGCTCACCTCAAAGGAAACAGGCAACCTGCCCCCGCCTAATTTTGGTCAGTTCAAGTTTACGTTATGGTTTCATGCTTATTTCATATGATTATGTAATATGTAAATGAATGCACTCGAAACAGTATGTTTATTGAGAAAATCAAATAAAAAGAATGTTGGAAAAACCTAATGGACCTGTTTCCACCTGCTGAGATTATTTTTTTCAGAAATGTATCTCAAAGGCAACTGTGGAAACGTCCAAACTTGTTTTGTCCACAAATGGAAAAAGCTAGACAGCATGTCAATAAAGCTCTATGTGCTTTTTTCCATGGTTTAGGAATGGCATCTTTTGACAATGAGAACATAAACTTTGATGGCAGGAATATTTATTCTGGAGATAGAGTTCATTTGAAAGATGTTGGAAATGAGATTTTTCTTTCCAATGTTTCGAATGCATTGAAACAGTTTCTGTGAAAAAATGAAAAAGGAAGGTGTGGCATGTAGACGAAAGCATTTTTTAATAGGTGTAGGACATAAAAATGAAAAAGACAAAAAGGTTTTAAGAGGTTTTTGTAGAAGTTATAAAAAACAAAGTACAGTACAGTATGTGTTAGTATAGTACATAAAACCAAAAAAAGCACAGAAAAGAATATTTGTCAACAACCCCCCAAAAAACTAATAAAGGCTTTTTTTAGAGCCACCATTATAGAATAAATTATTTAAATTGAGTTTAAACCTCCACACACCCTTTTATTGGCCATGCAGTCTGCGGACAAGGTGGGAGTCTGTGGACCTGCATGTTCCATCCAAGTCTTTTAAGGATGCCTGGCTGTGGAGACCGTGGACAGCCACGAACATCCACGGACATCGAGGGAATAGCCAATCGGGTTTCGTGGTTGTGGTGTACAGGAAGACAGGGTAGCAAGTATTTTCTTTGTTGTGTGCAGTGATGATGGCTATGGCTGTGAAGAAGCATAGTTTCTGGATGCTGGGAGATTCTTGGATCCATTGGTTAAAGGTGAACTCTGAGCAGTGTGAAATATCTGTGAATCTTATATTAGAATAATTTGAAGTTTTTTGGTATGGAGTTTGAGATTTGAAGTGGGCAGAATTGTTATCGTTTTGTGAGAATATGGTTACTTTGAAACATCAAGACATAATTATAGTTCACGGTGGAGGCAACAGTTTGGGCTACGTGACTGGAATATCCTTTCAGTTTGCCATGAAGGATACATACACAAAGTTAATGCAACTGTTTCCAGGTTTGAAGAAAAAAAATCTCCGTTTGCTCAAAGGCAAATGTGGAAACGTTCTAACTTGTTTTGTCCACAAATTGAAAAAGCCGGGCGGAATGTAAAGAAAGCTGTATGTGCTTTTTTACAGGATGTTGGAATTACATTGTTCCACAATAAAAATACAAAGTTTGATGGAGTGAACATTTTTCCAAGAGATGGGGTTCATTTGACAGATATTGGAAGTGAGATTTTTCTTTCCAGTATTCAAAATGCATTGAAACAGTTTATGTGAACACATAAAATATATAGTGAAGTATTTGTTAGTAACTGTAGTAGATAAAAAGCAAAAACTGAAAAAAGTTAAAAGCAGTTTTTGTGAAAGTTACAAAAAACTATCAAGTAACACATTTGTAAGTTCAGTACATAAAACCCCTACAAAATTCAACCAAAAATTATTATTTTAAGAGCCACATTTTTTTAACCCAAAAACAGTTAGTTGATGTTAACTCCCCCCACCCTCCCTGTAATTTTCCAGGGGTCCGCAGACTATTATACTGTCCGCGGACTATGCAGACTACAAAAGGTGCTTAGGAAGTTACGGTCCTTATTGCGTGCTATAGAAAATTATTTGGCACAGATCAGGCGCATGCGCAGTGACGTCCACGATCAGGTGTGCACATTCGCGGATTAATTAAAAGTGCATCATACGAGACCGGACATGTTCGGAGTAAGCGCAACCCCCGCGAATGTCGGTCATTACGTATGCAGACACGAACATTGGTATAGTCGCGGACTATCGAGTGGAGTTTACTTTTTTTATTGATCCAAATATATGCAAGATATTTATAGTATAAACAATAACTTAATTTATGAAAGGGATGGGGTATTAGAATGGGAAAATCAAATGGGAGTATTTGGAGTTTCTATAAAGTGATCATCAGGGGAGGGAGGGAGAGTAATTTCATGAAACCATCTGTCATTTATGTTTTCTGGATTTGTTTGGGGTGATTGCTTGGGGAAAGCGTGGCAGGAACAGATAGGGCAGTGATAATCAACATTTCTGATGACATGATTTTTCCTATAAATTACAAGTTAAGTTATTGCTGAGTTCATCCATTTTCAAATAAAAGTTTCTGATTTCATTCTGTGGAGTTGGGTATTGGGATTGTGTTTCTGGTTCTTTAGGTCTGCATGATTACGGTGTGGTGTGTTTTGTACCATAAGAAATAATATATTAGTATTTCAGTAAGTTCTGTATAAGTTATATTATTTGTTTGCATTCAAAGATTTATTTACCATTAAATATTTTGTTATCACTCATTTCTTCTATGGGAAAGTTTTAACAGCTAACTATAAAAAGATTTACTTAACAGATCTGTTAGTACAAACAATACATATGAAGAGCCTCAATGCATAGAAAGCTGAGGCACATATAGGGAAACTCTGGTAATGAGGAACGAAACACCAGCAGCAGAAAATTACAATAACATTAGAAGTCATCATCGTGTATACAAATAAATTGTGCCTATGAGGGCTGCTTATTGCCCCATTTATGAGCACCATGAGCTGAGGCCAGATCCTATGGAAGTACCTTAAGAACATATGACAAAGTTAACATCTAGATATAGAGCACCGCTAACATTTTTAAATTCTCGCCGTCACTGAACAAAAACAACCTACCCGGATATGTGATGACATTTGTGATGTCATCATTTATGTCCTGTGTGTTAGTCTTAGCAGTGCACAGTGGTAACGCAAGTTATGGTTGCTTAGATTAGTATAACTGGTGAATTTCTATGGTTTTTCAATTTCTATGGTTTTTCAATTTCACTTGTAACCATAACGTCACTTTAACAAAACATTTTTCACTGAATTTCATAGGTTTTTATGAGTGCAATTTAACCATAACGCCCCTTTAACTAAGTGTTTTCACGGAATTTCATAGGTTTTTACCAGTGCACCCTTAATTTGCTACAAGTTCCTTATATTATACTCACCCCAATGTAGCAGCTGAAGAGTCTACAGACAGTGCGATAGTCCGCAGATAGAGAGTAGCATTGATCAAACCCAAAAGCACAGGTGAGAACAGAAAATGTTCTACCCATCAACCAACAAACAAATATGCATAAAACAACATTACTTATATTTACTGCACCCAAATATACCTTTTTGTACAAATCATCACTTCAAAATGTACACATCATTTTTTTATTTATCACACAATATAATGGAATGCACCAAGCACAAACCATAACTGTACTCCTCATATTATCACTTTAGTACAACTCTTCATACAGACTCACATACACCAGGTGCTCATTCCAAAACAATCTCTCACCAAATAGTAAGTAGACTGTATTTATTTCTCTATTATTAACATTCATTAGGCAAACATTTCTTACAAGCAAATGTCACCGTTTTTTTTTTTTAACAGAAATGGCAAACATGCTTGAGTGGTTGGAAGAAATCTTTCCAAAAGAAGAAATTAGTGATAACATCTCTAATGGTAAACAATACATCTTTTAATATAAACAAATAATTTAATTTCTACAGACCTCAGTAAAATAAAAATGTCTTCTTTTCTTATAGTACATACTTTACATAAAGAAAAAACACCCAAGTTTAATTATAGAGAATCCCAAGAATCACAAAGACAATGGACCTCATTATGACTCTGGCGGCAGCCAGTAGGTGCACTTGTTAATGAGCAATTCCCTGGATTCCGGGCAGTCAGGGGTTATTTTAGGTACTCTATGCAAGAATACCTGGTCCCCCTTCCGGATCCAATTCATGTTTCCATCTCTCACACCTTGTCCTTGCTGAGGGCTAAAACCCCCTTGACTGATGCCGTTGGGGGCTAGGTTTGGTCCTGCATAACATTTCCCTCCACCTAGCCTACAACCCATATGTATGGCTCTAGGCCCCTGGTCCATCTGCCTGCATTTAGCCTGCTGTGATAATCCCACAATTTTGTCCTGTTTGCTTAAAGTTTGAGCGTAAATACCTGGATCGACTACTAACTGGGCTACTAGCTGGGCCCTTCTCAGAATGGGCACTGATGTAACCAACGTGATCACCGATGGTATTAGGTGATTTTTGGTGGTTCATCAGGGTAGTGTGGGTTTTTTCCACTAATAGCTCGTAGCCCCTTGTATTACCTTCCATTCTAGGTTTAGACTCCACCGTGGGTCCTCCTCTTCTTCGATCTTCAAGGACAAGCAGAAGCAGCTTTTGTAAGGCTGCTAGCTCTACTAGGACAAGGTTACTTTTGCATCCTGTCAATCCCTCATCAATTTTTCAGGGGCAGAGGTGGGGATTCCGGGCATGCCAGGAGGGGAAAGGGCACAGGGAAAATGAATACATGGCTGAGTGACGCTTCTAGCACACGTGGCCCATCCCTTGAATAAATTAAGGGGCTAAACCTAGGTGGCATCGATCCTCCCCCTTGCAGTCTCTTTGACAGAGGGCTGTGAGCTGCCTTCTGATTTGCATGATGATCAGCCATGTTGAAACCATTAGTGGCAAAGTTTGAAAAAGTGTCATCTATGCAATTCCCCAAAACCTTATTCTCAATGGTGCTCTTAAGCGTTATAGCTACAGGATATGGGGCAATTAGGTCATGACCCCCTGAACCATCCTTCCCCAGGCGGGTCTCCGCTGGGCTGAGTGGATGCTCGAATATAGCACCACAGGTAGCTGCACTAGCTGCATGATTATCTGACCCTACCCTACACACCCTCCACTTCCTGGGCTGTGGGTGGTCATTCTGCTGCCATTAAAAGATGTATAGTCCACTATATCCACTACATCCACGGCATGACACTCCGTGGCTTTGCTCTTGATAGCATCCAAGTTGTTCCCAAGGAAAAAGTGCATCTCCTTATTTAGCTTGTAAGCATCCCCCTTAGCTTAATAGGGCTGCGTGGCTGTCCCTCGACACAGTCATTGTCGGCGCCCGCAACACTAGATTGCACTGGCATTTGACATTTGACAGTAAATGTTTTCCTCTTTGGATGTGCAAACATCGGACAACTTTGTGGTGCGAGAGGGAGGGAGGCAATCACCGCCATGGGGGATGTAATTAAGGTTGTATTTAGCACCACTGCTAGGCTAAACCAGATGAAAACATAGTAGAAACAATGCTATTGACAGTACAAAGCAGTTCAAAGCAGCAGCCCACGCTCCGGGTCGCAACTTCATACGGCTACTTACTTTCTCACCATGATATGATATGATATGATAGGTTGTTTATAACACGCTTAATACCCAGAGGTTTCTAAGCGCGGACCCGGGGATCGAACCTGTGGTGCTTCGTGTCATCTTGCTTCCAAAGGCAAGCACGTTGCCCCTGAGCTATCTTTCCGAGAATAGATTATCGTAGTGCAGGACTAGGCGGACCCCCTTCACCTTGTTCCGCAGACCTTTGCGACCTACATGAGCCTACTACTTACTCAAATCCAGAGGCTCTCCTGCCTCTCGTCTCTCTTTCTTTTGGGAAGGGGAAGGTGCTCCATTTCCTGCAGGGACAGCTGGGAAGCTAAATGGCAAAATGTCATATGCTCATGTGCTCATGAAATACACAACGAACAGGCAAAGCTTAAAAGACAGCTTTGAGGGCAGCAGCAAATGGCGAACGGACACAGCCACGGTCCAACAGACTCAGCAGAAATTGCATTGGATAATGCACTCGAACACCTACAAGTGTGCACAACCGAACAGGCATCCGGGATAGGCAACCGCAGCAAGTAACAAATGGCCCTGGCAGACCCAGCAGCCCACCCAAACAGCCTGCTCCCCAGCAATCATCCCCATCAAATTCCCAAAATATAAAGGAAAGACGCTTTGATGAAACTTCACCTCCTCCTTCGTTTGATGAAAATTGTATAGAAATTCCAAATTCTCCCATTTATGTTTCCCATTCCAATACCCCATCTCTTTCATAAATACATTTATTTTTTATACTATAAATATCTTGTATATTATTCTGTCCTCTTTTTTTAAAATCTAATTTAATAGTCTGCCGACTGTACGATTGTTTGTGGTGTCCAGTTAATGAAATAGGGTGTCTGTGGACAGCGCGTGATGTCCAGACATGTCCGTTCTTGCATGACACACTTTTAATTAGTCTGAGGACAGCGCGCCCATTTGCAGACATCCAAGCGCATGTACCTGATGGTCTCCCACCAATGGTATCTGTGGACACACATCAGTGCCACGGACGTCCCCGGATGTCATCATGTGACCGCACCCATGCAGTATGACGGGCTGCCCACGAACGGTGTCTCTGCTCCGCGGACAGTTAAAAACTGCATTTTTGGCCAATCTAGGGGGTTTCAAGTTGAAGGTTTACCCTTCCAGAGCTCCTAGACCCAATCTTAGTTGATCTAGAAACTTTCTCCAACTTTCCAAGGCCTATTTCGGACTCGGTTGTCCACAGACAGTCGCGTGGTCTGTGGACAGTTCCTCTGAAGGGACCCACCTATTACTTTCAGTCATTGTCAATCTGGCAATCCAAGGGAGAGCACCTCAGAGCACCTGCTGAGCAAAACTTGCAATCTGCTCCAATGGCATCTGTTATGGCCATTCCTGCTCCCCAGCCACCCGTATCGCCATCTGGAGGGCCTGGAAAGAGGAACAGAGGATGAGGTAGAGGAAATTCCTGCCTCTAGCCCACACTGGGTGTGGTGGTGTTTTACCACCATTGGGGGTGTACCAAAGGCTTAGGTAGCCAAGGTCAGATGCCCTGAGTGCAGATCATACTCAGCCGTGGAAAACCTGAGCTGTACTCCTACGGGACCACCTCCATGCACTGCCACACCAGATCCACCCACTTTGGCTGCTCCTTTCTCATGGAGAAGAAGGTTGACAGCCTCTACCCCATCTTCCTCGACCACTCCTACCATCACACAAAATACTCCTCTGGTACAGAGAATCTCAGCGACAGCCTCGCAGGGCATTCAGAGCGCCTTTGAGCCTTACCTTTTGAGGGTCACAGTACTATGTTTGCAGGGGGGAGCAAGTTCAAAGTGCTTATGAAACCACGGTCAAGGATCACGACAAACACTGCCACCTACCTTAAATGTAAGGCCCACCCAACATCTTCCTCTGTCCACCTGCCCCTCCGTCTCTGTGGTTGGTGCCCCTTCCCTCCCTTCCCTCTCTTTCCTCCCAACCTTGCCTTGCCTCTCCTGAAAAAAAGAAAAAAAAGCCAAAATAAATACTAAAATAGATCTGAAAAATAAATCACAGGCCCCTTTGCAGCCTGCAAAGACCAGGGACAGTGCAGTAGTCCGCGGATACCTGGAAAAGTTCAGGAGTGGCGTGGGGGAATAAAAATCATTCAGTTACTTACAATGCTGTGCATTTAAAAATGTTTCTTTTTAGCAACAGTTTCATGAAATTTAAGGGTGCAAATGTGCATTTATAGCAACACGTTGTGTACTTTTTTTTATAAGAGAAAGGAAAAGCAGATGGAAAAGATGTTTTGACCATTTGTAAATGGCACCTGGTGTGTGTACGTTTAATATGTTGGCAGTACATGCATACTTGCCAACATTACCCATTCCAAACTCTAGCTGCTTATGAAGTCTTGGTTTCTTTCTTTGTATTCTGTGACTTGTAATACCACTTCTCCCATTACACAACTCGGACTACAAGTGCCAGAATGCAACAAACAAAACAGGACTGGACTGCAGAATTCATAATTGTCACATTTATATGAAATGGAAAATGTGCATTTAAAAATATTTCTTTTTAGAAGCATTTTCACTAAAGTTGAAAAATGCATATATAGATTTACGCAGAAGTGTGTGTATGTAACTTCTTTGTGAAACAAAGAAAAAGCAGATGCAAAACATGTGTGCAACATTTTTAAGTGCCACATAGTGTGTGCAAGTTTAATATCATTTTTCATTCAACATAAATGTCACACTTTCCAACCTCACTCATTACATCCCTTACACTGCCACCATTCTACACCTTCTCACACATATGTGTATACCACCAAAGTATCTATGTACAACACTTCACCTTACATATAAAGTACTCTTCTTTCTGAACCTCTCCTATAAGACACCACACACTAATGCAACAACAATCCACCATTGCATTATCACTAGGCCATAGTTTCATATTCTTTAAAAACACTGCAAAATATTACAAATACATTATACCACAAACGCAGCACTTCTTCTATTAAAATCAGCAGCAGAAAAATAACCTAGCTCTGCACCTTTTACTCACACCCATTTTTGCTATGTTCCTTCTAATTTGAAAAACAACACTACTCATACTTCAATTGTTTTAACAACACAGTTAATACACTTTCGTACACCACTCATAACACAACTTTATGAACTCCTTCATAAATAACAACCTTGCTTACTAAAAGTACTTCACCATTACCACATATATCCACACATTTTTTAAAATAATTACAGCAAAGTAGAAGATTGCCAAAGACAACTACCAAAATAAGAACACTCTTCACGTCCTACAAAGTACGTTAATATCTCATATATATTTTTCTAATAGTAACCATGTACTTTCACTATATGTTAGCCTAGAGTATTCTTTTTGAATCAAAAACCTTTATTGTACTCTTATGCCTTTTTCCCCTGCAACAATCACACTCTTTGTATTCCCATCTAAACACCACCATTATAACAACCACTGTTTTCCTCAAAACATCACCATATCCCTACTTATTCAATCACACCACCACTCCATTACTCACTAATCCAATCCCATCACACCTTTAGAGACTCTTACTCTTACAACCTTCCCAACTACACCTATCATCTCTCTACACAATCACATAGCACTCTCTTCATCTCTACAATCACACCCACACACACATCCACAATACATGCATATACATTCCACAACTTTCAAACCCACATTTTCTTTTTTGCCAACAGACAGAACACAATGCCTACTAAAAAGCAACTCTGTAGAAAACAAAGATAAAATATAGGCAATATGAATAAAAGCAACGCATATAGTCATCCACCTCTAAAACAATTCAGAGAAAACAACAAAACAAAAAAGTACAGCCCTCTCCCAAAAACTAAAAGCAAAAACATACAAAAGCAAACCTACTAATTAACCTGTATCTCATGTATCATGAGATAACATATATCTCTAACACAGCTGGATTAGAAAAAGTATTAACTCTGTGTCTGAACTGCAGAGTAATTCTAAAATGTAACCTTGACGTAGAACAAGGTTTAGTCGATGGTACAGTTTTTGGCTTCCAAACATATCCACATGACAACATTCAGTTTGTCAACATCCACTTTGACAAACTTGCAGAAGTAAAATAAATTGGCCACACAATAGCACGTTTCCTTCTTTTCAAAGACATGTACGCATGCAGAGATCAATTCTTTCTATCTCTTGCATATGCTGTCACTAATCACAAATCGCAAGGTCTAACCCTAGATCAAGCATTGATTGACATTGGCAGCACAGTCTTTAAAGAAGGTACGAGCAACATAACACTTTCACATCTGCGTACAGTCAATGGTCTATTCCAGTTAGCTTTGATGCAAACAAAGTCAACGCTGACATTCCTTGCATTCTAGAATACAACAGGCTACTTGCACTGTACACCCCATCTAGATATGCAACCTGTACCTCAAAAAAGAAAACCTTTAAAAAGAAAATGAATACAAACAGAACCTTTAACAGATCTCCCAACAATACTGCTAAAGAAACATTGACCAACTGCTTCTCCATCAAATAATACAACCACAAAACTGTCTAATACAAACTTAACTATACATCCATCAGAAGTCAATGAGACAAATATCTCTTCTAAAAAAAGAACTGCAGGCCCATCAAAGGATGCAGAGGCACAACTCTCTGGTCTATGTAAATTCAGCAACACAACTGGAGCAAATTGCTAGGCAAATGTAACAATCAATTTCCTCTTCCAATTGCCACCAATTGTTCACAACATTTACTTAAATGGATCAGACCAGTTGTGTTTGCAAATGCTCGTCCTTCATAGAAATGCCACAAATAATCCTGACAGTGTCTCAGGTATAAGGCAAGAATTGGACTATTGTACAGGAATGGTAACATTTACCATACACACATAGAAATATCCATAAGAATTCCCAATGTACTTACTACAAGTACTGGAAGCCAAAAACCTCCCTATGAATGAAATCTTCCAGATGTCATACACATGGAAACATACATACACTCTCTGCAGCCAGGTTTCAAAAGAGCACATCCCTAATGAATGATTTGTAGATTTATCCATACCAAATTGGGAATCCATTCCACTCCACCAGCTTCTGCAGAATACAAATCATGGCACATTATGCCCTTTTTGTAATTCAGACAACCATTCCAGCATACAAATAAACTCACATAGCCAATATGTCATACCAATGCTTCAAAGATACACTGCAGATGGTACCAAAAATAACTGTAAACTCACTAGCTTTACACACGGCCAAGTATCTCTTGGCAAGAAAACCTTCACAACAGTATGCATTATATACTACACTGGTGCGACAACCACTTCAGCCCACTGCTGTCATGACCCACAAAACACGCCCCTTTTGGACTTCATGGTCCTTATCACAACGGGGCTTGCACTCCTTGGTACTTCCAACATGGCCGTCTAACGTGAAACGACTTCCTCGGTAATCTACAAATAGACCACGCCCCCGCGGCCCCGCACGTCTCAATGCTATTGCGAGTAGCGACTAAACATGTGCTCCGTAGTTTGCTGAACTGTTATCCTGGTTCCTGGACCTTCTAATTCTATTCCCTTACACCTCTTCCTTCGTCCTTGCTTCCTGGACCCGTGTGCCGTGCTTGTGCACCTTCTTCGTTTCCTGGATCCTCGGAGTATCTGAATCCCGGAACTCTGAACGCACGCTGGAGACAGAAGAGGCTCGCGTGGGCTTATACAAGACCAGGTCCGTGCGTAAGAAGACACCGCCTAAGAAATCCTGCAAGGATCGCTCTCAGGTGAGAAAGGGGAAATTCCGCGACAGTTTGAGATGCCAAACGGTTAAAGTCGACATGGAAGCGGCCGTTCAGGGTCTCATGCGTGGCATGCAAGAACTAACAACCGAGGTACAGAATTTAAAAGCGGAAAACGCCACTCTCAAACAATTAGTTCTATCCCGTGATTCTGCCACAAAGGAAAGTGTATTGCTGGTCGGCATTGTTGACAAATACGATGGGTCGGCAAAAACCCTTCGTGGATTCCTTGATTCTTGTTTGGTTCACTTTACTTTTAAGCCCTACTACTTTTCAACTCCCAGGGCTAAGGTGGGCTTCATAATTTCACACCTTTCTGGAAATGCTCTAACCTGGGCTACACCCTTAGGCAATTCTGGAGATGCCCTCCTGGATGACTACGACGGTTTCATACAGGCCCTTAAAACCATGTTTGACCGCCCAGAGCAGGTCTATAGTGCCCAGGAACACCTGCTAGACTTTCACCAGGGATCCCAGGATATGCTTATGTTTGTAACCCGATTCAAGTAATTGGCCAAGGAAGCTGACTGGTCTCCTGAAGCAAGTTTTACTCTTTTCAGAAGAGGACTGAATGAGGAGATCAAAGATGAGTTGCCCAGAGTGGCTCGCCCAAGCTCATTCCAAGCTGTTATGGACCTTGCCATGCAAATAGATTTTCGTATCCAGGAAAGGAAGGCAGAG
Source organism: Ambystoma mexicanum (assembly GCF_040938575.1). Lineage (NCBI taxonomy): Eukaryota > Metazoa > Chordata > Amphibia > Caudata > Ambystomatidae > Ambystoma > Ambystoma mexicanum. Next base: position 1,007,967,315 of record NC_090924.1, on the reverse strand, counting down.
AAGAAAACATCCAAAGTAACCCCCCCCAAAGGTGTCCTTTGAGATTACCTCCAAGACTGACACAAACCCAGGGTCAGTTGCTGAACCAGAACCTGTGCAGATAGGAGCCTTCCGTGGACCCATATCCCCACAAGAGAGGATGAGAAGGATTCATACATGGTTATGCATTTAATGTGCCTCGGATAAACACCTGGTTAGAGAATGTCCTCCAGCCCCTCCTCGGCGTTCGGGAAACGCCAGCTCCCGATCCTAGATGGAGCAAGGCTTCGGGAGAGAGATGTTTGCTCCACGTCTATTCCATCCTTGAACTCTCCTGGACAAAACAGCCTAATGATTCTACAGGCCTTCCTATCACCATCCAAGAATAAGACCTACTCCATTTTGGCCCTGGTAGACTGCGGAGCTATGGGAGTATTCATTGATCAAGATTGGGTTTTTAGTCACCACATTCCATACGAGACACAAAGTACCATGCAACCGGTGGAAGCGATCGATGGAAGACCCCTCACTTCAGGACCCATAAGCCTGCAGAATAAAGAGATCCAGCTTTCAATAAACCATCATCAAGAGGTGATCAGATTTGACATCATTAAGTCAGCTCATTACCCCATGGTACTCGGTATGCCCTTGTTACAGAAACATAATCCTTATATCAACTGGGCAGCAGGATCCTTCTTTCTCGGCTCTGAGTTTTGTATGTCTCACTGTCTATTCCTGGATTCCTCCTTGACACCTTCCAAAGAACCATCAATAGATCAGCAAGTATCACTCATGGTTTCCAATATCCTACAGGTCCCAAAGGCCTATCAGGGTTATGCTGATGTGTTTTCAACTGCCGTAGTTCAGGTTCTAACCCCCTCACAGACGTGAAGACTGCGCCATAGACACACAGCCTTCAGCAGTGATTCGCTTTGGGAGGATGTTCATCCTATCCGAACCTGAAAAAAAGGCCCTCCGAGAATACTTGGATACCAACTTTGAAAATGGCACCATAAAACCATCGAAATCCCCAGCTGGAGCCTTGTTGTTCTTTGTTCCCAAGAAGGACACCAAGGAACTTAGACCTTGCCTCGATTATCGTGGATTAAATCAATGCACCCTCAAGGACGTTACCCCTTACCCTTGATCTCGGATATCCTGGAAGCGGTGAGAGGAGCTGTAATCTTCACGAAACTGGATCTCAGGGGTGCCTATCATCTGATTCGTATCAGGGAAGGAGACGAATGGAAAACAGCCTTTAGAACACCCTTTGAACACTTCGAATATCTGGTCATGCCCTTTTTACTTGCTAATGCCCCCGCAGTCTTTCAATATTTCATGGACTGGGTGTTCTCTGACATGCTGTTCCTCTTCGTCATCTTCTACCTGGACGATATCTTGATCTACTCTAAGGACCTTCTAAAGCATGAAGAGCATGTAAAGGCAGTCTTACAACGACTACGTGAACACAGACTCCTAGCCAAACCCGAGAAATGCCTGTTTCACGTTACTTCTGTTCATTACCTAGGATTTGTCCTTAGCCCATAAGGAATTGGTATGGATCATTTGAAGGTAAAGGCCATACTATCTTGGCCGGTTCCCACTTCTGTGAAACAAGTTCAATCCTTCCTGGGGCTTGCCAATTTCTACCGGAAGTTCATACCCACCTTTTCTGAGATTGTTCAACCGATCATTGCTCTATTGAAGAAAGACACTCCCTTTCTCTGGTCTGCACCTCAAGACAAGGCATTCCAACGTTTAAAGAAGGAGTTTACTCAAGCCCCCATCCTGGCCCAACCCGACATTAATCGGCCATTCCTAGTGGAGACGGATGCCTCTAACTACGCAATAGGAGCAGTGTGAAGCAAGAATTTGAGGACAAATTGGAACACCCCATTGCTTACCTTTCACGAACTCTGACTACCAGTGAGACACATTATTCCGTCTTGGAAAAGGAACTGTTAGCCATCCGCCAAGCCTTCACAGAATGGCGACATCTACAACTGGGAGCTAGACATCCAGTCCAGGACTGCACGGACCATCGAAATCTTCAAGTTCTACAATCCTTGGAGTGTAGGAACAGTCGTCAGGCCCGTTGGGCCTTCTTCTTTGCCCAGTACCAGTTCCACATCAGTCATGTCCCTGGATCACAAAACATAATTGCTGACGCCTTATCTCGATGTCCTGACTACGAAACTATTGAAGATCGGGCCTATCCTAAGATGTTTCCCCACATGATTTTTGTAGCTCAAGCAGTCAGTCTTCTGGAAGAAGTTCGGATGCAAACCCAATACTCTGAGCTCTGGAAGGATATTTCAAGGAAGAATCAGTGGAATCTTAGAACCAAGGATGGATATTTGTTCAAGGATAATGCTCTAGTCATCCCCACACAGAAATTACAACAAAGGATAATAAACCTTTGCCACGATACCCTTCACTCCGGACATCGTGGCATCACCAACACCCTCCGTCTTATACAAAGACAATTTTGGTGGCCTAGAATGAAGACTGACGTACAACTGTATATCCAAGCCTGTTCTATCTGTAGTCAAGGCAAAAAAGAAGGTGGGTGAGGCGCGCACTCCCGGTCCTGGTCAATTGAACCTGTTGCAAAAAATATAATAAGTAGCTGGCTCAAATCCCAAAATGGACAAATATTCACAGGGTTAGATCCCTTCTGCTGCAAATCAGGTACTCAGTAATAACAGGGTTAGATCCCTTGCTGCAAATCAGGTACTCAGTAATAACAGGGTTAAATCCCTCAGCTGCAGTTCTGTGGTCTGTAGTTGTTCTCCTCCTAGCGCTTTCTTATCTCAAATAATCATCAGGGAGGCTGTTGAGCAGGTGTGTCTAATTAGACTCAAAGGATTCTGGTAGCTGTAGTGAAAACGTTTTTTTCTGTTCAGGTGACCAGCAACCGACACCCCTCCAAAGCACAAGTCCTTCCCAAATTTGGGGGAGGGGAGAGAACCATCTTTATGATTCTCCAAAGTGGGGCACAGTCACCCCGTGGCGCTGCTATCTGTAGTCAAAACAAACATGATAACAAGAGACCGGCGGGTCTCCTACTGCAACCTACACTTCCAACAAGGCCATGGCAATTCATCGCTACAGACTTCATTGTGGAATTGCCACCTTCCAGGGGATACACGACTATCATGGTCACCATTGACTTGTTCGCTCATATGGCTCATTTGACACCCCTGTATAAACTACCATCCTCATCAGAACTCGCTGGAATCTTCCTGGTATACATTTTCCGCCTTCATGGACTTCCTTCCAAGATCAGATCAGACCGAGGACCCCAATACGTCTCACAATTCTGGAAAGATCTCTGTCGCATTCTAGGAATCCAACGCGCTCTCTCATCAGGTTATCATCCACAAACCAACGGAGCTACGGAACGTGTAAACCAGACCCTGGAACAATACCTTTGTTGTTTCGCCACCAAGGTGCAGGATGACTGGTCGCTTCTAATACCCGTGGCTGAATTCGCCTACAACAGTTCCGATCACTCAGCAGTTAAGACCAGCCCCTTTTATTGCAGTCAAGGATTCCATCCATCAGTTTTACCCTCTGTTCTTCCACATCCCACACCAGTACCTACCGTCGACTCCTGGATTGAACCACTCATCAGGATACACAAGGAAGCCAAAGAACACTTAGAGAAGGCCAGAATACATACTAAGCGATATGCAGATACCAAAAGAAGACCAGGGCCTTCTTATGCAGTTGGTGATCAAGTCTGGTTGTCCTCGAAACTACTACCACGACATTTACAGCCAAACAAATTGACCCCCGGTACTATGGTCCATTTTCCATCAAGGAAATCATAAATCCAGTCTCATACCGGCTCAAGCTACCAGACTCCTGGAAGAAAATTCACCCAGTTTTTCACACTTCTTTATTAAACCCTACATCCGATCCTCCCGGAAATCCTGCAGACCCACTCCTGTGGTGGTGGACGACCAACTGGAATATGAAGTGTCCCGAATATGCGACTCCAGGTATAAACGGAGTCAGCTTCAATACTTGGTTGAACGCAAAGGATATCCTCCTTGTGAAAGAACCTGGGAACCAATTTCTAATCTGAATACCCCTCGATTGCTGAGAAGATACCATCTCATACACCCAGGCAAACCTGGTGGAACAGGTTTTCGGAGGAGGCATGCTGTCATGACCCACAGAACACGCCCCTTTTGGACTTCATGGTCCTTATCACAACAGGGCTTGCACTCCTTGGTACTTCCAACATGGCCGTCTAACGTGAAACGTCTTCCTCGTTCTTCACATCGGACGTAGCGTAATCTACAAATAGACAGCGCCCCTGCAGCCCTGCGCGTCTCAATGCTATTGCGAGTAGCGACTAGACGTGTGCTCCGTAGTTCGCTGAACTGTTATCCTGGTTCCTGGACCTTCTAATTCTATTCCCTTACCCCTCTTCCTTCTTCCTTGCTTCCTGGACCCGTGTGCCATGCTTGCGCACCTTCTTCGTTTCCTGGATCCCCGGAGTATCTGAATCCCGGAACTCTGAACGCATGCTGGAGCCAGAAGAGGCTCGCGCGGGCTTATACAAGACCAGGTCCGTGCGTAAGAAGACACCGCCCAAGAAATCCTGCAAGGATCGCTCTCAGGTGAGAAAGGGGGAATTCTGTGACAACTACACAGCATATTTAAAAAAAGAAGTGGTTGGTTTGAATGTAACAACACCTCTGTTACTCTAAAACATAGGTTACCAGCAAATCTAACAAATGCCTATTTAATATTCCTTCAATCCAAATTCACCCACTAAACTGTAGCACAATAAACAGTTAGAATATGCCATAAGCTATCTAACTACATCCATGATACTAACATAGTACTTTTAAAAATCAAGATAGTTAGATTATGCCAAAAGGTATCTAGCTGCATCAAAAATACCCTTCCTTGCAATACACTTCAAATACGCCATCCCAGTTCTTGTTACTGCAAAACTTCTTGTAAAGTCTAATATAGTTAGAATACGCCAACAGGTATCTAACTACTTTAAACATTCCATTAATTACAACACATTTCAAACAAACATACTATCACACTTACAATCACATAATTATCTATGGATTTTATGTTCTCCCAATGACCCAATGATTATTTCAATACAACAGTGTAGCACACACTGATGTTGTACCAGAGGGTCAAATAAAGTAAATGTATATGTAAAATTAAATCTTTTAAACTATCCTGCTTAACAAATTATGAAGACAATTTCACAGAAAAAGAAATAGAGATTCCAGATTTTCTACTGTATGCAACTAAGTAACCATACCAATTATAAACAAATACATATTCCATAAGCACTATACTCAATTGTACTACAATCATAAATGCCATACACAATTCAATTATATCATTCACCTTATTACAAATACTGTGTACTCCCACTACATTACCTATAATTACTATACACATTACTATAGTGTCTGTCGCCAGTGGCCACAACCACCAAAATTAAACCATATAACAAGTGCGTACAATACACCTTCAAATAACAAAACACACCCTGCACACCTTTTTTCACCTATAAAAACAGCTCCATGTCAACTTTATTTCACTCCCCCACCCTTTCCAAACCCTCTTTTCGCCTATGGCCATGCCCCCAAGAATCTGGCCACAGGCCACAACCACCACAATATAATTAAACCATATAACAATTATGTACAATACACCTACAAATAACAAAACACGCCCTGAACCCCCTGCGACTCAGCAGCCCCTGCACACCTTTTTTCACCTATAAAAACAGCTCCACATCAACTTTATTGCACTCCCCTAGACTTTCCAGACCCTCTTTCAGCCACCAAATAACCCCAAATGTGTTTTCCAAACTTCTTCTCACTGCGCTGTGCGCAGTCAGCAGCTAAGTCCAGGGACTCGGCAGCACCAGCAAACCCTTTTTTCACTATAAAAACAGCTCCATGTCAACTTTATTGCACTCCCTCAGCCTTTCCACCCCATCTTTCAGCCACCAACTAACCCCAAATGTGTTTTCAAAACCTTTTCCCCACGGCGCTATCCACGGACACCGGCAGCTGTCCACAGAGCCAACATGGGGATGTTTAAAAAAATATGACGCACCTCACGCTTCTGAGCAACCAATCGGCGGGCTTGAATGGACATCACACTGCCCCCTGATTGGCCCAGACATGTCTGCGGACCCCCGATCCCGGAAGTGAGTCCACGGACCGGACCCAGATAACACTACTTTATTTGTACCTACTTTTTGGCTGTTTGTAAAATAAAACTACTGGATGGGTTTACACCAATTTTACAAATGCACACTTTTGGGACAAAGCAATCGCTCGTGGTGCAAATTTGGTGAAAATCCATCCAGCAGTTTGGCCTGTAGACATAAGAAACATTTTCTTTCCATTGGGTCTATGAGGCTTTCCACACATTTTGGGACCCCCCTCTATAACTTTTCCCCCCCTGGACGAAACCGCACCAACCATTGCTGAATCATTCCAAGAGGGCCAGATACTTTTTTTTTGCAAAGTTTCATGAGTATTCGTCCAGGGGAGGCAAAGTTATAAGCCGCCCAAAAAGTAGTCTTTCTAGGAGTGGAGAAACCTAACCATAACTACAGGGCCGATACCCCAGGCCCTGTAAATATATATATATATATATATATATATATATATATATATATATATATATATATATATATATATATACACATATTACATGGCCACGATAGTGGCCATGTAGTTATGGTTAAGTTGCTGTTTCCATAGGAAGAGCACTTTTCGGGCGGCTTATAACTCTGCTCCCCCTGGACGAATCCTCACCAAACTTTGCAAAAAAAGTATATGGGCCACTTCGAATTTATTCATAAAGTTTGGTGAGAATTCGTCCAGGGGGAGCAGAGTTATAGGGGGGGTCCCAAAATGTATTTTCTTCCCATAGACTGAATGGGGGAAAACTTTGCGCACGGCTACAGGTGAAACCGCTGGACGGATTTTGACGAAATCTGTGGCGGGTACAGGAGTTTGGTCCAGAAAGCGTGCTTTTGTAAATTTGGTCGCTATACGTGCAGCATGTTTCTTTATAATTATGAAAAAGTAGGTCTGAAATAATTAGTGATATCAATGTTCGCTCCGCGGTCACACTTCCCTGTTCGGTCGACGAACAAAAAAACGATTGGTTAAGGGGCTGCCGTCATGAAGGCGTACACGTGACATCTCTGCCTATTGGCTGCTGAGAGACGTGTTCTTGGTTAGATGGTTTGGATGCGCCCGACATCTTGGATCCGCGGAAAGCGGAGCAACAACCAGCGTACACATGCTTTTTTCATTAACCTATTTTGCTGTGTCACAGAGCATTGGGAAAGGTTCAGACAGTAAGAAATGGGGGATCTATGCATTTGTTCTTCGGGCGTCATGATGTAATTTCTATGGACACCTTGTACGTACAGTAAATGTGGGGGGTAATAACGATAGCACTTCAGTCCATGTAGTGGGCAGGAAATTCGTAACACTTCAGTACATGTAGTGGACAGGAAATTTGTAACTGTTGAAAGCACACGGGTATAGGTAGGCAACATTGAAATTGACAACATGCCGTGAACGCATTATTTTTTCCAACGGCTATTATTATATTCATTAGTACGCCGCCATGGGTGGCACAAGCTACAGTGGTTGTGGCCAGGGGCTACAGTCTTAACATATGGGTGATTAATGCACTTGTTCTGGGGGTCGCTCGTCATGATGTAATGTGTATGGACATCTTGTACGCACAGTACACTTACACCTACTTAATGATGTATGTTCTATGGCCTCCTTGTCCGCACAGAAAATGAGGGGTCCCATAAGGCCAGTATTTGAGCCTGTGCACTGCATGGGGGAGTTGTTACATTTGTAAGGACACGTGGTGTTAGGGAACATTGAAATTGCCAACATGCAGTGAATATATTATTGTTTCCAATGGCTATTATTATATTCAATAGTACGCTGCCATGGGTGGCACATGCTACGGTGGTTGTGGCCAGGGCCTAGAGTCTTGGATGCATGGCCGTCGGCCAAAGGCCGAAGGCCTTACTTACAAGACTGTAGGCCCTGGCCACAACCACCGCCGCATGTGCCCCCCATGCATACACCCGTAGTGTTGCGTTTTGATTGGCAAGTTGTGGGGAGTGCGTGCAGTCTTGGGTGCATGGCCAAAGGCCATGCAACCAAGAACAAAGTGTTAAGTACTAGACTTGGAAGACACTGCACACCCATCCCATGTAAGATCTACATACATACAACTAGGAGGGAAGCCTCTGGGCAGAGGTACAGAAGGATAACACACCTATAGAATAACCCCCACTACCACACATCACTGAGATAAAGCCCATGCACGCAAGACTGAAGTCATAAGCAGTGGAGTTACAAGTCAATATGGGTGTGGTGGATTGTGGTTGTTGTGTTGATGCCCTAGTGTCTTCACTTCATGGCTGCAGACGATGGTCCGAAAAGTAAATTTATAAGCAGCTAATTTACAAGGAACATGTTTTACATATGCAGTGATGGTTGTGGATAGGAACTGTACTCCTTGAAACTTGGTTGTAAGGCGTAGGTGGTAGGTTACTCACCGAAGATAAAAGGGTAGCCTACAGGCACTGCAGCATATTAGTACCATAGATTAGACGAGTAGATTCCCATGTGTAGAAAATGGCTGCCAATATACTTACTCCTTTCTTTGTTCAGAATCCATAAACCTTTTTTAAATTGGTTATCGTACTTGACGGAAGTATCACTTTTTCCATTTCTGTGATGAAAGAAAAAGGTGTGTTAGTGTTTGCAGTTTTTCCAAATTTACCACATTGCATAATAGACAGTTAACTTTTTTTTTAACCCTTATATTTAGTTTACAAACTAGTGTACTGTGCATTGCCCTCAGTTTCTATGTTTGCTTTTCTAATCATTGGGTCTGGAGAAAAAAATCCTTGTCGGATTAAAAAAAAGCTTTATTTCTTATGGTACTAAGTACTTCATTTTTTCCTTTCAGTGTTTTCTTCATTTTTCTGATCAATGTTATGTTTGTTGCCTTCCTGCCCATTCTTAACAACAGTTAGATACCTGTAGGCATATTCTAACTGTGCATTTGTTCCTACAGATTTGTGATACTCATTCATTTGTGTCGTTGTTACATCCTCTTTCCTTCATCTTCCCATTAATGTTTTCTTTGTTGCCTTCCTGCCGATTTTTAACAACAGTTAGATACCTGTAGGCGTTTTCTACCTGTGCATTTGTTTCCAACGATCTGTGATAATCATTTATTTGTGTCATTCTTCCATCCTGTTGGGTAGTTAGATACCTGGGGGTGTATTCTAACTGTCTGTAGTCTTTGACATACTTTGTTGACAATCTTGAAGTATACATTATTTCATAAATTTTAGCTTCAAGAACATTAAATACACATTTGTTAGGTTAGCTGGCAACCTCTGCTTTAGAGTAATGGTGCTATCATTACATTCAAACTATCCAGAATTCTTTTTAATGTATGCAGTGTAGTGACCTGCATTGGTTGTAGCACCTGCATGGTAGATTGTTCCAACTGTTGTAAAGGTTTTCTTTCCAAGTGACACTTGACTGTGTGTGAATCCAGTCAGTTTACAGTTGTTTTTGGTGCCATCTGCATTATAACGTAGAAGCATAAGTATTATGTAGGCACTACGTGATTGTATCAGTAAGGTGGAGCGATTGTCTGAATTTCAAATACTACATAATCTGCCATGGTTTGCATTTTGTACCAGTTGCTGAAATGGAATGCTCTCAGTATTTCATATGGAAACATACACAAATCGCTCATTTGGGATTTCTTCCTGTATCACTTTGCTACAGAGAGTGCATGTATGTTTCCACATGTACGATATTTGGAAGATTTCATTTATAGGTATGCTTTTGTTTTCCAATACTAATAGTATGTACATTAGAAATTCTTGTGGATCTTCTTGTGAGCTCATAGTGAATCTCACCATTCCAGCACAGTCGTCCAATTGTTGCCTTACTCCATGAACACTGTATGTGTTGTCAGGATTGTTTGTTGCATTTCTATGCAGCACTAACATTTGCAAACACAATTGGTCTGTACTGTGCAGGTAAATATTGTTAATAATTGGTGGAAATTGAAATAGAATATTGATTGCTACATTTGCATAGCAACTTACCCCACTTTCATTTGTAAATTTGAATGGGCCAGCAAGTTCTGTATCTGAGTGCATTTTTTGGTTTTTCTATTGCTTCTTTGCCGACGTGCCTGGTTTACATTCCCTAATAGGTTCTTCTATGTTTGCGGCAATTGATGAAACTTTACCTTCTTTTCTTTTCTTCACGGAATTTGCTGTTGCATTCTGTTGCATTTCTGTTTCATTTAGTTTTCTTTTACCACGTTTCACTTTATCTGGAACATGGTTTTGTTTCAGATGAGGGGTGTACAGTGAACGCAATCTATTGTATTCTAGAATGCAAGGAATATCAGCTTTGACTTTACTTGAATCAAAGTTTATTAGCAATTGACTGTCAAGTGTACATAAGCGTGATAATGCTATGTAGCTCATGCCTTCCTTAAACACTGTGTTTCCTATATCTATCAATGCTTTCTCTAGGGTAAGCCTTGGGATTTATGAATGGTAACTGCATATGCAAGAGTTAGAGAAAATCGCTCTCTACGTACATGCATGTCTTTGAAGAGAATGAATCTAGCAATTGAGCGCCCTATCCTTTTCACTTCTGAAACTTTATCAAAGCGAATATTTACAAACTGAATGTTGCTATCACGTGGGTATGATTGAAAGCCAACAACTGTGCCCAGTGCTCCATTAACTAGCCCTTGCTCTACATCAAGGTTACATTTAAGCAGTACTCTACAATTTAATGATAATTTAAATATTTTTTTCAAGCCAGCTGTGTTGGAGATTGAATTTTCTAAACTATTTAGTCTTGTTGTGGCTTGCTCACACATGGGTACTGTCATACCATGTACGCCTAGTTTGCCTGTGGCGCTAATTTCTATTATTGCTTGCATTTCTTTCTTTAACATTGTTTCATTGAATTTGAAACAGCTTGCAAGAGTTGGCATTAAGGCCATACAATTGACATTTTTGTGCGCTATTTGTTCCATAACATCAGTTGCACATGCATTATCGCCATAAAGTGCATCTATATGCCAGTTTTTCAATACAGCTTGTGCTTCTTGCGATAATACACCAACTATAATACTTTTTAAGATGTTGGCACAAGTGAGATCTGCAGATTTGCGCATGTTCTCAGTTAATTCTCTGTATTGGAAATGTTGCCAAAGTAAAACATTACCTATGCTACCAACAGTTTTCCGGCAGAGTTTGTGGCCTAAGGTTTTAAAAATTGGTTCACCTTTCACTGGTGTCAATTGTAGGAAGATCTCCGAAAACGATAATGTGTTTCCCTGCAAAGAGTTCCTCGTTATTATTTTTAAGTACTTCTTGCAATCTGAGATGAATCAAAGCCAACATTAGGTTGGAGACCATGCTTATCTCATCTATTAGTAGCATTTTCATTTGTTTCAATACTCTACGTAATTCCATTGCAGCTTCTGCAGAAAGTTTGTAATAGTCTAATTTATTTTGATGCTCTACTGGAAGCAGTAGTAATCGGTGTAAAGTCACACCGCCTATGTTGAAGGCAGCTAAACCTATGAGGGCTGTTACAACAGCTGACAAATTGTTGTTTGTCAATTGTTGAAGGAACTTGCTGATGATTTTGATTAAGAATGTTTTCCCTGATCCAGCTTCACCACTGACGTACAGCAGTATAGGTTTGTAATTTTGGCAGGTCCTTCTTTATTTTCGTGTTGTACACCATGTACAATTTGTTTTGTTACATCTTCAAAAATGGTGCGCTGATCGTTGTTAAGTTTTGCTTGTTGTACAGTTAAGTCTTCTGTATCTTCTTGATACTGATACATGGTGTTCTCTACTTCTGCCATAGCTACTTCAGCCTCATTTGCTATTACTGGTTGTCCTAATGGTTCTTGACTTCCTGTTGCAGAAGGTTGACTACTGTCGGAAGAGTCGTTATCTAGTTGGGCCTGAAGTTCTTCTTCCTGTTGTTGCTAATTATGTAACATTGCTTTGTACTACGTAAAGTTCACATCGGTTATAGTGCTTTCATTTGCTTTGAAAGCATCTTCATAGCACTCATAATTATCTAGTATGTCTTCCTCTTTTCTCCATGGTTTGAAAAGTTGTAACAGAGACATGTAATATAGTTCTTTCTGTTGAGGAGTTTTTAATGACAATTTGACATGATTAATTAAGCTTAGTTTGTTAAGTTTCACTAAGCTCCCTTCACAATCGGTCACTCTATATCTACGTTTGCTTTCATCGGGTTTTACATTATTTTTGTATGCAAAGTTTTGAGCTATGTGGTATAGACACATGCTTTCCAGAGTGGTACTCCTGTTCGGATAGTATGTGTCCAGTAAATTGTTTTTAAGAATGTCTTGGCTGTTGGGTTCATTTTGGCAATTGTTTCTATGTCCTCATATGATTTTAGTACTCTTTTTCTAGATTTTGCAGAACCAAGATTGAGCCATACTATGTTGACTGATTTTCCATACAAAGCAGTGCCCGTTCAACGATCTGCTGCTTCATAGGCCCCACATTCTCTATGAGAGAGCATTTTTATGCCTAGGCTGTACAATTTCTGTGATGTTTTGTCCGATACTAGGTCATCCCAGAGGTCTTGAAGCTCTGTTTTTTCTGCTTTTGTTAAGTAGGCTGTAACATATTGTGCAACAGCAGTTGAATTGTCTGCAATGTACTGCACATCTATGTTTGCATTCCATAATAGGGCAATGATTGCATTGCATTGTAATCATTGCTATATTTTGATTCTTCCCTTCTTTCTATGTAATACGTGTTTTTAGGTGATTTACCTTTAATACTATGTCGAACTGAAGATATGAAGTTGTTTACTTCACCTGTTTCTGTAACTGGTCTAGGGAAACCAAAGCGGCATTTGGTGTAGTATTTATCTTTCTTTTTGTATTTGCAGTGACAATATTTGCCACATTTGTGTCTTTGAAATTGTAAAATCTGCCCCTGCACCTTTGATCCATAACAGCATGTTAATATGTGGTGCTCCTCTTGCTTGATATTCTTTTCTCCAAAAGAAGTGTTGCACTTCTCCAAGGGGAGGAACAGTTTTATTGCAAATGAAGTGTAGCATTGCAATGAAACGATGATGGAAATATCTTGAGACAGTAACTGGATCTAGAGAGCAAAGTTCTCCAGGTGTTAATATATCTATGTTGTTTTTGTTGCTGTTTACTATGCGTAGGAACTCATGTAAATCTTCGCATGCATATTCTGCACAACTTAGCGTAACAAACCAAGTTGGCGGTCCAAGGTTTCTGATCATGCAACGCATGTCTCCGTGCCGTCTGAACCAGTATTCCTTTGTACCGCGCATGTTTGCAAACAAATTTGTTATACTTGATTGTAACACCTCATCTTTTTCTTGTACTTTTTGTATTAACTGCGTAGCTGACATATTTTGAAAGTGCATTCCAGATTTAAGAATGTGTGCAACTCCATACCATAGTGTTGCTAATTCACTTTCATAGAGTAGGTGGAATATGTATTCAACATTTTGTCTAAATCTGGGATCTTGCAAATACATTTGTAATGAGCGGTATTCTGATGCCCCAATCTGAGTGGGTCTAACATCATATCTTCCACCTTTGCCAGTAGGAAATAGCAGTGGAAAAGCACGTGCTTCTATACTTTTTTCCCAAATACTCATTGGTGACCCTTTGGTTTGTCGCATTTGGTAAGTTTCCAGTGCATCGTCTATGCCTTCATTGGAATGCAATAGATGAATTGTGTAATGGTCTAAAAGAGTGCCTACTGTAGCTGGATCCAGAAGTTCGAATTGTCCAGTTTCTGATGGCTCTTGAATTATTTCAGTTGTTTGCCTTAAGCTTTCATCAATATTAATTTCCTTATAGTACTCATTATTGTGTTTTAGATATTGTTATGCTTGTCTAACTTTGTGTAAGTCCACTAATTGTTGCCAAATTTCTTTGTCCTTTGTTGGTGCTCCATTTACCAAGACTATTAAAGAATGCTCTATTGAATGTTCCACTCCTAGAGTGTGTACATTTTCCGTTAGATCTAATGGCAAGTATACTACTTTGCCACGAATGCCTTTCATCAATTCAGAGGAAGGTAATTTTGCTGTTTTTGGATGAAGGTGTATAATTGCTTGAAATGGGTGAACTGTTTGAATTATTATGCTCTCATACAAATTGAGCTGTTGCAGGATTTTTGGTAATGGAAACAATTCCAAATTATTTGTAATTGCACGTGAAGGAGTGTGGTTGTTGTCTAATTTTGCAGTACAGTAACTGCAAAATATTAAGCGTTCAGTTATACATGGTTGCTTTCAGCTAAAAGGTACAAAGCTAATTCAAACAATTTAGAGTCTTCATTGTTTTCTATTTTGTATGCTATGTCCACATTTTTTGTGTTCCTTTTGTAAAACGTCCTGCGGCAACATACACACACATGGTTTGGTACTTCAGCCGATGACCTTTTAAATTTTAGTATTTCTTTTCTGTATGTGTGTAATAGAAGGTTGCTATGTGCAGAATTGTCGCTACTATGCTCTAAAACTGTTGCATTTTCTATGTGGCTCTCACTTCCAAAATACCTTTTCTGAATACGGTCCATTTCTTCTTGTAAGTATTTGGGTGTACCATGCAGAATAGTGGTATTTAAATTGCCTAATTCTGAAGCTGGACTTTTTGCATAGTATATTTTATACACTAAATTTCTTACTTTGGAATGATGTACTGATATTCTTTTAATATCATGGAAGGTACTTTTGCAAATAGGCCCAGAAATGCAGGCTAATGAATGTCCTTTTAGACTTGTGTCTTTCCACACTGCACAAATATCCATATTTTGCAGCACTTTCATTTTACTTTTGTCTTTACCTTTTACATATTGATTGAGGAACTGACGTAAAGATTTGAAAGCTTTGTTTGGAATGGCACACATTGATGTGCACGGCCATTTGTATACTGGATGGTGTGGTTCTGCTGAATCGAGAGGTAATTCTGAGTTTTCAGGAGATAATTTTTATAAGCAGTGTTTCTTGTTCCATGATGGTAGTATTGATTTTCTCATACCCTCGTCCACTGCTATGGATGGCAATTGAGTTTGTTTGATTTTGTTTGTATGCTTCTTCATTAAAATATGGCTTTGTGGTTGTTGTGTGAATCCATTCACCACCACAAACATGCAAAAAATTATTTTTGTACACATTCCGTTTATTGCTGAGTTTCTTTTGTAGTTTGGTACTTAGTTTTGTTAGTGCTTTCATCCTATTTAACACTAATATGAACTACTTCCTTTTGAGAAGGATTGCACTGTCTACGAGTGCTTATATAATTAACTTTCTACTGTACATTTTAAGGGGTGAGGATGATTTTGGTCCTCTTCGTTGTAGATTCTGAAGGACTCTGTGATGAAACATTTTTGCTAAAATACTTTTTTTACTATGGGTTTTTCTTACACTATCAGGATTATTAGGAACATTGTTAGCTGTACTGGCAGCTGTTTTTTTGACAACATTTCTGTGTTTTATGACACTTTTTGATGGAGGAGGTACAGTTTCGGTAGTTGAGACTTCTTTTATTATGTTACCCAACTGCATTAGGTAGTTTGTACCAAGATTCTCTACTAACTCTACAACAGGTGGATGCTAACATTGGGAACCTTTATTTTTATTTGCTCTAATTTTGCGTTCCTTTCTACGGAGTTGCTTTTTGGTAGGCATTCTTTGGTGTCTGTTGAGAAAAAAAAGTATACTTTGGTCTGTTGTCCAATGTATGTGTGCAGTGTGCATGTGTGCATAAGTGTGATGGGGAAGCTCTTTGGCATGGTGTGTCAACGTACAGTCACGTCTAACTATCATTTGGTAAGGCTACTTTAATGTTTGTATACAACTACAATGTGCTTCAGATGAGAGTACAAAGTGGCCTACTTGTGACGAGAACCATTATTAATAACTGAAATGCCAAAAACTTGCTGCAGCAACTTCTTTTCACAATCTGACCTTCTAAGGATTTCCTATGTTATTTCAGTACCAAACACACAGTGATTTGTCAGCCATTCTGCCTGATATTCTTTGTTCACTAAATGGATATTTGTAGGTAGAATGGTTTACAAATGAATGCTTGCTTTGGTGCCCAAAATAAACAAATAACCCACGCAGCCTCTTTAAGGAGTAGTTACAATATGAAGGTTGTACTGTACTTACTTTTTTGTGCAAGATGACCAGGTTTCTTCGGATATGTCGTCTGCAGCGTAGATGCTGTTGATTCTCAGGAGAGTAGTCTTCACTGTGAATTAAAAAAACAATATCAATTACTTTGTGTGTTTTCAGCAGTCATGATACTGCAGACATTACTTGTACTTCTTTCATCAGAGGATTGAACTTTCATATTTCAACCGAGTCCACGTGCACATTTCACTTAACTCTGTGCAGTCTTTGCATGCTACTTTGAATATGGTACTTCAAAGTCCTTCAAAATAACTAAATTGTTTAAGGGTTTGCAAATAACTTGTTCTTTACAAAGTGTAGTATGCATAAGAGAGCGGTTTGTAAGTGATAGGGCAAAGTACTAGATGGGGAAACATTTTGTACTTGTTAATGAAAAGCACGATTTCGAAAAATCGGGAGACCCTCCGAAAGACATGTCAGCACTACAATCGGGAGTGCTTACTATTCTCATACGATCACATTGCAAGTAGCATTACTGTAGGCAGTACAGAGTACAGAACTCCAGCATTTTCACATACAAAATTGAGGTTTGCCCTAATTCATAGTTCTCAACTCACATGCTTTTGGCGGGTGTCACCCGCCTTGTAAAGGGCAGACTCACCCGCCAAGCCTCCTGCACACCCATTCATTCCAATAGGCGACTCACCCGCCAAAAACAAAATCGGGTGATTTCACCCGCCTTTAAGACAAAAATGGTTGAGAGCTATGCCTGCATGCTTGCAACCTATGTACAGGTTATGCGGAAGACAGTAAGCAGTTGTGCGATTTGTTAATGACAAATCGTCAATCTTGCACTTTAAAAAGGGGAGCGTTGTTATGTGTTCCCCATGGACATTTACCGGCATTATGTTGTCTATTTTAAATAATAAGGCTTCCACATGTACTCTGATTTAAATATACATACCTGTACTCTATACTGATGCATGTGGACATGTATGGAGCTGTATGTAGAAATTTGCAATCTTTGCACAGAAGCTTGTGAAGTAGGTGCTTTGCAATGGTATGTGATTTCCATTAAGAATAGACAGTAATTTTGAAGTGCGCAATGTTGATGACGGAGTTAAAATTAGCAATGTTCTATGTGATTGGTGGATGATTGTGCACCCGCTTAGTTGTGTACAATGAGGGACTCGCTTTGGTACCGCTGTAGAAAGGGTGGAAGAACTGGGTAAGAGTTACGTGCCGCACATAGGCAACGCTTGTCCGCAGCTAGGGCGTGTCACATACGGGTTTAAACAGCAAATCCTGCATGGAAAGACAACTGTAGGCATCAGCCAATCAGATGTTCACATTACTCTCTTGTGTCGAAAGACGGTGCGCACACTGAAAATGGCAGAGGTGGAGAGGGTCAGGGTTTTGCTGCTTGGAGAAATTTGTGTGCAAGACTTAGAACACTATGCTGAGAGTAGGCATGTGGCACACCATTTCGATGTGCAAGGAGTGGAGGTGATGTCGAGCGCTGACACTGATGCGAATGCTGCGGCAATTCTGCAAGTTTGTAGAGATATGCGTAGAATGACCACTCCTCATGTGGTAATTTTGCACTACGGTGCTTGCCACTTGGGATACCTGACTTCACGTACTTTGTTGGCAGATTTGGCACAGTTGGTTAAAGCACTCATGACCATCTTCCCAACATCGGCAGGACACCACACAGCCATGGCTTTCAATGCTCGAAAACAGATTATCTGGATTGTGGGAGACTCATGGATACATTGGTTGAAGGTGCATGCAGAAAGCTGCAGTTTATCTACAAATCTCGGATTTCCACATGCGGAAGTGCACTGGCATGGCGTGCGTGGCATGAGATGGCTGGACTTGGTACCTCTTTGTGTTACTTTACAGACAGAGCGTCCTCCAGATATACTGATCATTCATTGTGGAGGAAACAGTTTAGGCCATGTATCTGGAATTTCTTTGCAATTTGCCATGAAGGAAGGACTCGCGAAGCTCATGGGCATGTTTCCAAATTGTCAAATACTTTTTTCCCGTATTGCCCAAAGACAAATATGGATGCGTTCCTCTGCATTTGGTCCACAAATGGAGAACGTGAGACGCAATGTGAATAGGGCTGTGTGTGCCTTTTTAAGAGATGTTGGCATGTCCTCTTTCCACAATGAAAACATTTTGTTTCGTAGCAGTTTCATTTTCCGCAGAGATGGAGTCCGCCTCACATATGCTGGCAATCAGATGTTTCTTCACAATTTACAAAATGCATTGCGCCCTCTTTTGCAATCACACTAACCTATCTGACAATCCGTTTTCCCCAATTTACTGTTTTTGACCCACACAACACACCACCAAAAGGGTCTTTTCAGAGCCGCCACTTACTCCCAACGTACACTTTATTGTGTTTGCTCTGCTTGCACCCTCCCTTTTTCCCTCTACGACAGTCCACAAACTTTTGCTGAACTCCACAAGGGTCTACGGCCGTCACTTCATTGTTCTATTGTTATACTGAGAAAGGCGGCTCTGAAAAGAGCCTTTTCTGTAATTTTTGTTGTTTTTACGTTCCTTGATTAACAGCACTCGACACACTAGGAGAAGAGGCGAAAGGAGGGTAAGGAAGTGACACCAGCCACGGGGATAAGAAAGGGCAACTGAACAGACAAATATTAAGGGTGAGCTTTATTTAGGTAAGGAGCAGATCTTCTGGTGCTCGGTGACTGCAACCTCAAATGCACTTCGAAAACTCTCCCCCCTGCAGAGTACTGCGTCACAATACGTGCACACTACTGTCACCTTTGAAAGGTAAGGGTCCACAGCATTGCGAATGGCTTGCGTAGCTTATTATAATGGGGGAATGTGCAGTGGTGTTTGGTTGCACTGTGAAGTATATTATTCTTTTAGGGAAATTGTTTTACCGAATGCACGTATATATGTATGGCAGGGAAGGAAAAGAAAGGGGCTAAACAAGTGATGTCATCATTGATGTCATCATTGACATTTGAGATGACATCTTTCATGGTCTGAGTGTTAGTGTTAGCAGTGCACAGGGGCGGTGGCAGGGTTGGGGGCTCAGGTTACCATAACTGGCGAATTTCAGGGGTTTTTTGGTTTTAATTTGAAGCATAAAGGGGAGGAGGATTTTTTTTTTTATTGAAGTGTACAGGTTTTTGTTAGGGCAACTTAACCATAAAGTCCCCTCAACAAAGTTTTTTTTGTAGTATTACATGGCCACAGTAGTGGCCATGTAGTTATGTTTAAGTTGCTGTTTCCATAGGAAGAGCACTTTTTGGGCGGCTTATAACTTCGCTCCCCCTGGACGAATCCTCACCAAACTTTGCAAATAAAGTATATGACCCACTCTGAATTTGTT
This sequence comes from Ambystoma mexicanum, assembly GCF_040938575.1. Taxonomy (NCBI): domain Eukaryota; kingdom Metazoa; phylum Chordata; class Amphibia; order Caudata; family Ambystomatidae; genus Ambystoma; species Ambystoma mexicanum. The sequence goes on along the minus strand of NC_090924.1, from coordinate 1,007,947,668 downwards.
TTCAAAGTTTGGTGAGGTTTGGTCCAGGGGGGGCAAAGTTATAGGGGGGGGTCCCAAAACTTTTTTTTTTCCCCATAGACATAATGGGAAAAAACTTTGCTCACGCCTACAGCCCAAACCGCTGGACGGATTTACACCAAATTTGCAGCAGGAGCTTTTTATTATTTGGTGTAAATCCGTCAAGGAGTTTTTTAAAAAATGACAAAAATGTAGGTGAAAAAAATTAGTGATATCTGTGTCCGCTTCGCGGACACACTTCCCTGTTCGCTCCGCGGACAGGACGGGGATTGGGCAAATGGCTTTAGTGCTCTTCCATTGGCTGCAGTGAAGCGTGCAGTGCGTCTATTTTCAGAGACGCCACCATCTTAGTTTATCTTTGCATCAGGCCTGCGGAGGGCTGAAGAGTGGGATCCCCCCACCCCCCGCTCATGCCCCGTGTTGTGCCTGTGTCCTTCCCCACCCCCTGCTCATGCCCCCTGTTGTGCTCATGTCCTCCCCCAACCCCCGCTCATGCCCCATGTTGTGATTGTGTCCTCCCCCACCCCCTGCTCATGCCCCGTGTTGTGCTTGTGTCCTCCCCCACCCCCCGCTCATGCCCCGTGTTGTGCCCGTGTCCTCCCCACCGCCTGCTCTTGCCCCGTGTTTTGCCCGTGTCCCCCCACCCTCTGCTCATACCCCGTGTTGTGCCTGTGTCCCCCCACCCCCTGCTCATGCCCCTTGTTGTGCTCGTGTCCTCCCCCACCCCCCGCTCATGCCCTGTGTTGTGCTTTTGTCCCCCCACACCTGCTCATGCCCCGTGTTGTGCTTGTGTCCTCCCCCACCCACCGCTCATGCCCCGTGTTGTGCTTGTGTCCCCCTCACCCCAGCTCATGCCTCTTGTTGTGCTCGTGTCCTCCCCCACCCTCCGCTCATGCCCTGTGTTGTGCCCGTGTCCTCCCCCACTGCCCGCTCATGCCCCTTGTGCTCGTGTCCTCCCCCACCCCCCGCTCATGCCCCGTTTTTGCTCATGTCCCCCCCACCCCAGCTCATGCCTCTTGTTGTGCTCGTGTCCTCCCCCACCCTCCGCTCATGCCCTGTGTTGTGCTCGTGTCCTCCCCCACCCCCCGCTCATGCCTCTTGTTGTGCTTGTGTCCTCCCCCGCCCTCCGCTCATGCCCCGTGTTGTGCTCGTGTCCTCCCCCACCCCCGCTCATGCCCCGTTTGTGCTCGTGCCACCCCCCGCTCATGCCCCTTGTTGTGCTCATGCCCCCCACCCCCGCTCATGCCCCGTGTTGTGCTCGTGTCCTCCCCCACCCCCTGCTCATGCCCTATGTTGTGCCCGTGTCCCTCCCACCCCCCGCTCATGCCTCGTGTTGTGCTCATGTCCCCCCTACACCCCCTCATGCCCCGTGTACTGCTCGTGTCCCCCCTCCCCCCCTGCTCATGCCCCTTGTTGTGCCCGTGTCCTCCCCCACCCCCTGCTCTTGCCCTGTGTTGTGCTTGTGTCCCCCCCACCCCCTACCCCTTGTTGTGCCCGTCCCCCCCAACCACTGCTCATGCCCCGTGTTTGCTCTTGTACCCCCCATCCCCCGCTCATGCCCCGTGTTGTGCTTGTGTCTCCCTCACCCCCCGCTCATGCCCTGTGTCTTCCTGCTGTTCCCCCCACCCCCTGCTCATGCCCCGTGTCTCCCTCCTGTCCCTCCCACCCCCCCGCTCATGCCCTGTGTTGTGCTTTTGTCCCCCCACACCTGCTCATGCCCCGTGTTGTGCTTGTGTCCTCCCCCACCCCCCGCTCATGCCCCGTGTTGTGCTTGTGTCCCCCTCACCCCAGCTCATGCCTCTTGTTGTGCTCGTGTCCTCCCCCACCCTCCGCTCATGCCCCTGTGTTGTGCCCGTGTCCTCCCCCACCGCCCGCTCATGCCCCTTGTGCTCGTGTCCTCCCCCACCCCCCGCTCATGCCCCGTTTGTGCTCATGTCCCCCCCACCCCAGCTCATGCCTCTTGTTGTGCTCGTGTCCTCCCCCACCCTCCGCTCATGCCCTGTGTTGTGCTCGTGTCCTCCCCCACCCCCCGCTCATGCCTCTTGTTGTGCTTGTGTCCTCCCCCGCCCTCCGCTCATGCCCCGTGTTGTGCTCGTGTCCTCCCCCACCCCCGCTCATGCCCCGTTTGTGCTCGTGCCACCCCCCGCTCATGCCCCTTGTTGTGCTCATGCCCCCCACCCCCGCTCATGCCCCGTGTTGTGCTCGTGTCCTCCCCCACCCCCTGCTCATGCCCTATGTTGTGCCCGTGTCCCTCCCACCCCCGCTCATGCCTCGTGTTGTGCTCATGTCCCCCCCACACCCCCTCATGCCCCGTGTACTGCTCGTGTCCCCCCTTCACCCCGGCTCATGCCCCTTGTTGTGCTTGTGTCCCCCCACCTCCCGCTCATGCCCCGTGTTGTGCCCGTGTCCTCCCCCACCCCCTGCTCTTGCCCTGTGTTGTGCTTGTGTCCCCCCCACCCCCTACCCCTTGTTGTGCCCGTCCCCCCCAACCCCTGCTCATGCCCCGTGTTTGCTCTTGTACCCCCCACCCCCCGCTCATGCCCCTTGTTGTGCTCATGTCCTCCCCCACCCCCCGCTCATGCCCCGTGTTGTGCCCGTGTCCCCCATCCCCCGCGCATGCCCCGTGTTGTGCTCGTGTCTCCCTCACCCCCCGCTCATGCCCTGTGTCTTCCTGCCGTTCCCCCCACCCCCTGCTCATGCCCCGTGTCTCCCTCCTGTCCCTCCCACCCCCCCGCTCATGCCCCGTGTCTCCCTCGTGTCCTCCCACCCCCAGCTCAGGCCCTGTGTCTTCCTCCCATCCCCCCACCCCCGCTCATGCCCCGTGTCTACCTCTTGTTCCCCCCACCCCCCGCTCATGCCCCGTGTCTCGCTCCTGTCCCCCCACCCCCCTGCTCATGCCCCGTGTCTCCCTCCTGTCCCTCCCACCCCCCGCTCATGCCCCGTGTCTTCCCCCTGTACCCCCACTCCCCCCGCTCATGCCCCGTGTCTCCCCGTACCCCCACACCCCCCGCTCATGCATCATGTCTTTCTCCCGTCCCCCCAACCACCCGCTCATGCCCTGTGTCAACCTCTTGTTCCCCCAACCCCTGTTCATGCCCCGTGTCTCCCTCCGGTACCCTCCCACCCTCCGCTCATGCCCCGTGTCTTCCTCCCGTTCCTCCCACTCCCGCTCATGCCCTGTGTCTTTCTCACGTCCCCTCACCCCCTGCTCATGCCCCGTGTCTTCCTCCCGTTCCCCCCACCCCCTACTCTTGCCCCGTGTCTCTCTCCCATCCCCCCACCCCCCCGCTCATGTCCCGTGTCTCCCGTCTGTCCCTCCCACCCCCCGCTAATGCCCTGTTGTGTTCTCTTTATACACCCCGCCTTCCCTTTCCATGGTGTCCATCTTGGTAAAAGATTTTCCTTCCTACACCAGTACGCCGCAGGCGTACCGGTTTGGGAAGAAAAATCTTTTTTTACCACCCCGAGTTCCCACTTTGTAAACCTAGGATGCTAGTGGTCTTCATCCATTGAAAAAGACGTTATGGTTATGTTGCACTAATAAAAACCTATAAAATTCAGTAAAAAACAAATGTGTTAAAGGGACGTTATGGTTAAGTAGCACTAATAAAAACCTATGAAATTCAATGAAAAAACTTTGTTAAGGGGACGTTATGGTTGTGTCCTGAGGACGGTATGCCTGTCTGTTTTGTTCGCAGGGAAGTTGAAGCTGTTCTAAGAACACAACATGTGTCCTGGGATGTTCGTCAATAAACAAAATGGGGGTGTCCTGAGGACAGTGGATGTTCGGCAATAAACTAAATTGTCCTGAGGACGGTATGCCTGTCCGTACTGTTCGCAGGCAAGTTGAAACTGTTCTAAGAACACACGCAGTGTCCTGAAATGTTCAAAAATAAACGAAATAAGGGTGTCCTGAGGATGGTATGCCTGTCCGTACTGTTCGCAAGCAAGTTGAAATTGTTCTAAGAACACATCAAGTGTCCTGGGATGTTTGTAAATAAACAAAATGGGGGTGTTCTGAGGACGCTAGACCTGTACGAATTGTTTGCAAGCAAGCTGAAACTGTCCTAAGAACACACGCGGTGTCCTGAAATGTTTGAAAATAAACGAAACGGGTGTGTCCTGAGGACGGTATGCCTGTCCGTATTGCTCGATGGCAAGTTGAATGTGTTCTAAGAACACTCACGGTGTCCTGAAATGTTCGTAAATAAACAAAATGGGGGTGTCCTTAGGACGCTGTCCGTATTGTTCGATGGCAAGTTGAATGTATTCTAAGAACACTCGCGGTGTCCTGAAATGTTTGTAAATAAACAAAATGGGGGTGTCCTGAGGATGCTGTCTGTATTGTTCGCTGGCAAGTTGAAAGTGTTTTAAGAACACTCATTATGTCCGCGTACATTAAAAGTTCCCATAGGCCATAGTTGAAATGTTTGACTCTATGGGTGTGATATGCTGCGGTGGTTGTGGCCAGGGCATAGAGTCTTGGGTGCATGGCCATTTGGCCATGCACCCAAGACTCTATGCCCTGGCCACAACCACCGCAGCATATCACACTCATAGTGGCTTATAACTTTGGGATCAAAAACAAATTTATAAGGAACAAAGATATAAGCCACTATGGGTGTGATATGCTGCGATGGTTGTATTTATTATAATATACTTACTGTTTTGTCTAGTAACCGGAGTACATGTATTTCTAGTTCATTTATGTGATAAAAGAAAAGAGCATGTTAGTATTGGTATTTTGTAATGACTTATTACATTGAATAATCAACATTTTTTTTTACCCTCATATTTAGCAGATTACAAACCAGAGTACTGTTTAATTTGCTCAGTTTCTGTGTTTGTTGCTAAAATCATTGGGTCTGTGGGAGAAAAGAAAATCCATGTTGGATTAAAAAAAAACCTTTTTCTGTTATGCTACAGTTTATTTGTTTGTTTAGTTTTCAGTGTTCACCTGTTTCTGGCTAATGCTGTATATATTGGCTTGTTGCAGTTTTTTGGAGCAGTAACATATCATTTATTTGTTTGGATATTGTACAATTTTGGAGCAGTTAGATACCAGTAGGCGTATTCTAACTGTCTATTTTTAAATATATTTTAGTGGTATTGATTTATCTGTTTGGATATTGTAAAATTTTGGGACAGTTAGATACCGATTGGCGTATTCTAACTGTCTATTTTTTGCTCTAATTTAGTGGTATTCATGTATCTGATTAGTTGTTGAATCTTGGGCAGTTAGATAGCTTTTGGAATATTCTAACAGTTTATATTTTTTTACTACAAGTTTACTTAAGCTTTAAGTACAGTTTAGTTATTAAATTTTGGTTTTAAGAACATTAAATAAGCGTTTGAAAGATTTGCTGGTAATCTCTGCTTTAGAGTAATGGTACTATCATTACATTCAAACCATCCACATTTCTTTTTTATATATGCAGTGTGGTGCCCTGAATTGGTTGTGGCTCCTGCGTGGTAGATTATACCTATTGTTGTGAAGGTTTTCTTACCAAGTGATACTTGTCCATGTGTGAATCCAGTCAGCTTGCAGTTGTTTTTGGTACCATCTGAGTTGTAACGTAGAAGCATTAGTATTACGTATTTACTATGTGTTTGTATTAATAACGTGGAGCGATTATCCGAATTGCAGGTAGTACATAATGTACCATGGTTTGCATTTTGTACAAGATGCTGAAATGGAATGGATTCACAATTAAGTGTTGATATATATATGAAGCATTCATTGGGGATTTGTTCTTGTGTCACTTTGTTGCAGAGAGTGCATGTATGTTTCCACATGTATGAAATCTGAAAGATTTCATTTATAGGTATGTTTTTATTTTCCAGTACTTGTGGTAAGTACTTTAGAAATTCTTGTGGATCTTCCTGTGAGTTTATAGTGAATTTAACCATTCCAGCACAGTAGTCAAATTGTTGTCTTATTCCATAAACACTATACATGTTATCAGGATTGTTTGTTGCATTTCTGTGAAGTACTAATATTTGCAAACACAATTGGTCTGGACTGTGTAAGTAAATGTTGTCAACAATTGGTGGCAATTGAAATAGAATATTCATTGCTACATTTGCGTAGCAACTTACTCCAACTATATTTGAGAGTTTAAATGGACCAGGTAGTTCTGTATCTGATTGATTTTGTTTTAGTTTGTCTTCCTTCTTTGATGAAGTACCTGGTTTACTTTCCCTAATGAGTTCTTTTATGTTTGTGGTACTTGATGAAGTTTTAGTTTCTTTCACTCTCTTTGGAGGATTTGCAGTGACATCCTGTTGCATTTCTGTTTGATTTAGTTTTCTTTTACAACGTTTTACTTTTTGTGGTACAGAATATGTGTTTAGATGGGGGGTGTATAGTGAGCAAAGTCTACTGTATTCTAAAATGCAAGGAATATCAGCGTTTACTTTACTTGCATCAAAGTTGATTAGAAATAGACCGTCAAGTGTACGTAAGCGTGATAGTGCTACGTAGCTCATGCCTTCTTTAAAGACGGTGTTACCGTTGTCTATCATTGCTTTGTCTAGGGTAAGACCTTGTGATTTATGAATGGTGACTGCGTATGCAAGAGTTAGAGAAAATTGTTCTCTACGTACATACATGTCTTTGAAGAGAAGGAATCGAGCTGTTGAGCGTCCATCCTTTTTACTTCTGAAAGTTTGTCAAAGAGAATATTGACAAACTGAATTTTGTTGTCACGTGGGTATGTTTGAAAGCCAACAACTGTACCCAGTGCTCCATTAACTAGTCCTTGGTCCACGTCAAGGTTACATTTAAGCATTACTCTGCAATTTAAGAATAATTTTAATATCTTTTCAAAGCCTGCTCTGTTTGAGATTGATTTTTCTAAACTATTTAGTCTTGTTGTGGCTTGGTCACACATGGGTAGTGTCATACCATGTACATCTAGTTTGTCTGTGGTGCTAATTTCCATTATTGGTTGCATTTCTTTACTTAACATTAATTCATTGAATCTGAAACAGCTTGCAAGAGTTGGCATTAAGGCCATACAATTGACATTTCTGTGGGCTAATTGTTCCATAACATCTGTAACACATGCACAATCACCATAAAGTGCATGAATGTGCCGGGTTTTCAATATTGCTTCTGCTTCTTTAGAAAGTATACCAACTCTGATACTTTTTAAGATGTTGTCATAAGTGAGATCTGCAGATTGCCGCATGTTTTCTGTTAATTCTCTGTATTGGAAATGTTGCCAAAGGTTGCCATTTCCAATGCTGCCAACAGTTTTATGGCAGGGTTTGTGTCCTAATGTTTTAAAAATAGGCTCACCATTTACTGGTGTCAATTGAAGAAGATCTCCGAAAACAATAATGTGTTTTCATGCAAAGAGGTCTTCATAATTTGTTTTGAGTACTTCTTGTAATCTGAGGTAAATCAAAGCCAACATTAGGTTGGAGACCATGCTCACTTCATCTATTAGTAGCATTTTCATTTGTTTCAATACTCTGCATAGTTCCATTGCAGCTTCTGCAGAAAGTTTATAATAGTGTAATTTGTTTTGGTTTTCTATTGGCAGGAGTAGTAATCGGTGTAAAGTGACACCACCTATGTTGTAGGCAGCTAAACCTGTTGTTGAAGGAACTTACTGATGATTTTGATTAGGAATGTTTTGCCAGAACCAGCTTCACCACTGACGTACAGTAGTATAGGTTTGTAATTTTGGCAGGTGCAATCTTTGTTTTCATGTTGTACACCATGTGCAATTTCTTTTGTTACTTCTTGAAAAATGCTACGTTGCTCATTGTTTAGTTTTGATTGTAGTATAGTTAAGTCTTCTTTATATTCATACTGACACATGGTGTTTTCTACTTCTATCATAGTTAATTCTGCCTCATTTGTTATTAGTGGTTCTCCCAGTGGTTCTTGGCTTCCTGTTACAGAAGGTTGACTACTGTCAGGAGTGTTCTTATCTAGTTGGGCCTAGAGTTCTTCTTTGTGTTGCTGTTCATTGTGCAACATTGTTTTGTACTGTGAAAAGTTTACATCCGTTATAGTGCTTTCATTTGCTTTGAAAGCGTCTTCATAGGAGTCATAGTTATCTAGTATTTCTTCTTCTTTTCTCCATGGTTTAAAGAGTTGTAGCAGGGACATGTAATATGGTTCTTTATGTTGAGGAGTCTTTAATGACAATTTGATATGATTAATTAAACTTGGCTTGGTGAGTTTTACTAAGCTGCCTTCACAGTTTGTCACTTTGTATTTACCTTTTTTTTCATCAGGTTTTATATTATTTGTGTATGTGTAGTTTTGGGCTATGTGGTATAGACACATGGTTTTCAAAGTGGTACTCCTGTTTGGGTAGTATGTCTCCAATAAATTGTTTTTTAAAATGTCTTGGCTGTTGGGATCATGTTTGGCTATTGTTTCTATATCTTCGTATGACTTTAGAACTCTTTTTCTAGATTTAGCTGGACCAAGACTTAGCCATACTATATTATCAGATTTACCATACAATGCAGTACCAGTTAAACGATCAGCTACTTCATGGGATCCACATTCTCTATGGGAGAGCATTTTTATGCCCAAGCTGTATAATTTCTGAGACACTGTTTTATCTGATGACAGGTCATTCCAGAGGTCTTGCAGCTCTGTCTTTTCTGCTTTGGTTAAGTATGCTGTGACATATCGTGCAACTGCAGTAGAATTGTCTGCAATGTACTGCACATCTATGTTTGCATTCCATAAGTGGGCAATGATTGCATTGTAATCATTGATATATTTTTCTTCTTCTTTTCTTTTAATGTAATATGTATTTTTAGGTGACTTACCTTTAACACTACGTCTAACTGAAGACATGAGGTTGTTCACATGACCTGTATTTGTAACTGGTCTAGGGAAACCAAATCGGCATTTGGTGTAGTATTTCCCTTTGTGTTTGTATTTGCGACGACAATATTTGCCACATTTGTGTCTTTGAAATTGTAAAATTTGTGCATGAAGATCACTATTTGTGGATTCTGATGGAATTTCACAAGTGACATATTTTTCAATAAACTGTAAAACAGTGGCATCACTGTCTTAACCAAATTTAGGAGCATCTTTAATCCATAAAAGCATGTGGATATGTGGTGCTCCTCTGGCTTGGTATTCTTTTCTCCAAAAGAGGTGTTGCACTTCTCCAGGGGGAGGAACAGTTTTATTACAAATAAAATGTAGCATAGCAATGAAGCGATGGTGAAAATATCTTGAAACATTAACAGGATCCAGGTGTTAGTATATCTATGTTTGTTTTGTTTTTGTTTGATATGCGTAGGAAATCATGTAAATCTTCCCATGCATATTCTGCACAACTTAATATAACAAACCAAGTGGGTGGGCCAAGGTTTCTGATCATACAACGTACATCTCCATGACGTTGAAACCAGTACTCTTTAGTACCACACATATTTGCTAATATATTTGTAATATTTGATTGTAAAATCTCATCTTTTTGTTGAACTTTTTGTAATAATTGTGTAGCTGCCATATTTTGAAAGTGCGATTGTCATGATGCCCGCTACCGGGGAGCCGGTTCAAGCCCTGCGTTCCCGAAAGCGGACCTCCAGTCCCCAAGAAAGGACCCATCAACCCCATATAGGGGCCCTTTGGACAGTGTCCTGGCACCTATGGTGCCAGGCTCATTATGGAAGTGCTTGGGTGCACTTACCTGATGCAGACCATGCTGCAGGATCCCGGCCTCCTGAGGCCTGAAAGGAACTACTTTACCTGTGGGACTAATTTACCATCCAGGCGTGGTCGGGGAAGGATACATGCCTGATTGGAGGAAGGATACATACTTGGAACTTCTTCCAAGGCTATTTAAACCCCACCCTAACAGCCACACGTGCTTCGCGTTGTTCTGCATCTAGCAGCTGGACGCTCACCGTGTCTGCTCCTGTATCCTGACTTCTGCCACGCCTGCCAGCATCCTGGATCACCTGCAAAGGAAGAGAAGAAGAGAACAGAAGAAGGAAAAGTCCTTACCTGCTAAATCCGCATCCTGGAGACATCTCGCCGACAATCCTGAAAAGGAAGACTTTTATTTATAAGCTCATCGCGTCGATCGCTGCAGCACCGCATTCCACTCACCTTTACAGGGCGCCTCCATGTTCAGCAGCGATCATCCGGATTCGCAGTCACGCCCCAGCGCCTAGGGAGAAAAAGACCAGAACAAAAGGTGAGAGAGAGAAGGGAATAAGGAAAGCTAAATCTCCATGTTAAGACTTACCTGTTGATTCAGTCTCTCTTCATTTCGGGTCTGCGCCGCATCCTGGCATTTCCGGACCCCGGCCCCTAAGGGGAAAAAAAGACATCAGCGTTAATGAGCGAATGAAAAGACATTACCAAAAAAATGCTCATTAAAGACTTACCTGATTTCTAGAAGGATTCCACCTCTCATCTCGGGTCGGTGCCTGTTCCCCGGCATTCCGTACCCCGGCCCCTATGGGGAAAAAGACACTAGCATTAGTACATTAATGCATGGACACAAGGGGAACCTCTTATCAAAAAACTTACCTGGAAGCCAAGCAAGTTTGGTTCTCACCAATCCGAAAATCCAGTGAAGTAACTGAATACCAACGCGCCCCTGCATCAGAAGCAGGATGGAGAGCTCGTCCTTCCAGACCCTAAGGTGAGACGCTACAAGGAATCACAGAAGGGTTTCGAGGAGGGTGGAGGGGAAAGTGGGAGGCTGATTGCATAATCCCGCAGACAGTTAATCCCCTATTTTCGCCTACAGAAGGATACTTCTGCGAGCCAGACAAGCCAGATTTGGGGGCCCAGTCCAGTCCGTCTTCCGAACCCTGCGCATCACCTTAGAAGAGGTCACAGCAGCGCGAACCAGGCCAGCGCCTCCGTGGAAGTCAGGTGAGCGTTACAGCGATCCTGATTTTAATATGTGTGCAACTCCGTAACATAAAGTTGCTAGTGCACTTTCAAAGAGTAGGTGGAATATGTATTCCACATTTTGTCTAAATCTGGGATCTTCAGAATACATCCGTAATGAGCGGTATTCTGATGCTGATATTTGAATAGGTCTATCATCGTACCTTTCTCCTTTGCCAGCAGGAAAGAGTAGAGGAAAAGCACGTGCTTCTATACTTTTTTCCCATTTGCTGATTGGTGATCCTTTTGTTTGACGCATTTGGTACGTTTCCAGTGCATCTTCTATGGTGTCATTAGAGTGCAATGGATGAATTGTATAATGGTCTAAAGTATTTGATATTGTAGCAGGATCTAGGAACTCAAATTGATCAGCTTCTTGTGTCTCTTGAATTATTTCAGTTGTATCCTTCAAGTTTTCTTGAATATTAATTTCTTTGTAATATTCATTATTCTCTTTAAGATATTGCAAGGCTTCTCTAACTTTATGTAAATCTACCATCTGTTGCCAAATTATTTTGTCTTTTGTATTTTATAGGTACTCCATTTACTAAGATAATTAAAGATTGCTGCATTGGACGTTGCACTCCTAGAGTGTGCACATTTTCTTTTAGATCTAATGGTAAATACACTACTTTTCCACGAATACCTTTCACTAATTCAGAGGGAGGTAATTTTGCAGTTTTTGGTAGAAGATGTATTATTGCTTGAAATGGGTGCACTGTTTGAATTATGATGCTCTCATATAAATTAAGTTGTTGAAGGGGTTTTGGTAGTGGATATAATTCCAAATTATTTGTAATAGCACGTGAAGGAGTTTGGTTGTTGTCAAGTTTTGTAGTGCAGTAGCTGCAAAGTATTAAGGGGTCAGTTATTTCATATTTGTTTTCTGCTATAAGGTAGAGAGCTAATTCAAACCATTTAGAATCTTCATTGTCTTCTATTTTGTATGATAGGTCTACAGTTTTTGTGTTACTTTTATAAAAAGGTCTGCGGCAACATACACACACATGGTTTGGTACTTCAGCTGATGTACTTTTAAATTTTAGTATTTCTTTTTTGTATGTGTTTAGTAAAAGGTTGCCATGTGTTGAATTGTTGCTAATTTGGTTTAAAGCTATTTCATTCTGTAAGAGGCTTTCACTTCCAAAATATTTTTTCTGGATTTGGTCGATTTCTTCAAGTAGGTCTTTTGCTGTACCATGTAGAAGAATGTTATTTAAATTGGCTAGTGCTAAAGCAGGACTTTTAGCATAGTACAGTTTATAAACTAGATTTCTTATAGTTGAATGATGTGTTGATATCCTTTTGATATAATGGAAGGTGGTTTTGCAAGTAGGTCCTCTAATGCAGGCCAATGAATGTCCTTGTAGTCCTGTGTACTTGCATACTGGACAGGTACCCATATTTTGCAGTAGTTTAATTTTGATTTTGTCTTTGCTTTTCACATATTGATTGAGGAATTGGCGTAAAGACTTGAATTTTTTTTGGGGAATGTTACACATTGACGTGCATGGCCATTTGTACACTAGACGTTCTGATTCAGTTGAATGGAGGGGTAATTCTAAGTTTTCAGTGCAGATTTTTGTAAGGAGTACTTCTTGTTCCATTATGGTATTATAAACTTTTTCATAACCTCGACCACTGCTATGTATGGAAATTGTATTTGTTTGCTTTTGTTTGTATGCTTCTTCATTAAAGTATGGTTCTGTACTTGTAGTGTGACTCCATTCACCTCTGCAGATACTTAAGAAGTTCTTTCTGTTGACATTTAGTTTATTGAGAAGTCTTTTTTGTAATTTAGTTATTAGTTTTGTTAGTGGTTTCATTTTGTTTAACACTAAAATAAATAACTTTCTTTTGAGAAGAATTGCATTGTCTATCAACGCTTCTAAGATTAATTTCCTACGATAGGTTTTAAGGGTTGAACCTGGTTTCTCTCCTGTTTTTATAAGATTTTGAAGGACTTTGTGACTGAACATTTTGGCTAAAATACTTTTCTTGGTATGCTTATTTTGCACTATATCAAGATTTATAGAAGCAGTTCTATCTGTAGTGATAGCTGATTTTCTGTTAATTGTCTTCTGGTTTGTTTTACATTTTGCTAGAGGAGGCAAAGTTTTTGTACTTGAAACTTCTTGTGTTTCACTAAATGACTGCATTAGCTGTTTTGTTTCAACTTTTTTTTACAAATTCTGCTAGAGATGGATGCTTATGTTGGACACTTTTATTTTCATTTGCTCTACTTCTGCGTTGCTTTCTACAGACTTGATTTTTGGTAGGCATTCTTTAGGGTCTGTTGAAAAAAATAAAGAAGGTATGGATTGGGGTGTTCTGCAATGTATGTGTGATGTGTGCATGAGTGTTTGAGTAAGATGATAAAGATGTATGTAATGGTGTGTGATTGTGCATTGGGCAACTACAACTAGTAGGGATGGGTATCCTTGAATTAATGTGTTACTAAACTTCGGTTCAGATTACAGAAAAAAGTAAGCTAGTGGTGTGGAGAAGTACAAATAGTAAATCTAATGCTATACAATTAAAACAGTTGTTTGTTCTATAACATCAAAATTCTAGTGGCTGATTTGGGTAATTTGTGTGTTGAAATATAGGAATTAGTGGGCCATTCTGGCTGTAAATCGCTGTTTAAGAAATGGGGATTTTTGGACAGAATGGTGCAGAATCTTTATTTTTAGGGACAGAAATAGCATGAATTAATCTTACAGTTTGTTTGAGTAATAATAGAAATATTATGGTGGTATTCAACTTACTTTTTTTCTAAAATGAGCATGTTACTTCTTAGTTCTTTGTACTTCAAAATCGGCTGCTTCTTTTCAGGAGAATGGTCTTCACTGCAATTGTAAAAGAAATATATTAGTAGTTTTGTTTGTATATACCACTGTTTTTAATTTAGACTGATTTTTTTAATTGACATCCTCCGTGCCTTCCTCAAAACCATTAAAACTATCTTATTCCATAAGATACGTCGCCCCAGTTGAATACAAATCATATGTTGTTAATGAATAAACTGTATTGCAATGACTAACTGTAGCAAACAAAATATCTTTAGTATGCCTTGTGGAGTTCATAATGTACCACTGAATACCACTATTCCTGTAACTAACTTTTGCAAGTAATAGTGTCTCAATGTCATGGGCTGCTTGTCCTATATAAATGTAAGTAATTAAATAAATATAAAAATAAAAAATGTTTATGTAATTGTACAAGTATTGTTGTTTGAGATTTGAACATAGAGTGTGCATGCAATTTTGTTTGACTATATGTAGTCTATATATTTTATTTCAAAAATGTTAGTTCAACATGATTTGAGTGTGTATGTGCCTAAAGAAATTAAATAGTATAAAGGTTTGTAAGTGACAGTTGATTTTAGGAGATTGAACAAAGACAGTAGATTCATTTTACAGATTATACAAGCTAAAAGTCAGTTAATCTGTTTTTATATGAAAGTAGAAAATGTGTTCATTTACTTTACAGAAAATATGCATACCTGTAGTTTGTGTTCATGCATATGGATATGCATGGAGCTGCAAGTGGAAATCTTGGAGACTTGTACAGTATTGTTTGTAGAAGGTGCTTTCTCATGAAATGACACTTGTACTCAGAGATTCACAGTACATTTGCAGTGCTGATCTATGATGATGCAGTTAGATGTAGAGGTCTTGGATGTGATTGGTGGATGTTCATATGACTTCTTAGCTACATCCAATCATGGAATGGCACAGAGAGTGAAGTGGAAATGGTAGAAGGGCTGTCCATTTTACGATATGTCCGGGAACGTGGCGGTACTTTGCGGACATCGGGTGTTACATCCGGGGATTTTTGGGTTCAGAAGTCATGCACATGAGAATGAGCATTGAAATGGATTGGTCAGGAAAGTTTAGTGGGTGTGTTGTGCCAGGAGAGAGTTTCTCAGATACTCTTTTTGCTGAGAGAAGAACAGATAGCTATGGCTGTGTGTTTCAGAAAACAGATTGTTTGGATTTTGGGAGACTCGTGGATACATTGGTTGAAGGTGCATGCAGAAACCTGTGGAGTAGCTGTAGATCTTGGATTCCCATATGTGGAAGTACACTGGCATAGAGTACGTGGAATGAAGTGGTTGGACTTGTTACCTCTCTGTGCTACTTTGGAGACAGAGCAACATCCAGATATAATTATAATTCATTGTGGAGGGAACAGTTTAGGACATGTGTCTGGAATTGCTTTGCAATTTGCAATGAAAGAAGGACTTGGGAAGGTCATGGACATGTTTCCAAATTCTCAAGTAATTTTTTCACGGATTGCGCAGAGACAAATGTGGCTTCGTTCTTCTTCATTTGGTCCACAAATGGAGAAAGCAAGGCGCAATGTCAATAAGGCTGTTTGTGCCTTTCTAAGAGATTTTGGCATGTCCTCTTTTCACAATGAAAATATTATGTTTCGTAGTAGATACATTTTTAGCAGAGATGGAGTACATCTAACTTATGCTGGCAATCAGATTTTTCTAAGAAACATACAAAATGCATTGCAACCTTTTTTAGAATTATAGCATCCATTTTGAAGTAGGTGTTGAGTATTTAAAAATGTTCATACATAAACACCACCCAAAAGCTCTTTTCAGAGCCACCACTTCCTCCCACAGAAAATTGCAATGGTCATGATAGGGCAGCACCCCAAAATGTTAGATGCCCGAGGACTGTCCGCGGACTTCTAAAAAATACAAAGGGCCTTGCTTCATTTATTTTCACTTCTATTTTTTAACTGTGAAAGGTGGCTCCGAAAAGAGCCTTATTTTTTTTTTATTTTTGTTGTTTTATATTCGTTTTGTTTATTTATACACGACACACTAGGAGAGGAGGGGAAAGGGGGGGGGGACCAACCACAGGGATAAGAAAGGGCGAGCTGAGAGAGGAAGATGTAGAGTGGGTTTTATTTGGGTAGTGAAAAGATCTTCTCGTGCTCTGAGACGATAGTCTCAAAAGCACTTCGAAGTCGCTCCCCCTGCAGAGTACTGCGTTGCAGTACATACACACAACTGTGACCCTCGAAAGGTAAGGGTCATCAGCATTGCGTATGGCCTGTGAGGCAGCTTCAAGAAGACGCTGTCCCACAGGAGTGTTCCTTGTGGTGACAGGATCGGAAACGGAAGATGAAGTAGAGGAAATCAACCCGCTACGCTCCTCACAAGGTACAACCTTGCGAACGGCCCCAGTGTGGAATGACTTGAGGTGTCGCTTAATGGTGGTGGTCCCAAAGCTATACGAACCATGCCTCCTGCGACTGAGTACCATTTTGCACTCATTGCAGGTGACTCAGTTCGCAAGAGGCTTAGGACCATTCCCATGAATGGTAAATAACCGCCACACCCAAGACTCACACCGAGTGCGGGTAGTAGGGATTTCCACTACCTCATTCTCGTCATCCTCTTCTTCCTACTCTGCATCCTCACTCCTGTTCCCCTCTTCAGGCCCTTGGGGAGGTGGTGGTGGTGGAAGGGGTGGGGGTGGTGCTGAAGCAGGTGCAGCACCAGGTGGCAGTAGTGCAGCCATGGATGCCATCTTGATGAAGATATCAATCTGCAAGTGGCAGGAACAATCGCTGTGATCTGAAGAATAGCCAGAAACACAATGAGAATAAGCTCTAGGGCATGGTCTTTTATAGGGGTGCTTGTACGCGGTTCGCGGACATGCGCGCTGTCTGCGGACAGATCGAACACAAAAAAAGGTTCAAAAAGTATGTAGAAACTCATGATTAGTATGTGGGACTTATGCTATGGTGAGTTTTTATTGAAAAATATTGTGGATTACTTGAAAATGTACGTTTAAATTGTTTGGGGACACGAACAGTGTCCCCATTTTAGAACACGCAATCAGCGTGGGCGCGGTCACATGATCGCTTCGCGAACATGTCCGCGAAGGGAGCGGCTGTCCGCAGTACACCAAATGCACGGACATTGGTTTGCGCATGTGCGTTGATGTTCTACGAACAATGTTCGGGTCCTGAAGTAATTGAAAGTGCGTCACACGTCAAACGAACAGTTACGGACAGGCGTTTGTTCTTAGAACAGTTTCAACTTGTTTGCGAACAATATGGGCAGACATAGCGTTCTCAGGACGCCTCCATTTTCGTTTATTTACGAACATTTCAGGACACCGCGTGTGTTCTTAGAACAGTTTCAACTTGCTAGCGAACAGTACGGACAGGTATAGTGTTCTTCAGGACACCTCCATTTTTGTTTATTTACACACATTTCAGGACACCGCATGTGTTCTTAGAACAGTTTCAACTTGGTAGCGAACAGTACGGACAGGTATAGTGTTCTTCAGGACACCTCCATTTTCGTTTATTTACGAACATTTCAGAACACCCGCGCTGTCCGCGGACACCTAAATTGTTTTTTTTTTAAACTGAAATTAATTACAACGCAATATAAAAATTTTACTTTATTTAACATATATTAACAATTTATGACAGAGAAGGTGAGGCAGAAACGGAAACAAAAACAGGAGAATTAGGGGTTTCAACAGGATTTGTATCAGGTGAAGAAGGGATGGAAGTCTCATCAAAATGTTTTAGGTCATGTAGAGGGTTTGGGGATAATTGACTGGGATATGGTGAGGGGGGACAAGTACATGTATGACAATGGTATGAGGTTTTTGGTTTAAAATGATCTTCAACAAAAGTTTTCAAATTATTAAAATTGGTCAACAATAAATCCATTTTTTCTTTTATGCTGTCGAGAGTGTTATCCATAACAGCTTCTTCAGAGGTATTTTCTATTTTGGTATGCTCTGTACAAAAAAAATATATATGTTAAATGTATTTAAAATAATTTTAATTAAATGGTTTATATTGTAAAGTATCTACCATTAGTTTCACTATCTTCTGACATTTCCTCATGTGGGAAATGCTCCTCTTTCTGTGAGAAAAAAAAAGATAATATCATTTTTGTTAATCTAATACAGAAAATGTATAAATATGAGTAAAATGCTGTACACTTACTATTTCAGGTAAGGTATGTTCTGAGTACTCTGTAGGTCTGCTCTTTCTCTTAGTTGTGGAGTGTCTGTGAGGTAATTATGTTGGAAGCCTATTTATCTCCTTATGGCATATTCCATTTTAGAACATATTGTATTTAAATGAATGGTTAATGTGTTACATATATGGGTTACACTTTTTATGTATTACTACATATAATGTGTATGTGTGCTGGTTTGTGATATATATATATATACACATATATATACATATACATATATACACATATATATGTATATATATATATATATACATATATATATATATATATATATATATATATATATATATATATATATATATATATATGTGTGTGTGTGTAACATGTCATTGCGCTAGCGCATGGCATAGTGTAGGTTAAGACAAAGTCTTCATGGAGTTTAAGAAAATAATTTTTCTTAATAACTTATGAAACTTGCATGAACAAATCTGAAAACATTCCACAGTAATTATTCGAGGGAGTGGCTTCAGAGTTTAAAACATGCTTACTACAGCTATTGACATGGGGTTTTCCCATAGGAAGAAAACATATTTTTTTGGCCCTTATATCCTAAAATTCGCCACTTCGATTTTCCCAATTTTTGGCATGCCTCTAGAGTTTGTGAAATTGGTGCACTGAAAAAGAAATTGAAAATTGACTTGCCCAATTTTTTGAAAATAACAATTTAATACTTATCTATATGTGACATGAGCAACAACAATGTTTTCATCATTAAAAGATCTGAACAAACTGTTAAGAAGAACACCACACGCAATATTATAACCCACACGCTAACCATTTGTAATCATTTTTGATATATTAAGAATTTATTAATATTTCTTCTTATATATATTGTATGGACAATTACAATAACATTTTTATAATTAAAATACATGAACAACGTACGCCAACCATACAAATCACTTGCAAACCATACACGTATGCCTTAACTGCGTACACAATCAATGAACAACAAACACCATATAACAAATTGCACCGCAACCGTGTGCACACACCCGAACTGCGTACACCATACAACATGCTGTAAAGCAACAAATTGCAGGCAACATTATGGAAAACACACACAACATATGCACACACTCCCACTGCATACACATTACAACATACACGTCGTCACACCATATAACAAACCACACAACAACTATATGCACATACCCCAACCACATACATATTACAATACACAGCAAAAGCAACAAGATGCTTGCAACATTATTTATGTAAATATATATCTAATTATTATTATATCTTATTTATGTAAATATATATCTAAATATCTTACTGTGTGAAGCCAAATATTTTGTCTCAGAACTTCGTTCCTAATGCATGATAACTGACATTAACTCACTGTCTTCTAACTATGCCCTATCACACTGTATGAGCCTAGCTTGCACTAAACTAATGTTTATATAACGAACGACTCACCAACCTATGGCATGAGCCTAGTTGTATAATGACCAAAGAATAGCTAACAAACTTTGGTGCAATGTTCCTTAGTCCAGCTCCTGTACCTAAATGTTGATTTATCATACTGCATTAGCCAGTGTACGTACTGCATAGTCACAATACCCATAAAGTTTCATGGAAGTGAGATCTAACTATCCATCAGTTGTATCAGACAAAATGCATGCTCATTATATGTTATTGCTAGGCCTTTTCAAGACGTTGAATGTACTAACTCTACCCATTCTCAGATTCTGTGCTCAAACAATATGGCCCACTACCCACGTTCCATCAACTTAATGATGTCAACCAATCTGCCACCAACATATAATATTCAGCCATCACCATTCCTAAAACCATGTATGGACAGAATTACATCTGCCCTACCCAGAAGTATCCTAGACCATCATCTCAGGATACTTTAGCATTTGCTATCAAAGATATGTTAATCGAATGAAACTTCAAACCATCTCTTCGTTCTGACGGCCCACCTGTGAGTTACCAAAGACTTAGTTGCCCTCCTCAAAAACCTACAACTCACTTTCACACTACAATATACACATACTCTTTCACAGAGAAACCATAGGCTAGGATCTAGACTGCCACATTGCTACATATCTAAACCTAAAAAAGAAATCACTGTACCTCACGTAGCAAAATCCATGCTACTACAGACCTTACAAAAATGGATAACAATTGTAAAGTACAATCCTCACCATCCAACACCAACATTAATTCACTAAAATGAGGGCTTGCTTATGAATTCCAGATCCCTCCAAGCTCATGTGCTAGATATCCTTGGTATACTGACTATTAACGACCTTGACATCTTGGCCATCACGGAAACTTGGTTGACCCCTGCTTCCGGCCCAGCATTAGCACTAGCCCTACCAGAAAATGACTCAATTATACGTTCAGACAGAGCAAATTCCACTAAAGGAGATGGAACTGCATTTATCTAAAAAACTTCATTAGAATTAATTATAACTAGCAACCAACACTTATCCTCTCTGAACTACTTACAACCAAACTATCTACATCTGCCACAGCAATCATTACATTGGATTTGATCTATCGACCCCCCGGTAACACTACTACTTTTGAAGATGACATTGCGCATCTATTATCCACCAAAACCAAACGTAAATCCCAAATTATTATTCTAGGTGACTTTAACCTAGGGCTGAATGACCCTAAAGACTCTTCAGCAACCACCCTCAAGGACACAATCTCCAATCTAGGATTTACTCACCGTATCACTTGTCTAGCCCACAATAAAGGCTGTATTCTCGACTGGCTGGCAGACCTTAACTGCAATATCAATGCAATGGCTAACACACCATGTGCATGGACTGACCACCACTTAATCACATTCTCCATTGATCAAACTTCTCCACAACCACCATCTGCCCAAGCCCCTGCCACTATGACAAGAAGTAAACATAACCTCACGCTTGTAAGCCTGCTACCCCTACTACAACCAATAACACATCCCACAATTGTCCACTCAGATCCCTCAGATCTAGTACATTTGTACAATGATACCATCTTCAACGCCATTAACACAATAGCCCCACTCAAAGTGCAGAAGTCCAAACCCTGGGCCCATATCAACAAGTGGTACACGCCTCAATTAAAGTTACGCAGGAAGGAGAAACATTCAGCTGAAACTACCTGGAAAGAATCCCCAAATCAAAACAAAGATCTCTTCACGGCAGCCTCCTTCAAATATAAAATAGCCATTGTTCAGGCTAAAAAAGATAGCTACAACAATCAAATTGAGAAAGCTAATTCCAACACCAAGGAATTGTTTGTTATTCTGAAAGAACTGGAATCACCCGCTCCCATACCCAACTCTTGCACTAAGAATACCCTATGGTGCACCAACATTCAGAATGCCCTACAAGATAAAATTACGCTCCTTCTTAATAAAATATCCACACAAAAAAATCTCATAGATCATGCCCTACCACAGAATCCTCCACCTACATTCAACCATAGCCTGCCACAATTCAGCTTCAATCCTCTCTCCATCAAAGAAGTGGAGTCAATCATACTTAAATTTAAACCAACTAACTGTGAGGGTGATGTCTGTCCCAATCATTAAGGAAGCTACTCCGGCACTTACTCCATTCATAACTACATTTATTAATGCATCTTTCAAATCAGGTATTGTACCTACCAATCTGAAACATGCATGGGTACTCCCACTATTAAAAAAACCGACCCTAGATCCCAACAACCCTTCCAACTATAGACCTATTACAACGGTACACTTCCTGTTAAAAATATTGGACCATGCAGCCTACCTCCAAATTCAGCAATACTTGGAAACTAATAATCTACTAGGCCTAAAACAATCAGGTTTCAGACTAAGACATGGGACGGAAACCGCACTCATAGACTTAAAGACACAAATCCAAGGACTAAAAGATAAAGGAAAGTCTGCCCTCCTCTTACTTCTCGACCTATCAGCAGCATTTGATCTGGTGAATCATGAAATCCTCTGCAATCATTTGACATCCGTAGCTCATTTCTCTAATCAGGCGAACACTTGGGTCAAATCCTTCCTCAGTAACAGATCTATGAGGGTCTTTGCACCTACTGCATCAGCAGCTCCTACAGCAGTCTCTTGTGTCCAACAAGGTTCCTGTGTGTCCCCAACACTCTACAATGTTTTCACCAAGCCTCTATTCGACATACTTGACTACCTGGGCGTTACATATACAAATTACACGGACGACCCCAGGTACTCATACCCACCTCTGGTGACTATGCTGTAGACAGCAAAAAATTGAATGACATATATAGTACTATACAAATATGGATGGCCAAGCATGGTATATGTCTAAACGGCGACAAAACTGAACTTCTCCTGCTTGGCTCCCCACAAAAACGGAACAAATTAGGACCAGCCTTCAAAGCCTTCAACATTGACGGTAACATCATTAAAGTAGCCAATGATGTGAAAACACTTGGTATCTACCTTAATGCTACACTGTCCATGACAAGACAAACAAATGCCCTAGCCTTTACGACATCATATACATGTAAATTTATCACAGCATGCCGTCCTTACTTATCCTCCAACAACTGCATTACCATAGCAAGAGCTCTACTACTACCAAAGCTAGACTACTGTAACGCAATCTACTTAGGAACATCACAACTCAACATTAATAAAATGCAAGTCATGCAAAACAATGCTGTAAGATCAGCTTGTAATATCCCCAGGAAACAGCACATCACATAAGCTAGACAGAACCTGAAATGGCTTAATGTCAAAAAAAGGATATACCTCAAAGCACTTTGCATAACACACAATTGCCTCCATAACCAGGCACCTCTATACCTCTGTGACACCATAACACGACATACATCAACGCGACCTAGTAGATCGCACAGACCCATAAAGGCCGATACATGGAATTAATGTGCGCAGAACTTTTCGGCGCAAGCATGCGAAAGCGTGCGAATCGCAGCGCAAGTGCGAAAATCGCAGCGAAACCCACGCACAGCGATTCATGGAAGTACATGCGCTAAAATTCTGCGTGGCGCACGCTGGCGCACACGTCTCCAAACAGCGTGCGCTAAGCGCACAGAGAAAGCGCACATAGCGCAGTGCACACAACAAAAGTAGGCGGAACGGAGGCGTAACACTCGGAATGGGGAACAACGCGTGAAAATGTGGGAGTCACAGGAAAGTACAGGAGGCAAATGTGCGGAACGCCCACACGCGCGTCTACAACACGTATTCATGGAATCGAACGGGGCTAATGCGTGCACCAAAAAAGACGCGCTAATCCGGAAACACGTACGCTAGCAGGAAGCAATCGTACGTGGACCCGCACAGCATAAAAGAGCGCGCAAACAACAAACAAGCTCAGACGCCAAGATGAATATACCGTTCCTAGCAGCAGTGGTCGTGGGATACCGCAGGAGGGGGATAGTCAGGCCCAGAATTTATACACCCAGAACCAGCCTTTTTGGGATGCCTGATGACCAGGTGTATGGGAGGTACAGGTTTCCACCTCACATAATACTCGACCTGGTGAGTGAGTGGGAGAATGACCTCACATCACCCACCCTGTGCTCCCAAGCACTCAGCCCCCTGGAGAAGGTCCTCAATGTACTGCACTTCTTGGCCACTGGATCATGTCAGCGGACAAGTGCTATAGTGTGGGGGGTGTCACAGGCACGCAGTCACGCTGCCTACACCAGGTGTTGGCCATCATGACTGCAGCCCATCAGTCCGCAGGCACATATACCTGCCCAGAACACCTGCAGAAAGGCAGGTTGCCGTCCAGGATTTCTACAGGGTGGCACAATTCCCCAAAGTGCTAGGTGCCATTGATTGCACCCATGTGGCTCTACGTCCCCCCAGGGCATCTGAGCACATCTATAGAAACCGCAAGCACTGGCATTCCATCAACGTGCAGGTAGTATGTGATGCCAAGGGAATCATCACCTCAGTATATGCCAACTATCCAGGGTCCACCCACGACAATTTAATTTACAGAATGTCAACCTTAAAACGGGACCTAGAAGCTGGACGGCATGGCGATACATGGCTGCTTGGTGAGTATAAATGCCACTGCACATGCATGCATGTCAGATACTGAGTAATGTCACAACCCCACTAATGATACCCATCACCACCTCCCCAGGGGACAGTGCCTACCCTCTGAGCACAAACATGATGACGCCAATTCGGAATCCCACCACGCCACCCGAGGTAAGATACAACACAGCCCATATTGCAACCCGGGGCATAGTGGAGCGCACATTCGGAGTGCTCAAGTCACGCTTTCGCTCCCTTGACAGTTCTGATGGGCAGCTGTTATACGCTCCCCCAGTAGTGTGCAGGATCATAGTGGCAGCATTTGTCCTGCAAAACGTTGCAACATGCCGGGGCCTGCCGGTGGACATGGTGGTGCCCCCACATCCCCAACCACATGCGCGTCCGCTGCGCATGGGAGAGGAAAGGGCACGTGGTGAGGCAGCCCGTACGCAGCTGGTGGCTAATTACTTCACATAAAATCACACCCCTGTGGAGTGCACACAGCCCTGGCACATACCAGCTGACAATCAATGATGATGACATAAGGGACAGTCCACTGTCACAACCATACCAGCCTGAGATTGGTCACCTGGAAGTGTTACATTGTGTGCATCCCTACCTACCCAAACACCACCAATGCTGTGTCATCAAAAGGCATACATCTATGCTCCTAAATTCATTACCCCCTTGCTAAATACAATATGAGAACAGCGCCATGTCACCCAACCCCTCCCCAGCTCCACCACCAAACACACCATGGCATGTCATGCAATGTGAAAGCAAGCAAAGCAATGCACAAGACCTGACACAAGTGTCACAAAGTACATTGTCCCTAATGGAAACTGCCCACACACAATATGCTCCCAGTAATGTATAACTAACAGCACACATTACCAAATACTTACCACCAACACAATGCTGCAACACACCATGGAAAAATGCAAAAACATGACAGTACTAAGTTCAAGTAGTGGTAGTCTTACAACCTGAATACGCCAGCACATCGACCCCTTCCAACTGTAGAGTGTTGCTGCCAGGCAAATGTCTCAGTGTACTGCACACAACATGAACTGCATCTGCAAAGTAGATGGCCTTGTGAAGACATGAGGAAGGAACCTGCAAATTAGGAGGAAGACATGGATGCACAAGCACATATCAATACACCATGCAGTGTACAATACAACAACAATATCCACTAGGGATGTCTACACAGTATTGACTACAGACTGCCCACACAGCTCATGGGAGCCCAACGTCACTGTGTAATTCACTGTCACTTGGTCACACCCTTTGCAAGCCCATGGAAACGGGAAGCAGGAGGGGTGTGTGTCTCATGAACCCAAGCATCTAACCCAAACTCAGGACAAGCCTGCATGTGCCCAGCCGGAATACAGTGGATGCCCACGGGAGCCACACAAGGCAACACACTGTAAAAAAAAAATCAAAAATCAAAAATGGCCATGTGGGGGAGAGGGGGGGGTGGGGGAGGCCACCCAGGAGGTTCGAGGACAGGGTGCACACCAACACCCACCTGTGTGGATGTTGAAAAAAAAAAGAATACCTCCTTGGGCTCATGGCCTGCACGGCTATGCCATTGTGGGAGAACTGCTGTCGCTCTGCTCACCCTCTGCTGCTGCATCAGGAGACGGTGGCACTATGGGAGGCAGCCCACGCAAAGCCCTGGTATGGTCCTCCATGGCAGCAAGCATGCGGGTCTGGAAGGTCTGATTCTGGAGGACTAAAGTGCGGAGATCCCCATGCAGCACATCACAGGTTGCCTGCATTTCTGCACACATGGCCTCGCGTGATGCCCGGATCTCCTCACGTGTTGCATGCAGCTTAGCTGAGAGCGAACGTGTGAGCTGCTCCAGCTGCTGTTCTGCCCTTAAATTACTGGAAGCCTCAAGTTCAACCAGAGTCTGCCTGAGGTTATGTAGTTCTACCCTCAGGGCTTCCCTGTGGCCCTGGGACTCTATTGATATGGATTCGTGCAGAGTCTCCAGTGCTGCCCATCGGTCCCTGTTGGACGCCAACATGTCTTCCCTGTGTGATTTTCAAATGAAGTCTGTTGCCTGCTGTTGTTGCTCCATCTGCCTTTCAGGGGGGATAATGGAAGTGGCCACCCTCTCCATTGCCTGAGCCATCATTTCTACTGATGCTGCCTGTTGGGTTGCCATACCGTACATGGAGTTTTCCCATACAGTATTGCCTGGTGGTGCACGGCCACCACGTCGACGGGCACCACACCTGTTTGGGGCAAGGCGATCTGCACCTTGCTGTGCTGGCACTGCCTGAGGCTGCAGGACTGCATTCCCCCTCTGATCTGGTGGCCTAGGAACAGGATCAGATGCTGTGGAGTGTGACCCTGCATCCGTAACCGCCAAAGGCGGACCTACCAACACTGACATCCCCATGGAGGGTTCTACCCCTGGTGCAGGTGGGTTGGACAGAACAGAATCCCTGTCAGAAACACTTACCTGCGAAGGCACATAAGTCTCATCATCCGATTCGGCACCTGAATAGAGATCTGGGGAGGTGCACCCAGAGGCACCCCTGGACAGTATGGTCTGCAGTAACATTGGGTTTTCACCCACCACCACACCACGTCCCCCACTGGTGCCCGGTCATGCCTGAGATTCCTCCTGGGTCTGCACCATCTCCTCAACCTCAACAGCATCAAGTGCGTCATCACCTGCAAAAACATGAAAGACAACAAATGGAAACAGGCATGAGCACCATAGCACACACATAGGCCGTGACAAGCCAGAGATCCAGTACATGATTTACACATGTCCCACATGACTATAACCCTGCCATGCATGCACTGTCAAAGAGTTGGAAGTGGAGTCAAAAAGGCAGACACTGGAAGAGCAAGATGGAAAAGCAACACATTTGCAGCATGTTGGGTAGCACCGGCATCACACATCAGGCTGTGAGTGGCATGTCCAATACACATACATGACACATGGTACCACACAGATGTCATGTAGCATAGGCACGGTAAATTACAAAACTACAGCAATATGTCAGTGAATGAGTACTGTCACACATCCATGTCATATCGACATGATGCAAAGATTAATGCTGAATAGTGTTGCTAAATATGCATGTGCCACACACTGAAACACATCCAGTGTCCAATAACACAGTCATTGTGGGCTGATCAATGGTTGGTCACTTTAAAATTACAGGAAACATCTGTCATGTTCCACATGCAAACAGGCCCTAATAAAACATTTCTGCAGCCCAATAATCCATCGGCCTGAATGGTGTAATCATTAACATAACCAGGTAAAAATAGTGGCCCAGTGTGGGCTGTAAACAGTGACCGAAGCATATCACATATGTTGCAATAGGGTAGAAAAATGCATAGTAAAATGGGAGAGTGGAAACAATCAGCCTGAATGAACACTTACAAAATCTGAACAATGTAGTTGCAAGATGACAGTTCAAGGTAAAGTGCACTAATGTGGGCCTAATTGGTAACTGTGGGCAGAAGGGATACAGTCATACCCAAATCCAAGGCACGTGAATGTATGGGAGGAAGCAAATGGGTGACCCATAACACTCAGGAGTACACACCCTCACCTGGCACCCAATCAGAACCCGTCACCCAAACAACATACACATGGATTACACACACACACATGGTCACTCACCGGACAATGCGTCGAAATCAGGTAGATCTCCCACACCTTGGATCTGTTCCTCTGTGACGAAGGTCCCAGCAACAGACTCATGTTCAGTGAGTTTGTTGTCCTCTTGTGGAGACCCACCGCCATTCACCAGAGCTCTGGCCAGTATGGGCAGAAGCGCAGGTGGACTGGGTACTGGGAGTGTGCGAATGCACAATGACCATAGGTCTTGGTGCAGGCATTGGCTGAAGTGTGATGTTGGCATGGGCAACGTCAGTTTGATGGACCAGGACAGACACTGTCCCGGCTGGGAGACTCAGAGCTGGGGTGGATAGAGCTGCAGCTGCCCTGCAGCCTCCCGACCCTGCCTACTTGGGGCAGCAGATGACATCGCTGCCCCAGATCCACGTTACCTGGTGACACCAACTTGCACCGGCACACTTGACTTAGACTTGCTGACCTGGAAGTCAGCCTGGGAGTCATCCTGTGCCGGGTCAGGTGCCACAATGGGCTGGTCCAACAAGGGCTGAGCTGGGATGGTGTCAGCCACGTTTCCCTCAACCATGGGGAGGGGGCATGGGTGTCCCTGATTGGTCCTCCACACATGGGGGTCTAGGGGCACCCTATGAATCATGGCCACGTCCCCTACCGCGCCCACCACGCCCTTTTGGAGGTCGGCCACCTTTACCTCCCTTACCGCTTGGTCGCCTCCCAACCATGGCACTGATGATGTTGTGCGTATGGGAGTTGCAGTAAACAATTGTCCTGGGCAATTGGGGGTGAAAGGGGTAGGGTACTAGAGGGAATTCGTACCCTAGTGCTCTAGCAAGGCTGTCTGTGACCCCTGGGGGAAGATGACGGGTCACGCAACGCACAGGTACCCCAAAAACAAAAAGTAAACGTGCACGCAACCCCTCGTAGACCACATGCGTGGAAAAATGAACCCGCACTACGCTGTGGCACCCAGAAACACAAAAACAAGCGTACTACAATGACCTCTGAAGGGGTATGCGACGCACGGGGTAAGCACAGTTGGTAAATGCGTGCGCGACTCACCGCCTGCCTGCAAAAAGAATGTGAAAAAAATGTGCTTGTGCGCGTAGGCAACACCCACCCCAAAAGAAGAACTGTACGCTGTCTGAGGAGACAGGACAAAAGAAGAAGTGAACGCTGTTTGAGGAAACAGGCCCAAAAAAAATAAAGAACGCTGTCAGAGGTAACAGGGAGTACGAACTTGAAACGCTGAGAAGTAATCGCGTGTGAACTGACAAGAAGTACAGAATTCACCCACTCGCTCTCCACGAAAATCACATACAAGGGAATGGGGTCCTACACGTACCTTTTAAAGCGGCCCACACGTACAGCATCACTTACGCGTGTACGCGCTAAGGCCCTTTCCTCCAATTACACGAGCGGACACTCGGACATGCAGTTTTTGGACGTGTACGATGAACATGCACCGGTGTTGATGGAAACGCCCGCATGCATCACGTCACTTACGCGCGTTGGCCCTTTCCGCAGATTACACGCATTCACTCGCGGACATGCAGTTTTTTCAAACGTGCTGAACCACTATGCCAACGTCATGAGGGAAACGCCCGCGCGAGTCACGTCACAGAAGCGCTTACACGCTAAGGGCCTTTGGTCCAATGAAACCGCGTATGTGTGCTGACGCGCTTACGTGCGAAGGGCCTTTCCTCGAATTACACACTGACGTGCAAGATTTTCACATGCCAAATCACTCCGTATCAAGCTGGCCACGCAACAACACACGGAAGACCACGCTCCTGCCCAGAAGGCCAAATTACTGCCCTCCAGAGCCCCGAGGCCGCTCTCACCTGCCATCTGCTGCTGCCTGACTGCCTGCTGCCCACGTGCCCTGCTATTTGCTGCCTGCACATCAGCCAGGGCTGCAGTTGCTGTGACCACCCCTGCTGGAACCGAAGACTCCCGACTGGGATACTATCGCTCCACAGCCCAGCCCCAGGACATTGTTGCCCATCCACTCCTGCCTCTGGGGTTGCCATGTCGGGCACAACACCATCTGGCACCACTGGCAACCCCCAGGCAAAGAGGCCGAGGGCCACCATCTTCAGTGCCAGGGAAGTTGGTGTCCTGGTGGAGCAAGTCCTGGGGCAGTATGATGCCCTCTTTGGAAGTTTGCACGCCGACAATGAAGGACGGACTAGGATCTGGATGACATCGTGACTGCAATCAACGCAGAGGGTGTGGCAGTCTGCGACTTACAACATGTCAAGAAGCGCTGGGAGGACTTCAGGTCCAGGACCCTCAACAAGGCCTGGTGCATCTTGAAGGCAGCGGATGCCAAGGGGGGCCGGGGCCACCTGTCTGACCACCAAATGAGGGTCCTGGAAAACATATGCCCAGTGCTCCAAGTCCAGGTCCTTGAGAGGCAGACCCGTCTGGAGTCGAGCGGTAAGTGTACATGCATACTGATTGGACGCTGTGCGTGTGGTGGTGTGCCAGTAGTGTGCAGTTTGCACATGTGTTTTCATAGGGCAATGTAGGGATGTGTATGAACAGGGGCGTGAGACTGCCACATGTGAGTCCTCTCAGGTGTGAGACACATCGATGGTGTATGTGTTGGTAAGCATGCTGTGCAAATGCAGGTGTGGGAGCACACATGTTTGAATTTCTGTGTATGTACGTTGGCATGGTTGTGGTGTCACACATGGATGGTGGTTCCTGCTGCATGTATCTGCACTGTGTACATGTGCATGTGTGTGTATTTGACAAGTGTGCAACTGTGATGCAACATGGATGCACGTGACACTGATATGTAGAAGTCTGAATGGCAGATGTTACGTGTATTCGATCACATCACTGCGACAGTTGGAGGAGATGTAGACATGCATGTAAGTGTGGTGGCGTGTGTGCATGCCTAGTGCACTCCCTGTGTTTCATGTGATGTCAGGCTCACCTTCGGCTGTTCATGCTGTTGTATGTGTATGGATGTTGCTGCCTGGTGCAATATTGCTGTGGAAATGCTCATGGGTGTGAGTTGAAATGACATGTGTGTCATGGAGTGTGATGCCATGTCTGAAGTCTGACACTGCCACTCAAGTGCAACTGTCATGTGTGTATCAGTCCATTGTACAGTGCCCTGATGTCTGTGTTTTATCTCTCTCTGTCTGCAGCGTCAACTGATGAAGAGGGCGGAGAGGGTGCTGTGGAGCACAGCGGCAGGGATCGCACCACCAGCCGGAGACGCAAGGCCCGGCTCCCCTCCCAGATTGTCATCTCGTCGGGGAGTGAGGAGTCTGGTGCCGCGTCCCAGGCCGCAGCTGCCGAGGGTAGGTCCAAGAGGCGGAGGTCGGAGGTGGACTCCTCGGCAGCAGAAGGGGCAGCTGAGACCCCACAGGGTCCAGCGGAGGAAGATGGCACGGAGTCATCCAGGTTGGTGGGGGGTTTGGTGGAGGAGGAGGCCGTGGAAGGGACACACACACGGGGTCTGGAGGTGGGGATTACACTGGTGCTAGTGGTACAATGCAGGGGCAGGGACAGAAGGCAGCACAGGCTGCCGCGGAGGTGCCTGTGTGCAATCCTGTCCCTGATCCTGTCACTGCATCATCTGGCACCTGCAGGGATGCCTACGTCCAGACCCGTTTTCAGGAAGGGGATGAGCACACAACAACTGGCCTTCCTCTCCCTGCGGACGTGGCTATCCGGGACCGTGTTGAGCCTGTCCTGGCCGGGATAGCGTTGCGTCAACGGGGCATGCAAGGTGACCTGCAGTCTTTTCGTGAAGAGACTGCACGTCATCTCGGATGCCTCTTTGACCACGTTGACCTGCTGGGACGGGTCACTGGTGCTGGATTCCTCCATGTGCTGGACCTTCTTGCGACCCCCTCCTCACCTGAACCCCCTTCGCGCCAGTCGTCCTCCATGCCATCTTCCCACCCATGTATCACCTGGGTACCCTGTGGAGCTGCCTCTGACCCAGCGGCCAGGCTGGTGGAGGACGCATCCCTGCCACAGTCGGGAGTCGGACGTCCGGCAGGGGTGGCCACCACGACAACTGCCCCCAGCTGGAGGGGGACGTGCAGGCAGCAAGAGCCAGGGCGCAGGCACAGGCACACCAGCAGCAGCAACATGGTGGGAGCAATGATGGCTCGGGGCCTTCAACATCGGAGGGGCAGGCATCGGCCAGAGGGCAGGACGACCCAGGATTCCAAGTGTCTTCCGTGTGGCAGCGGTTGGGCCACGCCATAGATGCGGAGTGGGCGGAAGAGGCACGGCTCACACTGGTCAGGGCGGAGAACTCCATGCGGAGGGCACTGAGGCAGGCCGAGTGCCTCGAGGCAATTCGCAGGGAGTTGGAGGTGAACATGTCGTTGTCCCTGCAAACCCTCGGGGCCGCTTGGACAATGCACCACATTTTTGTATATAGTTCTTTATTAGGTAGTGTTTTTTGTAGGTTTCATTTCATTTGTTGGGCTCATGGACCCTCGATTGGTGATTTGTATATATTTGAACAGTGGATGTTTCTCTTTTTTATTTTAATTTCACCATGGCGCAATGGATTTCAGATATTTTTTTTTTCCCTTGGATTTGCTTTGTTGGACTGAGACTTTGGACAAATTTTCATTTGGATTTCTTTGGATTCTGAGTTCATATTTTTTATTCTTTTCCGGACATGCTGCATTTTATTTTTTATTCCCATTATTGAGTGTTTTTTTTCATTACATTCATGTTGTGTTCAATACATTTTTGTTTCATACTTCGATGTGTGGTAGTCTCTCATTGGTTTCATGCATGTCATGATATGGGTTTTCACATTCACTTGCACCCATTGGGCCTCATTACGACCCAGGCGGTAAGTTACCGCCTGGGCCGTGACTTTACTACCATGGCGTAAACTACGTTTACGCCATGGTGGTTGGCGGACTTACCGCCCCATTCCGACCTTGGCGGGGCGGTAAGTCCCCAATCCCCATTTACCCTTCCCCATTCCCATGGCGTAATTAACTCCATGGTCCCTTAGCGCCATGGATTTTAACACCTGCTAAAAGCAGGTGTTAAAAGCGCCATGGCGCTAAGGGACCTCGTACTCAGGCGGTAAGGGTCGGCGCTGTTAACGCTGCCGTTAACCCCTTACCGCCTGGGTCATAATGAGGCCCATTGTGTGTGTGTGACGGACATGTGTTCATGTACATACTTGCCATTCGGGTTGTATCATGTAATGGCCATTTCGCTGGGGGTGGATGCAATACTTGGTTGGGTCTTTGGGCTGGGGTGGTGTGAGGTGTGATGTGGGTGGCCATGAGGCCCATGGTTGAGGATCGTCATGACGTGGGTGCTGGGGGACATGAGTGGGGGCCTGCTGGCAGGTGCCCCTCACTGCTGGGGGGTGGGGGTGCTGGGGGACATGTGTGGGACATGAGTGGGGGCCTGGTGGCAGGTGCCCCTCACTGCTGGGGGGTGGGGGTGCTGGGGGACATGAGTGGAGGCCTGCTAGCAGGTGCCCCTGACTGCTGGGGGGTGGGGGTGCTGGGGGACATGTGTGGGACATGAGTGGGGGCCTGCTGGCAGGTGCCCCTGACTGCTGGGGTGTGGGGGTGCTGGGGGACATGAGTGGGGGCCTGCTGGCAGGTGCCCCTGACTGCTAGGGGGTGGGGCTGCTGGGGGACATGTGTGGGACATGAGTGGAGGCCTGCTGGCAGGTGCCCCTCACTGCTGGGGGGGTGGGGGTGCTGGGGGACATGAGTTGGTGATCACTAGTGAAAGGTGACATGTGGCTTGGCTGGGGGCATGCCCATGGTGGATGGGCTGCCTGCGGGACATGACCAGGGGTGTAGGGTAGTCCCCTGGGTGTGGGCTGCCTGCAGGGGCCGTGGAGGGTGTAGAGAGAACACCTGGGAGGACCCACACTGCCAATTCACGTGTAGGACTCCCTGCGCATCCCCGAAATTCACGTACCCCACTCTGACAGCAAAATCTCATGTGAAACTTCCCGCCAAAGCCCAGTTATTCATGTACCCCACTCGCACAGGGCCAATCGCGTGTGAAACTTTCCGCGAACCCCAGTTATACAAGTACCCCACTCGCACAGGGCCAATCGCGTGTGAAACTTCCCGTGAAGCCCAGTTATTCATGTACCCCACTCGCACAGGGCCTATCGCATGGGAAACTTCCCGCGGACCCCAGGAATACACGTACCCCACTCGCACAGGGCAATTTGGGTGTGAAACTTCCCGCAAATCCCAGTTATACACGTACCCCACTCGCACAGGGCCTATCATGTGTGAAACTTCCTGCGCACCCCAGAAATACACGTACCCCACTCGCACAGGGCATTTCGCATGTGAAACTTCCCACGCACCCCCGAAATACACGTTCCCCTCTCCAATCGCGTGTGAAACTTCCCACGTACCCCAGGAATACACGTACCCCACTCGCACAGGGCCTATCGCGTGTGAACTTCCCGCACACCCCAGGAATACACATACCCCACTCACACAGGGCATTTCGCGTGTGAAACTTCCCACGCACCCCCGAAATACACGTTCCCCGCTCCAATCGCGTGTGAAACTTCCCGCGCACCCCTGGAATACACGTACCCCACTCGAACAGGGCCTATCGCATGTGAAACTTCCCGCGCACCCCAGGAATACACATACCCCACTCGCACAGGGCATTTCACGTGTGAAACTTCTCGCGAACCCCTGTTATACACGTACCCCACTCCAATCGCGTGTGACACTCCCCGTGCAGGGGGTATGTGTATTCGGAGGAGTGCGGGGGGAGTTTTACAGGTGTTTTCGTGGTTGGGGCCTGTACACCATGTACAGGATTTGTGTGCTGTGTGTGGCGCACAGGGAGTGGTTGGGGGCGTAACTGGTGCTGCTGCAGGGTTGCTGGGCCATGGCTGGTTTTGGAAGCTAAAATCCATGAATACGCTGTGCACGGAAATGGATTTTAGCGCACACGGCTGGCGCAGAAATTTGTACACGCACACTGTGCGCCAGCCGCGTGCGCCACTTGTGCGCTGAATTCTATGAATTACCCCCATAGTGTCACTATACCAAGATTTAACCAACAACGAGCAGGCGAGGTCAGCTTCCCTGTCTTGGCTGCAATAAAATGGAACACACTTCCCGTCGCCATAAGGGCTGAACCCTCCTTCACTGTGTTCTGTAACAAAGTCAAAACTTGGCTTTTAAACCATGATCACAACCTGCCCATAGCAAATTAAAACAGTTACCATTACCACTGTACTTATCCATGTAACTGCTTCTACTTGCCACTACGTGTATTAACGTAAGATTATTCTTTCCTTATTGTCACGTAATGTATACTTGTTTATTACCTTTTGCTAGGACTATTCAATTTGTTTTACCACTCTGCTGGTTATAATTATTTGTTAAATTGTACAACATTATTATCTGTAAAGAACAGAGCTCAGTTGCCTCTGGGGCTTGATGCGCTATACAAATAAAGAAATATAAATACAAATACAAATTTATTTATATACAGGGAGGAACAATGCTCTTTTGATCACAAAAGAACATACACTAGATAAGAAATCACACATCACGGGAAGCAGTGAGCTTCTTACAATGGGGTGAGTTCGGGTGACATTCTGATCAGGTTGTGGCAGGGAATGAATGGAACAGTCACTAGGGACAATACATGGGTGAACATGCATTGATTAAGGACAACCAACATTAGACAATTTTAAGTGCATGTATGCAATACGGCCAGCTGTGTTAGGAATGTTACCATGATTGATGAAGTGCTAGATTGGAGGCAGAGAAGCTGAGACGCAGAGGCAGTTTAGAGGCAAGGGAAAAATGTTAGCTGGAAGGCAGATGAAAGGTAGGTTGAGAAGGTAACTCTGAAGTGACGAGGTAGGCATTTATTTTGGTTTTAAACAAATCAGTGTGGACTGTTTCTCAGATGTCAGCTGGAATAAAATTCCATGCAAGTGGAGCAAGAAGAGAAAAAGAGCAGAAGCGAGAGGAAGCACAGGGAGGGTAAGATTCCTCAAGGGTACTTG
Source organism: Ambystoma mexicanum (assembly GCF_040938575.1). NCBI lineage: Eukaryota > Metazoa > Chordata > Amphibia > Caudata > Ambystomatidae > Ambystoma > Ambystoma mexicanum. The sequence goes on along the minus strand of NC_090924.1, from coordinate 1,007,912,061 downwards.
AGGAGACAAAGCAGAGATTATGAGAAGGCTGTTAGAGTTGGATAGAGGAGGATAGATACAGTGGTGCCTTACTGTAGACACATTTGTGGGTCAGCAGAAAAAAATCAATCTGGCTCTATCTTTCATCATGACCCATCAAGCCTAGTGACGGTGCAAGGAAGTAGGTGTAAAATGTGGTCCTTCAAAGAGAGTCCCGGTAGCGAACTTAATAATCTTGTCTAGAGAACAGAAAGTATAGTTGGGAGGATAGGCACTAATTGCTCTCTTAACAAGCGTTATTGAAACTTAATCAGAGAAGAATGCCTGGTCTAATTTTGGTGATTTCCGATGCTCAAGCAGAAAAGTGGTGGTGACCTCTACTAAACAGGCCTCCGACTGTTGACACTCGCCCGCCTGACTCTGCACCCTCACCGCCTCGGAGCTGAAGGGTCGTGACGGGCATCGTAGGCCAGGTCATCGCCTCTGGACTAGTATGGCCAGCCCAGTGTGCAGTCATCGTGACTGGCACAGAGGGTAATGAGGGAGCAGAGGAGGCAGGATCCCCCTATGCAGCCAATGGGGCTGGGGAGTGGCGAGCGCCTCGCGCATTGAAGTGTCTGATGTTGGAGGACCTGGAGGCCATGTGGTGGAGTCGCTGAGTCTTGTGGAACACGGGTAGCCAGGAAGAGGACGCTAGCAACACACGCAGAAGAGCGGCGTTGCCCTGGTAGATCATCCACTCCGTTAAGGACTGCAGTGCACCGATGGCCCCCAATGAGCTGTTAACTTTGCCCCAGTGTTGAGATCTGGACAACCGGCAGGCTTTGGTGACATTGCACATGAAGAACGCTGACAGGCCCTGCCTCACAATTCCACATAATAGAGACAGTATAAATTGAGGCAACACAACAAACACCACTTGAAAATGGGAACATCAACCACGGAGAGGAGGCACACGCACCACGCTAATATGATGGGATACAAGTGACATTGTTATTGATGCGAGCCACAACAGAGGATGAGTGCCAGACCAGAGCATCTAGATGCCTGCCCCCCAATGCACTACCAACACAGTATCAATCCTGAAATCCTTACAGCTGAACAGCCGCATGACAATACAATGCCCACCAGGGCCCATACCTGTGATTGATCACATGACAGCTCCCTCTGTCAGGAGGTGGGTAATGGTTGGAGTGGGAGGGGGAGGAGGGGGTGGAGGAGAATGAGGAGGATCAGGGTAGTATTTCTCCACTGACCACTGATATTCGTAACTGATCACTCTTGGTGCACTGGACTTCGCACAGCCCACAATCTACATAACACACTGAGAGGGACATATTTTGTGTATACCTGCATCATGCCTTGACTCCCCCTCTTGCACATATGGGAGCAGAGGTACTGAGGGCATGTCACAGTAAGAACCAGACCAAGACCCTGATCACGTGTTAGCTGTGGGCCTTCTGGATACCCTATTGCGACGATCCACCAAACATCAGTCCAAGATGGACATACAAACCAACTTCAAGCCATCCTCGCTGAGATGAACATTATTGGTCAGTGGACCCAAGAAACAAATACCACAGTTCAAGACTCCAGGATGCCCCCCCTGGCAACGCCCCTGCTTTGTGTACAGTTTCTTATGTGAAGCTTTACATATTGACAACTCGCAGGACTATGTGACTGGCAGAGTGCGTCGTGCCCCTATCCCTAAGCCGGCCCGTGCATAATGACCCTGAGGCTACTGAATTTCCAACATAAACTGGCCATCTTGAAGGCCTACAGGGCAGCGACTCTGATGCAGATTGATAGTACGGACATTAGGATCTTTAATGACTTTTCTATCGAGGTGTCTAGACGTCAAAAAAGTGTTAACCCTGAAGTGCGAGAATGGGATAACACCCTCCCCCAATCTCATCCAGACCATGGCCTTGGGGATCACGGCCCAGGCACCCCCCACGAGAGGAGTTTGTTTATTTACCAGATGACAAAGTATCCTGCTTCATAAACATGCATATACAAAGAGTATGCCCACTAGTAAGCCCGGGTCAAGCCGACGCATGCGACATGAATCAGCTCGACGAGAACAACAGCCGCAGGTATTCATATCGTTAGCGATGCCATGACGACATAGCCAACAGACAAGAACACACGTGCCACCATGCACACTGGTCACTTACAAACCAACCCACACGAAGAATATACTCAGTGCTATGACGTAGCGGACTGACATACCCACGGACATGCATCATTGTTATTTTTCACATAGGCCTTCTACAGCACCGCAGAAACGCAAGACGCCTGAAGAGCTCGTCTATATGCTTGCCGATGCTTTCTTGCTGCCTATCACTATGAAGATGCCACCATGTATATCTAATGCTGCGTATGACACTCCGTCACCCTGCGACCCCCATAGCATGGATTATGTACCGCCACCCACGAACTAGGCCCAAGTAGGCCGCAAGCAAGAGTCCCCAGGCAGGAGCCTCGCAAACAAAAATCCTCCCAGAACGAAATGCAAGTGCTGACCATGCAGAACGAGCCCCAATGAGAGCCCACAGCTAAGGCTACGATGTTGCAACCCGCATGCCGCTCACCCAGTGCCAAGGTTATATCTACAGGTGCCAAGCCCTCAGAGACAAAATACAAAATCTAATGCTCATAATTCTACTCCAGCTACGGTCTCCCCACACGTGACTAAGCCGAACTGACAAGGTGCCAAGCGTACGAGACAGAGAACTGCCAGGGTCCCACGTCTGGGACACAATCTGCAACAACGAAGCGACAAGTTGGACACCTACAGCGATGGGAAAGACCTGCTCACCGGCCCATAGGCAGACCTGTACATTGTCCGCACAAACACATAGTTGCACATTGTTGCTAATGTCAGGTGCACCGCGAGCTGGGAACGACGATGGTCCCATGCTTGGGGGCTCGCGGGAGAACCACTCAGAATACAGGGGGGCTCATCACTGATGCTATTACTCTTAGCCAATCACCAAAGGTCCCCTTGCAACAATTCCAAAGTAACAACTGTTAGGGACAGCCCAAGTGTACCACCTGACCCGTCCTCATCCACTAACATTTCTTCCCATAGGGTATCCATACTAACCCTACCACTCGGGGAACCAACCCAAAGTGGCGATAGGTTTTCCGATGATTTTCCCAGGTGACGCAAATAGCGCGTCATACTGCTGTAAAAAGGGCCTGCGAGCCCCGCTAACGACGAGAGCCTCTCCGGATGCATACGGTCCGAGCGTATCCCTGCCATTACTCTAATAAACAGCAGTAGTTACCTTGCTCCTTGTGTGTGTCTCATACTCCTTTTGGGACGCGGGAGGAGTTGGGGCCTCCCCAGCCCCGGAGGTCCGCGGACGGCTCTGCCGGCCCCCGGGAGATCACCCCGACAAGTTGGAGGCACTCCTGAGATCTGTTTGAGGTCTATCACCCTGAGAGCACCATTCCATGGCCTCCTGCAACGGGGAGATCCGGCAGCGTGGTCCCCTCTGCGGTTGCCCCCTTTTGAGGACTACAGGACCATCGCGGAACTGCGAGAAGACCGGACAGGGCAAACCGGATATTGGCCCTCGGGAGCCGACTTGAGAAGTATCCCGCCTGTGGTCGGCGAGTGTCCAGGCGTGGTCCAGACGCAGGGAGGTGGAAAGCTGCTTTGGAGGGGTGCACGCAGTCGGGCGGCCCCGCCTCAAGAGGACTTGGTGAGTATGACACTCCCAACAAGCAACGTAATGATGTGTGGGAGGAGGGAAGAATTGTGAAAAGGGAGGCGGGTGGTGTTTACAGTGTGCTGCAAAAGATTTGATAAATAAGTGACAATAGACGAGTGAGCGGTGGCTGGACAGGCACGAGGGCCGTCTTCTACCGCGTCACGGAGTGAATTGGGTGGAGCCTAAGGGTACCACGTGTGGTTGTCAGAAGGCACTGATTTGTCCAGATCGCGGGCACCTGTAGGGAAGGGGTGTGGCTTTCCTATGAATTGGCATTATAGATCAATGAGTAGATGAGGTTCCCTGCTGATTGAGCATTGTGGTTCAGTGAGTGGATGATGTTTCCCCGCAGGAGGTAGCTAGATTGTTCCCGAGTGCGGAAGATAATTGGCTGGTTAAGCTCCCCTGGTGAGGGGCGTATCACACGCGAGGCGACGCAGCGTGCGCAGCCCGATTATAAGAGTTTATTGTGGGTTACCTTGCTCCGGTTGAAGCGGGAGGACAGCTGTGGGGTTTACGGGGGACAAAAGGGTTAAAACATATTGTGCGCTCTTTTCATCTTATGAAGGTTTCTTACAGGTAATAGTTTGCAGAAGGTGGTGACGTCACCCGCAGGGCTTGTATAGGACACCGCGACCATCTCGGGTTGATCACGGGGTGGCTGGGGGATCGAAAGTGGGAAAGGGAGGGATAGAAGAGGTGAGGGGGGCCGTGCATGGAGAACGCCGGCAACTCTCGATAAGGGAGGGGTGAAAAGGGGAGAGGTGGCTGCGCACGGAGAACGCCAGTAACGCTCAGCAAGGGAGTTGGAAAAGGGGAGGGGAGGTTTGAAGAAGAAGGAAAGGTGGGGCGGCTGTAAAAGCATGCCACACCGGGCACGCAGCCGCAGGGGGCTTCGTGCGCCACGGCCGTAGGAGGCCATCTGGTGACATCAAGGAGGACAAATAATAAAGGAAAAGGAACTGCATATTTGCAATTGTATTACCTTTCAGCGGACGGTCGGAAGTCCCCAGTTTACGGGGCCATGTAAAGAAGGTTGATATTGGGGAAAAACAAAACTGTAACATGGCCTGCACCATATGCCCCTATAGACAGCTACCAGAGGGGGGAGGAGGTGATGAGCACGATAGACTTAAACTCCACACAGGCAGGCACGAAGGGAGGGAAGAAAAGTGGGGAAGACATTGCAACCATAGGACCAGACGAATGGGTCGCAGCACATGTGCTCCTAAAGCTCTGAGGGACACTAACAGGGGAAGAAGAGGACGCAGTGAGGAGAATGGTAAAGAATGAAATGGGTATCACACAGACAGGGACCGAGGTGAGTTAGACAAGAGAAGGTCAACTGTCACAGGTAGAGGAAGAAATGCTGGAGGAAAGGTTGGCTGAATTAAGAGACGCACAAAGTGCACTGATCAGACAGTTCGAGCAAGAAACACGAGGAAGGAAGAAGGAGAGAAAGCAGAATAGGGACGAGCAGGAGAGGATGAAAGAACGAATGGAAGAGAGGAAGAAGGAAGCAGAATGGATGAAGGCAATAGCAGAGAGGGTGTCACGAGCGGAGCAACGAGAATTGAAACAGAGGGAGGAAGAGAAAGAAAGGGAAATGGAACTGTGGAAAAAGAAAATACTATCTGAAAGCGCCCAGAAATATGAAGAAGGTAAAGTAATAGAGAGCATACTAAAAAGGGAAAGGTCCAAATGGGAATGGAAGGAAGAGAGGATATTAGCGAAGGTAAGTTGGAAGAACTAAAAAGGAAGAGAGCAGAAATAGGTGGTGAAATAATAAGGAAAAAGGATGAGGAGAGTGGAGATAGGAGGGTGGAGCACAGAGTAAGAACATACACACGCCAGGACTCGGAGGTGCCTACAATGTCAACACAAAGGGCAGCTCTTAAAGGAGGAGAGCACAAGGAAGCAGACTTAATATATTTAAGGACGGTGACAGTGGGTGGAAAACGCACAGAGTGGGGATTGTCTTTTGTTGATGGATTTTGCAGCGAGGAGGAAGAATGTTTAGGAAAAAATGGAGGAGATGGCCATAGGGAAAGTTTAGACAAACTGTACATTAAACACACCAACTGCGAGTCACCATGGTCATGCAGAAGGAGGGAAGAAGATAAGAAAGGTGAAGAGCAGGTAGAGGAGCTAGCGAGGAGAACGTCACAACCATTACCACTGACACCAGTACAAACACCACGCCCTCCAACAACACAACCTCTAGCACCACTCCCACTGACACCAACTCTTGCGCACACCCCATATGTCGACAGACTTAGGGACCTCCCCGACGCAGACAGGAAGAACGGACAAGCACGCCCACAGTGAGAGAAGAGGGTAAAAGGAGAGGGAGGAAGAATGAAGGGGACGATAGAGCAATTAACTGTAATATTGATATGATTGAAGAATTACCCGACACAGAGGAAGAGGATGAATACACCGACATAACCCTACGGGCATGGGGGGGAAATGAGGGGGTACAATTTAATGCCACTTCTGGAAAGGGGAGGGGCCAGACCACAATATGTCCCCTGGAAGCATGCTGATAAAGAGAAAATTAAATGCAGACTCCCATCACTAAGTGAAGGAGCAGGGAAGTGGATATATGAGATGGAAAAACACACTGCGGGGCAAAAATGAGCGGTGGGGGACGTGAAGGGACTCCTAATATCAATATTGGGGGATGCTGCAGATGACATTTGGAAAAGGGCGGGCTTCCGAGGGGTCACTCTAACTGACACATCACATGATGGAGCGCCATTTGCCAACTGCAGACATGCGCTGTGGCAGGCTCTAAGGGTCCAGTACCCAGACACGTCAGACACAGGAGCTATAACGTCACGCAAGATGCGTGAGAATGAAGATCCTGTTGATTACATCCAGGAGATTCAGGAGAAGTGGCGCCTGGAAACTCGGGAGCCGTGGGATAAAACACTAGCAATTTTCTACCATATATTAGTACAAGGGCTCCCAGAGCAAGTACAAAGACAGCTGAAGGAAATAGTGGGGATGGAAGCTAAGACCTGGCCGGAAATACAACTAACTATAGTATACTACTGCAGGATGTGGCAGGAAAAGATGAAACAAAAGGAGGAAGATAGAAAGGCAGAGGAGGCAAAAATGGTGCAGAAAAAGCTAACTAAATATGCCATGGAAGGAGCACTAATAACAACCCCTGTGGTAGCAACACCAACCCCCACACAAGTAATGGTTGCACAAGACACAACGCAACAACAGGTAGCACAATTACAGCAACCAGCCCAAATTATAACACAGCAGATGCCCCCGCCCCCACCATACACGGCACACACAGGAGGAGGATATATGCCAATGGGAAATGGATACTATAACAACTACAGGGGGAGGGGTGGCATGATAAGAGGGAGGGGTTATGGCCAACCTGCACAACAGCAAGGGGGAGGGTTCCGGGGCTACCACCCAAACGGACAGCAAGGGTACCGGGACAACACGGGGAGTTTCCCATGGCAAGCCAGAGAACAACCAATATGTTGGGTTTGCGGGATGGTGGGACACATGTCACGCACTTGCAGGATGAGGCCCAGCCAAACAGCCTGGGGGGAACAAGGGCAGCAAGGGCCTATGGGAGAACAACAAGCTTACCAACGACAACAAGGAATACAACAATGCCTACCACAACAACAAGCGCCACCGCAACAACCACAGCAGCAGGTACTAACATACACACCACCACAGCAACAGGTGATAGCAACGCAACAACATCAAGTACAACAGGTACAGCAGCTTACACAAATACAGGACAATGCAGTATCAACAACTGATGAACCGCTACAGCATACACAGCTGGGGAAGGTGACAATATTGGGTCACAACCAACCCTTACACAGGAAGCGGTCAGTCACTATATCCACAATAGGACAGCCCACAGATGTCTTTGATGTGTCCCATCCTATCAGTAACACCTAATACTGTGGAGGAACCACGCATACAAGTAGCGATAGGTGACAAAAAAATGTTCTTCCTAGTTGACATCGGGGCCACTAGGTCCTGCATAAGGGAGGGTAAATTTAAAATGTCAGGCGAAGCCATGCACACTCAAGGATTTTCTGGGGCTCGAGGGTTGGTTCCCTTCACTGATAATATCTCTTTATATATAGGAGATCACAACATGTCTCTCCCACTTCTGTACTCAAAGCAGTCACCAGTAAACATACTTGGGAGGGACATAATGAGCAGATTGAATATGACCATCTCCTTCACGGAGAAGGGCATAATTTGCTCTACACCAGGAATTAACATGCTCATAGCACGACAAATACTGCAGGCTTACTGTGGCCAAACAGTGGCCCGGGCTGAGCATGTAGATGCAGAGATCTTCCAATATGGGACAGACATGGCGATTGCATGGTTGCCTGGAATTGAGGGCAAAATTTGGAGGAGGCCAGCAGCATATGTATTTAGACCAGAGACACCAGCAAGTGAAATTGAGGGGAAAATGATTTCAGTGAGCATCAAGAGCATTATGACAACTGCAGACTATATCGCAGTACATGCCCAAGATAGGGAGCGGAGAGCATGGAGAGCTGTAATAGCACTGGCAGAGGGATGCAGGCTTACACAGGTGTCTGATGAGGAGCTCTTCTCAGATGACAATGGAGAGGGAGAGATGGTGTTTGGGATGAGCATTAACATTTGGTTGAAGGTAACATACAAGCAGGTGGCACAGAAAATGGCAATGGCACTAGAGGAACCTGCTCCTACACCAGTGCCATTTTACGAGGAACACATGGCAGCTGTACCAACATCACTGTGGACCACCAGTCCATATGATGTTGGCTGCATCAAGAGCATTGGTGGCGTAAAAATAAAATTGAAAAAAGGAGCAATGCTACCAAAAGTGAAATAATACCCATATCAAAAGAGGCAGATGAGGGCATATATGAAACAATAACCGCCCTAATAAACAATGGTATACTAGTACCATCAGAATCTCCTTGCAACACTGCTGTGTACCCTGTACGCAAAGCGAAAGGAGGGTCTTGGCGTTTTATCCAGGACCTAAGGCCCTTGAACCACATTGTAGAGGCAGAGTACCCCATAGCAGCTAACCCGGCTACCATACTATGTGGGATACCAGCACAGGCATCACAATTTACCGTGATTGACCTCAAAACTGGTTTTTTCTCGATACCTCTGCACCCAGACTCACAGGACCTGACAAGCTTCACATACCGCAACACAAAATGGAAACACACAAGGTTGCCACAAGGGTACTGTGAGTCACCATGCATCTTCAACAGAGTGATACAAATGGATTTGGGAAACATCGAGATGGAGAGCACGGTGCTGCAATACGTAGATGACATCATTTGCAGCACCACAGAAGAAAGGTGTAGGAAGGACTCAATTAAGATGCTCACAGTGTTAGCTGAGAAGGGGTACAAGGTAGACAAGGAAAAGCTACACTACTGCCAAGAACAGGTACTCTACATTGGTCAGATCATCTCACAGAATGGAAGGAACATTGCACCGCAAAGGGCACAAGCGATAACGAACAAACCACAACCACACACAGTGAGAGAACTGCAGCAGTTTCTGGGCCTATGCAACTACTGCAGGGCGTGGGTTTTTGACTACAGCTCATACATAGGACCCCTGCTCGAGGCCCTCAGAGAAGCACAGAAGGGGGACAAAAGGTTGGGGTGGACAAGAGAAATGAAAGAAGCATTTGACGAATTAAAACACGCCGGGCCTCATTATAACTCACCCGGTATGGAAACAACGGTGGCAGTAAACCCGCCGCCACCGTTGTTTCCATGCCGGGCGATCACAACTCCTGCAGGTGGAGGCGTCAAACCCGCCAGGTCTGACCTGGCAGGTTTAACACCGCCCGCCTGCAGGCGGACGAGGAAACACCGGCACCATCACGAGATGGTGCCAGTGTTTCCATGATCCCCATCCCCATTGAGTCCTATGGGACTCAATGGGAATGGGGATTAACACCATTCCGCCTCCGGAATTCCCAGGACACCGGGGTTGTAATGCCCCGGTAATTCCGGGAGTCACAGAGGCGTAATGGTAATACGAGTCCGGCGGTAACCAGGCGGTTTTATCGCCTCGGTTATCGCCGGACTCGTAATGAGGCCCGCCATCTCAACAGCACCAGTACTGGCCACTCCAAACTATGACCACCAATTTTTTATCTTCTCACATTGCGACTCAGCGGTAATGAAGGCAGTACTGACACAAAAAACAAGCATGGGACACAAGCCTGTAGCATTTTACAGTGGACTCTTGGATGCTGTAATGTTAGGTCACTTCCTTTGTGAAGACAGTTTGGCCGCCGCAGTCTTTGCGGTGGAAAAATCATCATCAATAACAATGGGGTGCCCACCACACTATTTGTGGAACACGCCCTCTTTGCAATATTGAACAAGCCCGAATCAACATTGACCACACAGAGAGCATCAGGCTACGAAATAATTTTATCAAGACCAGAATTAACAATTGTAAGGTGCAGCAATGTAAACCCAGCGAGATTTATAGCAGAGGTAGTTGAAGATGGTGACTACGCTCATGATTGCACACAGGCCATAGAAATGTACTCCAGCACAAGAAAGGTTGAGGAAAATGCCCTAGAGGGGGGGAGATAATGTACATTGATGGGTCCTCAACAATTGACCAGAGTGATGGGGTAAGAAGGACAGGAGCAGCGGTGGATAGGCTGACAGAGGATTGGATGTATGTACCAGTAGAATGTGTACAGCTGCCACAACATTACTCAGCCCAAGCGGCGGAATTAGTGGCCCTGATTTTGGCACTAAAAGAGAGCTACGATAAAAGAGTAACAATATATTCAGACAGTGCATATGTCACATCAACGGTACACTCAGGATTAATAAAATGGCAAAGAAGGGGGTTCAGAAGAGCTGATGGTACCCCAGTACAACATGCTCTACTACTTGCTGAACTGATTGAAGTAATTAATGACCCTAGAGAAATAGCCCTGGTGAAGTGTCAAGCACACACTAACGGGGATGACCCTATCTCAAAAGGAAATGAAACAGCAGACGCACATGCCAAACATGCTGCATACTTTGGTGAGATTTGGACCCTCCCAGAAAAACAAGAAGATAAACGAAGGGCGGGAGCAAAACAGATGCTAATGAAGGAGGGATACACTCACATCCCTGAAACACAGATACTGGAATTACAGGCAGCAGCACCCATGGCGGAAAAGGAGCTATGGGTCAAAAGAGGGTGCACAATGTCCCCCACAGATGCATTATGGCATCAGAATAATACAGGCAAGGTAGTAATGCCCCTAGCCCTATTGAAAACAGCCCTGGCTCAGCTACACCATCCAACACACACAGGAAAGGAAGTGATTTCAGCACGAATAAAGGAGGCCTGGTTCTGTCCCGAGTTAAATTCACATGTTGCAAACTTTATCAGCAAATGCCTAACATGTCAACAGTTCACAGCCGGTCACACGCTGCAAGTGATAAAAGATACTATACCCCGGCCAGAAGGACCCTTCCTGCACCTTCACATTGACTACGTTGACATGATCAACGTATGTCACGGACACAGATACATGATTGTAGTGGTATGCCCATTTTCAAGGTGGATAAAGGCTGGGCCCTGCTCTCATGCTGACGCCTTCAGAGCAGCAAGATTTCTAGTGAGGGATGTTTTCCCGAGGTGGGGAGTTTGCGAAGTGCTGCGGTCAGACAATGGCCCACACTTTGCAAATGAAATGTTTGAACACATAACTGCAATACTTGGCATCAAACACAAGTTTGCATGCGCATATCACCCGCAGGCTAACGGTGTTTGTGAACGCCTAAACAGCCTCTTGAAAGAAGAAACTGCAAAGATCCAACAGACAATTAAGAAAGGCTGGTTGTACTGCCTCCCCTTGGCTCTATTTGAGTTAAGGAATAGGCCAGGGTCAGATCACCACCTCACACCCCACGAGGTGATGACTGGACGTCAGATGCGCCTCCCACTAATGCCACCATCCAGGGCCTTGACCGACTATGACAGCTCTGCAAATGTTTTTTGTGATGAAATGTATCAATATGTGTCTTCTTTGATTACTAGTGTCGCCTTTATCTCTCAACAGCTCGAGCGCACGCAGGGTGGGTCGAAAAACCACTGGACAAGAAGAAACAAACGAGGAGCAAGGACAAGCTAACTGAACTATTGCAGAAGAAGACCATGTTCTCCTCCGCAACTTCAACTGCCGGTGGAACAGCTCCAGGTTCACTGGGCCCCACCAGGTGGAAGAAGTAGCTCCTCGAGCTGTAAAGCTCTGTGATAAGAAAGTGTGGAACCACTTACATGACAAGCCCTACAAAGACCAGACACGCCCTTGCATTGACGACAGGGCCAACACAGCAACAACAATAACAGAGGACAACACAGCAGCAGCTACAACAAAAGATAATTGTGACACTGCCCCTGACCCCTCCCCAACCACAGACTATAACAACTCTGGACATTCGCCCACAGCCCACCTCATGGTCACGAGATCCCAGGTCGAAACACAACCCTGGCCCAGCCAGCCCGCCTCTGCCACTACCCAAATAAAGGACATTGCCTAACAAATTGTTATGTTGCACCACACTTGTAGACACGTGCATGTTCTCTTTCTCTTTTTTGTTTCGCACATGCAGGTACTGCGCACAACTGTTTCTGTATAAGGAAAAGTGAAGAAACTAACATTGCGTTTTGGCCAGGGGTAAATGCTACCCACAGACTGAAGCTTTGTCACACCAGTTTGTATACACTATAAAAAGACCAAAATATCTAAAGAAGAGAAGGATACGTGTATATTACAACACGTTCATTTTGGCCATAGAACAATCATTCCCACTTCTCCACGAGCACTTGCCAGCTCTGAGAGATAGGTTACTGAGATTAGCGTGGGAACATCTTTTCATCTGGGCATTAAATGACTGCCTGATAGGGAGAGCTTGACAACTAACACCTTAACGCATATTTTTTAGAAATTTTAGGCGGGCATCTTTAACGTCACAAAGAATAAGCTACAGGACCGCAGCACAGATAAGAGCAAAATGGCAGTGATATTAGCTATTGTAATAAAAATTGTAGGAGTGTTGGTAATCACTGGTCTACTTACTACCTCTGTCTGGCAGACACACTATGCTTCTCGAATTATGGCTGCACCTAAAACTAATGTATCCCCTCCCACAGCTGCAACAGGTACGGTGTCAGGTGGTACAAGTAATAAAAGAGGCAATGGGAATAGGGTTAAACGCAGCACATATGGAGATAATAATGGGATTGACACGTATATCACAGATTCAGCACACGTCACGAACAACATGTGGTATCAGCACATGTCCAAAATTGGTAAACAGACAACTAAGGACAACTGCTATGTGTGTTCGTTGATCCCATACGCCATGAGCGCATCAAGGACGTTTGTAGCTACTGAAGTACCAGCAAGGACAGTAGCATGCCTGATATATATAGCACTGTCCCAAACAAAAGGACGATTTAAAGGGACAGTGGTATCATTGCAATGGAAGACAAGAGACTCATACCCATATGAAAATAACTTCACCAAAACACTTAAGATGTACAACAACTACCGCCTACACACTCAAGGGTTCAGATACGTAACAGATGGCCCTGAAAAAGGAGAGACAAAGAAAGTGACGTTACAATACCTGCCGTGTGATTGGTATGCAAATGAAATTGCTGCTGAACAAGGTTGTTGGGAAAGAGCTCTCATTGTAATGTATGGGAAGATATACACAAATGAAGGATGGACAGAGGGAGTGGTGGAGAGCAATATGGTAACAAACGAAAATGTGAACTCAATAAACGAAACAAACCACAAGTGTTGGATGCAGTGGGTAAAAAGTGTACCACTGTTAACATGGCTGGAGAAAGAGGAAGACCCAATAACTATACTACCGCTAACTGCACCCCCACTGTGCTATCAACACAACAGCGATGTTGATGTTGGAAGTAACAACAACTGTAAAAGTACAATATTGATACCAGAGGGGGGTGCTGGCACAGCAGTTCCATTGGACCACTATTGGGCCTGCGGCGATAGGGCATACCACACGTTACCTCCATCATGGAATGGAATATGCACTATGGTACACATCAACGTGCCATCTCTAGTTGTGCCTCAGAAACATGTCAACATGGCCAACTTCACCAAGATGGACGAAGGCGACAAAAGGAGGAAAAGATCTGTGACGTTTAAAGAAGGTGACGAGAACACGACGCAAACATTCTGTCGAGAGTGAAAAGACAAGGAGAACCACTGACGGGAAACTACCTGTGGGGAAGATCGGAAACAGCTCTCACTGCCATTCCAAGAGAAAACAGACTATTTAGTAGAGCAGAAATGTTCTTCTCATCAATAATACACCCAGGACTGCAGGCATATGCAAATGCAAAATGGCTCCAAATAATCCGATGGGAGCTAATGATGACAATGAATTCCACCGTCAATGGATTTAATGCAATAAAAGAAGAACTGCGGGCGGTATGTATGATAGCACTACAAAACAGATATGTGCTGGACCTCGTCACAGCAATGGAAGGAGGAGTTTGTGCAAAAATTGGACAATCATGTTGCACATTTAGCCCTGCAAATGGCGCAGACAATGGAACACTTACTGAAGCAGTATCACAACTTGCCCTGATGCACTCGAAAATGGTTGAAGAAAGTAAAGGAGTAAAGAAAGATGGCAGCTGGTTCTCCTTTTTATGGTCATGGATGCCCTCATGGCTGTCAGATGGACTAAAATTGATAGTTCACTGTTTATTTGTGGGAATGGCCGTGTTAATTGGAATGAGGGTTTAGAAAGCAAGAAAAGCACGTACAACGGATGAGATGATGGAAATGGTCGGCATGCACGCCCTGCTACCAGCTGAAGACGACAAGCACACAGACATGATTATACAAGAAAGAGAAAGGTTGCGCAAACAGATACTTGAAAATCACCTAGACCCACCATCTGTGAAGCTGGAGAACCCGAGGAGCTATGTTGGAAGATAGGTATACTGTAAACGCGACGGCGGATGCGTTTATATGTACTGGTCATTTGAAGATCATGTCAACCACTACGGACACCTGGCTGGAATAACAAAAGTATGGAGAGTAAAAGGAGATAAGGAAAAGGATGATTTTGTGGTCGACAAGTCGACCAGAGGGGGGACTGAAGTGGGAGAATGGGATAACACCCTCCCCCCAATCTCATCCAGACCATGGCCTAGGGGATCACGGTCCAGGCACCCCCCACGAGAGGAGTTCATTTATTTACCAGATGACAAAGTATCCTGCTTCAAAAACATGCATATACGAAGAGTATGCATACTAGTAGGCCCGGGTCAAGCCGACGCCTGTGACATGGATCAGCTCGACTAGAACAACAGCCGCAAGTATTCATATCGTTAGAGATGCCATGACGACATAGCCAACAGACAAGAACACACATGCCACCATGCACACTGGTCACTCACACACCAACCCTCACGAAGAATATACTCAGTGCTATGACGTAGCGGACTGACATACCCACGGACATGCATTGTTGTTATTTTTCACATAGGCCTTCTACAGCACTGCAGAAACGCAAGACGCCTCAAGAGCTCGTGTATATGCTTGCTGATGCTTTCTTGCTGCCTATCACTATGAAGATGCCACCATGTATATCTAATGCTGCGTATGACACTCTCCCTGCAACCCCCATAGTATGGATTATGTACCGCCACCCACGAACTAGGCCCAAGTAGGCCGCAAGCAAGAGTCCCCAGGCAGGAGCCTCGCAAACGAAATTCCTCCCAGTACGAAATGCAAGTGCTGACCATGCAGAACGAGCCCCAACGAGAGCCCACAGCCAAGGCCACGATGTTGCAACCCGCATGCCGTGCGCCCAGTGCCAAGGTTATACCTACAGGTGCCAAGCCCTCAGAGACAAAATACAAAATCTAATGCTCATAATTCTACTCCAGCTACGGTCTCCCCACACGTGAGTAAGCCGAACTGACAAGGTGCCAAGCGTACGAGACAGAGAACCGCCAGGGTCCCACGTCTGGGACACAATCTGCAACAACGAAGCGACAAGTTGGACACCTACAGCGATGGGAAAGACCAGCTCACCAGCCCATAAGCAGACCTGTCCATTGTCCGCACAAACACATAGTTGCACATTGTTGCTAATGTCAGGTGCACCGCGAGCTGGGAACGACGATAGTCCCAGGCTTGGGGGCTTGCGGGAGAACCACTCAGAATACAGGGGGGCTCATCACTGATGCTATTACTCTTAGCCAATCACCAAAGGTCCCCTTGTAACAATTCCAATGTAACAACTGTTAGGGACAGCCCAAGTGTACCACCTGACCTGTCCTCATCCACTAACATTTCTTCCCATAGGGTATCCATACTAACCCTACCACTCGGGGAACCAACCCGAAGTGGCGATAGGTTTTGTGATGATTTTCCCAGGTGACTCAAGTAGCGCGTCATACTGCTGTAAAAAGGGCCTTCGAGCCCCGCTAACGACGAGAGCCTCTCCGGATGCATACGGTCCGAGCGTATCCCTGCCGTTACTCTAATAAACAGCAGTAGTTACCTTGCTCTTTGTGTGTGTCTCATACTCCTTTTGGGACGCGGGAGGAGTTGGGGCCTCCCCAGCTCCGGAGGTCCGCGGACGGCTCTGCCGGCCCCCGGGAGATCACCCTGACAACCCTATTTTTGACGCACTCAAGGGCACTGAATATAGAAACTGCCTTAAATTCCCAGCTGTGTGGTGTATACAATTGGAAAAAAAACAATGGCACTCCTTTAATGAACCTGAGGCAGCATGGCAATTCCTACAGCAACGCAACTTGGTGACTACAGATTTCGAACATGCTGGGTTGTAGAATAGACAAACGGACCGCTCATCTCCACTCAACCAACATCGCACTCGTATGAGGGGGAAATGGCAGAAATCAGACAAGGGGCCACGCAGCCCAGATCCTGGACACAAAAGAGGAGCTAGATGATCACCACGGTGGATCTGAACTGAGACTCGACTGCGCATGCTGTCTATATCATCATATTAATGGTGATACCCCAATCCACGCTTTCCATACCTGCAGTGCATATCCTGTGATTACTTAACAGGAACGCTATCTGGATTGTGTCAGAAATCCGCTGTACCTTTGATAACAGCCGTGCTCTCTGAACCTTCGCCATAGACACTTGAGGGAGCCATATGATCACATCACTCATCGCCTGCTGCCTATTGTGGTCCTTGTAGGCAAATCTTCCATGGTCTCATCCATGGAAATAACAGAATACATAGGGACGGGCGCTGGTAATTTGGTACACGCCCACCAACTCCACAAATGGGCTTGTTTGCCTGGTATTGGGAGCATGTTTCCTTTTTTTCTGCCAATGTTCTCTTTGTTTGGGTTCAGGTAGGAATGTTGACTTTGTTGGGGTTATAGTTCACAGTATGCTCAAATGTCATGGAATGTATAACAATGTCGCTTATCATGCACCTACCACTACCCTGTGGGCGGGATCCCCATACTTGGTCAGTATGACTTCAATCACATTGATAATGCTTAATATCCACCAACTAGGGCACCCTATCAAACGGAGGCGAATGTTGAATCAACTGAGGGACTTTCAGGGGGATATTATATGCCTACAAGAAACCCACCTGAATGAAGCCGAATCAAAGAAACTAGAACGTGGGTGGGTGGGCATGGCAGTTCACTCCCCATGCTAAGGAAAGTGGGGGGTCTCTATTCTCGATACTTAAACAAATTCCTATTAATGTACAGAATACCATTAGTGATAAAGAGGGAAGATATGCCATCCTACAGGGGTAGATCTGCCTACACCCTATCATGCTCCGTTGTTTTTCACCCACACATTCACATCTTGTGCACAACTCCTGGGGAGCATATCCATTGTGGTCGGGGACCTAAATATTGCCCTTAATCCCATCCTAGATTGGTAGAGTACTGCTTCTGGAGTCTCCACCAACCTGAGAAAGCGGGAGGTTTTCCAGGCGCTAATGGCCAATCTACAACTTAGGGACGCTTGGCAACATATAAATGGGGATCGCCAAGATTACACCTTTTTCTCCCATCGACACCATAGTTATTCCCGAAGAGACTATTGGATGCTCCCTGCTAATACATTACATGTGGCTAGTGACTGTAAAATACTTCTCACCACTCTATCAGTCCATGCCCCTGTACTTCTGTGTCTGGCGCTCCCACTCAGTACGAGAGTGCTGGGCTACCTGGATTTTCTCATCCATTTACAGGACGACACAGACACTTTCTTGCAAGCCAACCTCAATCCAGATTATACTCCTTATGCCTGGTGGGACACCTTTAAGGCCTTTATCAGAGGCCAGTGCATATACCATTGGTCCTACAAACTTAAGACTTAGGGCAAATAGGAAACTTAACTGACTAAGGAATTCTGTGTCGCTGAAAAACATCACAAACAGAAGCAAGATCGTCAAACCCACTCCCAGTTGCATAGACTGCGGATGGAGATCAGGCAACTCTCTTGCATGAGGGTACAGAAATCCTTTACGAGTTGGACTGAAGCGTATTACCTTATCAATACTCGATTTGCAGAATACTACCAAGAGCTGTATACGGCCTTCGATCCGAGCACAGAGTGGAACATACACGATTTTCTCAACACCCATAACATTACCTCAGATGTCCCCCGCCCATCTTGAAAATCTCGATACCCCTATCACATCATCTGAAATAATGCATGCTATTCATTCACTTTCCTCTGGGAAGGCATCGAGTCCAGATGGTATTCCCACTGATTTTTATAAGTCCATGGCAGACACATTAGCACCTAAACTGGAGTCCATGCTTGAGGAGCCAAAGGAGCGTGGGCGGCCCTCACTCAATGTTAGCAGTGAACAAAGTGGTATTCCACAAAGCAGGGCGGTACACAGAAGAATGTAGCTCCTATCGACCTACCTTCCCAAACAACTCAGATGCCAAGATTTTTGCAACATGTCTAGTGCAGCAGGTAGAGGAGATCCTTCCATTCCTGATCCATAAAGACCAAACAGGCTTGATCCGCGATAGACATTCTGGCGATAATGTACGCAGATTGCTGCATATTTTGTCAGGGGACAGATATCCGGAGGATGCGATTCTGACTGTAGACGCTGAGAAAGTTTTTGATAAAGTCCAATGGGATTTCATGTTCCTGGCCCTACCTAAGTATGGCTTTCGTCCGCAACTCATCAGACTAATAAAATTGCTATTTACCGGCCCTGTGGCTTCGGTTGTTACCAATGGTGTTACTTCCCCCCGATCGGCCTCCACTCCGGAACACATCAGGGATCTCCACTGTCGCCCCTTCTGTATGAGCTGTCTATTGAGCCACTAGCTACCAACCAACGTGCTCTGGATGGACGGGCCTCCACCAGGGTGCAGAGGAACACTGTTTTACTCTATATGCTGATGATTTACTTTTATACATCAGTAATAGCCTTGTTACCCTCTCACATGTTAGATCCCTCTTACAAGAGTCTAGCCCAATGGCAGGATAAAAGATCAATTGGGGCAAATCTGAGATCCTCCCACTGGGCGTGACATTCCTTGGGACCCCAGCAGGGTCGCCCCCTTCAAACTCAAAATGCACCATATTAAATACTTAGGGGTCAACATTAGCTCTTCCCTTAGTGAAATCCAAGACCTGAACTACTTGCAGATCTGGGGAGACGGGGTAACTTGACTCTCTCTTTGACGGGCAGGATCAATTCCCTGAAAATGAACTTGCTACCAAAACTAGTCTACATTGCAATGATGCTGCCAGTTAGCCCCTCACCTAAAATGTTTAAAGACCTAGATGTTTCAATCGCTAAATTCATCTGGTGGGGAAAAAAAGCACAGCGTCGACTTAAGATACTACAAGTAGCTAAGGCGAAGGGACGATTAGCATTACCATCATGGAAGAGCTATTACCAAGCAGCACAGGTCTGCTGTGTAAAACGTTGGTTAGACCCCAATAGCTGGAGGGCTATGGAACTGGCCATAATGTCCTCTTTGTCCCCTATAGAAATCATGGCTAACCCTCTGACCAAGCTTCCATCACAGATTAGGTCACATCCTATATTGGGACTGACGATCACACAATGGCACCAGATGCAGTCCTTGCAGGGTGCCTCCCCAAAAGAGGCGCCGTTGTGGATGAGCATTCGAGCAGTACTATCTTATGGGCTCAATCACAAACTACACCCCAAACAAATCACTATGTGGTCACGAATACGTATCATGGACTTATATAAGGGGAAAGCCTTACTACCGTTTCAAACAGCACGCAAGACACTGGGCCTTGAAAAGGGGGACTGCTCTGATATAGAATGATGCAAGCCGTAATTGTGAAACATACATTGGAAACTACTGGCCAGGCTTCCCCGGTAGCATGCAGGTTGGAGCTGGAGCAGCACGTTACCACCTTCCTGCGCCTCCGCACATTCTTTGCCATGTGTATCCCCAATAACGTGGGCAGTAATCATGCCTTGGCGACTGCATGGGTGAACGATCTGTGGATGCCAATGGACCGTGCAGGTCTATATGATTATTTCACTGCTATCCCAGCAACTTCCTT
This sequence comes from Ambystoma mexicanum, assembly GCF_040938575.1. Classification (NCBI taxonomy): domain Eukaryota; kingdom Metazoa; phylum Chordata; class Amphibia; order Caudata; family Ambystomatidae; genus Ambystoma; species Ambystoma mexicanum. Next base: position 1,007,891,730 of record NC_090924.1, on the reverse strand, counting down.
GAATCTCAAAAATAGGGAAATCCAATTCAAAACAATTCAACGTGCATACTAGACCCTGACAAAGCTTTTCAGGATAGGCCTGTCCCCCTCGCCGGTTTGTTGGAGGGGATGGGACAGTATGGGTACAATGGGACATATCTTATGGTCCTGCCCAACCCTGACACCATTTTGGCGCATGGTTCACCAACGAGTCTCGGCATAAGGGGGGCCGAGGTCACGCTGAGCCCAGACAGCAAGTTGTTTGGGGCAGAGAGCAGCGAATGGCACAAGGACGTGCTCACGCATAGGCTTATATGTATTATGCTCTTTACTGCGCCCAAACTATTAGTCATACACTGTAAAGCAAGCTCCCCACCCACCACAGCACTTTGGGCTAAATTGCTTTCTAAGACATGCTCCTTCGAACATGCCGCCTTTAAACGACAATTCTCCTCCAATGGTGGGCAGGCAGAAAGGTTTGGGGAATTGTTAGACTTGTATATTTAACGATGGAATGCCCTCTTCAGCAAACGTGGAATGTATGGTGGGCGGAGGATGCCCCGATTTTAGTAACGGTTGCTGTTGTCTTTTAATCATGCTTGGGACTCTGGAGTGAAATGTGAGGAGGTGAGTGGAATGATATGGCTTTGGGGTTGACATCTGTGCAAAATAGCCACTTATACACTCCGTGCCACTGGGGAATATTTGCTGCAAACCGCCGGCGGTAATTGTGCCGAAAATGGCCATTTTCTCTGCATGTTTACCCCCCAGCGCTGAGCTAGGGATAAACAGGGCAGACTCGTGATAGGGCCAGCCCTTCAATGAGTTCGGCGGTATCCCTTAAATGCGGCAGTAACAGTGTTACTGCCGCATTTAAGGGCTGGCCCTATCACGAGAGATGATGCCAATTTTCTGTGGAATTACTGCTGGCGGTATTATCGCACAATAATTGTGCCAACAATTCCCCATTGAGTCCAATGGGGACTGGGGACTTACAGTTAGCGCCCAACCTGTGATCTGGCAGTAATACCGCCGGATGGGTGTGTGTTAAGACTAATAAAGTTAGGATACCTCCCAACTCGTGATGAGGCCCTTTGGAAGGACTGCCATTTACCCACTGACCGCTCCGGGATCTGCGATCTATAATCCCTTGTCCTTGTACGCAACCAAAGAAACACAATCAGGCTATGATATTACCATGTTAAGCTTTGATACTCTTGTGTATAGACACGTTATAAATGCTATATCACATCATATAATTCAGTGCATGCCCATACCTATATGATAAGAGCATACCTCTAATGCTAGTAAGACTGAGATCCTACTCATCGGCACACCCACTCCCTCCTTCCCTGCAGCTCTCTGGCCGGCCTCTCTTGGCCCTCTTCCTGCTCCTACCTGCAAGGCAAAAAACCTCAGGGTCATCTTCGACTCCACACTCTCCTTCTCTCCTCATATATCTGACGTCTCTAAGAAGTCACATTACCAGCTGCACCTCCTCAGAGGTATTCTTCCCTTCCTCTCCTTCCCCCAGAAGCTCACTGTCTCCCGAGCCCTGGTTCTCTCGAAGCTGGACTACTGTAACAGCCTCTATCTTAATCTGCCTGCCTCCACTCTCCGCCCTCTACAACTCATCCAGAACAGGACTGCGAGACTTGTCCTTGGCCTCAAGCCCAGGGACCGTATCTCTCCAGGACTGAAATCTCTACACTGGCTCCCAGTGGCTGCGAGGATTAAGTTCAAAACCCTCTGCATTGTCCACAAGGCCTTCTGGGGCCTGGGGCCTAAATACCTTCAACTCTCTCTTCCTAAATATCTTCCTTCCCGAGCCCTACGCTCATCCGTCTCCAACTCCCTCAGGGTCAGCCGCTTCTCGAAGCAACGAGCTGGGGGTAGATCTCTCTCCGCGGCAGGAGCCTCCCTCTGGAACAGCCTTCCTGCCTCCCTGAAACTTGAGGAGAACCATCTCCGGTTCCGGAAGCACCTCAAAACCTTCCTCTTCACTTCTGCTTTCTCTCTCCCTCTCCCCTGCTAAATTCTTCACCATAACTGCACTGATTCTGCAACTGGGCCACTCTCACCGACCTCGGTCCTGGGCCCAGTCACTCTTCACTTGCACTGCCTCCCTGGCAACCCCTGCACTGCGGGACTGTTTCTGTATCACTACAGCCCCCCCAACACTTGTCTGCACTTACCTTGCACTTGCCACCAGCTGGCCCTATTTATTTTTTATTTTATTTCTATTCTACTATTTTTACTGCACTCCCCCCCTCCCCCTTCCCCTTGCACTTTTTCCCTTCCCCCTACCCCTGCACTTGCGCGGTCTGAATGACACCTGGCCTAGTAGGATCGTTGTCTGTCTTCCCCTTGTTCCCCCCTCCCTGCCTCGTCGCGCCTTGAAACACTTGTGTATAGGCGCGTTACAAATGCCTTATCATATCATACCTTGGGGGAGTAGGGGGGCTAAGGGCCCAGGTTGGCCACAATTTGTTGGGAGGGAAAAAATAAACTGGGGATAAAGTCGAAAGCTATGAAAAATGTGGTGTCTCTCAAGTGAAAGATATGTCCTTCCCATGTTCGGTTCTCAAACATTGATTTGCTCCTGGTGACCATTCCTTGGTTTTGTAGTCTTACATTTTAAAATAAAATTAAATCAATAAAAACAGATTGTACAAAAAAAAGCATAGTTGGGAGCAGCTCTCCAGATAAGGTGCGTACTGGGCTATTTTACGCAATTAAATCATGTGCATACGCCACATTTTTTTTTTTTCTTGCGTTTCATTTACGCAGCAACACAAAGCAGTAGCTTGTGAAGTTCCCTCTTTTGTCCAGTAGGTGGCCCTCTGCCACTGCAGCTTTGCAAGAAACAGTTAGAATGCCGGTACACCCCTTTTTGGCACCACCGGCCGAGCAATACGTCCTGCTCCGGCAGACAGTGTCAGATCAGCCACCCTTGGGAGAGGCAGCAGGGGCATCTTGGAGCCAGCAGCACCCACCGCACCCACATCACGCAGACTCACGACTCGGGAGCTGGGGAGAGAAATTGTGTGCATTACGTATGGTTCAGAGGCAGTGGGGTGCCCTATTAAAGAGTGCCCCTCCTCCCCCTTGTCACCCTGCCCGCGTGACAGCACAGCCCCGGGGGATGTCACATGAATCCCATGCCACAAGCTGCCGCTCCTGTCCTATAACGAGCTACCTGGCAGCTGCAGTCTTTGCCAACCAGTGGCTTCTGGTGCCGTCACCTCCCCACAGCCTGAAATAAACTGGAATATGCATCGCTTTTGCGGCCAACTCAAAACAACAGGTTGGAATATATTAATCCGACCAGATAGCTCAGAGGGCTTACGTGCCTGTTGCAGAAATCTTTGCAGTTCCGTGGGTTCGAAAGTTTAGCTCCGGCTGGTTTTCCTTACCCTTTCATCCTTCTGAGGTTGAGACAATAAGAAACATTGTGTAGGTGTTACAAATCTGTAATGTCTTCATCTGCCATACCTCTATGGAGTTTCCTGTTGTGCCTTGACAAAATGCAATGCTTACAGCTTCATTAACACATTTGGTATAAGTCCCCGATGACAGCATGTAACTTGCCCAAGATCACACCTGGCGTGGAGATTCTGCATTGAACCGAGATTCCAATTTAGTTGGCTTGTTACAAAATTGGCTGGAGGAACTTTTCATATCTTGTGAGAGGCCGGGAGGGTGGGGGCATGTCGGCAAAACCACTTTGTTGTGAACTTTTTATTGCCAATTACATCCCTTGCCAGGCACGCTCCCTGGCCTACGCCTACATTAGCTGTCCCAGAAATAAACGAAAGGCACTGACGCAGACTTTGCTCATATATGTCCCGTGTACTGTTTAACAAGCGCCTCCCAAGGTCACATCACCTTTGTGAACGTGAATGTGGAAGGAACGCAGAAGTGCAGTGCGAGCTGCTGGCGGGAGCAGACAGTATGCGCAATACAATGCACTGCACCCGGGCTGGAAACTGCTCAGGCAGCCACGAAATTTAGACAGCTCGGCGATGGCATCCGAGAATGCTAAATTACTTGGACTGACAAATTGCAAGCACACTGCAGGTTAACAGAACGTAATTACAAAGTTGTCAACTTTGTGTGTATATATACAACAGGGAGCACAGACAATGCAAGCAGGGAGTAGACTTTGAACAGCGTCCATTTTCGCCCTTTTCAAGCATGAACTAAACAGTGCCCAAGGAGCATTGGGGAGAGCTCTCCTCCCATGCATGACCTGTACACTGCCAAGGGAGGATGGGGTGGCGGGGGGAGAGAGAGAGCGAGCTCTCTTTCCGCTGGGCAATGCTAATGGGAGATGTGTATGTGTGTGTGTGCACAGCAACTCGCCACAGCAACTCATTGCTCACAATGCGGCCCTACCCGTGCCAAAACATCCTGGTGCCACAACATCCCAGCGGTGAACTGGCAGCGCCGAAATGGACACGCCGAAACAGGCTCTGCGGCCAATCAGCCGCGCCAAATCGGCTGGCGCCGAAATGGCTGTGCCAAATCGTCCTGCTCCGTAGAATGCTGTTTGCAGACAGCAACACTACAACTAAGCCGAGTGATCTTGGGGGAGTCGGGGCTACAGAGAAGGCGGCATAATTTCACTACAGCAGTGGTATAGGTCACAAGTCAGCCTTCAAAAGGTAGGAAGCTGTAACAAATACTACTGTTAACGTCTCCCTCTCCCCCAGTTGCACCTCGCTTTACACAGAGTGCTAATGGCAGCACTGTTTTGTTAATTTCCCCAAAGGAAAATGAGCACCATTTTTCCCTTTCCTATATTGTCCACTGGGGATCTATCCCTGGGTTTTAAACTGAAGGGGACAGCCGAGTGAAAGCACAACTTCCTGGAGTGCCCGGTAGCAAAAAAAAAGCTGTCCATGTGTTTTCACAGCAGACATAGCGGGGTCCAGGGCTGGGCAAAAGACACACTTTTTCCAGTTCAACCGCAGGACCAGTCACAATAGCTTTCATGAAAAGGTCCCATCGTGCTGCAGTGACCATCAAGAAAATAAGAGAAAACAATGCCTTTCTTGCAGCTTCCAAGAGGGTATGAAACCTGTTCTATTGTTTCCAAGTGTGCCCCCAGGGCCTGCCTCTCAGTGTGAGAAGACTTGGACTTTAAGGTTTCTCCTAGTGCAGGACCGTAGTGGTCCTGCAAGCCCTCAAAAGATGAGGTGAAGAAGCTGTTGCTTTGATGAGCCGAGACACTGCTGCAAGACAAGAATTAGTGTGTGAATAATCGATTGGCACAAGGTGACCATGATTTCCATGAACAGGCCCCAATTTTAATGTTCGCTAGAAAATTCTGAACTGAACAATTACCCTTAATACTAAATCAACCTATAGTAAAAGTCATACTTTCATTGTGAAAACGTTCCTGACTCAGGTCTGTGCCAAGAGTACATAGCTGCTTAAAAGCATGTCTATGAGAAAGAGCGACTGTAATCAATGCCTCATTGTCCTAATCCATCCTGATGCAAGTGAAGGATTAGCTCAAGAAACTCTTGCCTAAAGGTGGCTCCAACTAGAGAGATGCTATTAAGAATTTCACCAACACACAGAAATAAAGTCGACTGTCTTTCACTCGCTTCTAGTGTAAATCCTAAATTTACCCTGCAGATTGCAGTCACAACTGTAAAAATATATTCTCATTGAAGCTGTACTGGAATAGTCTCATTACAATGAGAGTAATGTAGTTAGATGCCCCTACACAAGTAAGTTTGCCACTCATCCACCGTCTCTGAAGTTGGGGCCCCTCCCAACATTTGAAAGGATAGCCCCCGCCTACATTTTAGCCTAGGTGCACCATAGGATGTGCGCACTTGCATTTTGTTAGGCAGAGAGGCGAGGGAAGCCTTTCCCTGAAACTGGCAGTGTTAAAGTTTTACTGTATTTGTTCAGAAAAATGCTCTTGGAACAAACGCAGTAAAACTTTAAAGCTGTTACTTTCAAGAAAGACTTCCATCACCTCTCTGCATAGTGCGCTTTTAAATATACTATTCGATAGTATGTGTTGGATACGTTTTACTCTCTTGCAGAGGAGAAAACTAATTTTTACTCTCTTGATATTGCATTTACCCTCTAATTTGAAAAAGCATGCTTAAAATACTCCCACCTCAAAATCTAATCTGGAGCACTGGTTGGGAGGATCAAAAAGGATGCTGGTGCAGTAGTCCTATTTAGAGAAGACAACAGTGGTTAAGAAATGCTTGGCGGTGTTGAAAGGAAGGAGGTGCCTGATTTTCATAATGATTAGGAAGTTGAGGCGTGCTGCCAATGCAGTTTTGGAGATGAAAGTAGAGAAGGCGTAGGAAGAATCACAGATGACGCTGAGGTTTCTGGTTGAACAAGAGTAGGGGAGAGTGTTGTTACTGCATTTTGCATGTGATTGTCTGATTTTAGCGTGTTTTTATTACATTGCTGACTGCTCACCAGTTTTAACTCACTGTGTCTGCCTTTAGCTTATCCTTTTAGTGCTTTGTGAAATGTTATCTCTTATTGTGTGCTGAGAATTATGGGGATCCATTTTTAAAGTAATTGTTTTACTTACCTGCCAACCATCGGCTTACAAAATCGTCAATCACAAAATACTGTGTCGACACCTCAAACAGGCGGCACACTTCTCAGATAAAGCCACAGCCTGGATCAGTTCTTTCCTGGGCAACAGATCAATGCGCGTTTTCTCCCCTTCTGCAGCAGCCTCCCCCTCACCCGTCACTTGTGGGGTACCACAAGGTTCCTGTGTGTCCCCTACACTTTATAACCTTTTTACAAAACCCTTATTCGATATCTTGGATTATCTGGGTGCCACCTGCACTAATTACGCTGATGACACCCAGATACTCATCCCCATCACAGGAGACCACGCTTCCGACTCCCTCTCTGTAAATGCCATATACTTAGTCATCCAAGCCTGGATGGCGCAGCACGGACTCTGCCTTAGCGACGAAAAGACAGAGCTCCTCATCATCGGCTCCCCCCCAAAAACTAACCAAACTCGACCCTGCTTTCAAATCTTTCACGATTGATGGTAATACTATCAAAGTCTCTAAAGAAACAAAAACTTTAGGGATTTACATCGATTCCACCTTATCCTTGGTCAGACAAACCAACGCTGTCGCATCTGCAGCTTCTTAAACTTTTAAGCTCATCACAGCCCTTTCCTATCACCTGATAACTGTATCACACTTGCTGGGACACTTGTGTTTCCAAAATTGATTTCTGCAATGCACTTTACTTGGGCACCAACACAGGTAAACTAAGTAAGCTACAAATTATCCAAAATAATGCGATCAGAGCAGCTCTCAACATCCCCAAGAACCAACGCATCTCAGACACCAGACGTAACCTACGCTGGCTCTCAGTCCCACAACAAATCTCCCTGAAAACTCTTACACTGACCCACAAATGACTTGCCAACCAAGCACCCTGCTACTTAGCTAACAGATTTACCCCACACAACCCCAATAGGCCCCTCAGATCCGCCCAGACCAATTCACTCTCCATACCTCGTTTCAACCTGCAGAGATCAGACGGCATCAGTTTTCCAGTACTGGCTGCCAAACTCTGGAATGAACTCCCCAACTTGCTAAGAGCGGAACCCTCCTTCCATAAATTTAAAAACATGACCAGAGTCTGGCTGTCCGCCCAAGATTCACCCACTACATTGTCTAAGCTCCCCCCTGCAATTACCGCTAGCCTCTACACTGTTTTAGCTGCTCGTGTTCTGTTGCCTAGCCCGCTATGTGCCTTACGGATACTACTGTAAACTATACTGTATTGTACTATGCCGTCATACCTGTATTATATGTATATAATTGTAATTACTGTCTCGCACTTTCCTGTAACAAGATTACTATGTTGTATTAAGTTATGCGCCCGGTTGCCCCTGGGCCTGGTGCGCTTTACAAATAAACAAAATACAAAAATACAAATACTCCTTTGGTGGAATCGAAATATAGATCCACCTAGATTTGAAATGATGCTTCCTTGACTAAACACGTGGGAACTACATTTCCCAGCATTTCCGTAGTCCATGTGCGCTATTTCTTTATAATCAGGGGCTACAACGCAGGCGTGTCAAGGCTAGCCATTTCTTGCTGTGCCGCCTGTGTGCCCGGCGCTGGCGGCTTGATCTGCTGGTAAGTGTCTCTTGATCTAGTATTCGCTAATATGCACCCCCTAGACGCCATCAGGATTGGCAGAACCAAGGTACCCATGCCAAACACCAACCAGAGAGAGTAATTGTCTTCCTCCGCATGCCGATGCGCAAACATTGTAGTGCATTTCATGGCAGAGATGGCGCCTTCCACAAATCTCATTTTGGATCTACTACCCGCTTAAATAACGCATCAGAGAGTATTAGCTCCGGTCGATTAACGGAGCAGGAAACTACATATACTTTAGATAGTTCAGAGGCATGCCCTGATAAAGCTGCTGAAATTGTACAGCAGCAGAGAATAACTGCTGGTTTTCAGAACGTGGTAAAAGAACACACGGCTGTACCTAGCCTGGATAATTATAACAATAATAACTCCCCCCCCAGATGTGAGGAGGATCTATGTGGGACTCTAAAAGACAGTATAGGTGTACACAATGAACACAATGGGCCTCATTACAAATCAGGCGGTCCGGAAATAACGGTGGCAGTAAACCCGCCGCCACCGTTGTTTCCGGACCGCCTGATCCCGACTCCTGCAGGCGGGAGGTGATGTTCCCGCCAGGTTTGACCTGGCGGGTTTAAACCCGCCCGCCTGCAGGCGGACAAGGAAACACCGGCAGAATATCGAGATGCTGCCGGTGTTTCCATGATCCCCATTCCCATTGAGTCCCATAGGACTCAATGGGAATGGGGATTAACACCATTCCGCCTCCGTGATTCCCGGAAAACCGGGGTTGTAATGCCCCGGTAATTCCGGGAATCACGGAGGCGGAATGGTAATACGAGTCCGACGGTAACCAGGCGGTTTTACCGCCTCCGTTACCGCCGGGCCCGTAATGAGGCCCAATGTCTGATAGAAAAAACACATTGAAATTAACGATGCTCATTGCAAGGTCTCTGTTGAAACACGCTACTGATATAGCAACTGTTTTAGTAGAGCAGGATGTAGACATATGTGTACTAACTGAAACTGTGGTTACACAAAGCTGCAGGACCTACCATAGCCCTAGCGGTGCCTATTGGGTACAGCCTGATACTTGAGGATAGACACGAGGGGAGAGGTGGTGGAGTTTCCATCATTTTCAAATTGGAGTAAGAAATATGGGATGCTGACATCATGGCCCGCAGGGATGTGAAACATCAAATGTCAAAATCAGCACAGATTCAGAAATTACATTTAATGTGATCTTGGTATGCAGGCCCCCCGTACCCATGTCCGATTTTGCTTCCCAAATTTGTAATTAACTGGTACCTATTGTAAAACCTACAGCCAAAGTCATGCTATTTGGTGACTTGAATTTATGGTTGGGAAGTGGAGCCGATCATATGGCCAACGATCTGGAGGACTCTTTGAGTAATCTAGGGTTCACACAGCTTGGGAAACAGGCACCCCATATAAAGGGGAACACTTTGGACTGGGTGGCCACTTATAATATCAAAACAAGGAATTTTGCCATCTACCCATGTCCATGGTTTGATCACTTTTTTACACAGATGGACATTATGGGCCTCATCACGACTTCGGCGGTAATGCGGCGGTTTTCCCGCCGGATGTAAATAGCGCTTACGCCAAGGCCCCCGGCGGACAATCTGCCAAATCATGAGTCATCGTGTACACGCCCCGGTCCATGGCGTTATCGCAAATAGCGCAAATCTTTAAATCCGGCGCACCGTGCGCTACCGCCATATCGCGCACATAGCACGTGCTATGAGCGCGCACTCATAGCGTGCACCTTTAGCGTGCGGGAAACGCGTCACCGCCGGGACGGGAAACAAAGCGGCAGCCATCTTGGAAATCACAGTCCATCGGATATCACAGCCCCTGGAAGCCATCCAAGCCATCCACGCCATCCAACCCCAAAACATGTCTCAGGAGCGCACTAGGGGCAAGATTGCCCTGGACAGGGTGAGAAAGCCCAAATTCAGTGTCCAGGAGCTAGCTGTACTGGTCGATGAGGCCGAGACACACCAGCAGCGCAAAGCAAGTGGCCAGCGCAGAGCAGAAATTTGGCGCACCATCAGCCAAAGGGTCACCGCTGTGAGGCGCATGCCCCGGGATGGGGAGGATTGCCACAAGCGCCTGAACGACCTGCGCGTGCGAGTCCGCGGCATCCTGTCACAGCACCGGAGTGCAAGCAGGGGCACTGGAGGAGGCCCACCACCACCCCCACTCGAACTCACACCTTGGGAGGAGAAAATGAGGGCCCTGATAGATGTTGGCACCATCGAGGGCATTGGTGGAGCGGAGTCAGGCACTGGCATTGATCCAACTGCAGGTGAGTCCCACCTCCGAATGCATGCAGTTGAAAGTACCACACATGCAGACCCTGAGTGAATGAATGCGAAGAAATGTGTGTGAGGAACTGCATACACCCATAAGTGAGGCCTACATCCACTGAACGTAGTGCTGCCTAGACAACCCTGCACGTGCAGTGCATGAATGACAGGGGCAGGGGATAGACATCCATAGCCATAGGACAGCTAAGTAGAGTTTGAGTGTGCATGAATACACCCCCAAAACCCTGAGCGCAGTGCACCCCAACCACGCATGCAATCTTGTCACTCCGATGCAGTGTACCTCCATACCCACTCACAACAAGCACCACATGAAGACAGAACAGAATGCAAGTTGAATGCGTGATTGATACTGTCTTCAATCCCATTTGTTGGCATGAACTGCATCTCACAAATATATGTAGCATTGAACTGAAACCACACCCTATGTACCCCACAGGCACACGTCGATCCCAACAGGATGAAGATGATGGGGAGGAGGCCACACCAACACAGCGCCCACGGCAGCGCGCCTCAACCAGCACCACCACCCCACAAAGAGGCCGCACGGAAGGGAGACGACCCAGGCCAACCCCCACTTCACCCCAACGCAGCCCTACCAGACATCAGCAGCAGCCGCATGCCTGCAGGGAGGCCACCGCCAGCTCGCGCCAAACCACCAGTCACAGCCCAGATGCTGAGGGACTGAGCTGCGGATCGGAGCCAGATGTGGGAGCAACACCTCCACGTGCCCATCATGCAGGAGGACAGCTGTGACGCCAAAGGGAGGGTCACACCCCAGGGAAGCCCAAGGCCAGGCACACAGCATGCACAAAGCCCGCATGTGCCTGTGCGTCGTGTCCGCACACCACAGCCGGACGAGGACACGCCATCATATGGCAGCCCAGAAGACCGGCACTCAGAGCCTGGCAGCCCAATCCAAGTCAGCGCAATGTCCCCATGAAGCCCCCCCCCCGACAGCGCACAAGTCGCAGGCCAGCACATGACACACCAGGGGTGCCCTTCGTCATAGGGGCAGCAGTGATGGGCCGACTCGACATTATTGAGGCCAAACAGGCCAGGGTCGGAATCAATGGCCAAGGTGCAGAGCCGGCACATCAAGGCTGTCAGTGAATCTATACGGCATGGATGCAAATACATAGCACGTGACAATGCGCGCACGCTCAGAGTCGTCGAACAATGTACCACTGCCCTGACAGGGTTTGGACAGCGAGTGAGGGAGTTGAGCAAGGCAGTCTCAGCATTTGCTGAGCAAACAAGGGAGGGAAATAACCTTATGCGACAGCACATGCTGGCCGCCGCTTCAGTCCCTTCGACATCATCAGTTCATTCCCTCGAGCCATCTCCTAGGCTCCGGTCTATGTGCCACCTGAGGACACGCACACCAGAGAGGCCCGGAAAAGGAAAGCACCCACGACCATCCTAGTGGTGCATGGCATCGTTGTTGGTGCCCTGATAGGACACATGTGCCTTTCTGCACAGTTGAGGGTAGTTCACTGGGGGTTGGGGGGATTGTGTGCTGGGGGTTCACTGGGGGGAGGGGGGATTGTGTGCTGGGGGTTCACTGGGGGGAGGGGGGATTGTGTGCTGGGGTTCACTGGGGGTAGGAGGGTTTGTTGGACTGAAAATAAATCATGTTTGAAAACTCACAAGGCATGGACAGTAGTGATTGTTGACAAATCCAATTTAATGTTGAAGTGACATCTGTTCAATTTACCCATCACCCCTGTTAGAAAAATGTATCAATCAATCCCTGTCTGGCCAACCTCCCCTCCCTCAGCCCAAACCTTTGTGCATCTGCAACACCTTCTGGCACGTCATCACCCTCACTCCCATCCTCAGGTGGCTGCACATGAGCATCAGGGGGCAGTGGCACATTTCTGCAACAGCAGATGTTGTACAGCATGGCACATGTCAGTACAATTTTGCCAACTTTTTCTGGTGCATACATCATTGCCCCTCCCGTGCGATCGAGGCACCAGAAGCGTGCCTTCAGCAATCCAAATGCCCTCTCCACGCAGATCTGTGTACGAGCATGGGCAATGTTGTATGCCCGCTCCGCTGCCGTGTGTGGATGACGCACAGGGATCATGAGCCACGTGTACTGGGGATACCCAGAATCACCTGCAGGAGAGAGAAAGCCGGTATGGGGACAAGGTAAGTCCAGTGGGTGTACAGATCTCTGTCATCAGTGTCATTTTGCCATACTTGTCATTAGGTCTACAACATTGTGGAGTGTGCTTTTCTACGGTTACAATGGAATCAATGAGGTACTCTCAACTTGGTACGGCTATGTTTCTGGATGTAACAGTACTTATTCACTCGTCGCTGGGTAAGGGGGCCCTTCCATCTACTTCTGCATGACAGAAGTGGCTGCCTCATATGTCATTGCAATTCCATTTGGCTGCAGTTGCATTTGCTAGTTGTCACTATTCTGTACTGTTCTCCATGCATTTGCTTGTCCATTCTGGGGACAGTGTTTGTGGGATGTACATTGCCATTACTAAGGCTACTAATGTGTGGTGCATTTGTGGATGTGCCAATTTATGGGTTGGAATTTCATTACAGGCGGGTGGGCAGGGTGGTATTTCTGTACTGTGTCAGTGTTGGGAGCCATGGTGCTACTCACACAGGAGGCTTTATGGTGGTAGGCCTTCAATATGTCACTGTGCCGCCACATGTCTTTTGCATCCTGGATGGGTGTGTTCTGCTGTGTTGGACATGCCCAAGGTTTGTCGTGCAAGCTGCTTGAATGTGAATGCTGCAGTAATGGTGCTGCCTATTGGGAATCATGGATTACGTGACAGGCACCATCAGTTGTGGATTGACATGCATTATGGTATACATTTGTACTCACCCAGCAGCCATGTGTTTTGGCCTTGGTGCCTTTCCATGTACGCCGGCAGGGTACTGTTGCGCAGGACCATGGAGTCGTGGGTGGATCCTGGGTAGTGGGCACAGCACTAGCTGAAGGTGAGGTCAGGACCACATGTCATCTGCATATTGAGGGAATGGTACTGTTTCCGGTTTCTGTAGGCTGCCTCATGTGCCTGGGGTGGTACGAGTGCCACATGTGTGCAGTCCAGGGTTGCTATTACATTCGGGACTTGGGCAATGGCATAGAATTGACCCTTCAGCTGGTGCACCTGGGCCTGTGTGGCTGCTAATGCAATGTGCTTGTTCACATGATTCAACAGTGCATCGAGCACCTGTCCCAGCATAGCATTGAATGTGGACTGGGCCATTCCATGCATCATGGCAACGGTATGTTGGTAGCTGCCAGTCCCAAGGAATCGTAGCACAGACACGAGCTTCACTAGGGGAGGTACTGCTGTGCTGGTGGCTATGCGGCTGCGATGTCGCCCTGGATTGTGTCCAGCAACTGGGTGATGATTGCCCTGTCCAGCCGATATTCCATCACCAACTGGCCATCAGTTAGGGCCCAGGGTGTTGGCCTGACCCTGGGGATGGCTGGCCGCCTTGCTGGTGCTGCTCTCCTCCTCCTTCTCCTCATCCCCACTGCCCCCTGCACTCCCAGGGCCCTGGCCTGTTTGGCTGGCCTCTGTAGCTCCAGGCGCAGCAGGTAGAAGTCAACATCAAGGCTCCCGGCTCCAAATGGCAGCATGGTGTTGGGGAGGGTGTGTTGTGCATGGGTGGGTCCTTTGTAGGCCTCTGATTTGCATTGGTTTCAGCTGGGGCCTTATTGCCGTCTCCTCCCTGCTCCTGCTGGTGTAATGGTGTTGGGGACGGTGTGTTGTGCATGGGTGGGTCCTTTGTAGGTCTCTGATTTGCATTGGTTTCAGCTGGGCCCTTATTGCTGTCTCCTCCCTACTCCTGCTGGTGTAATGGTGTTGGGGAGGGTGTGTTGTGCATGGGTGGGTCCTTTGTAGGCCTCTGATTTGCATTGGTTTCAGCTGGGCCCTTATTGCTGTCTCCTCCCTGTGTTGGGGAGGGTGTTTTGGGCATGGGTAGGTCCTTTGTGGGCCTCTGATTTGCATTGGTTTCAGCTGGGCCCTTATTGCTGTGGCCTGTGTTCTGTTACCTCCAGCTTTTTGCTGGAGGTATTTTCGGCGGATTATCTGCCGCTTTTCTGGCGCTAATTGCACCTACGTCGGACTCGTGATTGCTGATGTTTTAGCGCGAATGGTTACTGGCCCTTTTACAGTCGACGCTTGTACAGCCGGCTGTACTTGCGCCGGCTGTAATGGCGCCAGCGGTATTTGGACTCGTGATCGACGGACCCTTAAATCCGGCGGTGATAGCGCTACCGCCGGATTTAAGGGTTACCTCCAAAGTCGTGATGAGGCCCTATATGTCAAAAAAGACTAAGGAAGCAAAATAATACCTGGATTGGTTCCAGAAACACCTGTAAACTATCGTCAGCAGCTATGGAAGGCTGGATGAGCCCTTTGTTAGTGAAGGTAGCCAAGTTGGAGTCTGCTGATGCTATTGCTGGAGTGTATCGGGAAACCTTATCAGGAGCACCAAATGCTATTGCACAGCTGAAACCAAGATTAGTATGTGAGAAAATAGCCATTGTATGGTTCTCTGCAAAACTCCAAAAGCTCAAATCATCGAAAAATAAATGCTTCTATGCCTGGAAACATACTAAAGAGCCTAAAGATAAGGCTGCATTTAATAGCGTTTTGAAGGAAAATAAACAAGCTATCAACTCAGGAATCTATGTATGAGTCCAGAATATTGAATGCCCAACATGAGTCGAAAGAACTTTTTAAGATTTTAAAAGAACTAGAAAATCCCCTCCCCAAGAATCAGGATGAACTCAAGAAAGATGTTGCATTGTGTACATCCATACAAGAATCCGTGTTGGGGAAACAGAACTCGATCAACCACAATATAGATGTTAAGAGGAAGGTGTTAGGCCAAGAAGAAACACCCACTAACGCACTTGTGCAGAAAGATAAGGAGCACCAGTTCAGCTTCAGTCCTGTTAGTGAAGCAGAGCTATCCGAGATTATTGGCAAACCAAAGCCAACAAACTGTAAAGGTGATACATGTCTGGCATTAACAATTATAGCTTGTACCTCCTCTTTGATAGTGGCCTTGAGTAAGTTTGTGGATGTCTCCTTCAAGGAGAGTCTTGTTCCAGATGAGTTAAAAAAAACACCTGAATCAATCCGCTTCTAAAAAAAAAACAGGTTTAAGCCCACTGCTACAAACAAATCACCAACACGCCATTTTTGCTAAAAATATTAGATAATGTGGCTTATAATCAAATATGAGATTACTTGAATAACCAGAACATCTGGAATAAATGGAAGTCAGGCTTTAGGCAAGGATATGGGACAGAAACAGCTCTGCAGGATTTCAAATCCAGACAGCTCTGCTCATGCTGCATGACCTGTCCATAGCTTTTGATTTGGTGGAAACACCCTCTGCTGATTTCAATGCTAAAAAAGGTTGTTGCTTTTTCGTAAAAAGCTGCATCTTAGATAAAGTATTATCTCACGAACACGCTGATTAGGGTATGCAGTGACTCTGCTGAGGCTCTTCCAACCCCACTAAATTTTGGGGTTCCTCAAGGTGCATGCCTCTTGCGTTCCCTTTATAACATTTTTACAGTCCCTATTTTTAACATGTTGGAAGATAAAGGTGGGGTGTTCACAAATTATGCAGATGACACTCAAAATTGGGCCTCATTACGAGGTCGGCGGTAGCCCGCTGGTGTTTCCAGCGAGTTGCCGCCGACCTCCAAACACCAACTCCGCCACCTGACTTCCCTGTGCCACTGGGATATTACAAGTTCTGGTGAAGCAGGAAGTCTGGTGGGAGATTCAATAACTCTAATAGGACTCCATGGGAATGGGGACTCGTAAGCACCAGCACTGTTGTTAACGGTGCCAGTGCTTCCATAAAATCTTTGCCTACTGGGGCCCTTGCGCCCGGCAGAATCAGACCTGTCGGGCGCAGCGGCAGGTCTGATTTGTAGTGTGGCAGTCCTGAAACAAGGGTGCCGGTAAGTTAGCGGCACCCTTGTGTCCAGACAGCTGCTACTCACAATGAGGCCCAATGTGTCATACTCTTATCAGAAAGGAAGCTATGAGGAGGGCGTTAAGAATATTAACAATGTGTATGGTCTGATACAGTATTAAGCAAGAATCACAGACTACCCCCTCCTCCTGTTCCTTGTGGCTTAAGGCCAAAAATAACTCATCTATGCTGATGCTTACATTCACGCACAATGAAAGGTCCCAGATCCTGGTGACTTTTTCATACAAAACCTAGACTCGTTTATTCATAACATAGATACCTCCTGTGTGGAGAGTGTTTTTTCTAAAAAAAACATCTATCACATCAAACAATACATAATTAAATTAATACTTAATCAATCAAGGGCTACTGTAGCAAAAATTAAACAAATACTACAGATGTTCAAATAGTTCATGAGCATCTATTATGAGAGAAACCGGATGCAGAAAAAAAGAACATAACCATACTGGTGTTTTCATTCCCTTGCAATCCGGGACAGTGTATTTCTATACAACCATTCTGCTGTTATAGGTTCCTGGTGTGCGTAGAACCTTCTGCTGTCCTTTGTGTCACTCTTTTTTGCCTCTCTTAATCTCTGTGGGATTATTAGTGTCCATTATCCCTATCTGTTATTTCCCAAAAGGATGTACAAATAGTGTTGTGTCGACGCTCTGTGTTTCGGCCCATTAACCAAAGGATAACCCCATCCCAGATAAGGTTTCCTCGATTGTTTCAAGATGGCCTTCGTCAGGATAAATGTTAATTATTCACCCAGAGATCATTAATCTTCTAACCTAAATGTTGGCCAGGTAGTCTGAAAAAAAACAGACAAAAAACACCACCGGCTTAGGACTCATTGTGGTGTGCATTCACACTCTCTGTTAAAAAATGTAACTAAATGGTCTTCCTACTGACCTTATTCAATAGGCTGGACAGGGAAGGGAACCCTTGATTAAGTAGAAATATGCATTTCATTATGTATTGTTTGATATGATATATGTTTTTTTAGAAAAAACATTCTCTACAGAGCAGGTGTCTATTTGATGAATAAATGAGTTTAGGTTTTGTATGAAAAAGACACCAGGGCCTGGGACCTTTCGTTGAGCGTGAATGTAAGCATCAGCATAGATGAGCTATTTTTGGCCTTAATCACAAGGAACTGGAGGAAGGGGTAGTCTGTGATTCTTGCTTAATATAGTATCACTACCCTGCTGTATCACAGACCCCCCAATAACATAAAATGAAGGGTATGACCTATTGTATACGTGGTCTGATACAGACCTGAATGATCAATAGTGGATTAGCACTCAATGACAAAAAAAAACAAGTTGATGTTTGTAGGCACAGAAAATAAAATTGCTACGCTGGGATCAGACTACTTGTGTTTTCAAGTTGCCGGATGCAAAATTATCACTAAAATAAAACTGAAAACTCTAGGGATTTGCCTAGATCAGAGCCTCAACATGCATGGTCAGTTGAATTGTCTGGTTTTGGCTTCCTTTTATTATATAAAGCTGCTAGAACAGATCAGGCCCTTTCTCACAAAAGCTAACCACGAGACGGCAGCTGGGGCCATTATTGGCTCTAAAATAGAGTTTTGCAGCAGTCTCTTAACTAGGATATGTAAAAAGGACTGTGCCAGACAGCAAGTGGTACAAAATAGTGCAGTGAGGATTATAGGAGGCCCAAAAAAGAGACACTATATTTCAGATGCAAGATGAGATTTGCACTGGCTCCCCATTGAGGCCAGGACTGAATATCGGTTACTTCTGATCACTCACAAATGTTTGGCAGGTTCTAGCCCAGAATTTCTGGGGGAGGCCTTACAAAGAAAACCAATTGTGAGAGCACTTAGGTCTAATAACACTGGTCGGTTGATGGTACCAAGATGTAAGCTCACACGTTAGTAGGTGTGCATTCTTTGCAGCTGCGCCGAAAGCATGGAAGGCCATCCACTCTAATCTCAGAGAGTCCGAATTTACAGATGTGTTCAAGAAGAAGCTAAAAACGTTAGATAAATGTCCTTGATTCTCCCATTCTACTGTCTCTGGTTGCATTAAAGGTTAACTGGTGTCCGTGTGGTTCGTTTGACCGTTGTCATCTATGCCTACGGGTCACCTGAGGCGCATAATAAATACATTAAAGTAAAGTTACGTGGGAACTGGATGGGTAGGGGAAGAGACGAGAACAAGTATTTGCCAGGGAAAAATAGCACCCCTGTTTTAGTAGAGTTTAATATCAGAGTGCCAAGCCAGCCATTATTTAATGACAGAAACAGCTGGAAATGTTGATAGAGAGAACAAAGGTGAGTTCAGGAAAAGAGAAGAAGATTTGTGTGTCATCCATAAAGAGTAGGTACAAGAACCGAAAAGGGTGATTAGTGCCCCTAGATCCGGCATCCTTATAGCCAAGGCTAAGATTTCAGCCCTAAACTGATATCTCGCTGGAATATTGAGACATCAAAAACTACTACTGATCAAATAAAACTTTGCTATCCAAATGAGTCTGTGTGGAATAAAATAGGCAGAGATAGTCTCAGTTAAAAGACACACATTGTTTCTGGATGCACTGTTCATTCAAAATCAGCATGGACCGTGTGGTGCAGGGCAGTGTAAAATACCTGTGATGTATGGCCTGAATAGTACTGGATAGTTCTCCATGTTGTGGTGAAGCAAATGGAGAAGTGGGCAATTAAGATGCACTCACAGCAGTGTGTGTGTCTCGAAAGAGGGGTTAGTGAGAAGTGCAGAATCCAAGCAAGGGGGATAGGTTGCCATTCATCCGCTGTTCTGAAAGCTGTGCCCCAAATTCAGTTTTTGTAGTGGTAGTTGGACATGGTATTACCCAAATTGACCTTTTACAATTGACCTTTTGTCCTAATTGACCTAGTTATAGTGGCCCCAATTGACCTTCTGCACAATTGACCTTTATATTATTTTAGTTATTTTATATATGTATTGGGATTGGGTGGGGGGTTGCGGGCGGTTTTGGATTGGGTGGGGGTTTGCAGGGGGTTTCCCCCCCGCATAGATGTCCTAATTGACCTTCTAAATTAGGTAAATTCGCCTGAGGTCAATTGTTAAAAGGTGAAATAGTATACAACCGAAAGCATTGCAGTGCAGCAGCGACAAGTACAATTGGTGGCCTTGATGTGCCGAAAACTGTAAGCATTAAGTAGACAAGTGTGAACCGTTAGGGTGAAGGATGTCAAGGGGCGGACGTCTTTTGGTGCTGTGTGGGGGGGGGGGGTGTTCAAGAAGAAGTTCCTCTTTCTTCGGTGTAAAATATGAAATGGCTTTTCACCCGCCATCGTAAGCTGTAAATGGCACTGAAAGAGCACTGACTGAGTCACATTCTAAAATGCAAATCAAAATGGCTCCAGAAATAGCAGTGTACTTGGTCTGAATTACATAATGTACTATGCCCTCTAAACTGTTCTTTTCGTAGATTGATTGATTGATTGATTGATTGATTGATATTTTATTTCTATCACGCTCGTACACAAGCCTTTTACAACCTACGGAATGCATGTCTTGTTCGTAGTACAGACACCGTGTATTCTGGGATAAGTAGTCCTACAGCTCTAATGGCAAGAAGGCCTCCGTTTGTCCTGTACTGTACCTCCCATTGGCAGCATGGAATTCGAACAAGCATGTACGATAACTCCATTGTAGTTTGCGTGGTTCCCTCTGTCTTGTACGGTACTGTACATAGTATAATATATATGTGTTATATTGGTTAGAAGATGATGTGCCCTTTTGCATGGTGAGCGGCCTCTGGGTAACTTACTATATTACTGTTTTTAGCCCTTAAACAAAAAAATAAATAATAAAAACATTAAAACAATATATACTGTAAACAGAGGGAATCATCAAAAACTGTAAATTATAAGTAACAATAAATACTGACTGCATTCGCCATTGTCCGCTCTTATCTGCTGTAGCCGGAAGATATCAGGTTAGATAAAAGCACACCCAATAAGAATGGGATAATTTAAAATAATTAATAAGTAATACATGTGTTAAACATACTGTTTGCTGAACGCATTCAAAGTGACATTGGTGGAGGGGATTGAAAGTTGGTGCCCATTTGACTGAGAGGTCACCCAATTTAGGTAGTCACCCAATTGCTGAGGCATTCCCCAGGCTCGGATCCTGGCCCTTAATCTATTGTGGGTAGATCAAGCATGTACGCAACCCTGCATCTACTAATGTTACAACAACCACAGGCAACTGAATGCGTATCTCACATTCGCCTCCTGCTCACAGTGCATCTGTGGCCAGGGACAGGGCATACAAGTGCTTTGCCCCAATTGAATGAATAGGAGCCAACTATAGGTGACATGATGACCACTCGGAAGGCTGTGCAGGGCACCTATCAGCGATACATTTTGTCCATAATGGTAGCAAAATGTGCCAGTGAGACCGGCGATAAAAACAAAAGAACGATATGCACAAATGTTGCTCTCAAGTACAGTAGCTCAACTATTTAAGTGAAAATGATTTGGAGCTCAGTCTGTTGATGGGTCCATCTTCCTTCTTGAGTACTCTAGTCAGAGTTGCTACAGGTCTGCCCTTACCTGGCTGACATATGCATTCCCTCCGGTCTGAGACATATTAAGGATGGAGGAAATCAGTTGATCGAAGTATTCCTAATATTAAAAATAAAAACCAAACACTCTCATCCTAGAATTTTGCACTTCGCAACACTCTGCTTCCCCACAAACACTACCATCTGCTGTAAGAAAGTTTAAACAACTTATTTTTTTCATTTTTGGACCGTTTTTCTTAATTGAAAAGTAACCAATTTGATAATTCACTTTTTTGTTTTCAGAATTTGATCATTCACTTTTTGGTTTTCAGGGTAAGCATTTAAGGAGATATACCCAAGTGTTCGTTTGCTATGTAGTTTTCTAAAACAAGTATATTATTTGCGCTGGAATGTGTGCTCTGCTATTCAGGTGTTCTTTGCATGATATGCAATTTCTAATAATACATAGAAATATATTTAAGGGAAAACTTACCCATATAGAAAGTGCACAGCTTACATAGACCAGAAACCTGGGACCCATGAGGTAGTTTATAGCTGGGCCTGAAACATGAATACATATATTTGTCAAATGAATAGGAATGCTTTAAAACACATTGACAGATACCACTATTAGACAACATACATTACATGCAAAAGTAATAACAACCTGGAATATTTTGCAATTCATGATGTACGTCTCTGAACATGCATACAAGAAACCTCATGGCAAATAGAGGACCCCAACTTTCAGTCAATAGAAGAAGGGTAATCATTTGACTTGTCCTCCACTTTAGATCTCCATTCCAATATTGCAAGTCACTAGAATAGCAGAACTCAAATGTAGAAGCTGTGTGTGTGTGTTTGGGACATGTTGCCCTTGCAGTGCTGTTATACCAGGTTCATTTATTGTGTAGTGCGCTATGCTATGGCATGCAACTATGCTACCCTGTATTATCTTTGCTATGTTCTGCCCCGCTTTGAAATGCTGCGTTCTTAGGTTGGTGTGCTACTCCATGTCACGTTTAAGCTACAGGGACATGTTGTGCAATGTTGGTCTGTTAGGACCTGTGGGGTCTTATTATGAGTTTGGCGGTGGAGTAAATATTTGGCAATAGATCATTTACTGATGCATTTTGGGCGGTAACAGAATTACAGTTAATTATACTTTACCTCCAAAAATCTTCAGAATTACTGCAGTGGAATTACAGTTGTGGTAAATCTGATGAAACTCCCCATGGAGCCCTATGGATGCCAAAAATGGGGATTAACACTGTCTTGCCGCCACACGTATGCTCGCAGGAATGAGTGGCTATACCGCCAAGCACATAATCAGACCCTATTGATTTTGTCCCCAAATGCATTTTTGCCGAAAGGTTAACTTTAATTCGTGCTTTTGGTGTACACCTTCCTTTAGCTTTTCGCTGGGTTGCCCTCTACGCACCCTTCCTCCCTCACTGCATTTGAACGTAACCTTTTTCAGGCGTGTGATTTTCCTTTTCTAATTCTCCCTTCCCAACTGCGATCTTGTAACCACATTTTCAGGCCGATTCATGGAGTTAATGTGTGCTGAAAATTTTCGCGCAAGTGTGCGAAAGCGTGCAAATCGCAGTGCAAGTGCGAAAATCGCAGCGAAACCCGCGCACAGCGACTCATGGAAGTCCGTGTGCATGTAAATCAATGGATGTGCGCTAAAATCCTGCGTTGCGCACACTGGCGCACACGTCTTCAAACAGCGTGCGCTATGCGCACAGCGAAAACGCACATAGCGCAGCGCACACAACAAAAGTAGGCGTAACACGGGGCGTAACACGCGGAATGGGGAACAACGCGTGAAAATGTGGGCGTCACGGGGGAAGTACAGGAGGCAAATGCGCGGAATGGCCACATACGCGCCCACAACACGTATTCATGGAATCGAACAGGGCTAATGCGTGCGCCAAAAGTGCATTAAAGTGCGCGCAAACAACAAGCTCACACACTAAGAAGAATATACAGTTCTTTGCAGCAGTGGTCGTGGGATACCGCAGGAGGAGGAGGAGGATAGTCAGGCCCAGAAATTTTACACCCAGAACCAGCATTTTTGGGATGCCTGATGACCAGGTGTATGGGAGGTACAGGTTTCCACCTCACATAATACTCGACCTGGTGAGTGAGTGGGAGGATGACCTCACATCACCCACCCTGTGCTCCCAAGCACTGAGCCCCCTTGAAAAGGTGCTTAACGTACTGCACTTCTTGGCCACTGGATCATTTCAGCAGACAAGTGCTATAGTGGGGGGGTGTCACAGGCCACGCAGTCACGCTGCTTACACTAGGTGTTGGCCATCATGACTGCACGCCCATCAGTCCGCAGGCACATATACCTTCCCAGAACACCTGCAGAAAGGCAGGCTGCCGTCCAGGATTTCTAAGGGGTGGCACAATTCCCAAAGTGCTAGGTGCCATTGATTGCACACATGTGGCTCTACGTCCCCCCAGGGCAACGAAGCACATCTATAGAAACCGCAAGCACTGGCATTCCATCAACGTGCAGGTAGTATGTGATGCCAAGGGAATCACCACCTCAGTATATGCCAACTATCCTGGGTCCACCCATGACAGTTTCATTTACAGAATGTCAACCTTAAACCGGGACCTAGAAGCTGGGTGGCATGGCGATACATGGCTGCTTGATGAGTATAAATGCCACTGCACATGCATGCATGTCAGATACTGAGTAATGTCACAAACCCACTAATGATACCCATCACCACCTCCCCAGGGGACAGTGCCTACCCTCTGAGCACCCACATGATGACGCCAATTCGGAACCCCACCACACCACCCGAGGTAAGATACAACACAGCCCATATTGCAACCCGGGGCATAGTGGAGCGCACATTCGGAGTGCTCAAGTCACGCTTTCGCTCCCTTGACCGCTCTGGTGGGCAGCTGCTATACGCTCCCCCAGTAGTGTGCTGGATCATAGTGGCAGCATGTGTCCTGCACAACGTTGCAACACGCCAGGGCCTGCCGGTGGACATGGTGGTGCCCCCACATCCCCAACCACATGCACGGCCGCTGCGCATTGGAGGGGAAAGGGCACATGGTGAGGCAGCCCATACATAGCTGGTGGCTAGTTACTTCACCTAAAATCACACCCATGTGGAGTGCACACAGCCCCGGCACATACCAGCGGTCAATCAATGATGACATAAGGGACAGTCAACTGTCACAACCATACCAGCCTGAGATTGGTCACCTGGAAGTGTTACATTGTGTGCATCCCTACCTACTGAAACACCACCAATGCTGTGTCATTATAGAACATACATATATGCTGCTAAATTGATAACCCCCTTGCAAAATACAACATGAAAACAGCTCCATGTCACCCAACCCCTCCCCAGCTCCGCCACCCAACACTCCATGGCATGTCATGCAATGTGAAAGCAAACAAAGCAATGCGCAAGACCTGACACAAGTGTCACAAAGTGCACTGTCCCAAATGGAAACTGCCCACAGACAATATGCTCCCAGTAATCAATAACAAACAGCACACATGAACAAATACTTACCACCAACACAATACAGCAACACACCATGAAAAATTGCAAAAACATGACAGTACTAAGTCAAAGTAGTGGTAGTCGTACAACCTGAATAAGCCAGCACATCGACCCCTTCCAACTGTAGAGTGTTGCTGCCATGCAAATGTGTCAGTGTACTGCATACAACATGAACTCCACCTGCAAAGGAGACAGCCTTGTGAAGACATGAGGAAGGAACCTGCAAATTAGGAGGAAGACATGGATGCACAAGCACATATCAATACACCATGCAGTGTACAATACAACAATACCCACTAGGGATGTCCACACAGTATTGACTACAGACTGCCCACACAGCTCATGGGAGCCCAATGTCACTGTGTAAGTCACTGTCACTTGGTCACACCCTTTGCAAGCCCATGGAAACGGGAAGCAGGAGGGGTGTGTGTGTCATGAACCCAAGCATCTAACCCAAACTCAGGACAAGCCTGCATGTGCCCAGCCGGAATACAGTGGATGCCCACGGGAGCCACACAAGGCAACACAGTGTAAAAAAAAAAATATATATATATATATCAAAAATGGCCATGTGGGGATCGGGGGGGAGGCCACCCAGGAGGTTCGAGGACAGGGTGCACACCAACACCCACCTGCGTGGATGTTGCAAATAAAAAAATACCTCCTTGGGTTCATGGCCTGCACGGCTATGCCATTTTGGGAGAACTGCTGTCGCTCTCTTCACCCTCTACTGCTGCATCAGGAGGTGGTGGCACTATGTGAGGTAGCCCATGCAAAGCCCCAGTATGGTCCTCTATGGCAGCAAGCATGCAGGTCTGGAAGGTCTGATTCTGGAGGATTAAAGTGCGGAGATCCCCATGCAGCACCTCACGGGTTGCCTACACTTCTGCACGCATTGCCTCGAGGGATGCCTGGATCTCCTCACGTGTTGCCTGCATCTCATCTGAGAGCAAACTTGTGAGCTGCTCCAGCTGCTGTTCTGCCCTAACATTTCAGGAAGCCTCAAGTTCACGCAGACTCTGCCCGAGGCTACCCTAAGGGCTTCCCTGTGGCCCCGTGACTCTATTGATATGGATTCACGCAGAGTCTCCAGTGCCGCCCGTCGGTCCCTGTTGAACGCCAACATGTCTTCCCTGTGTGATTGGCAAATGGAGTCTGTTGCCTGCTGTTGTTGCTCCATCTGCCTTTCAGGGGGGATAATGGAAGTGGCCACCCTCTCCATTGCCTGAGCCATCATTTCTACTGATGCTGCCTGTTGGGTTGCCATACCGTACATGGAGTTTTCCCATACAGTATTGCCTGGTGGCGCACGGCCACCGCGTCGGCGGGCACCACACCTGTTCGGGGCAAGGCGATCTGCACCTTGCTGTGCTGGCACTGCCTGAGGCTGCAGGACTGCATTCCCCCTCTAATCTGCTGGCCCAGGAACAGGATCAGATGCTGTGGAGTGTGACCCTGCATCCGTAACCGCCAAAGGCGGACCTACCAACACTGACATCCCCATAGAGGGTTCTACCCCTGGTGCAGGTGGGTTGGACAGAACAGAATCCCTGCCAGAAGCACTGACCTGCGACAGCACATAAGTCTCATCATCCGACTCAGCACCTGAATAGAGGTCTGGGGAGCTGCAACCAGAGACACCCCTCGACAGTATGGTCTGCAGTACCAAAGTGTTTTCACCCACCACCACACCACGTCCCCCACTGGTGCCTGGTCGTGGCTGAGAATCCTCCTGGGTCTGCACCATCTCCTGAACCTCACCAACATCAAGTGCTTCGTCACCTGCAAAAACATGAAATACAAGAAATGGAAACAGGCATGAGCACCATAGCACACACATAGGCCTGACAAGACAGAGATCCTGTACATGGGTTACACATGTCCCATATGACTATAACCCTGGCATGCATGCACTGTCAATGAGTTTGAAGGGGAGTCAAAAAGGCAGACAATGAGGACACCAAGATGGAAAAGCAACACATTTGCAGCATGTTGTGTAGCACTGGCATCACACATCAGCCTGAATGGTCTAATCATTCACATAACAGGTAACTAAAGTGGCACAATGTGGGGTATAAACAATGACAGAAGCATGTCACATATGTGGCATTAGGGATGAAAAAAGCATATGAAAAATGGGATGATCTAAACAATCAGCCTGAATGAGCACAGAAAAAATCAGAACAATGTTGTTGCAAGATGATAGTTCAAGGGCAACAGCAGTAATGTGGGGCTAATTGGCTACTGTGGGCAGAAGGGATACTGTCATACCCAAATCAAAGGCACGTGAATGTATTGGAGGAAGCACATGGGTGACCCATAACACTCAGGAGTACACACCCTCACCTGGCACTCAATCAGAACCCGTCACCCAAACAACATACACGTGGATTACACACACATGCATGGGCACTCACCGGACAATGAGTCGTAATCAGGTAGCTCTCCCACGCCTTGGATCTGTTCCTCTGTGACGAAGGTCCCAGCAACAGACTCATGTTCAGTGAGTTCGTTGTCCTCTGGTGGAGACCCACCGCCAGTCACCAGAGTAGCAGCATGATTTGAGGCCAGCTTATTCTTTTTTCTGCGTTTCAGGTCATTCCACCGCTTGTAGCAATCATCAGCTATGCGCCTCACAAATCCAAGGGCACTTATGCGGTCCGCGATGGTCTGCCAGTGTGCCCTACGTTGACCAGGTGTGGTCTTGCACCCTGCAGTCACCACCATTTCGCGGCTTTGTGCCGACACATAGGTCATAAGTGCATCAAGTTCAGCGTCATTAAAGCTAGGCTTCCTTGACGTGCTCAGCCTGTAGTGCCAGAGCACCCTTCTTCCTCTTTTTCAAAGGTGGAGCAGAGCCTGAGTGGCTTACGCCGCTCTGGTCAGTAGGGGCAGAAGCGACGGTGGACTCGGTACTAGGAGTGTGCGAAGGCACAATGACCATAGGTCTTGGTGCAGGCATTGGCTGAAGTGTGATGTTGGCAGGGACAACGTCGGTTTGATGGACCTGGACAGACACTGGGCCTCATTACGACCCTTGCGGAAATCGAAAAACGATGGCGGAAATGCAATACCGCCATCGAATAGCGCTCGGTGCGACTATGACCCGTCACCGCAAAGTACGATGCCATTAGCGACACCGTAGTGAACGCCAACGCTAACTGCACCAAGTACGCGCGCGCGCGCCATGCCAAACCGCAAAAACCACCATGGCGCAAGAGTACGCGAATTCCGACCCTAGCGGACATGTACCTAACGCCATCAAGCACGGCGGAAAGTACCATTCCGCCATGGCGAGAAGTACGGCATCGCGAATCAACCGTAAACGGCCCAACTGAGTGCCTGTACACCGCTCCCTGCCCACATAGTACAACTCCCCGTAGGTGCAATGAAGTCACAATGCAACCAGTGAAATGTACAAGTCACCCATGCATGCCAACGAACAAATGAATCTCAAGAGGGCCCAATGGGAGCTGCAGGGCACAGATGGCACGAATACAGAAGCCATTCCAATGGACATGACCACAGTCCCCCACCAAGAAACGCACGCAAACACAGGCACCTGTGACCAGCAACATTCCGAAAATCACATCATTCCACCAGTCCACCTGGCTGACCGGCATCTGTTACACAAAACCTAATCCCCCGCCCCTGAGCATGACATCATTTAAACAGTCATATTGGCAGCCCTCATCCCTGACCTCACTGGGCTTCGTAGGCAAACGCGCCCAGCACAGTACCACGCAACTATACTCCGAAGCTGGAACCCAATGCAGATCTCCTCACAATACATCGCTCCCCAAATAGGAATATGCCACATCACTTGCAAAGAAGAACGCTACACGGCCCATATCAGAATAGAAATTTAATGCACAACAAAATCACCAAGGCCATACAGCCATTAGGCCATGAACTCCAAAACACATTTCACCATTGTGGGCTGCATCCGCAAGAAATGACCAGCTACTTCTTGTGTGACGCCCTGTTCCTTCATGGTACACAGAGCCACATTCACGTACGAAAAGGCAACATGGAAGCGCACAGTACCGCAGGGCCGTCCCAATGGGGAGGCACTAGTCCAGCTGAAAGGCCGAAATGTTGCTAAGAGCCACTAGTACTGCGTAAGGGCATGTGGCCCATTGGCGATCGTCCCATAAGATCGTAATGCTGCTCCACTGATTAACACGAAGCAGCAGGTGTCGGGAGTAAAAGCCATCTGCAGGAGTGGCATACAGATGGCAGTGGCAAAAGGGGAGGAGATACCTGTCAACCAAAACAAAAGAAAAAGAACAGAATGGCCATCAGAACTACATTCGAACAACTCACTTCAATGATCACACTAAATCCACAGCCATATGCATGCTAGCCCACTCCAAAGGATCATCACCACCCCAAAACCACTTGCGACACATAACTATCTATATCGAGGTGTAAACACCATCACACACGAGTGTACCTGTGCATGCGTCTGTGAAAACAGAATCCATCAGATGGGATTGGTAACGTGCATGGACACAAGTGTCTGAGGGCGCGTCGAGACAGGGAGGGCTCAACAAGGCCAGATAGACGATGGTCCCACTATGGCAGCCCTGCATCACATAGCGCAGGGGAGGCGGACAGATTCCAAGAAGCCCTGTACATGGCAAACTCTGTATCAAATCATCTGTCCATGCATCCATTCATCATTCCCTCATCCCGGGATAAAAACGCCTGAATATTTACTCACATAACATTAGAAATATCCATTGAGTCTGTGCGTTATGCCGCCTGCAAAATCCACTGTGCCCCAGCCCGTAATTCCAGTGTAGTGAAGTAACATGTATTTGGGAACGTCCGGCCTCATCGCCCACGTCGCTATTGCGCATCCCAAACTATTCATATCAATCATTGCATCCTCGCCATGGCCCCTGTCTCAAGGACATTGAACAATAGAACGTTATATTTGCAGTCAGACCTGTGGGCATCTCCTCGCCGAAAGCGCCGCCCTTCGAATTCCTCATTTGCAACATCACGTCGAAAAGGCATCTGTGGCCGCTTGAAATCACAAATTAATCCATCTAGAGCGGCTGTGTGTGAAAATGGCAACTGCCTTCACTCACAAATGGGACGCCCCGCCCGTCGTTGCAACTCGGTACAGTGATGCATGAGGGCCCACCGTTACTCGAGTACTACGTTCCACTGACCCCTCACAAGTCTGTTCGCGACTGCAAAGATTGCATGTGAAACAATGGGACCATAGCCGAATGAACATATCAACCAATGTTACACGTCCATCGGGTACAAATACATGATTGCAATTGCAAGATGCCATGCGTCGAAGTGCAGCGTTGTGTGCGGGACGTGCTCGGCCAAAGGGGAGAGCAGCTTGCACAGGTGGAATGAATCACCACAGGTGGAGGCCATACAGCCTGAAAACACATAAATTGCACACCCAGTCTCCTCCCACAACCACACCCACTCCGAAATGCTGCCGGCAGGACTCGCGATGTTGGCCCTGGGGGACCTGATAGCACTGCAAGTACTCCAACTCCAAGAAGAAGACGAACACCAACTACAACCGGCCGCACGGAGGAGACGCAGGAGGAGGAGGAGGGCAAGGCAGGGCCAGCAAGGGCCGCCAGCACAGCCACTACCACCACGCAGGCAGCCCGCAATCCCACGCCTCCGAGCACATCCGTTCAACCTCACTGATGAGCAGATCCACACCCTCTACCGTTTGGACCGGGACACCATAGCCGCCATCGTGGACATGACACAGGCTGACCTTGTCAGCATGATAGATAGCCCAACCGCCATCCCACCCCTACTGAAGGTGGTGTCTGTACTCCACTTCCTGGCCACAGGCACCTACCAGCACACAGTCGGACAGTTGCATGGCATTTCTCAGCCACTGTTCTCACGGACACTATTGCAAGTGCTCGATGCCCTCCTGCAGCACGCAGACGACTACATCTCTCTACCACGCTCGGAGCAGGAAATTACCAACACAAAAGTGGGATTCCATGCACTTGCCGGCATACCGGGTTGCATTGGTGCCATCGACTGCACTCATGTGGAATTGGTCGTCCCACATGCCATGGAGGCCCAGTACCGCAACCGAAAACAATTTCATTCTCTGAATGTACAAATGGTGTGTGACTCCAACAGGATCATTACACATTGTTGTGCCCGATTCCCTGGATCAACCCATGATTCTATGGTCCTGAGGAACTCTACAATACCACGCTACATGGAGCGACACGCAGGGAACAGATCCTGGCTACTCGGTGAGTCTCATTTCATGCATGATGATGTGGGGTATGTGATTCGGCAATGACCTGGCAGGAAGGGGCGGGGTGTGTGCGTATGTAGCAATGGCATTCCACATTATACGTTTATCGTCTACATACAGGTGATGCTGGATATCCACTGAAGAGATGGCTCCTCACACCAGTCCGGAACCCACGGGACCAGCATGAGGAGGACTACAACCATGCCCACTCACGTACCCGTGTAGTCATAGAACAGGCATTCGGCCTACTGAAGACTCGTTTACGCTGCCTCAGCAGGTCTGGCGGGGCACTCCTGTACCGCCATGAGAAGGTTGCAAAGATGGTGATGGCATGTGTCATGCTCCACAACATGTGCGTACGTAGAAATGTGCCCATGCCCCCTGACGCAGAACTGCAAGCACCTGATGATGGTCATGATGAGGGTGGGGATGTGGCAGCACCTCAAGGAGTCCGCGAGGCACAGGAGGGCCGTGACATTCGTCAGCATCTCATTGATGCATGCTTCTAGCACTCACGCCTGGTGGCTGATACATGGACACGGTACTCGTGGCACTGTGTGTGTCTGGTACATGCACAATATGGACTGTACGCCTATGATGGCCTAGTACACAAAGATCATTGTCCACACATCTCATTGGTTGATCGTGCATTGTTTATGGCATATGTGATATCATGTTGAACACCCTATCGACCCGCCACCCAAGTGAGCCCAACACACCCCCTCCACCCTCCTACCTCCCCCCCGAACACCAGTGTCCAAAGATGCTCATTGTCAGTGGGCAGTCGCTATTGCAAGCCCCCTCTGCGGGTATCAGGGGCACCCCTGCCTGTGGAGCGCAGGTTCCTCCCAGATCTACGTTGGGGGCTGCCCTGGACGGAACTTGCAACGGATGATGTCTCTGCCTGCTCACGTCCATGCATGTCCCTAAGGGTTTGTGAGAGCTCAGTGAGCACACGGCGCACTGCGGCAAGTTCGGCACATACGTCTTTGGACGTCGCATGCAGTTCCCCCCTCAGGCTCTCGGTGCTTCTCTCCATTTGGACTCTCAGGCTCTCTGTACTTCTCTCCATTTGTGCCCTAAGTGTCTCAGTTGATGTTTCTATGTCTGCCTTAGTGCCCCCACATTCATCGGCATGGTCCTTGAGGAGCGTGGCCAGTTGCTGCTGTTGCACGATTAACTGGTCGAGGGACTGTTGCCTCTGCTGGGCCATGGCCATTTGCGGTGGTGTCACAGAGGGGCTGTTCGCCTCATGTTGCCCTGCCACAGGGCTTGTGGGGGATGGCCAGTCGTCGTCTTGTGGGTGCTCCTGCGTGGTATCCTCATGTTGTATGGGATGGGACAGACAGGGGGATTGGGACAGGTCATGGATGGATCTGACTTCGACATCCCCGTCTTCTGTGTCGGAGCATGCTGCCATCAATGGGGTGTCACCTATGGTGCTGCTGCCACCAGAGGCAGTGCCTTCTGTGGCATCCATTGGGGGGACCTGTGGTGGTGGTGTTGTGGGCATGCTGGCTGCTGGGGTGCCTGTTGATGTTCCCTCCTCTGTGCTGCCACCTGATTTGTGCTGCTGCCGTGTCTTGATGCGTGCAGCTGAGGGGGAGGGTCTTTGGCCGTTGGTCTTGGCCCTCTTTGCAGGTGTGCTGGTAGGGGTGTCCTGAAGCTCGTCGTTTGGATCGGACCCTGTGGTGGAGTAAAGGAGGGCGAGGGTTATTAATGGGTCTGTGGGAATTGGAATGGCATTGTATCACATGCATTGGGGTGGTACCTGAGGGTGATTTGGGTCAGGGCCTTGGAGGTGGTTTCATTTGTGTGTGGAGTGAGGGTGCAGTTGTTTGGCAGCCTGCAGTTAGGGTGTGCCTGCTGCACGTGTAGTGGGTGTTTTTGGGGTTTTTAATTATTTATGTATTTATTGTGTGTTTTAAAGTGCGCTATCAGGCCAATGTGTGTGGACGTCCTCCTGGCCATGTGTTTCTGTTGCACTATGTGGACACATGGTACTTCACATGATTGGACATTGTGGATTTGGCATTGTTTTATTTGGGCCACCTACCTGATTCTTCGGATGTCTGCACTCCTTTCTCCATCCCTCCAACTCCCTCTATACTCTCTATTCCAATGGTGGAGGCACAGATTTCTTCCCAGGGGTCAACTTGATGGGTGATTCCGATCCTCCCCCGGTGGCTGTGGCAATGTTGCGGTTGGCAGAAAGTATGCTACGGACGCGTATCCGCAGGTCGTCCCATCGCTTTCTGCATTGCTGTGGGTTGCGGGGTGCGGTCCCCACCGCACTTACCCGCTGTGCCACCAGAGCCCATATGGCCTTCTTGTTCGGAAGTGCCGTCCTGGTCATTTGCGTGGAGAAGACGGCGGCGGCATTCTCCTGGAGGGTCTCTGTTAGCACGGTGAGTTCCTCACGGGAGAAGTGGACCTGCCGCTTGCGGTCGCACGCTTTCTTCGCTACTTTTCCCATTTTTCTTGGTTTCGCTAGGGTGGATGACGGGTTGGGGTGTGTCTCAGGGTAGTGTTTTTGGTGGTTGTGTGGATTTTGTGGTTTTATGGGTGTACGGCGGGATGTTTCCCGTTCCGGGCCCATGTTTTTACTTCCGTTTCCGTATATTTCCGGTCACCGTACTTTCCGGTTGGCGCTCACTGCGGTGTCCGCTAAGATGGGTGGCGGTATTGCACCTAGGGCGCAGTACGGCGGCGGTGTGGGCCGTTTTGGGGTCATTTCCGCCATCGCGGACTTTGCACTTCCGTCATGCCGTGGTGCTCGTGCCCGATGGGTCGGAATGGGCCGCACTTTGCTCCATCGTGCAATGGCGGAAACGCTATTTACGCTGTGGCGGTCCGGTCTGTCACTTTCCGCCAGGGTCGTAATGAGGGCCACTGTCGCGGCTGGGAGACTCAGAGCTGGGGTGGATAGAGCTGCAACTGCCCCTGCAGCCTCCCCACCCTGCCTACTTGGGGCAGCAGATGACATCGCTGCCCCAGATCCACGTGCCCTGGTGACACCAACTTGCACCACCACATGTGGCTTAGACTTGCTGACCTGGAGGTCAGCCTGGGAGTCATCCTGTGCCGGGTCAGGTGCCATAATGGGCTGGTCCAACAAGGGCTGAGCTGGGATGGTGTCAGCTACGTTTCCCACAACCATGGGGGGGGGGGGCATGGATGTCCTTGATTGGTCTTCCACACATGGGGGTCTAGGGGCACCCTGCAAATCCTGGCCACGTCCCCTACCGCGCCCACCACGGCCACCTTTTGGAGATCGGCCACCTTTGCCTCCCTTACCGCTTGGTCGCCTCCCAAACATGTCACTGATGTCGTTGTGCGTATGGTGAAAGGGGTAGGATACTAGATGGAAATCGTACCCTAGTGCTCTGGCAAGGCTGTCTGTGACCCCTGGGGGAAGATGACGGGTCACGCAACGCACAGGCACCCCGAAAACAAAAAATAACGTGCACGCAACCCCTCGTAGACCACGTACGTGGCAAAATGAACCCGCACTACGCTGTGGCACCCAGGAACACAAAAATAAACGTACGCGTGTTACACGCAGCCTACAATGACCTCTGAAGGGGTACCCGGCGACACACATGGGGCAAGCACAGTTGGTAAAGCATGCGCGACTCACCGTCTGCCCGGAAAAAGAATGTGAAAAAAAGGCGTGTGTGCGCGTTGGCAACACCCCGCCAAAAGAAGAATTGTACGCTGTCTAAGGAGACAGGACAAAAGAAGAAGTGAACGCTGTTTGAGGAAACAGGCCCAACAAAAAAAATGAACGCTGTCAGAGGTAACAGGGAGTACGAACTTGAAACGCTGTGAAGTAATCGCGTGTGAACCGACAAGAAGTACAGAATTCACCCACTCGCTCTCCACAAAAAGCAGGTACAAGGAAATGGGAGCCTACACGTACCTTTTAAAGCGGCCCACACGTACAATGTCACTTACGCGTGCACGCGCTAAGGCCCTTTCCTCTAATTACACGAGCTGACACTCGGACGTGCAGTTTTTGGACTTGTACGATGAACATGCACCCGTGTTGATGGAAACGCCCGCGCGCGTCACGTCACAGACGCGTAGGCCCTTTCCTCGGATTACACGCATTCACACGCGGACGTGCAGTTTTTTCACGCGCCATGAGCCACTATGGCCACGTCACGAGGGAAACGCCCGTGCGCGTCACGACACAGACGCGCTAAGGGCCTTTGGTCCAATGAAACCGCATACGTGTGCTGACACGCTTACGCGCTAAGAGCCTTTCCTCGAATTATACGCTGACGAGCAAGATTTTCACGTGCCAAATCACTCCGTATCAAGCTGGCCACGCAACAACACATGGAAGACCACGCTCCTGCCCAGAAGGCCGAATTACTGCCCCCCAGAGCCCCGAGCACGCTCCCACCTGCCATATGCTGCTGCCTGCCTGCCTGCTGCCCACGTGCCCTGCTATTTGCTGCCTGCACATCATCCATCTGCAGGGGTGCAGTTGTTGTGACCACCCCTGCTGGAACTGAAGACTCCCGACTGGGATACCATCGCTCCACAGCCCAGCCCCAGGACCCAGTTGCCCACCCACACCTACCTCTGGGGTTGCCATGTCAGGCACACCACCATCTGGCACCACTGGCAACCCCCAGCCAGAGAGGCACAGGGCCACCAGCTTCAGTGCCAGGGAAGTTGGTGTCCTGGTGGAGCAAGTCCTGGGGCAGTATGATGCCCTCTTTGGAAGTTCTCACGGCGACTATGAAGGACGGACAAGGATCTGGATGGACATCTTGACTGCCATCAACGAGGAGGGGGTGGCAGTCCGCGACATCAAACATGTCAAGAAGCGCTGGGAGGACTTCAGGTCCAGGACCCTCGACAAGGCCCGGAACCTCTTGAAGGCAGCGGATGCCAAGGGGCGCGGGGGCCACCTGTCCGACCACCAAATGAGGGTCCTGGAACGCATATGCCCAGCGCTCCACATCCAGGTCCTTGAGAGGCAGACCCGTCTGGAGTCGAGCAGTAAGTGTGCATGCATAATGATTAAATGCTGTGTGTGTCGTGGTGTGCCAATAGTGTGCAGGTTGCACATGTGTTTTTTTAGGGCCATGTATTGATGTGTATGTACAGGGGCGTGAGGCTGACACATGCGAGTCCCCTCATGTGTGAGACACATGGATGGTGTATGTGTGGGTAAGCATGCCGGCCAAATGCAGATGTGGGAGCACACATGTTTGAATTACTGTGTATGTACGTTGGCATGGTTGTGGTGTCACACATGGATATTGGTTCCAGCTGCATGTATCTGCACTGTGTACATGTGCATGTGTGTGTATTTGACAAGTGTGCAACTGTGATGCAACATGGATGCATGTGGCACTGACATGTAGAAGGCTCAATGCCAGATGTGACATGGATGGCGATCTCATTACTGTGACAGTTGGTGGACATGCACACATGCATGTAAGTGTGTTGGTTTGTGTGCATGTGTTGTGTACTCCCCGTGTTTCATGTGACGTCAGGCTCACCTTCGGATGCTGATGCTGTTGTATGTGTATGGATGGTGCAGCCTGGTACAATATTGCTGTGGAATTGCTCATGTGTGTGAGTTGAAATTACATGTGTGTTAGGGAGTGTGATGCCATGTCTGAAGTTTGACACTGCCACTGATGTACAACTGTCATGTGTGTATCAGTCCATTGTACAGTGCCCTGATGCCTATGTTCTATCTTTCCCTGTCTGCAGCGTCAACTGATGAAGAGGGCGGAGAGGATGCTGTGGAGCAAGGCAGCAGGGATTGCACCGCCAGCCGGAGACGCAAGGCCCGGCTCCCCTCCCAGGTTTTCATCTCGTAGGGAGTGAGGAGTCCGGTGCCACGTCCCAGGCCGCAGCTGCCGAGGGTAGGTTCAAGAGGTGGAGGTTGGAGTTGGACTCCTCTGCAGCAGAAGGGGCAGCTGAGAGCCCACAGGGTCCGACGGAGGAAGATGGCACGGAGTCATCCAGGTTGGTGGGGGGTTTGGTGGCGGAGGAGGCCATGGAAGGGACACACACGGGGTCTGGAGGTGGGGATTCCACTGGTTCTAGTGGTGCAGTGCAGGGGCAGTGACAGGAGGCAGCACAGGCCGCCGCGGAGGTGCCTGTGTGTAATCCTGTCCCCGATCCTGTGACTGCATCATCCTGCACCAGCAGGGATGCCTACGTCCAGACCCGTTTTCAGGGAGGGGATCCGCTTACAACAACTGGCCTTCCTCTCCCTGTGGACGTGGCTATCCGGGACCGGGTTGAGCCTGTCCTGGGTAGGATGGCATTGCATCAACGGGGCATGCAAGGTGACCTGCAGTGTTTTCGTGAGGACACTGCACGTCATCTCGAATGCCTCGTTGACCGCATTGACCTACTGGGACGGCTCACCAGGGCCGGATTCCTCCGTTTGCTGGACCTTGTTCTGACCCCCTCTTCACCTGAACCCCCTATGAGCCAGTCGTCCTCCATGCCATCTTCCCACACATGTATCACCGGGGTTCCCCGTGGAGCTGCCTCTGACCCTGCGGCCAGGCTGGTGGAGGACACATCCCTGCCACAGTCGGGAGTCAGACGTCCAGCAGGGGTGGCCACCTCAACAACTGCACCCCAGCCGGAGGAGGACGTGCAGGCAGCAAGAGCCAGGGCACAGGCACAGCAGCAGCAGCAACAAGGTGAGAGCCATGATGGCTCGGGGCCTTCAACATCGGAGGGGCAGGCATCGGCCAGAGGGCAGGAGGACCCAGGACTGGAAGTGTCTTCCGTGTGGCAGCGGTTGGGCCAGACCACAGATGCGGAGCGGCAGCGGGCGGAAGAGGCACGGCTCACAATGGTCAGGGCGGAGAACTACATGCAGAGGGCTCTGAAGTGGGCCGAGTGCCTCGAGACAATTCGCAGGGAGTTGGAGGTCCACATGTCATCGTCCCTGCGAACCCTCGGGGCCATGGAAGAGGACCGCCTCTGGGACATCGAGCAGGAGTTCGATGATACCCTGGCCCGGGATATCGGGAAGTGAGCCATCGGACTAGCCCGCTGCCATTGTAAATAGTTTTTAGAGTTAGGTTTCCTTTTTCTTTGATTTGTGGTGAATGGACTATGCCCCACACATTTGTATATAGTTTTTGTAAATAGTAAATGCTGGCACTGCCTGAGGCTGCAGGACTGCATTCCCCCTCTAATCTGCTGGCCCAGGAACAGGATCAGATGCTGTGGAGTGTGACCCTGCATCCGTAACCGCCAAAGGTGGACCTACCAACACTGACATCCCCATAGAGGGTTCTACCCCTGGTGCAGGTGGGTTGGACAGAACAGAATCCCTGCCAGAAGCACTGACCTGCGACAGCACATAAGTCTCATCATCCGACTCAGCACCTGAATAGAGGTCTGGGGAGCTGCAACCAGAGACACCCCTCGACAGTATGGTCTGCAGTACCAAAGTGTTTTCACCCACCACCACACCACGTCCCCCACTGGTGCCTGGTTGTGGCTGAGAATCCTCCTGGGTCTGCACCATCTCCTGAACCTCACCAACATCAAGTGCTTCGTCACCTGCAAAAACATGAAATACAAGAAATGGAAACAGGCATGAGCACCATAGCACACACATAGGCCTGACAAGACAGAGATCCTGTACATGGGTTACACATGTCCCATATGACTATAACCCTGGCATGCATGCACTGTCAATGAGTTTGAAGGGGAGTCAAAAAGGCAGACAATGAGGACACCAAGATGGAAAAGCAACACATTTGCAGCATGAGGACTTCAGGTCCAGGACCCTCGACAAGGCCCGGAACCTCTTGAAGGCAGCGGATGCCAAGGGGCGCCGGGGCCACCTGTCCGACCACCAAATGAGGGTCCTGAAATGCATATGCCCAGCGCTCCACCTCCAGGTCCTTGAGAGGCAGACCCGTCTGGAGTCGAGCAGTAAGTGTGCATGCATAATGATTAAATGCTGTGTGTGTCGTGGTGTGCCAGTAGTGTGCAGGTTGCACATGTGTTTTTTTAGGGCCATGTATTGATGTGTATGTACAGGGGCGTGAGGCTGACACATGCGAGTCCTCTCATGTGTGAGACACATGGATGGTGTATGTGTGGGTAAGCATGCCGGCCAAATGCAGATGTGGGAGCACACATGTTTGAATTACTTTGTATGTACGTTGGCATGGTTGTGGTGTCACACATGGATATTAGTTCCAGCTGCATGTATCTGCACTGTGTACATGTGCATGTGTGTGTATTTGACAAGTGTGCAACTGTGATGCAACATGGATGCATGTGGCACTGACATGTAGAAGGCTCAATGCCAGATGTGACATGGATGGCGATCTCATCACTGTGACAGTTGGTGGACATGCACACATGCATGTTAGTGTGTTGGTTTGTGTGCATGTGTTGTGTACTCCCCGTGTTTCATGTGACGTCAGGCTCACCTTCGGATGCTGATGCTGTTGTATGTGTATGGATGGTGCAGCCTGGTGCAATATTGCTGTGGAATTGCTCATGTGTGTGAGTCGAAATGACATGTGTGTTAGGGAGTGTGATGCCAAGTCTGAAGTTTGACACTGCCACTGATGTACAACTGTCATGTGTGTATCAGTCCATTGTACAGTGCCCTGATGCCTGTGTTATATCTTTCCCTGTCTGCAGCATCAACTGATGAAGAGGGCGGAGAGGATGCTGTGGAGCAAGGCAGCAGGGATTGCAGCGCCAGCCGGAGACGCAAGGCCTGGCTCCCCTCCCAGGTTGTCATCTCGTAGGGAGTGAGGAGTCCGGTGCCGCGTCCCAGGCCGCAGCTGCCGAGGGAAGGTTCAAGAGGTGGAGGTTGGAGTTGGACTCCTCGGCAGCAGAAGGGGCAGCTGAGAGCCCACAGGGTCCGACGGAGGAAGATGGCACGGAGTCATCCAGGTTGGTGGGGGGTTTGGTGGCGGAGGAGGCCATGGAAGGGACACACACGGGGTCTGGAGGTGGGGATTCCACTGGTTCTAGTGGTGCAGTGCAGGGGCAGGTACAGGAGGTAGCACAGGCCGCTGCGGAGGTGCCTGTGTGTAATCCTGTCCCCGATCATGTGACTGCATCATCCTGCACCAGCAGGGATGCCTACTTCCAGACCCGTTTTCAGGGAGGGGATCCGCTTACAACAACTGGCCTTCCTCTCCCTGTGGACGTGGCTATCCGGGACCGGGTTGAGCCTGTCCTGGGTAGGATGGCGTTGCGTCAACGGGGCATGCAAGGTGACCTGCAGTGTTTTCGTGAGGACACTGCACGTCATCTCGAATGCCTCGTTGACCGCATTGACCTACTGGGACGGGTCACCAGGGCCGGATTCCTCCGTTTGCTGGACCTTGTTCTGACCCCCTCTTCACCTGAACCCCCTATGAGCCAGTCGTCCTCCATGCCATCTTCCCACACATGTATCACCGGGGTTCCCTCTGGAGCTGCCTCTGACCCTGCGGCCAGGCTGGTGGAGGACACATCCCTGCCACAGTCAGGAGTCAGACGTCCAGCAGGGGTGGCCACCTCAACAACTGCACCCCAGCCGGAGGAGGACGTGCAGGCAGCAAGAGCCAGGGCACAGGCACAGGCACAGCAGCAGCAGCAGCAACAAGGTGGGAGCCATGATGGCTCGGGGCCTTCAACATCGGAGGGGCAGGCATCGGCCAGAGGGCAGGAGGACCCAGGACTGGAAATGTCTTCCGTGTGGCAGCGGTTGGGCCAGACCATAGATGTGGAGCGGCAGCGGGCGGAAGAGGCACGGCTCACAATGGTCAGGGCGGAGAACTACATGCAGAGGGCTCTGAAGTGGGCCGAGTGCCTCGAGGCAATTTGCAGGGAGTTGGAGGTCCACATGTCATCGTCCCTGCGAACCCTCGGGGCCATGGAAGAGGACCGCCTCCGGGACATCGAGCAGGAGTTCGATGATACCCTGGCCCGGGATATCAGAAAGTGAGCCGTCGGACTAGCCCGCTGCCCTTGTAAATAGTTTTTAGAGTTAGGTTTCCTTTTTCTTTGATTTGTGGTGAATGGACTATGCCCCACACATTTGTATATAGTTTTTTTATTAGGTAGTTTCTTAGGTAGGTTTCATTTCTTTTGTTGGGCTCATGGACCCTTGACAATGGAATGTACATAGTTGGACAATGGATTTATTTGAAATTTTTCTTTTGATTTCACCATGGATCAATGGATTTATCTTTTTACGTTTCCTTTGGATTTGCGTTGGTGGAGGGAGAGTTTGGACTATTTTTCTTTTGGATTGGTTATACTTTTCATTTACTCATCTTTTGCACATGCTTTTAATTTCATGTTTGCTATTTTGTTATGCTTTCATTTCATTGCTTTATTTTTGTACATAATACATTTTGATATTTTAGTTCCATGTGTGGGATTTACTCATTGGGTTAATGCATGTGAAAATGTGGGTTTACACAATCAATGCCAACCAGTGTGTGTGTGTGTGTGATGGACATGTGTTGATGTACATAGTTGACTTTTGGTTTGTTTCTTGAGATAGGCATGTCAGTGTGGGGTGGATTGGGAAATCATTGCATCTCAAGAATGGAGTGGTGTGCTGTGGTATTTTGGTGTAGAAGTGGGCCATGATTGTGCATCTTTATTTCATGTGGGGGGGGCATGAGTGGGGGCCTGCTGGCAGGTGCCCCTCACTGCTGCGGGGTGGGGGTGCTGGGGGACATGAGCGGGACATGAGTGGGGGCCTGCTGGCAGGTGCCCCTCACTGCTGGGCGGTGGGGGTGCAGGGGGACATGAGTGGGGGCCTGCTGGCAGGTGCCCCTCACTGCTGGGGGGTGGGGGTGCTGGGGGACATGAGGGGGGGCCTGCTGGCAGGTGCCCCTGCTGCTGGGGGGTGGGGGTGCTGGGGGACATGAGTGGGGGCCGGCTGGCAGGTGCCCCTCACTGCTGGGGGGTGGGGGTGCAGGGGGACATGAGTGGGGGCCTGCTGGCAGGTACCCCTCACTGCTGGGTGGTGGGAGTGCTGGAGGACATGAGTGGGACATGAGTGGGGGCCTGCTGGCAGGTGCCCCTCACTGTTGGGGGCTGGGGGTTCTGGGGGACATGAGCGGGACATGAGTGGGGGCCTGCCACTTGTGCACTGAATTCTATGAGTTACCCTCTTTATTTTTTGGGATTCTTAAGGGATTTTTTTCATTTTCAATTTTGCTTACTTTTTAATTCACATCTTCATTTAATTTTTTATTACATGATTCCAGTTTTGTTATACTAGGTTGTTAGATCATATTATGTCAGGTTAAGTTGTGTTGTTTATGTATCACGTTTTACATTAAATTTCAAGTGCTTTGAAGCAACCACCAAGTGCCAGTTCAGGAAAAGTAGACCTGCAAAAGTAAGATGGAAAGCAAACGCTATACCCATGTTGGCCCTAAGAGCACCAGCTAGACCTATTTTAGAAGGACATGCTAACTGCACCCGTGACGAAGAAGGGTAGACAAGGATGCATTTTGCAGATTAACTACCAGAAGGATCGGCACAACAGGAATCCTGCCTCTCACACAGCCATCTCCAGAATGTTCCTAGCAAGCTTCAAGAACTTATAGAAAGCACGGCCCAGGGCTTTGCTCCCAGCAGAGACACAGTTCCATCCCACCCTCATTTAAAGTGCCTGTAGTTCATCCCAGCTTTCCTGCGTACACGACATGGTGGTTTGAACACTAGGAAGCAAGCAGAAGGATGTTTGCTCACCTCTACTGTTGTGTAAGGTTTAACACACCCGCGCTCACAAACCACCATGGCACTGTGAAAAGCTTACCACCCGTGATCCACATACATTCTTACATCATCATTTCACACAAAAGGGTGCCAGGCTGTCACTGCATAATAGACAGGGTAGGGCCTGAGCGGGCAAGGCCCACCCAAAATCTTTAAATCCCACTCAGCAGCACTGTGTGGGCAATTACTAATGTTAATGTCACTGCAGTGGGCCCAACTACATTAGCGTCAGGCCCCACTTGTTAGACAATTCTGGCTACACCTCGGCATACAGGACAGAAATCTGTCCCTTTGCTCTATATACCTACCCTGTTTGTCGTACATCTGCATCAACCTTTCAAACAGTCTAAT
Source organism: Ambystoma mexicanum (assembly GCF_040938575.1). Taxonomy (NCBI): domain Eukaryota; kingdom Metazoa; phylum Chordata; class Amphibia; order Caudata; family Ambystomatidae; genus Ambystoma; species Ambystoma mexicanum. The sequence goes on along the minus strand of NC_090924.1, from coordinate 1,007,848,817 downwards.
GAACCCGGCCTGCACAAGGAGTTCAGGTTACATTTTCTCAATAACGATGGATATGTATTACTATACTCTCATTGCCCATTTCTACGTAAGGCCCCCACCCTGTCCCACCATGAACTAAACGGAGTCTAGTGTGACATATAAGACAAAAAAGGCTACCCCTCCCTTTTTCACGTACATTAATGACCTTGAGCTATGCTATGTGCTGTGGTTGAATACATCCACTGCACCTCTACCAGAAATCTGTTAAAAACAGTTTAATATTTCATAACTTTTTATAAAAACAGTTCATATTACAAAAACAACATGGGTGTCGTCCCATTGACAAATTGCTTCAATTCCCCAAAACATGTTTAAAAAAACACCTTCTCACACTGAGGGGTTAGTATACAATTGTGACAATATCGCTTTTATTTTTATACGACAACACAAAACAAGGTTCTGGTAAATTCACAACCTAGACAACCAACCACATGATACACCTTTCATGTACTTAAGAGAATTGCTCAGATAACTTTATCAGTATTATAAGATTCACTCTGGGTCTTATGCAGTAATCTATTTTGTACAGAGAGTTGGCACGTTGTAGGAATTACCCAATCAAACGGCGTGTTATAACCTTGCCTCCCCTGGACGAATCCTCACCAGTTTATAACTTTGGACTGTTCAACAAATCCTCACCTGCAAACAGGGAATGGTTTTGCAAAATTTGGTGTGGTTTTGTCAAGGGGGGAGCCAAAATGTTTGCAGTCCTCATAGACACAATGGAAAACATATTTTGCTCATGCCTACAGCCCAAACTGCTAGACAGATTTGCACCAAACTTGCATGAGGAGCAGTGGCTTGGTCCCAAAAGCGTGCTTTTGAAAATTTGGTGTAAAATCCATCCAGTCGTTTTTTTATAAATTGGCAAAAAGTAGGAAAATAAAATTTCTGATATCTGTGTCCTGAATTGGAGTCTGAGGTCACCCCCTGTACCAATCAGAGAGCAGCGGTACGTTCGAGGACATCATATGCGCCAGCTGATTGGTCAATTACAAACGTGAGGTGCATCAAAACCTTTGAAACGGACGGCATGTTGGATTTGCACGGCATGTTGGATTTGCGAACCGAGCCCTTAGTCTGCAAACATCGCTGTAAAACATATTAAAAAACACAACGTTGCACTTGTCAATCAAATGAAACAATCTCTGCGGAGGTGAGCAGTGTTGAGGATGGAATGGGATATGGCCATAAAAAGACAAAAATCAGGCGTTTTTTCTTCTACGAAGTCTGCGAACATCTCAGATGTTCGGGGGCATTCCTGTGATGTTTGCAAACATCTCAGATGTTCGGGGACATCCATGCATATTTCTGCATTGCAGGGTCGGTGAAAAGTAGTTGTTGGATGGCTTATAACTTTGGTGCCACTCGATGAAACAGCGTGAAATATTGCAATATCATTTTAGACCTGGCCCTGAATGGTTCTACAAAGTCTGGTGCTGTTTCACCAAGAGGGGGCAAAATTAGAGACGGGTCCCAATATATTTGAAAGACTTATAAATTTGGTGCTGTTTGACGGATCTGCACAAAGATTTGCAAAAAGATGTTAGACCCAAACTTGAATGTTTGTGCAAAGACTATTTTCTGTACGTATATTTTGACACTTTTCAAAAAATAAAATGGACGGATTTGCAGCAAACTCGTGCCACTGCCTCGCCAACTGCTCTCCAGCTTAGGTCCTGCCGCCACAGGACCCGCCAAGAATATTCTCTCCTTGTCGTGATGGTCTTCCATCCTCTGGTCGGTTCGGACTCCTGCATGCCACTGTTGACGGTTCTCTGCCCTACCGTCCTTCTGGTTCGGGCTAGGCCAGTTGGACGGCCATGTTGATCTGTTTTCAGTTATTATAAGGCCCGCTGGACGAAAACAAGGCCCAGAGTCTCTTATTGTTTTTCCAGACATATTCCTCTCAACTCCTTGGTTCGTACTCGTCTCAGTAGTTGGGACTGGACTAGAGTCACAACACAGGTGAAGTCAGGGATGTTTTATGTTAGTTGGGAATGGGGTGTATAATGGAAAAATGGCGTGATTGTGTAGAATGAACGTCTGTATCCCCACAAGGTTAATCCTCCCCCAACAGATTCTCCTGTGATGCCCTGGCCCCAGGGGTGATATTGAGTAGCGGTTGCACCGCCCTGGTCCAACAAGAGAGGCATCCCCATGGGGAGCAGTGGCACCATTCTTAGAATCATCACATACTCCATAACCTAGACAACGCCAATATTAATGCCAGGCTACTGCATTCTAAACAACGCCCCAGAATGCATCCCCTTGTATACGGCAGGCGTCAACTATAAAGCACACTAGGTGAGTTTCATAGAATGCCACCAATTTAGGACACTGTGTTACATTGTGTCTATTAGTTTCAATGTCACCATTACACAGGCAGCATAGGAAATTCTCCTTTGCCAAGTCATGCCAGGGACCAGTTACTGCAACAAGCACAAACAGAAACTATAGAAGATATCCCCATAATCCCTGTAAAAATTAAAAACACATGCAGAACCTTAAAGTCAAAGATAAACCAACTTTTTAAAATTTGTTTTTTGACTGCGAACAGCAACGCGTCCCACATCCAAACAAAACATCTTTAGGATCTCGGTGAAATGGGCTGGGGGAATAATGGCAATAAGCCCCTTGCCAGGGGGGCATTACCACATCAGGTAATGACCCCAGGGCCTTCGTTCACTGGGCCCCAGGGGCATTAACTGATTCTATAATGCCCCCCGGCCGGGGCTTATTGCCTAAATAATGATTTTAAGACACAATGCAGATGGCACTAAAACTAACTTCACACATCCCCAAGTATCTTTTGGCAAGAAAACATTCACAACAGTAGGCATAAAATCCCACAATGCTGCCACAACCAATTCAGGCCACTATACTGCATATGTGAAAACAAATAAGTGGTTGATTTGAATATAACACTTCCATTACTTAAAAATATAGGTTACCAGCAACACTAACAAATGCCTCCTTAATATTCCTTAAACACAAATTTAGTCTTTAAATTACGCTTTAAATTCTCATTTACAATACACCATTGGGTATCTGTTTACTTTAAACATAAACAAACACACAAAACAAATATTTCTTAATTACATTACCCTTAAAACACTCCATTACCTATGTTATTACTTAATACACCCATACTACCACTGTACTGCTTTCTACACATACAAAATGTGTCTCCGTTTTATCAATTTAATTCTGAAAAAAATGGAGAAAAAGTTGAAAATGTACATTTTATTAACAGCAAATGTACAAAATGGGGTTTTTCAATCCACCTTGGATATTTACCCATGACCCAAAGATAGCAATATGTTAATACAACAGTGTATCTCACACACACACACATGTTGTAGAAAACATAGTACATACAATGTACTACTTATGATGGCCAAAAAAAGTCAATGTATGTGTAAAACCTTACGTATGCATATCCTCCATACCATGTTCTACAACTAACTATATTTTCTTTTCTTTACAGACAAATAAACACATTTTGTAACCTTGTTACCATGCCCAACTGAGCGCACCATTTTATACATAGCCAGTAGCCGCATTGTTGTATCCATTCAACCCAAAGTAAACATACTATTTTGGCCATAGCCATTGGCCAAATTGCTCAGATCATGCCCCAAACAATCTAGTCACTGTCCATGGCAACAACACTATTTGTCGTTATTACATATTCCAGGCATCCATACACGAACAATATTACCTTGTTATCATTGGCCAACTAAGCAAACTACTGTACGCATTGCCAGTAGCCACATTGTTGTAGGCATTCAACCCGATGAAAACCTATTATTGTGCCCATATTCAGTACCCAGATTGTACCCAACACCACTACCCACATTGTTGTAGGCACGTAACTCAAATTAAACATACCATTCTCCCCATATCCAGTAGCCACATTGTTGCAAGCTTTCAACCCAAAGTAAACATACTATTATGCCCATACCCAGTAGCCACATTCTTCCAGGCATTCAACCGATTGTTGCAAGCATTCAAACTAAAGTAAACATACTATTGTGATCATGGCCAGTACCCACATTATTACACACATTCAGCCCAAAGTAAACATATAATTTTGTGCCCATAGCCAGTGGCCATATTGTTCAAAGTAAACATATTGTTGTGTCATGGCTAGTGGCCAGATTGTTCGGGGCATGGGCAATGTGCATTTTGCAGATAAACAAAATAGTGATACTGCACTCATCAGATTTCTTGCATTAGCACAGTCCAAACGAATTATTGAATTTACTATGAAAAAACCATTTGGACATTATTCAGATGAGGAATTGTCAATATATTTATTAGAAAACTGAGGAGTACATACTGTACATCCTTTGAAACATATGATTGAGACTGTTATCCTATATATGTTTGGTTGGAGGAGCTTTTAATTTTGTTTAAATTGCAGATGTGAATTTTCATGATTAATGTTTATTATATGTGAATTTACAACTTTCAAATAGAAAAGATAGATGTATCTGGTTTTTAATTGATATTAGAAAAGTTGGAATAATTCAGAATTTCGATGAACGTTGCATTTCCCCTAAATACAACATAGGAATCATTTGGCCTTACTGAGCACTAAGCACTTTGATTCAGTTGCACTTTAGTCCACTGGGGCATTATCTATGGAATGAGAATCTTTTAGCATTAGCACATGGCACTTTATGTATCAATTGGGCCCACTCAGGAGTGAATAATGGCGACAGTATCTAAACTATATGTGTAATTAATACATTGAAGCCCAGCAGGGCATATGCATTTATACTGCGTAAGCATTCGCACATGGAACTTTAGGTACCAATTCGACCCAATTGTGTGTGATCGCTGGCGACAGTATTTAAACAACATGTGTAATTAATACAATGAATCCCAGCAGGGAATATGCATTTAAAATGCGCTAGGTTGCCACTGCTTTTCTGAGCTTCCTTCTCTTCTCTCCTGAGCATGACACATAGAATTAGACTGCAGTGGTCAAGTTAAACAACAACAATTAGCCACTTGGCTTTAAGGCTGATATCAGATATATGAATAAGAACAAACGCAATAGAATCAAATATATATTGAAGAGTGCCCCTTCACTCTGAAGTGAAATATAACAATGGCACAAACCTAACATTGTATTAGTGTTCAACAATGTACTATAAAACGGCTGCCAACTTTTACACCACTTACTGGGCCGGATTGAACTGAAACAAGTCATATAAGGTTAAATCAGTGGTTTAAGCACCTGAGCACTTTCTGGGTGGCTTATAACTTCGTTCCCCGTGGACGAATCCTCACCAAACTTTGCAAAAAAAAGTAGTTGGCACACTCTGAATTCTTTTGCCAAGTTTGGTGAGGTTTAGTCAAGGGGGAAAAGTTGTAGGGGGGTCCCAAAAGTGAGTTTCGTTCCATAGACATAATTGGGAAAAACCTTTGCTCACAACTACAGCCCAAACCGCTGGACGGATTTTCACAAAATGTGCGGCAGGAGCAGCGGCTTGGTCCCGAAAGTGTAGTTTTTAAAATTTGGTGTAAATCCATCCAGTAGTTGTTTTTTAAAACGACCAAAACGTAAGGCAAAAAAATTAGTGATATCTGTGTCCTATCCACGGGCCCATTTCCCTGTTCGGTGCACGGACTGGCACCTGAAAGCAGTTTTTGGATGGCTTATAACTTTAGCGCCACTCAATGAAACTGCATGTAATTTTGTGCGACTCTGTCAAGAGGGGGCAAAATTAGGGGGGGGGTCCCAAAATATTCTAAAGGCATATAAATGTGGTGTCATTTGACAAATCTGCAGAACATTTGGCAAAACGATTTTGGATCTAGGTATAAATGATTTTCTAAAGTTTGGTGGGATTTTCTCAAGAGGGGGCGAAATTAGAGGGGGGTCTCAACATTTTTAGATGGCTTCGAACTTTGTTGCCATTTGACGAATGTGGACAAACGTTTTGAGAACGATTATAGACCCAACTTTCAATGTTTGTGTAAAGACTGAATGGATTTTGTCAAGTGGGGGCTAAGTTATTTGACTATTGCATGTACATACATTTTGACACTTTTGAAAGAAAAAACACATGGTCGAATTTCAAGCAAACTCGTGTAAGAGCATTGGCAAGGAACTGAAAGCATAGTTTTGCAAATGTGCCCGTGTTTTATTTTTTGACAAGTGTCATAATGTAGGTACAAAAAATTGTCATATACCTTTGGTGACTGAGGTATAGCCTGTGGCCGTGGGCAGTAGCCAGATTGTCTGGATCATGGCATAAGGTCATGACACAGACAATCTGGCTACTGCCCATGACCGCAATGGACGGAAAATGGTGTTAAAGTGACCATGTCCACCTGGGACAGGCTGTGTGGTAAAGTTATTCTAAAGTAGGATAGGTTTGAAAGGGAAACAAAATGTGCTTGTGGTAATATGGTCATAGGGTTCTGCAGGCTGCCATAGAAAGGGAAGACGGGCTCTGTACGGAGCCCCACCTTCTTTTTCCATGGTGGCCATCTTGGAAAAGGATTGTCCTTCCGACGCTGTAGGAAGGACAATCCTTCCTTCCTACAGCTGGACACCAGAGGTGTCCAGCTGTATGAAGAAAAATCTTTTTTTAGCACCCTGGCTTCCCGCTTTAGGAACCAGGGTTTCTAATGCCCTTTATCCCCATTGCAGGGGCTGAAATGAAAGATAATGGTCCGGAGTCCTCGTTATTTATTTATTTATGTATTTATTTATTTTAAAAAAATGTTAAACGTACTTTATTGGCATTTAGACATACAAGTGTAGATTGTTTTACGACAAATTAGGATTATAGCAATTCATCCAATTTATGTGTGTAATGACATTTAACAACAAAAGAAAAAAGAACAAGGAAACAACAAAAGTGAACAAATAAACATCAGGAAACTCACCCAAACTTCCGAAGAGACCCGACACGGGTATCGGGAATGGGCCGTGTCGGGTCTCTTCGGACGTTTGGGTGAGTTTCGTCTCAACGTTGAGCTGATCTAGGGGTTCCCTTCAGGGGGGTTTGTGGTCCGCGGTAAAGGGTATATCTCTCAGTAGGGCTTTCCATGCTTCGAGGGTGTTGTTTGCTTCGTCCGCTCCGGAGTTGGCCCCTTCCTGCCATGCTATAGTCTCGGCCTCGGTCCACCTTTCCAACTCCTTAATCCAGCGTTCGTATCTCGGGCCCCCTGGGGACTTCCAGGACATTGCTATGGTTCTTTTCGTAAGGATGCATGATAAGTCCATAAGCTTGACTATATGTTTGAATTTAGCTATTCTGGGGTGAGCTCCTAATAAGCACTCCTTCGGGTCCCATTGATATCTAGTAATGCCCGCGGTCATACAGGTCACCCTGACCTTGGACCAGAGTTTCTCCGTCTTATTGCAGGTCCAGAACATGTGGATCAGGTCAGCTGTGTCGTTGCCGCACCAGGGGCAATTCGGTGACGCTTTCTTGTTGAAGCTAGCTACCCGCTGTGGGGTCATGTATGTCCTGTAGAGGATATTCATCTGTATCTGCCTGAATCTGGCATTGCGTGACACCTCTTTGGGGTATAGTAGTACTCTTTCTCATTCTTTGACCGATAGTGTGGTGGCGAGGTCGGTTTCCCACCTCTCTTTAAGTGCTGTACTCTTGGGATTGGGTTTGTCAATCAGTCGGCTGTAGAGCCAGGTCACCGGCTTCCAGCCATCAGCCAGTTCGTACATCTCCTGTAGTAGAGGGTCTGGGGTGGGTTCCTCGGGCCAGCTATCCCATTTCTTTTTGGCAGTCTGTTTGAGGCGATTATACTACAGGAATTGGCCTCTGGAGAGTCCCTCTGCCATCTGGAGTGATTCAAAGTCTCTGAATTTGTCCTCTTCAAACATGTCCCCCCATGCATAGATCCTAGATCTCTCCCAACTCCTCGCTACTTTGAGGTCTGTTGTAGTTTTGTATGTGTCCACCAGGATGGGAATGTTGGGTGAGTATGGATGACTCGACTGTAGGATGGAGCGGGTTCTGGTCCAGACCTGTCTACCCAGTTTCACAATCATGGGGACTTCCTGTATTTGTTTCAGTGGGTTCCAGAGTGCCTCTTTGGGGAACAGATTGGAGGGTATCTGTTTTAGTAGTTCTGACTCACTGTTTTGCTCATCTTGAAGCCACCTAGTCACGTGGCTGAGTTGCGCCGCTAGGTTGTACATTTGAAAGTCAGGAAGTTGCACTCCGCCTTCTTTGTGACGTAACATGAGGATCGATAGGGGTAGTTTGTGTCTGGATGGGCCCCATAGGAAGTCTCTGATTATCGTTTCTAGCTTCTTGAAAAAGGACGGACGGATGTAGTGGCAGATATTTGTAAAGAAGTATAGGAAACGGGGGAGAATTATCATTTTTGTAATGGATGCTCGACCCATCATTGCGAGTGGTAGTTTCGACCAGAATTTTATGGAATTACGAAGTCCTTTCATGGCTATTTCGGTGTTGTGGTCATATGCGAGTTCCGGAGTGTGATGGATGTTGGTACCTAGGTACCGGAATGCCTCTGGCTGCCATTTTATCCCTACTTCTGGTAGGTCTGACACTGTCAAGCCTCTGAGTCGGGCCAGCGGGAATGCACAGGATTTCGATCTTCTAAACTTGATCCCGGAGTAAAGTGCGTAGTTGTCGAGAACGTCTAGTGTGACTAGAGCGTTTACTTGTGGGTCTTTCAAATACAAGAGTACATCGTCCACATACAGGGATATTATAGAGTGTTGGTTGCCCAGTGTGACACCTGCATCAAAGAACTGTCTTCTGAAATAGATAGCAATTGGTTCCAAGCCTAGGATGTACAGCATCGACGATAATGGACATCCCTGCCTAGTGCCTCGCTGTAACTCCCAGGATTTTGAAATCGTTCCTCCATTTTTCACTCTGGCCATCGGCGAGTTGTAAAGTACCTTGATCCATCTCACAAATCCTTTGCCGAATCCAAACTCTCTCAGCACCTCAACCAGCCATTCCCAGAATATGGAATCACAGGCCTTGATGGCGTTGATTGAAAGCACCGCAAGATCTTCGTCTCTGGTGTAGGTTTCTGCCATGGTGTGTTGAAGTCTTCTTAGGTTTGCAGTGGTGTTGCATCCCAGGACAAAACCCTTTTGGTTGTCATGGATTAAGGTTCCTACCATCTTGGCGAGCCTTTTGGCTAGAATAGTGGTCAGGATCTTGCTATCATAGTTAAGCATTGCTAAAGGGTGATACGATTCGCAATCCGTGGGTGGTTTGTTAGGCTTGAGCATGGGGACTATGATTGTCTCCTTCATGGTGTTGGGGAGTATCCCATTCTCGTATGACTCCATGAAGACCTCATGTAATATTGGGGTGATAATGGGTTTGTAAGCTTTGTAAAATTCCGGTGGAAGGCCGTCTCTACCGGGGGTTTTGCAAGTAGCCAAAGACCTGATGGCCTCCGTGACATCCTCTGTGGTGATCTCCATTTCTAACATCTCTCTCTGTTCCTCGGACAGTTTCGGCAGTCCAATCTCTTCTAGGGTGGCCTTGATATCTTCCCCGGGTATTTGCTTGTCATGGGAGTATAGTTTGGAATAGAACTAAGCGAAAGCGGTGTTGATGTCTTGTTGGGACTTGTATGTTGTCCCGCTCACGACTATGATCTCCATTGGAAAGTGTCTCGGTTGTTCGCGTTTGCACAACCAGGCTAGTAGTCTGCCTGGTTTATTGGCTTCTTTGTGGGCCTTGGCGGTATTCGTTGTGAAGTCAAATTTGGCTAGTCTTTCACAGGCTGTGCGGCATTCCTCACGGAGTTCTTGCAGAGTTGCTTCTGGTTCCGGGGAGGCGTCAGAGCGGTTCTTGAGGCGCGATATTTCGGCTTCTCGTTCCTCCAGTGCCGCCATCAAGTGCTTACGGATGCCACCAGCACCTGATATCACCTCTCCTCGTGTCACTACCTTCATGGCCTCCCACAGCGTACTCCAGCTTGATACGGATCCCTTGTTGTTATCGACATAGTCCTCATGTTTGATGCCAAGATTCTCCCTGAATTCGTGATCAGTGAGGGCTGCAGTAGGCATTCTCCATGTTGGGATCGGTGGTCTGGGTCCCCTTAATCTCCATTGCATGAGTAGCGGCGAGTGGTCGGAGATCGATCTGCCTAGGTATGCTGTTGAGTCCACCATTGAGGTTTGCTCTTTATTACAAATAGTCTATCCTAGTATGGATCTTGTGTGGGGCCGAGTAGTATGAGTAACTTCTGTTCTCTCCAGATATCCATCAGGTCTAGGTGTTCCAGCATATCGTTAAGTGCTTGGGTGGCAGCGTTGTGTGGTTGTTGGGAAGGTGAAGATCTATCCAAGTTTCCGTTACTGACGCAGTTGAAGTCGCCGCCCCAAATGAAGGTCCCTTCCCTGTGGTGTGTCATTTTGGCGCATAGAGCTTTGAGATGAGAGGGAATTCCATGTTGCGGGAAGTAGGAGTTCACTAGGCAGACCGCGGTGTGCTCGATGGTTCCCCACATTAATAGGTACCTGCCTTCTTTGTCAGCCTCCGAACCCAATAATCGGAATGGGACGTTCGGGTTCACCCACGTGAAAACTCCTCGTGCATAGCTAGAGTAGGGTGCTCCCTTCGCAGTGCCACCCCACCGTTCTGCCAACTTGGATGAGGCCTCTCTCGACAGGTGGGTCTCTTGAAGCATTGCGATTACGACCTTCTGTCTGCAGAGATAGGATAAAATACGATTTCTTCTCAAGTACGAGCCCATCCCACATACATTCCACGTTATCACTTTCAGTGGTGTTGCCTGTCATGATCTCTGCTTCCAAAAGGTCAGGGTTTTCCCAACTCCCTTGGAAGCAGATCCATAACCCAGGTTCCGAGTGCCAACCAGTCCCAATTGGGACCTTTTGGACCCAGTCCTGGCGCCAGTGGCACCAGGCTCATAAATATGCCCAGTCCCAGCGCTGGAAGCGCCGGGCTCATAATGCTTGGGTGGACTTACCTGCAGCAGACCATGCTGCTTACTTGCCTGCCAGTTGAGCCTCTGATCCTCTTCTGTTTGGAACTTCTTTTCCTGTTGGGTGGGGCAGGAGCCACTCCCTAGGTTCAGAACACTGGAACTCTTCTGGAAAGCAGGAACTCTTTTCTTACCTAGGCGTGGCTGTGGAAGGAGACACCTAAGCACTACAGGAGGCTATTTAAACCACACCCGATGGATGAATCTTGCTTTGCGTTATTCTGCATCCTCTGCAGCAGAACGCTCATCGTGTCTTCTGCATCTGATCCTGGGCCTAAGGAAAAAGGCTTACCATCCTGAATCCAGTCTTCAGCAACACCTATAAAGACAAGAAAGAACAGGTTAGCATTATGGTCTTCAGTGACAGCGCTTCACTTACCTGGTCCATCGGCTGTCACCAACGCCTCGCGCTGCATTCCGGCATCTGAAAGACAAAGGCTTACCTACTCTTCGTGCGCTCCGGAGGTCTTCGCACTGCATTCCGGCATCTGAAAGACAAAAGCTTACCAGCTCTTCGCACGCTCCGGAGGCCTTCGGCGCTGCATCCCGCATCTGAAAGACAAAACAAGGTGCGTTTAAAGACATTGGAGAACTTTAATACTCACGTGCCATTACTCCTTTCCACATCTAACCCAGTGGGTATTCCGGCACCCTGCAGCCGCTCCGAACTTGTACCTGCAAAATAAAAAGACAGTTAGAGCGCATCGTGAAGCAGGCAACAAGCGCTTACTTACGTGCTTCCAGGCGCTTCCATTCATCACACGGGCTCCATCTTCAACTCACTTCAGCCCGTCATCCGCCATCGCCGGAACCCTGCAAAAACAAGAGACATCATTACTAAAGACTTTTAAAGACATTAGAATTACTCGAAACTTACCGTTCGTGCAGTAAACGACGGACAGCAGTCCTCTGAAGTCAAGAGGCCTGCTCCCCTTATCCAGTGAAGAAACTGGTTACAGCACCCTGCCCCGAGGCAGATGGAGAGCACGGCGTTCACTTACCTAAGGTGAGAGCGTTAACCTTTGGGGTTCTACAGGAGAAGAGAAAGGGAAGAAGAGAGAGACATTCAATAACCCAGTTCATTAATCCCATATTTTCTATCTGCAGACATCTTACCCTTCGAGTCAGACATACAGTGCACAGAGGTCCAGCCCAAAGAGCCAGCCGTGTGTTACACATCACCTTTGAAGATACGGTATACGCCCAGTCAAGACCGGCGCCTCTACGGGAATCAGGTGAGCGTTACATTGCCATTGGGATGAAGCAGTAAACCATTTGCGTCTACCCATTCTGTTGTACCTCAGTGATGGCTGAATTTCCCTGAAAATTCACGATTCTTGGTTCATAGTTGTGATCCTGTTTAGGGTCTGTGTTAGCCCTGCCCTTTTCCTTGCTGATGTTATTGGTGTGAAGACTGTATAACCAATAGAACATTTAACAAAACTGGAACTGGTGCGCATAGCGACTGCGTCTTTCTCGCGGTGCTCGGGTGCTCTCGCGCCGTCAGGACCCATCCGGGTATCGGACTCGAGCGGGATTGGTCAGGCAACTGGCCTGTCCTGGTCTGTTCGTGGGGGTTGAGTCCTGTGTCTGGTGTGAGGCCAAGCAAGTGCTGCATCTGTTCAGCTAATTGTAATGTAAGTTACCTCCTTGGTTGCAGATTGCTCATGTTTGCATGGGAGTTGCGGCGTGGCAGACACTTGTGTTTCGTGCGTGCCGATGAGTGGGTTTGCTTATTTGTCCGAGCGGTGGACGTCTCTACCTTCTGCAAGGTTGTTGTCTTCCATCCCCATATTGGCAGCTGCTGGGGACTCTAAGAAGATAGCACGGCCCTTGAAGATGACCTTTAGTCTTGATGGGTAAAGTAGCATATATTTTAGGTTTAATTGACGGAGCCTGGCTTTAATTGGTACAAATGAATTTCTCTCCCTTTGCACCTTTGGCGTATAATCTGGGTAAACAGATATTTTGGCATTGCCGCGTTCAGTGGGGCCTTCCTCCCTGGAGTGCCTCAAGATGGTTTCCCAGACCTGGAAATTGAGTATTTTGTCGATTATCGGGCGAGGGTGTGAGCCTGGGGGGGGGGTTCTTTTGGAGGGACCTGTGTGCCCTTTCAACTGCGTCTATTTCCTGTTGTAGTAGGGACTCCACATATGCTGTAGGGTTCGGGCCCTCGTCTCCTTCCGGTATTCCAAGTATCCTGATGTTGCCCAGTCTAGCCCGCCCCTCTGCCTCCTCGGCCCTCATCTCGAGGAGGGGGACCTTCCTTTCGAGGTCCACGACCTTGGCTTTTAATTCGATAGTGTCTTCTCTCGTCTCCTTAATGGCTGCTTCAGAGTTCGTCACTCTCTCTGTTAAGTTCCTAGCATCCTGGCGTACCAGCAGGATGTCTGACCTGAATTTGTCTATCTTTGAGTCTATGAATGTGCGCAGCGATGCTACGGCTTCTAGTACTTGGGATTGACTCTCAGTGGAGTCAGCTCCTTTTGTTTGTGCTGGTTCAGGGGTGGAGGGGTGCGAGTTGGCTATGTTCTTACTCTTCGTGGTGACATAGGTGTCCATTGTGGGAGGTTTCGGTTTACTTCTGGCGGCCATGTCAAAATCCCAGTACTATGGTGCTGAGCCTGTCTGAAAAGGGTCACAGTTTGACTCCCACTGCAGTCCCAGGTAGAGGATCTTAGGTTCAAGTGGACATGTGGGGAAGGACCTGTTGCAGCTCCCTGGTGAAGTATGATCTGCTTGTGGTTTGTGGCGCCGGCGGCGCAATGGTTTAGATATACCCAGTGGCTTAGGTGACTCTTTAACGCTGTTGTGTTGATCGGGGAATGCCCACTGCAAGAGGACTAGTTTCTCCCCCAACCGTGTGGGACCAATGTCTTCCTCCCCTGTGGGGGGGGGGCACAGTGGGGTTGTAGTCGGGGTGCCATGAGGCACTAAACGAGGTGGTGGATCCTGCAGCCTAGGTTATGCACCCCCAAGGCCTCCTCACCTCTGGATCTTTGGTTTTATTCTCCCCTGGGCTCAGGAAAGCAGCAGCTGATCGGGAGGTGGAGAGCCTGTGCAGCACCTCTGTACATTCCTCGCGGCATCGCTCGTAGTAACAGGCTTTCCACTAGCCCGACGTGACCTCCGACACAGTCCAGTTAGCGGTCGGCTGGAAAGGCAGTCATGCCTTATCAAACTCCTCTGGCTGTGCTCTCTTATGATGTCCAGCGTGTCACAGGGAAAGTGTCTTCCTCCCTCGGGGACGGCCCCCGGCTGCCGCGTGATGATCGTTCGAATTCGCTGGAGTTAGTAGCGCCCAGCGATCTGCTGTCACAGGGGTCCCCACCCTTCGTAGCCCAAGTCGCGGCCCGTCTCTTCCTCCGCAGGCGCTGTAACGGGGGAAGCTGGCTGCTTCGTTCCGAGTTGAAGCGGCGTCACACAGTGGCCGCCATCTTAGGTGCAGGAAGGGATGGGGGAGGGGAGTACAGACGAGTTTGCAGGATTAAAGCGGCTCCGGTTCTTCAGCAGGGCCGTTGTCCCGTGTTGGGATTCGGGTCCCACACCACTACAGTTGATTGCCACAACAGAGGAATGTCTGCGTTCCGAGGAAAAGGATCGAGATGCAGCATCTCGGCCGGAGCTCGGCGCCTCAGCCTCTATCCACCATAAGCTCCAGGCCAAGCCCCCTTCATGTATTTATTTATAACACACTGAAGCCCGCAGACATCAGGGCGCACACAGGCACACTTTGCTTGGGCCGATAACTTGGGCTGCCAAGCTGTTATCCCCTGTTGCGGACAGAAAATGGTGTTAAAGTGGCCATGTCCACCTGGGACCGGCTATGTGATAATGTTATTCGAAAGTAGGATAGGTTTGAAAGTGAAAAAAATGTGCTTGTGATAATATGGGCATAGGGTTGTGCAGGCTGCCATGGAAAGGGAAGAGGGGCTCTCTATGGAGCACCGCCTTCTCTTTCCATGGTGACCATCTTGGGAGGAGGGAGGGCAATAGCTGATATCATTGTTAAGAGAAATAGCAGTTTTACTAATATTCTTCCAATTATGTGGTTTGCACTAGATTGTTAATGAATAATGAGTAAGTATAGGTGTAGGAGCTGTGCAAGGGTACATTTTGAGCTAGAAAATGCCTAGATCAGTCGAAAAAAAGGCAGTTCCAAACAATACTCGAAGCATGGACCCGATCGCGAAGTGCGGACGCCTTCGCAGACACGTCATCATGCTGTGTGCGAGCGCATGGTCACGTGGCATTGTCCGGAAGGTCTGTGATGATATCAGATGTTTGCGGACGTCGACAGATGCAAAAACAGTAGAGAAAGTTTCAAAAAGTGTATAAGGTGAAACATTGTAAATTGGACAGAAGTGTTGCTATATTGGGGTAAGTATGATATTAGTAAGTTGTAGGAAAATAGCATGCACTGGTAAAAACTCATGAAATTCAGTGAAAAAACCTTGTTAAAGGGACGTTATGGTTAAGTTGCACTAACAAAAACCTATCAAATTCAATTATAAAAATGTTGTTAAAGGGACGTTATGGTTACATGTAAAATCGAAAAACCCCAGAAATTCGCCAGTTATGGTAAGCCAAGCAACCATAACTCGCGCCACCACTGTGCACTGCTAAGACTAACACCCAGGACATCAAAGATGACATCACAAATGTCATTGATGACATCACTGATGACATCACATGTGAAATTAATTTTGATGAAAGTCCTTACAAGGGGTTGTGTTTATAATGTTGCTAACAAGATGTCATGGGTGATCGAGAGACCTATCGTGAACTACTTAATGTATTAAAGAATGTACTCATCTAAACAACATTGTATTTGAGTGTTGTTAATACAGGAACCTAATCATATATAAACATAGGCAATGGCTGCAGCATGCATCATAGAGGTACAATATTTATAATCTTGTAATTTTGGAAAGTACAATAATAAATGTTACTTTATGCAAGTTTTGAGTAATGTTAAACAAGTAATAACTAGCAAACAATTCAAGACTTACTACACTTTTACTAGTACAAACAATACATATGAAGAACCACAATGCATACAAATCATAGGCACATACAGGGAAACTAAAGTAAGGAAGAAAGAAACAGCATCATCAGAAAATGTTAATAGCATTAAAGTTTATCTTCATGTATACAAATTAAATGTGTGTTTGAGGCCTGCTTATTTCCCCATATATGTGCACCATCAGCTGAGGCTAAACCATTTGGCCAGACTTTAAGAACATATGACAAGGTTAACGTCTAGATACAAAACCACCTGGACTAGATATGTCAGTGAACAAAAACAAGTGGGCCAAATATGTGATGTCACCAGTGATGTCATTAATGACATTTGTGATGTAATCTTTGATGTCCTGGGTGTTAGTCTTAGCAGTGCACGGTGGTGGCGCGAGTTATAGTTGCTTAGCTTATCATAACTAGTAGCGCATTTCGGGGGGTTTTCGGTTTTACTTGTAACCATAACGTCCCTTAAACTAAGTTTCGTCATTGGATTTCATAGGTTTTTAATTAATGCAACTTAACCATAACGTCCCTTTAACAAAGTTTTTTCACTGAACTTCATAGGTTTTTACCAGTGCAACCTTAATTTGCTACAAGTTCCTTATATTGTAAATGATTACTAGAAAATGTACACCTTATTTTTTATTTATAGCACACAAAGTAATGGAATGCATCAAGCATAAACCATAACTGTACACCTCATATTATCACATCAATACAACTGTTCATAGAAACTGACATACACCAAGTGCTTATTCTAAAACAATCTCTCAGCAAACAGTAAGAACACTTTATTTATTATTAGCATTCATTATGTAAACATGTCTTATAAGGAAAAAGCACAACTTTTTTCATTTAGACAGAAACGACAAACACACTTAAGCGGTAAGAGGCGAACTTCCCAAAAGAAGAAATAAGTGAATATAACATCTCTAATGTTATACAATACATCTTTTAATATTAACAAACAATGTAATTTGTACAGACCTCATTGAAATAATAATTTCTTTTTTTATTACAGTACATAGTTTTCATGATGAAAACATGCCCCAATTTAATTATACACAATCCCAAGAATCACAAAGAGAAGCCCTATCTCCAACTGTACATAATGAAAGCATGAACTTGTCTGCAAAATTGGATCAACTAACTAATGAGTTCAAGGAACGTTTATATTCTTTATAAAATCATGTCATTAAAAATGTTCCCTATCACTGTCCTTCTTGCACCTGTCCCCTTGTCCCCAGCAATCATCCCCATCAAATTCTAAAATCTAAATGAAAGACGCTTTCATGAAACCTCACTCCCTTCCTCCCCTGATCATTATTGTACAGCAATTCCTAATTCTCCCATTTATTTTTCCCATTCTGATATGCCATGCCTTTCATAAATACATTTATTTTTATACTATAAATGTGTTGTATATTACTGCGTGATATATTTTTTTTTAAAGCCCAATTATGAGTCCGCAGACACCACCACTACAAACTCAACTGCATATCCATCAGAAAACAAAGAGACACATATGTCATCTCAAAAAACAACTGATGCAGAGGCACAACTCTCTGGTCCATTTAAATCCAGCAACACAACTGGAGTAAATTGCCATGCAAATGTAACAATCAATCTTCTCTTCCAATTGCCACCAATTGTTCACAACGTTCACTTAAACGGCTCAGACCAGTTGTATTTGCAAATGCTCGTCCTTCATAGAAATGCCACAAATAATCCTGACAGCACTTACAGTGTCTCGGGGATAATGCAAGAATTGGACTACTGTGCAGGAATGGTAAAATTGACCATAAACACAAAAGAAGATCCTCAAGAATTCCTAATGTACTTATTACAAGTAGTGCAAACCAAAACGTTCCTATTAATACGTGGAAGCATACATGTACTCTGCAACCATATATTACGAGTGCACATCCCTAATTAAAGATTTGTAAATGTATCTATACCAAATTGTGAATCCATTCCATTTTACCAGCTTCTGCAGAATCCAAATCTTATGCCCTTTTTGCAATTCAGACAATCGTTACACCATACAAATAAACTCACATAGCCAATACGTCATACTAATACTTTTAAGGTACATTGCAGATGGTGCTAAAAATAACTTTAAACTTACTAGATTTACACACAGCCAAGTATCTCTTGGCAAGAAAACGGTCACAAACGTAGGCATAATATACCACAATGGTGCCACAACCACTTCAGGGCACTATACTGCATATGTCAAAAATAGAAGTGGTTGGTTTGAATGTAACGACAACTCTGTTACTCCAAAACATAGGTCACCAGCAAATCTAACAATTGCCTACTTAATATTCCTTCAATCCAAATTTACCCACTAAACTGTAGCACAATGAACAGTTAGAATATGCCAATAGGTATCTAACTACATCCATAATACTACAATAGAACGTTTATAAGTCAATCTAGTTAGAATACACCAACAGGTATCTAACTACATCCATAATACTACAGTAGTACTTTTGGGCCTCATTACGAGGTAGGTGGTAAGGGATTACCGGCACCGGTAAGGACACCGGTGCTGATAATCCCTTACCACCCTATTCCGAGGTCCCTTAGCGGGTCCCTTCGCTTTACCAGGCGTTAGGGAAGGGACCCGTTAAGGGACTTCAGAGCTAATAACGGTACCGCAAATTGCGGTACCGTCATTAGCTCCATCCCCATTCCCATTGAGCCCTATGGGGGCTCGAATGGGAATGGGGAATGGTTCCCGGAATGGGGATTTACTGGGTCCTCCAAGGTTGGAATGACCCGGTAAGTCCCTATTTTGAGAACCCAGACCCGGTATGCGGTAAGGGGGGAGCCATGGTGCCAATAGCACCATGGCTACCTCCTACCTCGTAATGAGGCCCAATGTAGGGAGAATACACCAACAGGTATCTAAATACTTCAAAAATACCCTTCATTGCCATACACTCCTCTTTCTTCAGTGCACTTAAGTACAATTTTAGATACTGAAGGTCACGAGCAAGTGGACTATCCTGTAAAACATTTTAATTTTCATCACGTGACAGTGGATAATATACATGCAATGATGAAAAAGTTGAAACCAACCAATGACTGCTTATTTCCCCTACCAGCAGTGGCAGCCAGGCGTATGGCTGAGGAAATTGCTCCTTTTCTCACTACCTTCGTAAATAAATTGTAAATAAAGGCCAAGTATCAGTGCCTGATATACTTAAATATACCAGACTGACCGCTCTTTGAAAAAAATCGAACTTGGATCCACTGGTTCTCCAAAATGATCGCCCTATTGCCGGTATTTCCTGGTAGGGGAAGATATTGGAGAGAGTGGTGACTCAACAACTGCAGGCATTTGGTGAAGAGGAACTTCTTTTAGACCCTTTACAGTTGCAAATTCGGTACAGAAACAGCCTTGCTGGCAGTCTAGGATGAACTTCTGAAGGTGGCTGATCAGGGCAAGCTTTCACTTTTGGTGATGCTTGACCTGTCAGCCGCCTTTGATACGGTCAACCATACTATCCTTTTAGAGAGGTTGAGGGCGGTTGGGGAGGTTTCTGAGCACACCATTCCGTGGTTTAGATCTTTTTTCCAAAGGCGCCAACAATGTGTTAGTTTGGGAGCCTTTACGTCATATACATGTACCGTGGATTGTGGGGTTCCACAGGGCTCATCATTGGCGCTACTTCTCTTCAACTTATATCTTTGACTGGTTATGGAAATTTTGAGACATCATGGCATAGGTTTCCAATCGTATGCTGACGATACTCAAATTTACAGTTGATAAGGTTGAGGAATCGTTTGCTAAAATTGGTGACTGCCTTCAAGAGATCAGTGAATGGATGGCCTCTAACCAATTGCAACTGAATGCAGCTAAGGCAGAATTGATTCTGTTTGGTCCTGAGTATCGTTCAGCTATTATAAAGAATCAGCCACTCCTTAAGTTACTGGGAGCTGAACTTAACTTTTCAACTAAAGTTAAAAAATCTTGGCTGCATCTGGCAGGACAATCTAGGCAGCGAGAGTCAGGTTGGAGCCAAGGTGAAAGCCATCTTCTACTCTTTGAGACTCCTCCGGCAAACTCTTCCCTATATTCCGGAAGGGGATCATGGTGGTGGGAGCACTCACAAATGCCCACCTAGACTATTGTAAGAGCCAACTGGTGGTCATCCCAAAAAACATCTTAGTAGACTGCGAAGGGCGCAGAATGCCGTGGTCAGGCTGGTTTGTGGAATAAATAAAACCTCCCCTGTATCACCGTCACACCGTTTGCTTCACTGGTTATGGTTTGAGGACCGCATTAAATTTAAAATGGCCTGCCTGGTATTCAAATGTCTGAACAACCTAACACCGGATTACCTGAAGGATAAACTCGAGCAGTATCAACCATCCAGAAGCCTACGCTCAAGGGACCAAGCTCTCTTAGTCATCTCCTCATCTACATTTGTGTCTAGAGGAGATAGAAGATTCTCAGTGTTTGGACCTAAACTTTGGAACAGTCTATCCAGGGAAATTAGGGCTTTGGATTCTCTGTTTCAGTTTCGTAAGGCCCTGAAAATGTTCCTGTTTAAATAAAGTTTAGCTAGTTTTGTTGCAATTGTCATGTCCTTGGATGCAATTGTGCTGCACATATGGATGGAATGTGATATTACTATAATTTTGGATATTCGCTTCAGTAAAAGTCATCTGCGCCATTATATGGTTTGTTCTGTTTTGAGCACCTTACAAATTCTCAAAATCAATCAAATAAAATCAATACACTTCAAATACGCCATCACAATTCTTGTTACTACAAAACCTCTTCTAAAGGCTAATGTAGTTCAAATACGCCCACAGGTATCTAACTACTTTAAACGTTCCCTTAATGAAAACACACTTCAAACAAACATACTATCACACTTACACCCACACGATTGTAATAGGTTTTTAAAATCCTGTATGGATTTATTTGACCAAATGATTATTTAATGTCAATACAACAATGTTGTATCAAACATAGTACATAGAATGTACTGCATATGAGGGTAAACAAAAAGTAAATGTATATGTAAAATGGTATGCAATTAAAGCTCTTAAACTATCCTGCTTAACAAATTATACAGTTATTTTCCACAGACAATGAACCCGAGATTCCAGCTTCATTACTGTATGCAACTAAATAACCATACCAAGTATAAACAAATACATATTCCATAAGCACTATCCTCAATGGTACTACAATCATAAATACCATATACAGTTCAGTTATATCATTCCACCATATTGCAAACACTTTATACTCCCACTACATTACCTATAATTACTATACACATATTACTACTGTTGTGGTTATGGCCAGTGGGAAGATGCTTTGGGGCTATGGCCATGCCCCCAAGAATATGGCCACTGGCCACAACCACCACAATAGAATTAAACCATTTAACAAGTATGTACAATACACCTTCAAATTACAAAAGTCGCCCTGAATCCTCTGCAAATTGAATGTCGTGTGCGGACACCAATATCGACTGCGAACTCGGCGGCATCGGCAAACTCTTTTTTCACCTATAAAAGCAACTCCATATCTTCTTTATTCCACTTCCCTACCCTTTCTGTGCCCTCTTTCAGCCATCAAATAACTCCAAATGTTTTTTCCAAGCTGTTTGTTCACGGTGCTGTCTGCCGACTAACGCTGTGTCCGCAGAGAGTGGCAGCAGACGCGTCTACTTTTTGCACCTATTAAAACAGTTTAAAACATATGATGCACCAGACGCTTTCCACCATCCAATCAGCGGGCACGTTTGATGTCTGCGGACATCACATCACCCCCTGATTGGCCCGGAGGCCAGTCCGCTCAGCGTATAGGTAAGTGAATCAAACCCAGATATCACAAAAAAAGTTAACCTACTTTTTGCCCATTTTAAAAATAACTACAAGACGTATTTACACCAAATTTACAAAAGCATGCTTTTGGGACCAGGCCGCCACTACTGGCGCAAATTTGGTAAAAATCCATCCAGTGGTTTGGGCTGTAGGCGTGAGCAGATTCCATTGCGTCTATGAGGAAAACCACTAATTGTGGGACCCCCCTATAACTTTGCCCCCCCGACGACACCTCACCAAACCTTGCAGAATCAATCCGAGGGGGACTTATACTTTTTCTGCAAGGTTTGGTGAGGATTCGTCCAGGAGGGCAAAGTTATAAGCCGCCCCAAAAGTGCTCTTCCAATGGGTTGAGCAACTTAACCATAACTACACAGCCGCTACTGCAGGCCGTGTAATACATATATTCACTGAAAAAACATTGTTAATGCGACGTTATGTTTATGTTGCCTTAATAAAAACCTATGAAATTCACTGAATAAAACGTTGTTAAACGAGTTTGCAAGGTAAAATCAGTTATAGTAAGCTTTTTAACCATAACTCACGCCACTGCCATGTACTGCTAAGACTAACACCCAGGACATCAAAGATGTCATCACAAATGGCATCATTGATGACATCACTGACTGACATCACATATCCGAGCGGTTGTTTTTGTTCAGTGACAGTGAGAATTTTAAGCAGAGGACTTGACCTGGAACTATCCCCTCCCCCTTAAGCACTCTCTTGTGCACCCCCTTCTAAAGAAGCCTCAGCTGATCCTTCCTCTCCGTCTATCACCCGATCTCCATCACTCCTTTCCTGGGCAAATTCTTGGAAAAGCTGGCCATGTCCTAGCTTAATCTACATACTGAATCTGTTGGTTGCCTCGATGACCAACAGTCTGGCTTCAGAGATGCCAGAAGCAGGGAAACTGCTCTCATGAACACCCGTGAAGACTTGTTCTCCAATCTTCACTCTAATCTCCCTTCTGTCCTTATTCTCCTTGATCTATCCTCTGCTTTTGACATGGTCAACGATGCCATCCTTCTCAATCGCCTCTGCAAAAACCTTGCTATTACTGATCAGGCCTTGGCCTGGTTGACCTCCTTTCTCACCGACCGACCCTCTCAGGTCCAACTGGGGTCTTTCCTCTCTTCTATCTCTCCTTCTACTTGTGGTCTTCCCCAGGGGTCTAACCTCTCTCCCTGGCTCTTCAACTACTACCTGGCACCTTTTGCCCACTGCATCACTACTTTCTGCTCCAATGTTCAATGTTATCCGGATGACACTCAGCTCTCTTTCAGGCTCCCTTCAGCCACCTCTGCTTCTTCCCTCCTACCAGACGGTCTGGCCGCACTTCTGGAATAGTGTGCCGCCAATGATCTCTGCGTTTAATGCCAGTAAGACTGAGATCCTCCTCATTAGGACACCCACTCCGTCCTTTCCTCTTTCTCTCTGGCCGCCCACTCTGGGCCCTCTTCCTATTCCTTCCTGTGAGGCTAAGAACCATGGTGTCATCTTCGACTCCACCCTCTCCTTCTCTCCTC
The DNA here is from genome assembly GCF_040938575.1 of Ambystoma mexicanum. Taxonomy (NCBI): domain Eukaryota; kingdom Metazoa; phylum Chordata; class Amphibia; order Caudata; family Ambystomatidae; genus Ambystoma; species Ambystoma mexicanum. The sequence continues at coordinate 1,007,825,370 of NC_090924.1, read as the reverse complement.
ACATGTGTGACATTTCTAAGAAGTCAAACTATCAGCTGCTTCTCCTATGAGGTATTCTTTCTTTTCTCACTTTCCTCTAGAATCTCACTGCCTCTAGAGCTCGTGTCCTCTCTGGGCTGGACTTTTGCAGCAGCTTCTTTCAAAATCTTCTTGCTTTTTCTCTTCGACCTTTACAACGTAAACAGAACAGGACTGCAATACTTGTCCTTGTTCTGAAGCCTAGGGATCGTACCTCTCCAGCTCTGAAATCTCTTCACTGGCTCCCAGTGGCTGCAAGGATCAAGTTCAAGACATCTGCATTGTCCACAAGGCATTTTGGGGACTCGAACCGCTCTAACTCAAACGTTCTCTTCCAAAACATCTTCATTCTCGAGCTCCCTGCTCATCCACCTTCAACTCTCTGAGGGTCAGACGCTTCTCCAAGCAGAGAGTTGGGGGCAGATCTTTTTCCTCGACTTGGGCCTCCCTCTGGAACAACCTCCCTGCCTCCCTCAAACTTGAGCAGAACCATCTCCAGTTCCCGGGGGAATGTGGCATGGCTAGAGACCCATGTAGCAGGACGGGTTCTACAGGAGCTCCTGCACATCCGGCATCAATCCGACTAAAAAGCATGCACTAAGAGATCCTGTTTAAATGGGAACGGAGCGCATGAGCAGCAAAAGTATGGAGATTCAGCTGGAGGCATTTTGGGATTGGATCGGAACAGTGACTAGTGTGATCTGAACTGATTAAAGAACTCATCCAGGAATAAGCAGCTATCCCAAAATGGCGGCCGTACAAGAACAAAGGCAGCAGAGGTGAAGTCGAAAGTGGGCAAGCTAGAGACAGATGCGGAGCAGTTGGAGTGGCAGATTAAGCTCTGATATAACAAATAGCCCGGGAAGAGAATCCCTCTGTGAGTCAGCTGTTAGAACTGTGTGGCGAACGCTGGCGATCGGAACGTGAGCACAGCGGAACTTGGAACGCTGACAGCACGAGACCTGCAACATTGTAGCCGCACAGAGTTAAACTACGAATGTGCACGGGCACAGTGTATGCTAGACACTGCCCTAGCGCTGATACAGAGTGGCAGCAACATATGGACACAGTGTAACGTGATATCGGCAGCCGAAGCCGCAATGAGAGAGACCGAAGAGAGGCTCAACTGTAAAGATCAGCTCCGCCCATGCTGCGGTGTGGAGGAGAGACGTCAGTATACCGCACCAGCTAGGGAGACAGCGTCCGGACCCCAGCGAGACGGATAACGCAGTTTGGTGTCACCTCACGGATACTGATAGAGGTGCAACTAAGAGGGAAGGTGAGCGACTCAAAGGGAAACGCAGTGTGGGCAAAACAGAGAGCAGTACATACGGTGGCACAACAGATAGCATGGATGCACAAGATATACTGCTGCTGGTGGGTAGAAGAGGTACTGCAGGCAGAACTCCTGACTAGATAGAGAAGATTGGAATGCTTGCATTCGGCAGATGCAAAGCCCAAGCACCACACGGGCGGGCCGGCTATAGACATGAAATACTTGAAGTGGGTAATACACGGAACGCTGGCTGGGGGCACGGCCACCAGGGGGCTCGTACAACGCGTACGCATGGACATACAGCTGGAGAACAATAAGGGACAACGTTCAACAAAGAGGAATACGGAGGCCCAGCCACAGTGAGAGAGTGAATGTAATACAATTCCCCTGAAGACTGCAGCATCTCTCACAGAACCCCTAACTGTGGTGACCACACGCGTGGCACACCTTGGTGACCATATCTCAAAGTAAACCATAGTAACACGACTATTCAACGCATATGAAAGGCAACTGTGAGGGCAGTTGGGCAGCGGCCGGAGGATAGTGCCGGAGCACTTCAATTTGTGTGCTAGATGCGGGGACCTCACCAGCAGTGGGCAAGCGACGTACTAAGAAGAGTATATACGCCAGATCACTACAACAAAGCCATCATTTGTGCAGCCCCTGCCAAGTGCGTATAGTGGTTCTGAGCTGCAAAGACAATGACTGTGGATCTGTAGCCACCTGACGCAAGGTGACTGGGCAGCACCAGCAAGATACAGAGCAGGCGTAGCTGGAGGCCCCCATATAGACCTAAGCACCGGTTGCGCCAGCACACCCAATTATTGGAAAGCCGGGCCCCAGCCATTTTGAACTGAGGCATATGGCGACACCGTGATGGCTTCCAAGGTGCCCAAGACAAAAGGGAAGCAACCCACAATGGAGGAATTTGCATGGACACCACAGCCAACGGAGGGGGCTGGAAGTAAAAAAAGGAACCTACAAATGGACACAACCCCAGCACGCAATGATCAATAGATCCTGGAGGCGATTGCAGACTTGAAAGTAACATGGGAAACTAAACAAGAGGCAGCCATGGCCGAACTCAAGGCAACACTTGAACTTAAAGTTGGCGCAGTACAGGTGGATGTCAACCTATTTAGACAAGATGTACGAACAATAGCGGAACACACAGGCGAGCTAGAGAAGGAAGTGACCTCAAATACAGCTGCATGCGCATCTCACACCTCTGAAATTCACATACTAAAGCAACAAGAAAGCAACCTAGAAAATAGAGCAGAGGAAGCTGAAGGGCGCACCCGGAGAAATAACTTATGCACTGTGGGGCTCCCAAAGGGAGAGGAAGGACCTAACCCAACGGACTACATTGAGACTATGTTGCTGCACGAAATAGGAGAAGGGGCGCTCACGCAAGGGTTCGCGGTGGAGAGAGAACACAGAGCCCTGACAAAGAAACCCCCTCCAGGGCTTCCCCTGCCCCCGAGACACAATAATTGCCAAAATACTGAATTACCAGGACAGAGAGAAAATCCTGGAACTCTTCCGGAAAGGGGGCACAATACAAAGGACATCCGCGTCTATTACGATGTACCCAGACTATACACTTCTGGTGCAGAGACGGCAACTGACCTATGGGACGGTGAAGAAGAGACTGCGCAAGGCGGGCTATAGATACATGCTGATGTACCTGGCAAAACTGAAAGTGTTCCACAACAACAGGGCCCTGTTCTTCGAGACCCCTGAGGATGCGAAGGAGTGGTTGGATGCCCAGAATTGGCCGTCGGGAACAGACATCCAGAAGGAGTGCGGAACGGATAAGTGAGGCAGCGATCCCAGAAGCTGAGGTGCTGTTTAAACTGTGACATTGGGACTTGAATATAAGATAGGGCAATGTTGATCCAGGGAAAAAAAATAAACTATGTGTTGAGCATGTAGATTTGAGCGGGCAAATCGTAATGGTGCATAATTGCAGGAGACATAATGGAATCACTCTTATACCCCTATAGATAGCTTAGTTGGGTTACCGGTAGTGTGGTAACCCCTTGCTGTGTTCCTAGTACCGGCACTGCAGAAAAAGGACTAAATGCGGAATAGCCTGAGATCCAGGGATGGAGCTGGGCAACAGTTGGGAATGGGAAGGCAGGGGGATGGGAGGGGGGGGTTGAAGGGTGTGCAGTGATTTTAGTTAGGGAACGAGCTTACGTCTATGAGCCGCTGCGCAAGATACAGGAGACAAGGGGGGATAGTGGCGGGACTGGGCATGGATGAAAAATGGGAGACCTTAAGATAGTCACCTGGAATGTCAGGGGGCTCAACAGCTAACTAAAGAGAAATAAGATCATGATGTACCTGAGGAGGCAGAAAATAGATATCGCTTTACTACAAGAAACCCACCTAATGAAGGAAAAACAAGAGGTGATAAGGAAGTAATGGAAGGGAACCACTGTGGAGGCAACATATTCGGCATATGCCAGAGGAGTAATCACCTTGGTAGCACCCCATGTCGCCTTTCAGTTATTGCAATCTGCGGGAGATTTGGATGGGAGTATGGTAGCGGTACAGGGACTGATAGAAAACAAAGAAGTGTGTATTATTAACACATATGCCCCAAACCAAGATACTGTGGTCTACTTTAAGACCTTACATAGTAAAATAAGCTCATACCTGGGGGGTGCGGTCATATGGGGAGGCGACTTTAACTGTACGCTGGATCCCAGGGTTGACAGGTCTAACAGGAAATTAGACAAACCGACCCCTGCAGCCAAAATCTTGAAGACCCTGTTGAGAGACTTTAAGCTAGAAGACATGTGGAGGCTACACCACCCATATGATAGACATTACTCGCATTACTCAGCCCCACATAATTTGTACACATGGTTAGATTATATGTTCGCTTCCCCGGAGATGATAGGAGAGATAGTGCAGACTGAATATAAAGCAAGGGTCCTTTCAGACCACTCACTACTAATCTTAACATGGCAGTATCAGGTCCCTAGAGCCAGGATTCCAATGTGGCGACTGAGAGCCGAAGCTTTGAAAGACCCAGTGTTTAGAAGGGACCTGAGGAGGGAAATTGTAGAATATTTCAAAAACAATACTGGAAGCGTAAAATCGGCCGCCACCCCATGCTGAACCAGGACAGCAAGATACTCACGGCTGTGTTGATGGGAGATTGAGACAGATCATAAGCAAACTTATACACCCTAATCAGACCGGATACGCCACGCACAGAAGCATATCCGACAACCTTAGAAGGCTCCACCGGGTCATAGAGCAAACAGAAGGAGATGCGCAGGAAGTCGCAATTGTTTCATTGGATGCATTCTGTTAAATGGCCGTGGCTGATAGCAGTCTTACAGGAATATGGGATAGGGCCAGAGTATCTGAAGTGGGTGAAACTATTATATAGCTCACCACTAGCCAGGGTTCAGACGGGAGCGGTTATTTCAGAAAGATGGCAACTTAGCAGAGGTACCAGAAAAGGGGGCCCTTGGTCCCAGACGCTATATATTCTTGCAAATGGAACACCTAGTGATATACCTAAGACAACAGTACGGCGAGGTGGGGATTTTCACGAAAGGAGGGCCACACCTAATATCATTGTATGCGGATGATATGTTGCTATACTTGAGATACCCAGAGGAAAACCTGCAATACATCCTAGATGTAATGGAGCGATTTGCGTCACTCTTTGGCATTGCAGTCAACCCTAAAAAGCTGTGTATATTTCCCTGGGGAGATAATCAGGCCGATTCATGGAATAATTAGCGCGGCGCAAGTGGCCAAAAACGTGCGAATCGCAGTGAAATAGCGAAAATCGCAGTGCAAGTGCGAAAATCGCACGAAAAGCAGCGCACATCGATTCATGGAAGGCCGTGCGCGAGAAAACCATCGGATGTGCGATAATAAAGTGCGCGGCGCACGTTAGCGCACAGGCCATCTAACTGCGTGCGCCAGGTCACAGCGAAAATCGCACAGGCCACAGCAAAAATCGCACATAGCGCGGCGCACACAACAAAAGTAGGCGGAACACGGGGCGTAACACTCGGAATGGGGAACAACTTGCCAAAATGTGGGCATCACGGGGGAAGTACAGGGTACTTGTGCGCGGAACGCCCACACGCTCGCCTACAACACGTATTCATGGAATAGAATAGGGCAAAAAAGAGCACGCTCAAACCAGCGCACAGGCACAAACACGACCGCCACAAGAAAGCAGGCGATAGCGTCTCTGCGCCTGTAAGAAATGTGCGCCAAAAGGTGCGGCAAAAAATAGTACCTATATACTGCCATGATGAATGTCCCATACTGTGGCCCGCCAGGACAAATGACGTGCAAAGGGGTACCCACAAACACGGACACCCGCTGACAAAAAATACGTGTGCGTGTATACCGGGGTGCGCGGGAAGTCTCACACGCGAATTGGCAGGGCATGTGAATTCCAGGGGTTTGCGGGAAGTTCCACACGCGATTTGTCAGGGTACGTGGATTACAGGGGTGCGCGGGAAGTTCCACACGCGATTTGGCCGTGTACGTGGATTCCAGGGGTGCGCGGGAAGTTCCACACGCGATTTGGCCAGGTACGTGTATTTCAGGGGTGCGCGGGAAGTTCCACACGCGAGTCAGGGTACGTGGATTTCAGTGGTGCACAGGAAGTTCCACACGCGATTTGGCCATGTACGTGTATTTCAGGGGTGCGCGGGAAGTCCCACAAGAGATTTGGCCAGATACGTGGATTCCAGGGGTGCGCGGGAAGTTCCACACGCGATTTGGCCAGGTACGTGGATTTCAGGGGTGCGTGGGAAGTTCCACACGCGATTTGTCAGGGTACGTGGATTTCAGTGGTGCGCGGGAAGTTCCACACACGATTTGGCCGTGTACGTGTATTTCAGGGGTGCGCGGGAAGTCCCACACGCGATTTGGCCGGGTACGTGGATTTCAGGGGTGCGCGGGAAGTTCCACACGCGATTTGTCAGGGTACGTGGATTTCAATTGTGCGCGGGAAATTCTACACGCGATTTGGCTGTGTGCTCCCAGGTATTCCCTGTACACCCTCCACGGCCCCTGCAGGCAGCACACACCACAGGGGACTACCCTGTACACCTGCTCATGTCACCCAGCACTCCCACCCCCCAGCATCCAGGGGCACCCTCCACCAGGCCCCCACTCATGTCTCCCACCACCCCCACCCCCCAGCCACCATGGGCAGCCCCCACCAGGCCCCCACTCATGTCTCCCACCCACCCCCAACCCCCAGCCACCATGGGCAGCCTCCACCAGGCCCCCACCCATGTCCCCTATCACCCCCACCCCCCAGCAGTGCAGGGGCACCCTCCACCAGGCCCCCACTCATGTCCCCCTGCACCCCCACCCCCGAGCAGTGCAGGGGCACCCTCCACCAGGCCCCCACTCATGTCCCCCTGCACCCCCACCCCCCAGCATCCAGGGGCACCCTCCACCAGGCCCCCACTCATGGCCCCTATCACCCCCACTCCCCTGCCACCAGGGGCAGCCTCCACCAGTCCCCCACCCATGTCTCCCACCACCCCCACCCCCCAGCCACCATGGGCAGCCCCCACCAGGCCCCCACTCATGGCCCCTATCACCCCCACCCCCCAGCCACCAGGGGCAGCCCCCACCAGGCCCCCACTCATGTCCCCTTGCACCCAGGTCCTCACAATCACCAACCATGTGCGTAATGGTCAGCCTCCACAGCCAAAAGGCCCTACCAAGTAACCCATTCACCCACATGGAAATGAAAATTACATGTTACACCCCCAACGTACATAAAGCAAATGAACCCATGTCTGTCACACACAATGGTTGCAAATGAATTTGAAAACACCCAACATGACATGCATGAAAGCAATGAGATGATACCACACAGTGAAGTATGAAAACAAAAATGTATTAAAAAAATATGAATGCAAATGAAATGAAACAAACTACAATGCCAATGAAAAAAAGAAAAGGTGCATGTCCGTCCCAAACAATGAAAAACACCAAATCCAAAAAAAATGTACTTCAAAGTCACATTAAAAATGAAATCAATCCGACAGAAAAAAAATAAAATCCAAACACCATTGCTCCATGGAGAAGAAAAAATAAAATTAAAAAATAAAACAATCCAATGAAGAACTATGTACAAAATATCCAAGGGTCCATGAGCCCAACTGAACAAAGGAAACCTACAAAAAACCGTAACAAAAATGCAACTATATACAAAAAGTGGAGCTGTGTCCGTCGACTCCAAATCATAAGAATAAACAAATGAAACCTAAAACTAAAGAACTATATACAAAGGCGGCGGGCAAGTCCAGCGGCTCACTCCGTAGTGTTCCGGGCCAGGGCATCATCAAACTCCTCGTCTATGTCCCAGAGGCGGTCCTGTTCCATGGCCCCGAGGGTCCGCAGGGACGACGCCATCTGCTCCTCCAACCCCCTGCGGATTGCCTCGAGGCACTCGGCCCGCCTCAGTGCCCTCCGCATGGAGTTCTCCGCCCTGACCATCGTGAGCCGCTCCTCTTCTGCCCGCCGCCGCTCCGCACCTATCTGCTGGCCCAACCTCAGCCACACGGAAGACACTTCCTGTCCTGGGTCCTCCTGCCCTCCGGCCGATGCCTGCCCATCCGATGTTGATGGCCCCGAGCCATGATGCCTCCCACGTTGACTCTGCTGCTGCCTCCGACGCAACTGCCTCTGCCAGCACGACGGCATCCAGGCTGATGGCATCCACCGACGCCGTCGTGCACGTGCCCTGCCTGATGATGCCGGCACATCCTCCATCTGCTGGGGTACAGTTGCTGTGGTGTCCACCCCTGCTTGACCTCCGACTCCCGACTGTGGCAGGGATGGGATCCCCACTGAGCTGGCTGCATAGGTCAGGGCAGGTCCACAGGGGGCCCTGGTGGCATCTGGGCCGGAAGACGGCAAGGAGAACGACTGGCGTATAGCCTCCACAGAAGAGGAGAGGGCCGCCAGTTTGGCGGACACATGCAGGAAACCCCCGAACATGGAAGATCCCAATTGGGCCACGTCGGCACGGTGCTCTTCGTGAGGATGTGCGTGCTCCTCCCGGGAAGCACGCACGTCATCACGAATTGCACCCGCGCGCATCGCAACCCCAATCAGGACCTTCTCCATACGGACACGGGTCCCCTCGTCCGCAGGTGGAGGGGAGTCAGGTGACATGGACATCCCCTCTACCTGCGGACGGGCCTGGGACGGGGCAACCCTGCTGGTGCATGGTGGTGCACTCACAGGGTCAGGGACAGCGACATGCACAGGCCCCTCCACGGTGACCTGTGCTGCCTCCTGCCCCTGGCCCTGCACTGCACCTCTTGCACCAGCAGGGATGCCCCCACCAGGCCCCATGTGTGCCCCTGTGGCGGCCTCCTCCTCCTCTGTGGAAACCACCAACCTGGATGGCTCCTCACCGTCTTCCACCGTAGCAGGCCCCTGTGGGGGCTCACCCACCCCTTCCGCTGCAGCCGTGGGGGCATCCCCGCCGCCTTGCTCCACAGCGCCGTCTCCGCCCTCTTCTTCACTAGCCGCTGCGTAGAGGGAGACAAAGAACACAAGCATCAGGGTACTGTACAATGGTCCCCTAGACAGGAAGCAATAGCAGATGAGTACCACTGTCAAAGTACACTTCCATCATGTCCCTCCACAACACATGGGTCAGTCCAGGCAAAACACACACAGTAACAGGCATGGTGCATGCCATGGACATTTCCATACATGTCCAATGGACTCTTGAAACATACAATGATATGGAACTCACATGCATCATGGGTCATGCCTATCACATGCACACACTTCACCTCAGTCACATCCATCTGGCCCCATACACCCCAAACACAGCGGATACAAGGGTAACTAGGCTGCATCAGTGAATCTGTGCATTGTCACACACATGTGTCATGCATCCATGGCATGCACAAGTCACAGACACGCAGGTCAGGCACACAGACATGGCTACCATATATGTACCTGCCATCAGCACCCATCCATCACCCCCACCCATGTCCAGGAACAGAGACTGGCATGCTCTCATGTCTAAAATCTGCATAGGGCTCCCCATGTGGCATTTAAACACATGCAACAACCATGTGGTTCACACATCACTGGTCGCACATGCATTACCATGGTGTCCCTGCACACATACATGCATACATGGCCTATGTCACACATACAGGCAAGTATCAGAGAACCAGCACACCGCAACATGCCCTGTCTCACACAGCAATGCTTGGAAACTTACCGCTCAACTCCAGACGGGTCTGGGCGTGGAGCGCTGGGCGTACGCGTTCCAGGACCCTCATCTGGATGGAACTCATGCGGCCCCGGCCCCCCTCCACGAGGCGCCGGGCCTTCACGAGGGTCCTGGACCTCAAGTCCTCCCAGTGCTTCTTGATCTTCTGGACGTCGCGGGTTGCCACCCCCTCCGCGTTGATGGCAACCACACAGTCGGCCCAGACCCTCTCCCGTCCTTCCTTGCTGGCGCGGGACGATCCAAAGAGGGAATCATACTGCCCCAGGACATGCTCCACCAGGACACCAACTTCGGTGGCAGTGAAGCTGGTGCCCCTCTGCCCCTCTGGCCTGGGGTTGCCACTGGTGCCAGATGTGGAAGTGCCCGACATGGCAACCCCAGAGGCAGGTGTGGGTGGGCAACTGGGTCCTGGGGCTGGGCTGTGGAGCGATGTAATCCCAGTCGGGAGTCTTCAGTTCCAGCAGGGGTGGCCACATCTACGACTGCACCCCAGCCGGCAGAGGATGTGCAGGCAACAGGAGGCAGTGCACGGGCAGAGGCAGAGCAGCAGCAGCAACATGGTGGGAGCCATGAAGGCTCGGGGCCTTCGACATCGGAGGGGCAGGCATCGGCCGGAGGGCAGGAGGACCCAGGACAGAGAGTGTCTTCCGTGTGGCAGCGGTTGGGCCACGCCATAGATGCGGAGCGGCGGCGGGCAGAAGAGGCGCGGCTCACAATGGTCAGGGCGGAGAACTCCATGCGGAGGGCCCTGAGGCGGGCCGAGTGCCTCGAGGCAATCCGCAGGGGGTTGGAGGAGGACACGGCGTCGTCCCTGCGGACCCTCGGGGCCATGGAACAGGACCGCCTCCGGGACATCGAACAGGAGTTCGATGATGCCCTGGCCCGGAACACCACGGAGTGAGCCGCTGGACTTGCCCGCCGCCTTTGTATATAGTTCTTTAGTTTTAGGTTTCCTTTGTTTGTTCTTATGAGTTGGAGTCGACGGACACTGCTCCACTTTTTGTAGGTTTCCTTTGTTCAGTTGGGCTCATGGACCCTTGGAAGTTTTGTACATAGTTCTTCATTGGATTGATTTTATTTTTGATTTCACTTTGGAGAAAAATGTTTTGGATTAGGATTTGGTGTTTTTATTTTTTTAAACGGACATGCAGCTTATCTTTTTTTCATTGCCATTGTAGTTTGTTTCATTTCTTTTGCATTCTTATTTTTTTTAATACAATTTTGTTTTCATACTTCACTGTGTGGTATCATCTAATTGGTTTCATGCATGTCATGTTGGGTGTTTTCCCATTCAATTGCAACCATTGTGTGTGACGGACATGGGTTCATTAGCTTTATGAACATTGGGGGTGTAACATGTAATTTCCATTTCCATGTGGGTGAATGGGTTACTTGGTAGGGTTTTTTGGCTGTGGAGGCTGACCATAACGCACATGATTGGGGATTGTGAGGACCTGGTGGAGGCTGCCCATGGTGGCTGGGGGTGGGGGTGCAGGGGGACATGAGTGGGGGCCTGGTGGAGGGTGCCCCTGCACTGCTGGGGGGTGGGGGTGGTGGGAGACATGAGTGGGGGCCTGGTGGAGGGTGCCCCTGCACTGCTGGGGGGTGGGGGTGATAGGGGACATGGGTGGGGGCCTGGTGGAGGGTGCCCCTGGGGGCTGGGGGGTGGGGGTGGTGGGAGACATGAGTGGGGGCCTGGTGGAGGCTGCCCCTGCACTGCTGGGGGGTGGGGGTGGTGGGAGACATGCATTGTTGATCAGTAGTGCAAGGTGACATGTGGGTTGGCTGGGGGGCATGCCGTTGGTGGATGGGCTGCCTGCGGGACATGAGCAGGGGTGCAGGGTAGTCCCCCGTGGTGTGGGCTGCCTGCAGGGGCCGTGGAGGTTGTGGAGCGTACACCTGGGAGGACCCACACGGCCAATTCACGTGTAGTACTCCCCAGAACCCCTGAAGTACACATACCCTGCTGAAATCGCGTGTGGAACTTCCCGCGCACCCATGGAATACACGTACCCTGCTCGCACTGGGCCAATCGCGTGTGGAACTTCCCGCGCACCCCTGAAATACACGTACCCTTCTGAAATCACGTGTGGAACTTCCCGCGCACCCCTGGAATACACGTACCCTGCTGAAATCGCGTGTGGAACTTCCCGCGCACCCCTGGAATACACGTACCCTGCTGAAAACGCGTGTGGAACTTCCCGCGCACCCATGGAATACACGTACCCTGCTTGCACGGGGCCTATCGCGTGTGGAACTTCCCGCGCACCCCTGATATACACGTTCCCCGCTTGGCGTTTGCTGTTTGCCAGCCCGGTGAACTGGTCCAGGGTTAGCGCAGCCCTTTGCGATGATTTAGCTATTTTGATGGCTTTTCCTTGCGCGAGGGCGTTCTTGGGGGCGTTACTGGCGCTGCTGCAGGGTCGCTGCGATTCTCTGCGCCGCGGCTGGTTTGGGAGCCTAAAATCCATGAATACGCTGTGCGCGGAAATCGGTTTTAGCGCACGTGCCTGGCACTCTGCGCCAGCCGCTTGCGACACTTTTCTGCGAAATTCTATGAATTACCCTCATAAATGGATCCCGCGGGAGAACCTACCCATTCTACAAATACCCTGGGAGACCAAAACCTTTAGATACCTGGGGATAGATATCTATCACGCGGTGGAGGATGAACACAAACATAACACAGAGAAGCCAGTAGCAGACATTGAGAATAGCATGAGATTCTGGGCTAATCTCCGTTTGGCCATGGTAGGGAGAGTGGCTTTGTTGAAAATGGTTGTATTACCGAGGCTGATACACTTTTTGGGGAATATACCATACATGATACCTAAGCGATTCTTTGTAAAACTCCAGAGCATATGTAGAGGCTTCATCTGGCATAACACCAGGAACAGAATAGCCCTGTGGAAACTACAGAATATGTATGATAAAGGAGGCATAAAACTTCCCACTTTTTAGATATATCACTGGGCCAGCCAGCTACAATATGTGGCCAGGTGGCTAACGGAAGACTCAACATCGGAGTCCAGACTGTTGAGGTCAGAATGTACTCCATTTTTCTTGAAAGAATGGATATGGCTGCCTAAATTAGAGCTAAAGGGGTGTCCGAGAATGCTGGAATTGAGTTCCAGAAGCAACTCAAGACCTTCCTTTTCACTTCTGCTTCCTCTCTTCCTCTGACCTGCTGATGCTCCTGACTGCTCCGCACACTGTTCACCCTCTGAACTCTGACCCAAGCTCCTGCATGTCCAGTTGCCCTTGCACTTGCTCTGGGCTCCCCCAGCCCTTACGGGTCTGTATCTGCAACTCTACAGTTCCACCTTTCTGCACTTATGAGCCACCCGCAGGCTGCACTTGTGAGTTAACTGCACTTCCCCCTTACCCTGCCCCGTGGCACTTCTCCCCTTCCCCTCTACCCCACACTTATGCGATCTGATTGACACAAGGGCTAGTAAGATCGTTATGTTGTCCTCCCTTTGTTTCCCCCTGCTCAGTCTTGTCGCGCCTAGAAACACTTATGTACAGGCGCGTTATAAATGCCACATCATATCATACTGCATTGAGAACATAATACTCATACTCTAAAGGTGCTGTGTATGTAGATCTTAATCTTATGCTATGTTCTTCAATTACTTTCCTTAGGGTTTGGCCTGAGCTCATGGCGCACATACATGAAACAATAAGCAGGCCAAGATATTCAATACATTTTTAATCTTAATGTCATTTTCTGATCATCGAATTAGTTTCCTCCTTCCTAGAATTTTCCTGCATGTGCCTCAGTTCTGTATGCATTGATGCTCTCCATATATATTTTTGTACTAACACAAGTGCGTAGTAACTCTTGTATTGTTAGCTGTTAATTCCAAGTTTAACATTAGTCAATATTCTGATAGGCTTGGACTTTTCATCATCATTGGCTTTTATTCGACATTTTGTCATTTGCCAGAAACACATGAAAATCCATCAACACATTTAACAATATAGGTTAAAAAATGTTTACAATCAAATAGTATTAAAAAGCGTGAAAGTTAACTACAAAGTTTACAAACGTTAAGAAGAAACCAAGTCTTTTCCAAGATGGTAAAGCAAGGCTAATTAAAACAGTTAAAATCTATCCTAGTTGGGTCCTCCAGGAAACGTCATTTACACAGGTAAATGTCATAATTAGGCCAATGAAAACTGTGCAAAATAGCAATACTAGGGATAGTGCAATTCTTAAGCAAATAAATTGGCAACATTGTCAGGACTGGAAAGTTCAATCTTTGCAATTTTGGAGAGGCAATGATTCTAGGTCAGTCTGTTGTATCCTAATTGTGACCTAAAATACACTATTAAGAACAGATCTCATGACAAATCCCATCAGATGTGCAAAGCAGCAATACAATCAGAATATACTTCAGAAAGAGTTTAAGCAGCATAATTGGAGTGCAGAATCGGGTCTTTACATATTTTCTCACAGGTACATTCCTCGATGTTGTCCTAACCATTACCAAATATGGGAATATGCGCAATATTACAATACAACTGAGTACAAGAGCAGGACTCAGATGAGCCCAAAATGAATGCAGTATCAAAAGAATCTCTGCATAGTTTCCTTGTGTAATTCGTGTTTCCCCAATCTTCAACGCTATGGACCTTAAGCACCATGCCTGATGAATGTAATTAGCTGTAAAATATACAATATTCATATCAGTACAACTCTAAGTATCATTAATGCTTCATTTTTATGTCGTATACCGTATACCGTGTACATTACAAATTGTCTTCAAGTACTTGCTTCTGACCACACGATAACCTGGCAATAAAACAAAAAGTGGCTTAGTGACTCCCTAGCTAAGCCACACACAGGGCATAATTTGCTTCCAATTGGTAGCCACTTGCTTGTATGATACATCAAATTCCATTAACTTAGTCTACATTTCATATACAAAGTACGTGCCAGGGGAGGGGTTACCACATCCAGGTATTTTTTTCGAAACCCAAAGAGTGCTTGCCAGTCAGGTATAAATCACCCGTTGACAGCCTTCTACACTTGGGCCACCTCATATGAAACTCTCTTTACTATTTTTACTGTGCTTTTCACGATTCCCAAGGGATTGAACCATTGCTCACTTAAATTCAATTTAATCAATGATTTCTTCATGGACAAACCAAGGCAGAGACCTGCCGCCCTCAGATTCTAAAATATGCGTAACTGCCTCACAACAAATTGCAGGTTCAGGCATGGTCCACACTCTAAACCAGTAAAGAACTGGCCTAAGCGCAACATCGGTCTGAGTCCCAACTCAAGATTAAAGGGAGGACCCAGGCATGCAGAAGGTATGCCAAGCAGACATTTAAGGAAAGCTCTTTCAGCCAACCTCAATTTGCTACATGCTATGTGTCCCAAAACCTCTGCGCCATACAGCGCTGCAGATTTTGCCTGTGTTGCATACATACCGAGGGGTGGTATGACGCCCCCCCATGCATGACTGAGAAAAAACCTCCAATTTGCCCCTCTGTATTTTTCTAATGTGGAACTAGATTTAGTCAACTGGGATGTCCAATGGCACTGAACATTCAAGCCCTAGTTTTAGATCATCCAGGCATTTCGTTCTAACATTGTGTGTGATTTTGTCTATGTAAATTACAAACAGCAGAGGGGCATGGACAAAACCCTGCCTTACCCCTCTGGTAACCTTGAAAGAGTCTGTCAACTTGTCTCCCAGACCCCATCGCACAGAGGCCTTATTGTTCGAGTATAGTTGCTCGATAATTTGAAGAAGGTTTCCTAGGACCCCCCATCCTGCCTATCCGGACCACAGTTGACCCCTGTTATACACCAACAAAGCCAGTCTTGAGATCGATGAAAACAGCATAGAGTTTCATACTTCTCAAGACGGTATATTTTTCAATAATTAGGTATAAATGGAATACTTGGTCCATAGTACTTAATTTTGGCCAGAAACATGCTTGTAGATGACCGATTATATCTTCTCGCACTACCCAGGCCTGGAGATATTCATAAATGACCCTGGTGAAGACTTTTCCCACACTGTCCAACAGTGATATCTTTAATTCACAGGATCCTCTCTCCCTCCTTTTTCATAGATGTGAATTATAGTGGCATTTTGCCAGTAGGAGACACCTTGTTAGTCCTGAGAATCGCAATTATTTCCATTAATCAGGTACCCACAATCTACTTCCATTAATGGATTCCGAGGACGTCCTCACGCTCTACCACACCATAGAGTCTCTGGAAATGATTCTTCCAAATGCTTGGGGTAATACTAAGACCCAAATCATTGCTACCTCCTTCTCTGTTCCCACTGCGGAGGTGTAGACAGGGTAGGGTGTCAGCGTGCAAGGCCCAACCAAAATCGGTAAATGCCCTCTAGGAAGTGCTGTATGGGCATTTACAGATGTTAATGTTACTGCTGTGGGCCCAACTATATTAGTTTCAGGCCTCACTTGTTAGACAATTGTGTCTATGCTTCTGTCCCACTGACAATTTTCCAAAATTGTCAGTGGGACAGAGCACACATGTCCTTTTTCTCTTTCTGATGAGTACTCATCCACTCTTCTTCATCTCAGTTTGAATAGGTTTTAACCATGGAACGATCATCATTACTTGGTCATCATTGTCTCTCTGTTTTCAACAGACCTTTCTTCACGTTGGATGTTACAGCAACACACAGTGGTTTGTTCTGATGTATGTACTTCTCTGAAGCCAAGTTGTGATTGTGGGTTCATAAGAGTGGGTTTCAGGGAGTTCCTTTACGGAATGAGAGTCCTTATCCGCAAGAGGGGAGTCTCTCCCTGTGAGGTCCATCTTACCGCCAGCCCCAAGGGAACCCTGCGTTTCATCACAGTACATTTTGTGATACATGGAGTGTTCATGAGAGGTTTCGCGAACCCTCTTCATATTTTGCTAGCAACACCCTAAACAGAACCCCTTGTAGGGACTTTCCATCAGAATTTATGCCATTTGTGATGTCATCTTTGAGGATATTAGTCTAAGCAGAGCAGGGTGGTGGAGCGAGTTTTGGTGGCATAGCTTACCATAACTGGCAAATTTCTTTGTTTTTTCTATTTTTCCCTGAAACCAGAATTTCCCTTTAATAAACGTTTTTTCAGTAAATTACATAGGTTTTTTATCAGCGCAACTTAACCATAACGTCCCTTTAACAATGTTTTTCCACTGAATGTCAATGGCTTTTATAAGGGAAAATGTTTCATGATGTTGCTGCACTGTATATAAGTTATTCGTAATTTCTCTTTTAATATATATGAAAAGACTATAAATCTCCTTAAACAAACATATTTTTGCAGCACATACGGACGTGTCTCTTTTACAGCAGCGCATGCTGGGGATGCAAGTCATGACCCCAACCCCACCATACTACCCCCGTTATTCATTGCACCTAACCTACATATTGATACAGTGTCCACTATACCCCTGTAATATGACGAATGGCCAGTGCTCATGGCTTGCACAATGCACACAATCCATGGGGCATGGGCATCTGCCATGCCGCAGGCCCCCCATAAGCAAATCAGAGTAGACATTTGTCCTTGCCCATGCACCAAAGTTATATCACTATTTTCTGAAAATGCATTTTGACACCTTGAAAAAATAATACACAGGCCAGATTTGCAAAAGCATGCTTGCAGGTCCTTGCAAATGCTCTTCACACATGTTTTCTGCAAATCCGCCCAGTACTTCGGGCTGTAGCCACGAGCAGGATTAATTTTCCCATTCAAGCCTATCACAGTTTCAAATATTTTGGGACCCCCACTACAAATGCACCACCTCTTGGCAAAATCCCTTTCAAACATTCAATGTGGGTCTATAATCTTTTTTGCAAACCTTTGTGCAGATTCGTCAAACGGCACAAACCTTATGAGCCATCTAAAAATGTTGGGACCTCCCCTCTAATTTTGAACGAAACTTTGCAACAACATTCAAAGTTGGCCCTATTTTGTTATTGCACAATTTTGTGCAGATGTGTTGTATGGCGCCAAAGTTATAAGCCAGCTAATAAATGCTCTTCACCGATCCTGTAATGCAAATCCAACATGCATCCATTTCAAATATTTTGATGCACGTCGTGTTTTTAATTGACCAATCAGCCCCACGTATGATATTTATGAACATTACACTGCTCTCTGATTGGTCCAAAGATGCCTGCGGACACCGAACTAGGAAGAGAATCCGTGGACCAGGAGGAGATATGAACTTTTTGCCACCTACATTTTGGGCATTTAAAAACAATCAACAGGTCGGATTAACACCAAAGTTGCAAAACCACGCTTTCAGGACCAAGCTGCTGCTCACCTTGCAAGTTTGGTGCAAAGCTGTTCAGAGATTTGGGGTGTAGACACAAGGAAAGAATTTTACTTTCATGTCTATTCAGATTTCAAAAGGTTTGAGACCCCCTATAACTTTGGCCCCCTTGGCAAAACCACACAAACTTTGCAACATTATTCACAGTTGGCTGTATACTTTCTTTACAAAGTTTCTTGAGGTTTCGTTGAACGGCGCCAAAAATATAGGCCACCCACAAACTGTTCTTCGTATGGGAAGGGCAACTTAACCATAACTACAGAGTCACTACCGCAGACCCTGTAATATTGTAGTTATGGTTAATCTGCTCAACTCATAGGAATAGCACTTTTTGCGCAGCTTATAACTTTGGCGCCATTTGACAAATCCTCACCAAACGTTGCAAAAATGTATATGGCCATCCCGGAATGATTTTCCAAAGTTTGCTGCGGTTTTGTCCAGGGAGGGAGTTATAGAGGGGACCCAAAATGTTTGAAATCCTCATAGACACAATGGAAAACAAAATTTGCTTGCGACTATAGCTCAAACTGCTGGATGGATTTACACCAAACTTGCGCAAGGTGCGATGGCTTGGTCCCGAGAGCGTGCTTTTGCAAATTTAGTGTAAATCTGTTCAGTCGTTTTTAAAACAAATGGCCAAAAAGTAGGTCAAAACAAATTAATGATATCTGGATCCGGTCCACGGACTCATTTGGAGCAGAGGGCAGCTAGACGTTTGCAGATTGGTCAATTAAAAAAGTGTGCTACAAGTGGGTGTGCAAACCTTGTTGGTAATGGCTCTGGATTAAATTGACACCCTGGTAGGGTTTGATAGGTAAGAACGTCAATACACATTGTCTTGGTTAACAAGTTAATATTTTTATTTTTGATTCACGTGATTGTTGTCCTAGCACATACAGCGCTAGTTGGATGTGAGAAGAGCCAACACGTGTTTCGATCGAAGTCTTTATCAAGGCGGGATATGCAATTGGTGTGGGTCGGATAGGCTGGATAGCCACTGAAGTTACGGGGTTCTGTATGTGTCTGTGCAGTTGCGGTGATCACTTCCACTTCCTTAACCAAGGCCCCACACCAATTGCCTACTCTGCCTTTCGACACTTAAAATAAAATATGGAAGGATTTGCATCAGAATTGTGCAAGGGGCATTGGCAAGGACCCGGAAGCATGGTTTTAGAAATGTGTCTATGTTTCATTTTTTGAAACAGTGTCATGACGTAGGTACAAAAATAGCGAAATAACACTGAGGTATAGCCTGTGGCCATGGGCAGTGGCCAGATTATCTGGATCGTGGCCAAAGGCCAAGACTGGGACAATCAGTCTGCTGGCCATGACCGCGATGTACCAGCAATGGGGTTAAAGTGGGCATGGGACTGGCTATTTGGTAACATTCGCAAGGAGCATCAGCAAGGACTTGAAAGCATAGTTTTGCAAATCTGTCCTGTCTTTTATTCTTTCTAAAGTGTTAAAATGTAATTACAAAAAATTGTGATACACCTTTGGTGCATGGAAAGTGTGCCTGGTCCTCAGAGAGGACAAAGGCCTAGTCTGTTTTACTTATTGGGGCATGCAGCATGGGCGAAGCCCTAGGTTTAAATGGGAAAAGAAATTCTGCTTGCGTCTACAGCCAGAAGTGCTGTACGAGATTGCAGCAAACTTGCGTGCGGAGCATCAGCACGGACCTGAAAGCATGCCTTTGGAAATCTGTCCTGCATTTTACTTTTTTGAAAGTGTCAACCATTAAGTACAAAAAATTGTGATATACCTTTGCTGCCTGGGTAGTGGGCCTGGCCCTCAGCAAGGACAAATGTCTACTCTTGTTAGCTATTGGGGAATGCGGTCTGGCCGAAGCCCATGCCCCATGGAGTGTGGAGACTGGCCATGGCTGCAAGCCATGAGCACTGGCCTCTGGTCACATCATAAGGGTATACTGGACACTGAACTAGGATGCAGGGTAAGTGTAGTTTGTTTGTTTTATTTATATAGTGCGCTACACCCTAGGGTATCAAGGCGCATTACAAGTAGCTTAATAGGTTATAGTTACATACAAGAATGCGTAACAGGAAGTGCAGTCATACAATAACATAATCAACATCAAGGTAACAGTTACAGTCAGGTGTCAGGCTGTTATAGTACAAAATTCTACTAGATGGAACATGAGTAAATTACAGGACATGTCAAAGGAATGGCAGCAATCTAGTATGCGATACAAAAGGTTAGATGTTGTTCATAGATAGCCAGTTCTTTGTATTTTTCTGAAGCTTTGGAAGGTCTGATCAATTCGTAAGTGAAGATGGAGGGCATTCCAGAATGAGGTAGCCTGCGCGGGGAAGATAGTGCTGCCAGATTTCTTTAGATTGAATCTCGGGGCTAAAATACAGTAAGAATTGGCAGACCTTGTGGTTCGTAATGATGTTTTTTTGATAATATGTTTCTTTTAGGGACTGTGGAGCCTCGTTGTTAAGGCACTTATGAGTGATGGAGACTATTTTGAATTGGATCCTGTTTTTAATGGAGAGCCATTTGTACTATCTTCTAACTTCCGAAATATGTTCACTCCTCGGGATGCTGAGTGCTGTTCTCAGAGCATTATTTTGAAGTATTTGAAGTTTATTTGCTGGCCCGTGTGTAGAGGGCGTTACAGTAATCGAGTTTAGATAGGATTAAGTCTTTCGATAGTGTGATGCAGCTTTTGGTGTATAGGTAGGTTTTGCAAGCGTGAATCAACTTGCACGTGTACGCTGTGGCCGAGGCAGTCACATTCACTTGTTTTTGAATGTTCATGGTGGAATCCAAGTAAAAAGCCAGCGTTTTAGTTTCTTTAGCAACTTTCATTGAAATACCATCTATACTGAAAGATGAATATTGCTTGTCAAGTTTGAGGTTAACCTGGGCTGCTAGGATCAGTATCTCTGTTTTATCATCATTCAGGCAGAGGCTGTGGGCTGCCATAAATGCCTGAATGATTGAATAAATGCTATTGACTAGGGCAAGGTCTGAGTTGTAGTTACCCGAGAGAGGTATGAGTATCGGAGTGTCGTATGCATAGTTAGTGTAGATGACACTCAGACAATCCAGCTCGTCCAACAAGGGCTTGGTAAATATGTTGTACATATTAAGTGAGACGCAGGAGCCTTGCGTACTCCACATGTAATAACAGGGGTGGTTTGGTGTGACTAGGGTCATGGTCGAGCCTCATGCCTTAGTCAACCATGACTTGCATCCGCAGCATGTGCTGCTAATGGCACACATCTGTATGCTTTGCAAAAAATATGTTTGTTAAAGGAAGTTCACAGTTGTTTCATATATATTGAAAAAACGTTTTTATAGGGACATTATGCTTAAGTTAAAAACCTATGACTTTCAGTGAAAAAAATGTGTTAAAGGAGCATTATGGTTAAGTTGCACTAATAAAAACCTATGCAATTCAGTGAAAAAACTTTGTTAAAGGGATGTTATGGTTATGTTTAGATTAATACATTTTGGACCTGATTTACAAAAATTGCATGATATTTTATTTGATGTCATTTGTTTTCTTATTTCACCTTCATCACTACCCTTGCTTCCTTCCCTTGGTTTCTAATCTCGCTTCATTCCCTACTCACACTTGCTTTCCTTGTTACCCTTGCTTTCTTTCCTTGACAACATGGCTAGTATTCCTCACCAACCTTGCTAGCTTTCGTCGTCACCCTTTATTGCTGGCTTTCCTTGCTGCTACACCTGCTTGCTTTTCACAGTGAAAACCCCTTAGCTGCACTTATAGCCCTGTTTGAGAGATGGTATAGAAATGCCAGTGCCACCAGGGGCGGACAGGCCTGTAGGCAACTCTGGAGATTTCCCACTAGGTCTTGGCACACTGGGCCTCTTTTCTGTTGTATTTCCATATTTTCCAAGGGTTAGGCTTGCTGAAAATGTGTAATATGGGGCCAATTTTAAAATTATTTCCAGGACCTCTTTTGGTTGTGCAAATGCTCAAATGGGGTTGAAAAGGGCAGCTGAATGTGTGCATCCATGATGCGTGCATTCACATGATCTTTACTGTCTTGTGAAGCAGTATTTCTCATGTGCTGGACAATGTATTTAAAAAGCCAACTATTTGGCTCACTATTCGATTTCGGCTGAATAGTTTTCCTAACTATTCGGTATTCGGCGAAATGTAATTTCACTATTCAGTACACCCCTACTGAATATATATATATATATATGATTTTGTTCTCCAGTTTTCATGTACCTTCTTAGCAATGGCATAAAAAGTGTTGCAGCAAAGATAACAAGGTGATACGTTAATTAGGCTAAAAAAGTAGCAAGCATTTGTAATATTCAGATTACTTAATCAGGCATAGGAAGAATGGGGTTTTTGGAACAGGAGAACAGCTCAAGTATTCACCTCTGAAATGTATTATCTGTTTATGTCTGTTTCTGACTTTTTCCTACACAAGGAGCTTTACACTTCAGTGCCCCCCCTCCCCCCACAGGCATCCCAGTCCCAAAGAATTAAGTGGAGCACTGAAAACAATATGCAAGCAGGCAAAATAAATACAAACAGTGCTGGCCTGCTCTCAAAGAGGCATGAAGGAATAGGCCAGTGTCAGTCACAATATGTGCAAACCTTCTGAAGGCTGGTATGTTTTAGACTTAGTAAATTGCGTTATCATCTCCACTAAGCATGTTGCCCACCATATCCACCTATGTTAAGCTTGGAATAGGAAATGCAGCCAGTCATTTGTTGGACAGTTGCATTTACAAAATGATTGAGGCTGTTGGTCACATTTTCAGTATTGTGCTCCTAGAAGGCCAATAAAGAGGCGGATTGAGAAACCAGAGGGTGTCTCACTGTCTAGTCCCTAGGGATTTCTTGCCCAGGTGGCCAGGACACGGCCATCGCTTTTGGAACCAGTCCCTGGGGGTGGACCAGTGCGGGAGGATCACCTGGGCGAGGAGTCCTCAGGAAGTGGGTGAAGCACCCAATGGTGAGACGGGGTATTCCCCCTTTTCAGCACTCTTACCCCATCCTATTTTTTAGGATCCTCTGACTTCCCAAATCCCCCCCTGTTTTTAAAGAAACAATGGGACGAGGAAGAAAGGGAATCAGAGGATGAAGAGTACTGACAAACCACAGACTAAGACACAGTGGACAAACTCTCCCATTTTGACAACAGGCTGTCGCGCCAAAACCTGCCCTAATGACAATTCCTGAGAATCCAAAGGAACTGTACTAATACAGAAGAATTCAAGTCTCATGCTAATCTTCTCATACAGAAACTGGAGACGAGGGGTTACCCCAAAATATTGCTTATAAACACAATGAAAAGGGCCCTCTACACGCCCAGGGAAGCACTGCTTACCCCCAAAGTACATGACCCAGGGACAGAGAAAACACTGGCCTGCATCTCAACCTTTGGAGCAAACACCTCGCAATTCAGACATATGATTAAGAAATACTGGCCCATTGTCCAACTCAGCCTACCCACCGAACCACTACCCAGAATGGCCCTGAAAAGGAACAAAAACCTTAAAGATCTACTAACGCATACAAGAACTCGATGGAAAACCACAAGATCCACACTGTGGAACATGAGGGAGATCAAAGGGCACCATCCATGTGGTACATGCCAGGCTTGCAACCAGACGAAGAAAATGAAATCTTTTCAAATAGGAGACAAGGAATGGGAGCTCCGTCAGTTCACCAACTGTAAAACTACCAACGTGATCTACCTGATAGAATGCACCTGCAAACTCAGATATGTAGGCCAAACATCCAGACCAGTTCACAAGAGAATTAGTGAGCACAAATCTAGAATTAGGTGCAAAGTACACTCTGCACCCCTGGTATCCCATTTATTGGAACTACAACATCCACCTGATTCTTTCAAATGGTGGGTGATAGACCGGGTCATAGGCACCACCAACATTGCTAATTCACTAAACTACAAAGAATCCTGGTGGATTTTCAAGCTTAAAACCCTTACCACAGGGCTTAACGAAGCTGCCCCCATGGACTACCAAAACACTACCTAAGCACCCTATGGCGTGCACCCATAGTCCACATTTACATGCAGGAAGGCAGGGCCTCACCTTCAGTCACCTCTGGCCATCTCCATCCACACCTTTTTATTTAGGTACCTACCCAGAGTACCCTTTCAGGCAAGAAAAACCTGTATTTAATAAGGGTCCACATTAAGTGCCCCTGTGGTCATGACACTACCCTCCCGACCAGGTCAGCCCCTCAGCATCCTCAGCAGAGAAGGCCGCCACACATAATGCCAGAGCACATATGAAGAGACTTCCAGCCCCCATCCGTGCCTTTTCACAGGTCGGAATGCACGCGACATGCATCACGAGCTCCGAACCGCACTCGGTTGCCAAGGACGCCCCACCTTGGTCACCACATTTGTGCACATGCGCTGAATCGTAACACCGAAGCCGCGAGGCTCCACACATGCGCAGTGCAACTAGCACTGACTGCTAGCGCATGCGCAGCTATAACTATCCGATACAGCTTCTTCCTAGTGTATCGCGAATTCCAGCCTTGTTACCACGATTACGGCGACGGCGCCCGAGCCGCACACTGTCATGATGCCTACCTCCAAGGAGCCAGGTCCGACCCAGCAACCCCAGAGGCAGGCATCATTCCCCCCAGGGAAGTGCCAGCGGGCCCAAGCTGGGGCCCTTTGGACACAGTCCTGGTGCCTTAGGCGCCAGGCTCATGTTGGACCCCTGTCCTGGCGCCTTAGGCGCCAGGCTCATAAAGCTAGACATGTGTTCAAGTGTTTTAATGTGCACTTACCTGATGCAGACCATGCTGCTACATCCAGGCCCTCTTGAGGCCTGAATGGAACTACTTTACCTGTGGGACTACTTTCCACCTGGGTGTAGTCGGGGAAGGATACATACCTGATCGGTGGAAGGATACATACCTGGAACTTCTTCCAAAGCTATTTAAACCACGCCCGATCAGCAACTCACGCTTCGCGTTGTTCTGCTCCTCGCAGCTGGACGCTCACCGTTTCAGCTCCTGCATCTGGACTTCAGCCACGCCTGTCAGCATCCTGGGTCACCTGCAAAGGGAGATAAGAGAGAATTGGAGAGAAAGAAGACCTTACCTGCTAAAGCTGCATCACGGAGACATCACACCGACGATCCTGAAAGGGAAGACATCAATTTAAAAGCATTTCGCTTCGATCGCTGCAGCGCTGCATTTCACTCACCTTTCCTGGGCGCCTCCATCCTCAGCAGCGATCATCCGGATCCGCACCCACTTCCCAGAGCCTAGAGAGAAAGACAGGAAAACAAGGTGAGAGAAGGAAGGGAAATAGGAAAAGCTCAGTTTCCTTCTAAGACTTACCTGTTGGGTCATTCCCATTTCATTTCGGGTCCTGCCGCTTCCTGGAATTCCGGACCCCGGGCCCTATGGGGAAAAAAGACAAAGACATTGAATGAGCGAAAGCAAAGACATTACCTGAACGCTCATCCAGAACTTACCTGTCATTTACTGGAACTGCACGTTTCACTTCGGGTCGGCGCCATATCTCCGGCATTCCGAACCCCGGCCCCTAAGGGGGAAAAGACATAAGCATTAGCGCTTGCTGCAATAAGACAATGAACATTATTATTAAGCTTGAACTTTTGAACTTGCAACAGAACTCTTACAGCGCCTCACCTGAATAGTCAAGCTTATTTTGAACTCCCATCAAACCTCAATCCAGTGAAGTAACTGGGTTTCAACGCGCCCCTGCATCAGAAGCAGGATGGAGAACTCATCCTTCTAGACCCTAAGGTGAGACTTCACGGGGAATCGTGGAAGAGTATCGTGGAGGGTTGGAAGGGAGTGGAAGGCTTGAGCATTATTCCGTCAGTAGGTAATACTCCCTTTTCACGCACAGGGGAATATTCCTGCGAGCCAGAAAAGCCAGAGAAGAGGGGCCGTTCCTGTCCATCTTCAGAGTCCTGCGCTTCACCATTAAAGAAGCATCAGCACTCGAAGCCAGACCTGCGCCTCCGTGGGAATCAGGTGAGCGTGACAGAACGCAATTTACCCACAATTTCCCAACCGGGCGCTATGGAGACTTCCGAGACAGATCAGCTGGCCCAGCTTTTGGGGGAATTACGGGGAGAAGTGCACTCAGCCCGCCAGGAGACTAACGCTCTCAAAAGAGAACTGATCCTATCCAAGGAAAGAACTGATGACCTGGCCAAAAGGTTATTGCAGGCCCAGGCAGGGCACACTCCTTTACCTAATTCCGGAGGTACTTCCTCATCAATGGGTTTGAATAACCCGGTACAAATCAATCTACCTGGACACATGCCTTTGGCCCCGCCTGAACGTTTTGCGGGGGATTGTTAGGGAGAATTCTCTGTTTAGGCTGAATTTCCCTACCTAGTGAGTCCCCCAGCAGCTTTGCTGGATTTCTGGGGTTTCTTTTTTTCTCCTGCCAAGAGTGAGACTCTTTTACCCTCACTCTTGGGCATGTTTGAAGTGTGTTTCTTTGGTTTACCTTGTGTTGAATGGGCTATGGGGTCTTTTACCCCATTGGGCCGCATGTGTTTTTATGATGTGGGTTACACAGCACCCTCCGTGCAGTAACCCAGGGGTGTCCTAGGGACTCCCCAACATAGACTCCATACCCTGGGACTGACTACTGTCTCCCAGGGCATGTAAAGTCACCAATGACTTTACTAGTCTTAAATCCTGAACAGAACCAGTACAAACCATCATATTGTGGACGTACTGGCTGGGGCAATTCGATTGCCCCAGGGTCTGTTAGTCGAGGGGGCACGTCTCCGTCCCCCCTAATCGAGCTTTGGCTGGTGGCAGTGGAAACTACTTTTTATATTCAACCGCAAATATTTTCCTATGGGATTTCCCATTGTTTTAGGCTACTACATTTATTTATTTATTTACGGTAGCCTCGAACATACCGCCGGTTTATATATTTATTATTATAACTCCGGTTGGGATTTTTTGCCAAAACTTGATTCTAAAATGGCGTTGGCGTTCGCCTCTGTAACTCTGACCCAAAGTGGAGCCCTTTGTTCCACTTTTGGCGGGCTTCTCCACAGAAGCCCTCCAAAGTGGTGCCACTCTGTCTGGGGTACTTAGGAGGGGTGAGGGGGATTTAGGCACCCTGGACTGAGTTACCTTGGTAACTCAAGTCGCACTCCGTCCTGATTGGCCCAAGTGGTGAGCCGGCCGGCTCACCACTTAGCATGTTTGAGTGACAGCTAGGCTGGGTGAATGGGGGTTTGCTGCATAAAAGCAGGGCTTTGGGGACTGGAACTTTAGAAGTCGCCACAGGACCTAAGAATCCGACGAGGGAAGAGCTGAGCCGACCTGCTACGACGACACCACCGGTGGAGCCCTGCTGAACCGTCTCACCACTTTTCCCAACGACCGAGGAGAGCTCTTAACGGAGTGTCTCCTTCCCTTGACTGGTGGGGACAACCAGTTTTCACCTTCTTTCCGCTTCTTCGAGGTATCTTGTGGCCGCCTTGCCAGTGCCAAGCACCCCGGCAACCGGAATACCACATTTTTACCACAACCGCGAAAGTCGGTACAACCCTTTAACCGGAGGACTCCGCGGCTGGTTTCTTCCCGGGCAGTGCAACGACCTTCTTCTTCTGCTCTTCAGCGAGATCTTCTTCTTCTCTGACCGACGTCGAGCCTTGCTGCCACTGCCTGGAACAACTGCCACTGCTGGAGGATCCTTCCCGTTTAAGGTACCGTGTTCCGCCTGGCTTCCCTTGCCACCGACTGTACGGGGTAGTTTTAGCCCCCGGCTTTCGAACCTGGGACTGCCTGGGACACCCTGGCTAAACTTTCTAAGCCTCTCTAAACTCTTTCCGAACTCTTTTGCAAGACTCTGAATCCCTAATAACTGTGTGATCTTGGGCACATTTTCGCTCTGTCTGCTCTAAGAGTGGGCCCTGCCTAGTGACTTTTGCTCACCTGTGACTTTGTGCTTCCCTGAACTTACTAAAAGTGTTCTTGACCTTAGAGTGGTGTGTTTATCCTATTTCTGCTCTTTTTCCCTCCCTTCTTTAAACCTACTAGAGTGTCATCTAAAGTTAAGCACTCACCTCTGTTTGAATTATGTGGTGTTAACCAAGAGTTGTCTAGTTAAGGAATAAGGGTTGGGGCTGTTTTTCATATAACTGTGTTCGGAGTGTTTTACTATATATTGCTAGAGTATTTTCAACTTATGTGTTCTTAAAATAAATAACTATATACTTTTGAAACCAAGCTCTTGTCAGTGTTTGCTTGTACTATTGTGTCTGAATACATATTGTGTATACTTTACATACTGCCTAACTCTTCTTGAGGGAAGTCTGACTGCTCAGCCACAGCTACCAGGTAAATCTGGGTGGTACAGACTGCTACCAAGTGGGTTTACTGCTATACCTGTAGTCTTAAATCTTTTGCAGTGTTCCCCAAGGGAACTGCACAGGTTTCTGCCTAACAGGGATCCCAAGAAATATGCCGTCTTTATGAACCAATGTCGTTTACACTTTCTATGCAGACCCGGGGCCTTCCCTAATGACCAGACCAAGGTAGCCTTTATACTATCTTACCTCAGTGGCAGTGCTGCCGATTGGTCTATTCCATTGGTAAATCAGGATGGTCCCATTCTCCAGGATTTTCAGGGCTTCCAGGCCAGCATGGAAAGATTGTTTGCTCGACACTCTCAAGGACAGGCCCTTGATAACGAACTGCTATCCTTACGACAAGGTAATCAGGATCTCCTGTCCTACGTTGCCACCTTTAATAGACTGGTTGTGGAAACTGGATAGCAAGAAAACAAAAGGATCACATTGTTTCATCGAGGCCTGCGCGGAGAGCTTAAGGATGTTCTAGCTCAGATAGTAAATCTACCCCAGGTCTGCGCAGACTACATAGACTTGGTGGTTCAACTTGATCACAGACTTCAAAATAGAAAAGCAGATCGGTTCAAGTACGAAACCCGAGTACCGATCAAAACCCACGCTAACTCCAAGAGTACCGACGTATCCGAACCTATGCAAATCGGCGGTGTTAAAGGACCATTAACGCAGAAGGAACGAGAGAGAAGGCGGCAAATGCAACTTTGTCTGTATTGCGGGACTTCCGGTCACTTTCTTCGAAATTGTCCAGTTAAACCACCTAAGAAGGTGGTTGGAGCCACTGATAACGATTTATTGACACCTGATTCGGGAAACGACTTAGCCCGACAAGCGTAGGGGTCCGCTTGCCGAGCTTGAAAACAAACTCTTTGACCTCGCATTTTGTCATGCCAATGGTGCTCGTGGACCCAAAACAGCCTCAGCAGTTGCATGCTATAAAAGCATACATCGACAGTGGAGCTATTGGAAATTACATAGACGGTGAATTGGCTTCCAGGATTAAGCTCCCTCTCCGCCCGAAAGTAACCCAAGATGTCATTACTACAGTAGATGGAACCGAAATAGCCTCAGGGCCTGTAACGCATTCCACTATTGAAGTGACACTGGTGGGTCAGGGTGGACATCGGGAAGCAATCGTGTTTGATGTGATCAAGGCCCCACAATTCCAAGTAATTCTTGGAATTCCTTGGTTAGAAACATATAATCCCAGAATTGACTGGCGAGCAAAGAAGATAAGTTTTCCTGATTGTGAACCAACTTGTTATCCAAGAAATCCAGCTATGGGTCTAGCCTCAGCAACTTCCACCCCTGTACAGCTACCGTCAGAATACCAAGAATTCCAAGACGTTTTTCAGAAGGAACAGGCTAACACGTTACCTCCCCATCGGTCTTATGATTGCCAAATCGATCTGGTACCCAATGCTCAACTACCTTGTAGTAGGATTTATGCTCTTACGGAACCTGAGAACCTGCATTTGCGTCAGTATTTAGATCAGTACCTAGCCAATGATTTTATTCGCCCGTCCAAGTCTCCTGTCTCCTCAGCTCTGTTCTTCGTGCCGAAAAAAGAGGGCGACCTTAGAACATGTATAGACTATTGCGCCCTAAATCAAATAACGATTATGAATCGTTATCCTCTGCCCCTGATCCCTGAGCTTATTGACCAGGTGAAAGACGCTTGTGTGTACACCAAGTTAGATCTCCGAGGAGCTTATCACCTGGTGCGTATAAAAGAAGGCGACGAATGGAAGACTGCATTCCGCACCAAATTTGGGCTCTTCGAATATCAGGTGATGCCCTTCGGGTTGTGCAATGCACCTGCCGCCTTTCAATACTTTATGAATGATGTTCTTCGGGAACTTATCGATGTCTGTGTCATTGTTTATATTGACGACATCCTGGTGTACTCTTCTTCAGAATCCGATCACAGAAAACATGTTAGAGCAGTTCTTGAGAAATTGCACCAGCACAGACTATTTGCAAAGCTCGAAAAATGTGTTTTTCATACCACAGAAGTTGAGTTTCTCGGATTCATCCTGACACCTCAAGGAGTCCGAATCCTCAAGGAGTCCGAATGGACTCGCGAAAGGTGGATGCCATCCTCAAATGGCCATCTCCTAGCTCGGTGAAGGGAGTTCAGAGCATGCTCGGCTTCGCCAATTTCTATCGAAGATTCATCCCGGAATTTTCCCGAACAGTCCAACCCATCACAGCTCTCCTAAAGAAAAACAAACGCTTTGAATGGACTCTTGAGGCCGAACAAGCCTTTCAGGACCTGAAAACCAAATTCACCTCTGCACCTGTATTGAAGCACCCGCACCCAGATCTCCCTTACATTGTGGAAACTGACGCATCCAGTTCGGCCATGGGAGCTGTCCTGTCGCAAAGAGACCCAGAAACTAACCAACTACACCCTGTGGACTTTTGGTCCAGGAAATTTTCTCCTCCTGAAATCAACTACGCATCTACCGACAAAGAGTTACTGGCTATTAAATCTGCTTTCAAGGCTTGGCGTCACTACCTTCTCGGGGCAAGACACACCATCACCGTAATTACGGACCACAGAAATTTACAGTATTTAAAGACGGCCAAAGCTCAATCTTCACGACAACTCCGATGGGCTCTATTCTTTGCGGAATTTGATTTTGTAATTACCTATCGCCCTGGCTGCAAGAATGGTAAAGCGGACGCCTTATCCCGGATTGGCATGGAAGAACCCAATTCGAGTTTGGAACCTGTGCCAATCATACCTGAACAAAGAATCTTAGGCCTAACTTCATTGCAAACTATTGAGGACATCCAAACGCAAGTAAAACAACTTCTAGACTGTTCAGCCTTACTGGAATGGAGTCAAAAGGGTCCTCACTACACCGTTAAGGATGATTTACCCTACTTCCAGGAGCGGTTGTTTCTGCCAAGTAAAGAATTGCAAGAACTTGTTATTGCCCATCATCATGAATCATTAATGGAAGGACACCCTGGTCTCGCTAAAACGGAGGAAAAAATCAAACGCCACTTCTCAAACGCCACTTCTGGTGGCCTTCTTGGAGAAAAGACATAAAGTCTTTTGTATTGTCTTGCGGAATTTGCACCCAAGACAAGGGTGAAAAGAAAAGGCCAGCCGGCCTACTTCAACCCTTGGATATTCCACCGGCACCATGGCACACCTTGTCAATGGACTTTATAACTGACCTGCCTCCTTGTGCTGGTTACAACACTATTCTTGTAATTGTGGATCTATTCTCCAAAATGGCCCACTTTATCCCTTTAAAAGGTTTGCCTTCAGCTTCCACCTTGGCCAAGGAATTTCTGGAGAATATAGTTCGCATACATGGTTTCCCTTCCATATTAGTCTCGGATCGTGGAAGTGAATTTATCTCCCATTTTTGGAAGAAGTGTTGCCAACTAGCACAAACAGATGTGCGGTTATCCACCAGCCACCACCCCCAGACCGACGGACAAACCGAGAGAACCAATCAGACTCTCGAGCAATATCTTCGGTACATGTTACACCAATCCGAGTTAAATTGGAAAGACATCCTTTGGATCGCAGAATATGCATACAACAATTCAGTGCATTCTGGAACCGGACAAACTCCTTTTTATACTTTGTATATTCACCATCCTCGGACCTCTGACCTAGATCCACCTCTGACCCTGGAAATGCCCGCAGTAAATCATCTGCATTCCACAATAACCCGAGCCTTCAAAGAAGCTGCAACTCATTTACAGCAAGCCAAGAAAAAGTATAAAGAAAACGCTGATTTGCACCGAAGTAAAACTCCTCCTTACCAAGTAGGAGACCAGATATGGCTAGCAACGAAACATTTACCCCTCAAGGGCCCGTGAACCTTCAATCCCAGATTCATAGGACCTTATCCCATCAAGGCTATAATCAATCCCGTGGCCTTTAAACTGGATTTACCGTCCAACATGCGTATTCATCCAGTTTTTCATGCATCACTTTTGAAGCCAGTACAACCAGGGACCCGACTGTCCAAGCCTCCAGACCCAGTTCAAATTGAAGGGGAATTAGAATTCGAAGTTAAAGACATTTTAGACTCCAAGGTGTTAAAGTCAAAACTCTTCTATCTTGTTGACTGGAAGGGATATGGACCTCAGGAGAGCTCGTGGGAGCCTAGTAACCATGTTCACGCACCTCGATTAATACAAAGGTTCCATCAGAGATTTCCGAACAAGCCAAAACCCCCGGAGGGAACAACCTTGGGACGGGCCTTGAGGGGAGGTACTGTCATGATGCCTACCTCCAAGGAGCCAGGTCCGACCCAGCAACCCCAGAGGCAGGCATCATTCCCCCCAGGGAAGTGCCAGCGGGCCCAAGCTGGGGCCCTTTGGACACAGTCCTGGCGCCTTAGGCGCCAGGCTCATGTTGGACCACTGTCCTGGCGCCTTAGGCGCCAGGCTCATAAAGCTAGACATGTGTTCAAGTGTTTTAATGTGCACGTACCTGATGCAGACCATGCTGCTACATCCAGGCCCTCTTGAGGCCTGAATGGAACTACTTTACCTGTGGGACTACTTTCCACCTGGGTGTGGTCGGGGAAGGATACATACCTGATCGGTGGAAGGATACATACCTGGAACTTCTTCCAAAGCTATCTAAACCACGCCCGATCAGCAACTCACGCTTCGCGTTGTTCTACTCCTCGCAGCTGGACGCTCACCGTGTCAGCTCCTGCATCTGGACTTCAGCCACGCCTGTCAGCATCCTGGGTCGCCTGCAAAGGGAGATAAGAGAGAATTGGCGAGAACGAAGCCCTTACCTGCTAAAGCTGCATCACGGAGACATCACACCAACGATCCTGAAAGGGAAGACATCATTTTAAAAGCATTTCGCTTCGGTCGCTGCAGCGCTGCATTTCACTCACCTTTCCTGGGCGCCTCCATCCTCAGCAGCGATCATCCGGATCCGCACCCACTTCCCAGAGCCTAGAGAGAAAGACAGGAAAACAAGGTGAGAGAAGGAAGGGAAATAGGAAAAGCTCAGTTTCCTTCTAAGACTTACCTGTTGGGTCATTCCCATTTCATTTCGGGTCCTGCCGCTTCCTGGCATTCCGGACCCCGGCCCCTATGGGGAAAAAAGAAAAAGACATTGAATGAGCGAAAGCAAAGACATTACCTGAACGCTCATCCAGAACTTACCTGTCATTTACTGGAACTGCACGTTTCACTTCGGGTCGGCGCCATATCTCCGGCATTCCGAACCCCAGCCCCTAAGGGGAAAAAGACATAAGCATTAGCGCTTGCTGCAATAAGACAATGAACATTATTATTAAGCTTGAACTTTTGAACTTGCAACAGAACTCTTACAGCGCCTCACCTGAATAGTCAAGCTTATTTTGAACTCCCATCAAACCTCAATCCAGTGAAGTAACTGGGTTTCAACGCGCCCCTGCATCAGAAGCAGGATGGAGAACTCATCCTTCCAGACCCTAAGGTGAGACTTCACGGGGAATCGTGGAAGAGTATCGTGGAGGGTTGGAAGGGAGTGGGAGGCTTGAGCATTATTCCGTCAGTAGGTAATACTCCCTTTTCACGCACAGGGGAATATTCCTGCGAGCCAGAAAAGCCAGAGTAGAGGGGCCCTTCCTGTCCATCTTCAGAGTCCTGCGCTTCACCATTGAAGAAGCATCAGCACTTGAAGCCAGACCTGCGCCTCCGTGGGAATCAGGTGAGCGTGACACACACTTACCCCAAATTCCAAAGGTGAGACTCCAATAGGACCCCCTCTCCACATCTGGGCTCTCTATACCTAGACTAGTGAGCCTATATTTCGGGAGGCGCTATTTAATGGTTCGCCCCCGCAGCCGTGAGCCACCCCCACACCCTAACTGGTGGCCACCATTTTGTTTCATCCCTCTACTGCAGGGTCACTCACCAGGCACCCGGATCCATACAAGGCTGCCCATTAGAACCATCATTTACACTGGATATCCCCAGAATTCTCTGGTGGAACACCGGACCCCCATCTACCTCTGGAGCCACAGGAGGTTCCACACTGCTCCACAGTACAGGGTACAGGTCAGTTGCTAGACTGCCAGGGCCTCCAGCCCTTCACTGAGATATGTTTTTAACAGCACTACTCCAGTGCCTTTTACCTATACTTCCTTTTACACTATGTGACTTTCACAGAAACAATCTGGTATCCTACTTCAAGCGGGCTTTCTTTCCTCTCTTTCCCCTAGGGAGACCTGAATATACAAAGGCCCCAGATGAAGATTGAAACTTTCTATCAATCGAAACGTCAGTGTTTCTAGTGGCAGTTTGTTGTAAGACCACACCTCAGGAACACACAGAACTCTATTTTACTAACAGACGTCACTGTGTATACCGATCTATGTACGGTTGAATTTGGAAAATTTATATCTCCTTTTTGTTCTAAAAACACAGTCCCAGACCAGCATTTTGACTGAATTGTGTAAATGTTAAATCCTGGTTCTTCACTGTGCATTTCCATGCCTTTACATGCTTTTTCACTTTAATTTTTGAGTTGAATTGAATGTTTGTTTTCTCTATATAAAAAAATTGCAAAGAAAGCCACCTGAGAAATGAAAAAGGCTACTTTTACAAAAACCTAATAATTGTTTAAGGTTGTTTTCTCAACTCATGTTAGGGATCCACTGAGCCTGACATAAGAAACCTAGGAAGGTTAAGGAATGTACTGCCCTAAAATACGTGCAGTACCCTAAACTTCAGAGGACAGGACCACCCATTGTGTATATATATTTTGAACCCCAGCCCACTATATCCTGTCCAATACCAGGGCTGTCCCTCCAGTTACAAATGTTAACACGGACAGGCAAGGTCAGACAGGCCCAACCCTGATCACACAACTGCAGCACATTAACCTCTCAAAGGTGTTTAAAAGGAACCGGCAGGGAAGTAGAAGGCAGTTGCTCTTGGGAAGAGAGGAGGGAGGCTGCAAGGCTAAGTCTTCCCAAGCACTCAAGGAGCAAGGCTTGACATGAGAAGGAGTAGTTCAGCAGGAGTTGACAAGGACCAGGCAGCGAAGCACAGGGGCTGCTCAGCTGCAAAGGAAAGCAAAAGAAATCCAGACGGGAGAACCGTGCTTACGAGAGGCTAGAAGGGTTTGTGACGTGGAGCCAGAGAGCTTGAGAAAGCATCCCATTTTTTGTCAGGAAATGGGCCATTCTCCTCTTGGGTAAACAAGAGTGTTGGAGAGGAGCAGAGAGGCTGATGCTCAAGGCCTTGCCTGCAAACCATTTGGAAGAAGTGGAAAGCCTGAACTCTATCGGTGAGTGAATTAATGAAACAAGAGTCCGGTTGGCGAAAGGCACCAAAGATAAAGAGGAAAGAGCAAGGCCTTATGGGACTTTTAGTTGGAAAAAAGAGTGCTACTAAGTGACAGAGTGGTCCGGCGAAAGTCTCTTTAAAAGGTATATTGGTTGAAAGTTAAACTGTGAATTTTGAGTCGCAGTGGTCCTGCGATGGTCTGTAAAGAAAGCCAGGCACATTCGAATGTCTTTGATATTTGAAAGGGGTCCAAGCCCGACAGAGGGAGATCCGAAGTATAATAAGCTTGGAGAAGGGAGCCCTGTTATGATGGCCAATAAATGGGTTGAAGCATAACTTTTTATTGAGTAGATGTCAGCAACAACCCCCAGCCAGGGGAAATCTTCTCAACTGACCCAGTGGAATGTGGAGTCCCACGTAAGTCCAGACTCCACCTTCCACGGGCTGATGTTAATAAGCATGTTATAGCAACAGTAACCAAGTTAAGGAACAAATGCATTTAAAACATGAACACATCAATACACAGAACGCTTGATGTAATGACTTCTACTATAATAAACTCTAACCCCTAACACCTCCCTTCCTTCTCACAGTCATCAACCAACACATTCTACTTTCACAATACAGCTACTCTTTCTTTATTCCATGAAGCTCCACCTGTGACCACTATGGATGAGCCAAGATTCTTGATTACTTCCTTCGGTTCTGAATATAACGAACACCCTTTCTTGACCTTGGTAGGCAGTTTCACTTTGATCCACTCACCCGGTTTTACCTCTAACTCTCTGCAGCAATTCTTCTCATCATAGCGTGCCTTAGACTGACGTCCTCTAACCATTAACTTTTCTCTCACCGCCCCAACATCCAAATCCACACAACGCAACCTCTCCATCCACCCTGGACATAAGTGAGAATTAAGTTTCCTGCCTCGCAATACTTCAAAAGGCGAGAAACCTGTGACACTATGGGGCGCCAACCTGTACTGAAATGTTCTCTCCATGACAGTACGTACCCAGTCACCACCCGTGGCCACCGCAATTCTGATGGCTTTCATTAGGGGCCTATTAAAGCGCTCCACATATCCATTACCTTGGGGATGATATAACGCTGTGGTAATTTGCTCAACCCCATATTTCTCCAGAAGTTCTCTAAATTCCTTGGACACCAATTGCAATCCATTATCAGAAAGGCATTTCCTGGGGAAACCCTCTCTCCAAAACAATTGTTCTAAAAAACGTATTATACTATTACTGGTAATATCTTTGAGAACACATATTTCTGGCCATTTTGATTGATAAATTCATTATAACCAATAGATACGAATCTCTCAAGCCTCTGATATTAAACTGACCCAGCAAATCTATTGCCACTTCATCCCATGGCACATTGGTGCTTTTCCTCACAATAATGGGTATCTTTTCCACTCTGAGCCCTTTGTCACCTTCAATACACTCTTCACACGCCTTCACCTGTTCCTCCACACTTTGTCCACTCCTGCCCACCAAAAATCAGCCCTAACCAACCCTTTAGTCCTTGCTAAACCCAAATGACTAGGATGTGCCAACTCCACTACCACACTCCTCATTGATATTGGAACCACAAGCTTGTGGCCCTTGTATAAATAACCACCCCTGACAGAAAGTTAATTCTTTACTTTGCCTAAACCTCCAAATTTCCCTTCTTTTCCAGTGATGGTAACACCATTTATAAACACAACCACATCTTGATATAACGTGTCCTCTGCAGATGCTAAATCCCACTCCGATTTCTTCAAACTGGTATGTACTTGACAATTTTCACCCGAATCTTCCTGCTCATGCACAGTACCTTCCCCACTCCCTACTGCTTGCACCACAGATCTAGACAACACATCTGCAATAACATTACTCTTACCTTGCACATTCATAATGACAAACTGTAATCCCTGTAAGCTGCTCACCCACTTCATGATGCGCCTGGACATACCTTCCAGACCACCTTAGGAAAATATACTAACCAAAGATTTGTGACCTGTGCAAATGGTAAACTCTCGTCCCCGCAGATATTTTTTAAACTTCTTCACACCCCGGACACACGCTATCGCCTCCTTCTCAACAACAGAGTACCTATGTTCAGCATCTTTAAGAGTTCTTGAGGCAAACGCCACTGTATGCAGCTCTGAATCATGCTCCTGCATGAGAACACCACCCAAACCATAGTTGCTCGCATCTACAGATAGCAATGTATTCCTTGACTCTATAAAACTGCTCAACACGGGAGCATCAACAACACCATGTTTAATGTCTGTAAATTCCTTCATCACTTCTCATCCCAATCAAGCAGCACCCCGTTCCTAGTGAGATTCCTCAAGTTTCTTGCCTGTCCGGCAAACCTCTAATGAACTTTCCATAGAACTCAACGAGTCCTAAAAATGATAACACATCACTCTTACATTTGGGTGATTCCATATGCTTAATTGCCTCAACTGCATCCTCTTTTGGCTTCACACCCTCACCAGAAATGTCATGGCCCAAGTATACTTCCTTGTCTGCCTTAAATGTACATTTTTCTCTAGCAATTGTTAAACCTGCCTCCACTAATATTTCCAAAACTCTCTTCAATCTCTCATCATGCTCACAATCATTGGCATCACAAATAAGCACATCATCCTGATAACAAAGTACTCTTGTCTCTCTTCCCAACAACTTGTGCATCACACTTTGGAAAACACTAGCCGCAGATACTAATCCAAATGGCATCCTTCTACATCTGAACAAGCCTATCACACTGATGAATGCCGTCAAGTCTCTAGAGTCATTGTGTAACTCTATCTGGTGATAAGCAGCCTTGAGGTCCAATATGGAAAACACTTTAACTCCTGCTACCTCCACCAGCAAATCATCAATTCTTGGCAAAGGAAATTTGTCAGGAATCACCATACTCTTCAAGTGTCTCAGGTCAAATGCATATTAACAAGGGGATCCTGGGTGTCCCACTGCCAGACATTAGTCCTGGTTACGAGAGACTTACCCAGAGTCTTCAGCTCACTATCTTTCACAAAGAAGAAATGTCGCAAACATATCAGTCTTTGTCCTGCCCTGGGGCAGTCCAGCACCGAAATGCTAGGCAATTCTCCTCTGAACAAGAGTACCAACAGAAACCCCAGACACGTGTTTCGGTCTGGTTGGACCTCATCAGTAGGGTGGATCTATGCCTCTCTAAGAATAGTGAGCAAGGGGTCCACGTCTGGATTCCCCTAGTAACTTAGGGTGCGACCCAAAGTTACTTAAATATGCAAATTAACAAGGGGGTTCTGGGAGTCCCTCTGCCAGAAATTAGTCATGGTTACGAGAGACTTACCCAGAGTCTTTAGCTCACTATCTTTCACAGAGAAGAAATGTCGAAAACATATCAGTCTTTGTCCTGCCCTGGGGCAGTCCAGCACCAAAATGCTAGGCAATTCTCCTCTGAACAAGAGTACCAACAGAAACCCCAGACACGTGTTTCGGTTTGGTTGGACCTCATCAATAGGGTGGATCTGTGCCTCTCTAAGAATAGTGAGCAAGGGGTCCACTTCTGGATTCCCCTAGTAACTTAGGGTGAGACCCAAAGTTACTTAAATATGCAAATTAACAAGGGGGTCCTGGGAGTCCCACTGCCAGACATTAGTCCTGGTTACGAGAGACTTACCCAGAGTCTTTAGCTCACTATCTTTCACAGAGAAGAAATGTCGCAAACATATCAGTCTTTGTCCTGCCCTGGGGCAGTCCAGCACCGAAATGCTAGGCAATTCTCCTCTGAACAAGAGTACCAACAGAAACCCCAGACACGTGTTTCGGTCTGGTTGGACCTCATCAGTAGGGTGGATCTATGCCTCTCTAAGAATAGTGAGCAAGGGGTCCACGTCTGGATTGCCCTAGTAACTTAGGGTGAGACCCAAAGTTACTTAAATATGCAAATTAACAAGGGGGTTCTGGGAGACCCTCTGCCAGACATTAGTCCTGGTTACGAGAGACTTACTCAGAGTCTTTAGCTCACTATCCTTCACAGAGAAGAAATGTCCCAAACATATCAGTCTTTGTCCTGCCCTGGGGCAGTCCAGCACCGAAATGCTAGGCAATTCTCCTCTGAACAAGAGTACCAACAGAAACCCCAGACACGTGTTTCGGTCTGGTTGGACCTCATCAGTAGGGTGGATCTGTGCCTCTCTAAGAATAGTGAGCAAGGGGTCCACGTCTGGATTCCCCTAGTAACTTAGGGTGAGACCCAAAGTTACTTAAATATGCAAATTAACAAGGGGGTTCTGGGAGTCCCTCTGCCAGTCATTAGTCCTGGTTACGAGAGACTTACCCAGAGTCTTTAGCTCACTATCTTTCACAGAGAAGAAATGTCGCAAACATATCAGTCTTTGTCCTGCCCTGGGGCAGTCCAGCACCAAAATGCTAGGCAATTCTCCTCTGAACAAGAGTACCAACAGAAACCCCAGACACGTGTTTCGGTCTGGTTGGACCTCATCAATAGGGTGGATCTGTGCCTCTCTAAGAATAGTGAGCAAGGGGTCCACTTCTGGATTCCCCTAGTAACTTAGGGTGAGACCCAAAGTTACTTAAATATGCAAATTAACAAGGGGGTCCTGGGAGTCCCTCTGCCAGACATTAGTCCTGGTTACGAGAGACTTACTCAGAGTCTTTAGCTCACTATCCTTCACAGAGAAGAAATGTCCCAAACATATCAGTCTTTGTCCTGCCCTGGGGCAGTCCAGCACCGAAATGCTAGGCAATTCTCCTCTGAACAAGAGTACCAACAGAAACCCCAGACACGTGTTTTGGTCTGGTTGGACCTCATCAGTAGGGTGGATCTGTGCCTCTCTAAGAATAGTGAGCAAGGGGTCCACGTCTGGATTCCCCTAGTAACTTAGGGTGAGACCCAAAGTTACTTAAATATGCAAATTAACAAGGGGGTTCTGGTTGGACCTCATCAGTAGGGTGGATCTGTGCCTCTCTAAGAATAGTGAGCAAGGGGTCCACGTCTGGATTCCTCTAGTAACTTAGGGTACATAACCTGATCGACCCATTTGACTTCCGGACAATAACAATGGGACTGATCCATTCAAATGATTGCACCTTTTCTATTATTCTTTCATTTTCCATCCTCATAAGTTCCAATTCAACCTATTTGCGTAATGCTAACGGCACAGTGTGTAATTTCGCTACTTTGGGAGCTGCACTCTTCTTCAGACAAATCTTTATGCACAAATCCCTTCAAGCATCCAAGCTTGTCAGCGAACAGTCATTGAGAGTCTCCTTCAAATCTCACACAACGCACTTCAGCACCTACTCGTTCCACTACCTGAACTTGTTCAGGATGACTAGCATCCAACTTAATCTTCAATTCCGCTTGGTCACTCCAAGACAGGTGCTCACCCCCTTTGTTTGTAATATATATGTCTGACCGAGCTTTCCTCCCTTTAGATTGCAGTTCAGCTTCAAAACTACATAATATCTCAATTGGCACATCACCATATGCATTTACTCGGATATCCGCTTCTCACAGTGTGCAACAATTGAATTTGTCTCTCCAAACCTCCACACTAATCAAGGTATAGTCTTCGCCACTGTAAATTAACATAGATACCAAAACACTTTGCACTGATATCCTTGCATACAGTTTAGGTTTCCTCACTTTCCCCGAAACAGCATGTACTGAGTTCACAATTTCCCTGCCAGAATTCATGTAAACTTCTTCCTCATTACCATAACTAATTTCTTGGACTTGACCTCCAAAGTTGACATTTCTGCAACATCGGGCAATATGCCCCTTTCTTCCACAAAAACCACACACAATGTGGACTGCTATGCATTCTTTGTCATATGCCAAGTGTGTTCCACTCCCACACCTGAAACATCTTCCAGTCACACCCTTGAAGTCCCTTGTTGAACCCCACTGTCGGCCCATATTTCTCTTGTTAGCATGGTTGACTTCAATGGAGTTTTCTTTTGCCCTCTTGTCAGGTTTTTCATTCCTCCTCACAAACCCACTTGTGAATTGTCTCTGCGTCGACTTTGATACTTTGTGTATGACACCTTCCTTTAAGCTTACTTTTCTATTGTCATGGTCCCCACTTTTATCAAGTTGAAGAGTCTTAATACATTTTTCCGTATGCTCAACATTTTTGGCAATTCCTATAGCTCTGGCTAATGTGGGATTACGTTCCTTAAACATCTCTTGCCTGACCTTGTCATTGTTGCACATTATCATGAGCTGGTCCCTTAAATGCTCCTCTTAACAATGAGTAAATTGACATTTGACTGTTATTCCCCTCAGTGCAGTTATAAAATCCTCGATACTCTCGCCATTCTCTTGCTCGCTGGTTGCAAACTTGTACATATTTAGAATGATCTTCTCTTCTACTTCGAAGTGTTTGTCAAGTTTGGCCAAGGTTGTCTCATATACTCCTGCTCCCTCAAGATCAACTGGTTCAGGTAGTTTCTTTAATACATCCTGCCCTGCAGGACCCAAACAATGAAATAGAAGAGCCACTTTCCTTTCGTTCGAGTAGTTGGCTTCAAACATGGCCAGGGCATACTTTGTGAAGCCCTCCCTCCAGTCAGACCACTTTACTCTGGGTTCACCTGAAGTAGCCATGAAGAACACTGGGGCTGGCACATTAGCCATCTGGAGATTTGGATGTTGGTCCTCTCACTCTTGCTCACTACTGCTATATTTGTATGTGCACTTCCTCTCTGAACCTGTCACTGAAAATATCAGTTGCCTTTAGTGAAGAAATATTGTTTGTTGAAGAGAATATATTGTTTATCAACTCTGAAACGCCTTCTGAAACTCCACTCCAAGAACCTGTTGTAATGCCAGCGTTATCTCAAGCCTCTCCCTCAAAATAATGCTGGTGTTCCCCAAGCATGCAAATTGCACTCACGGCTGATAACTGCAGTTACAGCTGATCTCTGCGGTCCACTGCCCACAGATACTTCCATGATCACTGCACTAACATCTGCAATCAAAAAAGGAATTCCCCTCTCTCTCTCTGCAGTTCCGTTACACCTTTGCTCCATTGCCAAGGCAGCTATCCCTCAAGATGGCTTCATGCAGAGGCACGTTGTGAGGTCCTTTTCTCCAACGCTCAACAGTGCACCAATGCGTGTCCTTAGTTGCCGAGAAACATCACCATGATGTCTGTCATATGGGCGTTGCTGAGATCATCTGATTCGACTCTCATCACCAAGGCAACCCCAGGCATCCTCGTATATTCAAAAATCACGTCGCCGTCCTTCCTGTTCACCCACTTCGTTACATCCTCAAACGGCCTCTGCAATACACATGAGGGTCACAAAGTCAACTATTATCACAGGGGGACGCCGTGGTAGAATCCTCTGGACATTCACCAAAAGGAGCTAGGAAACTGTTCCTCAGCTGTCGACTCACAAACAATTAAAGTCAGTCTGGGGGATGCCTCCCAGACCTGCTCTTGGCTCTGTTCCCGACATGGCAGCCAGCCAACAGAGTAGCTATCAAACAGCTTCAAGTAAGGGTCTCTTCTCTGGAGTTGCTATCCCAACAGCACACAGCCACTCAACGCACTGCTGGGGGGTCGTTGCTCGGCTACGGCAGCAGTAAATCCTCATCACCAAATTGTTACGATGGCAATAAATGGATTGACACTGTCTGAAGTAAAGCATAACTCTTTATTGAGTAGATGTCAGCAACGACAGCCAGCCAGGGGAAATCTTCTCAACTGACTGGAATGTGGAGTCCCACGTAAGTCCAGACTCCACATTCCAGGGGCTGATGTCAATAAACATGTTGTAGCAACAGTAACCAAGTTAAGGAACAAATGCATTTAACACATGAAAACATCAATACACAGAAAGCTTGATGTAATGACTTCTACTATAATAAACTCTAACCCCTAACCAGCCCCCTAGCAGGTTTCTGTTGAACTTTTTTGTGAGCGGTCCAAGTCCGACAGAGGGAGGCCCGAAGTATAATAAGCTTGGGGAAGGGAGCCCCTTTGCAAGTTTGTGTTGAACTTTATCGTGAGAGGTCTGAGTCCGACAGAGGGGGACCTGCGTGAACGACTACTCTCATCTTAGCTATAGGGCAAAGTAGGAGTTTCTCCAGCCCCAACCATTTCAGTAAAGGTTTTACAAATGGTATCCATTATGTCAATGTCATACATGTGATGCCATGCCTCCCCTACAGGGTGAACCATCAGTCATGTTTTGGCCCATGGGCTTGTGAAGGCTGGTGTGAAACGGATACTGCTGTGTTGAGAGTGTGCTTCTCTACATCGGGTGGAGGAAAGAAAACAAAACAGTTTGGCATGAAACAGAAGTACTAACCAGCCTCTGGGAACCATGTAGGGCAGGGCTTTTAAAGAGCTGGTAGGGCTGGGGCAGATGTGAGTCCAGCAACATTACATCAGAGAGGCAGACTGGGGGTGGGGATGTGTCAGTGAAGAGCCATAGAAAAGGTTATATAAAAAACAGGTCTATCTGTTTTGACATTTTGTTTTCTATGGGTGCAAAGAATGGGAACTTGTTATTTGGGATAGTGACTCATGAAGCAGCAATGTCTATTTAAACCATTTTCAACTGAAAATCTGCATGCATTTGTATTAGCACTATAATTGTAAAGTAATCGAGCGAGGGCATGATTTGGTTCCACAAAGTGCTAATTGATGGGTGCGTACTTACTTCATTGCTTAAAGTTCTTCGCGCCCTGAAACACTTGTGTATGGGCAAATTATAAATGCCATATCATATCATATCTATCTGTGTAGATTTATCAGCTTATGTAGTTGCTAGCCAATTTTCCCAACATAGTTGCCCCCTAAGAGACATTTCCTACACATAATCAAAAATACACAACACACTAGGATGTACATGTGAACCTTCCTGTAATGTTGTGACCCTGTCCCATTTGGGGTATCTTGCTTGTATCTGAACTGTATATATATGTGGACAGGTCAGACATCTTTTGTCATTGCATGGCTTTGTTCCATTTTGTGTGCAATGTGGATGTAACCTGATTCTTATAATTTCTTTGAAATATTAGAGTGCCCTGATTCAGCGTGACTGGAATGTCTGCTAGGCATTATTTCTCAATCAAGGGAGGTAATAGACGTGCCGATCCTAAAGTATTTATTAGACCGCATAAATGCGCGTTGAAGGCTAACTGCTTGAATACAGATTGGCGGAACGCCGTGGTGAAGCCGGGCTTCACCTCCCTTGATTGAAAAATAATGCCTAGCAGACATTCCAGTCACACTGAATCATGGCACTCTGATATTTAACTGGCAGCGGATTCGGGCTGTTGAACTAGAACCGAGCATAACTTACTAACATCACCACCTTTCTCTTCATGTTACCCA
Organism: Ambystoma mexicanum; assembly: GCF_040938575.1. NCBI lineage: Eukaryota > Metazoa > Chordata > Amphibia > Caudata > Ambystomatidae > Ambystoma > Ambystoma mexicanum. The sequence goes on along the minus strand of NC_090924.1, from coordinate 1,007,780,456 downwards.
CCAACTACAGTTACCCAACTGGTGCATGTGTTTTTGACAAACCAATGTTTGGATTGACAATGACACAATAAGTATAAATACGCCCTGAAGACGACCCAAGAGGGTCGAATCACGTGTTGGCGGCTACCTTATATATATGAATTGAACCTGATGTGAACATTTTTTGGGGGTATTGTACCCATGTGAACGCTAATTTGACGTGGTGTTGTGCACCAATGTGAACACAATGATTTCCTCCCCCATGTGTGAATTTAACACTTTTTTGCCTTTTGTTCAACAAATAAACCCAGTACTTGAAAAGCTCATATGACATTTCTTGGTCTATTATCTAGGAAAGTGAGCACGGTTAGTGAGAATACCTTTTCCTAAATAACCGTTTGCAATAGGTGAGTGTGAGAAGTCACCTACTCTCCTCATCCGCAGCTGCACACTACAACATATGGTCTTGGGCACACACGCTACAGAAAGGTTTGCACACACCCAGAACATGGCTGTTTTCTCACAAATTATTAAATTCATATCATTTATAGATGTGAATGTCACTGCGGTGGGCCCAATTTCATTAACTTCAGGCCTCACTTGTTAGACAATCCAGGCTACACCTCTGCTCGTCGTCTGGCTCTAGCCACCTCTTTCAGCTTTTCACCATGTCCTCCTGATGTTAGCACCACATCAGGGAATCTTACTCCCCTTGCTATAATCCTCTCAAACTCGTCACTGCCTTCCGATGTTACCCACTCCTACACACTCTCAAAACCTCCTCCTGGCGCTTTCTTGTCATCTCACCTCCAATGGCCTTCATTCCTCCCAAGTGCTTGAATCACACCCCAAACTCGCTCATCATCAGCTATGGCCAACTCCAACAACCCATACTGTTAAACAGTGCTGCTTGGAATATACAAGGAGATGATCTCACTCCTGGGTGAGAATCTAGCTGAAGGTCTGCACCTTGATTCCAAATCTCTGGAGTGCTATGGCTGGGTGCTTCTTCCAGACCTCATGGATCTCACAGGAGGCATGTTTGCAGACCCACAAGACTAAGCGGAGACACCTGTCCTATGAGGGGGAAATTTTGTAGAGAAAGGCAGGGTTATGCGTCTCTCTCCTGGTGGTGTTGAGAGACAGGCAGGGAACTTTGTCACACATCCAAAAGGAAAAGCAGGAAATAGAGAAATATAATGAGGGAAACCAGCAGATATCTATAGAATGGTCCATATAGTGGGGCTCTGTGCATGTTGATGTGAGTGTGTGTGTGCGTGTGTTTGTAGCTTCATGCCCACTGAATCCTTGTGTGGCCTTTCTACTGACTGAAGCTGGAAGCAGGGGCCCATTTTTCAACAAAAATAAAGGTTTTGTGGCAAAATTATATGAAAAAGGACACACACACTCATGGTTTCCAGCGGTGGTCACAGCCAAATTAAATCTTCCTCAATGACAGTATGCAGAGTGTTAATACTATAATGCAACTGGGAGCAATGTGGACAAGAATAGCAAGCCACAATGAACCCTGCACATGGCCCCATCTAAGAAGGACAAAGTAAATATATATAATCCTTCCCAATTCTCAGGACATTGTGGCAGTCACCGCCGCTGCAGCAGTCATTGCCTCACCCACGTGGGAGCCGACGGATGCTCCGCCCTCCACAGCACGGACCTCAGGGGCATGGGGACCCATGTCCATGTCAGACGTGGGCTGTTGCGGGTCCTTTTCAGACTCGCTATGGATTGCCGTGGCATTTGGGGATTTCCAACGCAGTAGCATCCAGTGAAATCTTCCGACCTCTCCACCAGTGACATGGAACGTCATGTTTGGTGAGGTCCTTTCCTCTAAGGATCTACGCATTTCCAGATTTATTATAAAAACCCACATTAGCGAGTATTCTGTGTCTTGCAATGGTTATAATGTGTTTTGCTACGGACCAGTGCTTCCTGACCTCTGAATTTTCTACTTCTCTCTGTATTTAGAGTAGGCAAGGCACAGGATCATTCACTGGAGTCCCAAAACACCCAGGAGTATCTTTCAGAGGGGAAGGTGCTTAATGTGGGCATTGTAATTATATTCTATAATCAGGTTGCTATATTGATTACATTCCTTTGTCTTTCTGTAGCTCCTGTGTAACCTTGCCATCAATTCCAGAGAGGGTGTGTCCAGTAGCACTCCTGCCTGGGGGAATCAGGCTACACAGATTGTTAATCTGTTGGTCTTGTTTCTCTGGGGAGGTGGAACACAGGGTCCAGAGCTTCAGAGAGTCAAGGTCATTGCCAAGTGAGTCCCGACACCATGCCAATCAGAGTTCCATAATTGGGAAATAAAATGTAACATTCCACAAAACACTGACATTGTTTTCCTTTGTCAAGGAAATCCCTGACAATTCTTGGATATAGCTTTCCCACCCCAGAAAGTTCATTGACCCCCAGAATTTCAGTGTCACATATACCTCAAAACACAAGCTCTGTGAAGGTAAAGCTTGACTTTCATGTTAGCATGCTATCCCTCCTGGATCTTCCTTCCAATGGCAAAGCTGGAGGAGAACAATCAAGGGTGATCAATTCCTCCCCCCCGGGTGCCCATTTCTAACCCAGATGCATCCCTCACCAGACACAAAGTGGCAAAATGGTATGGACTGGTTCTCTACATTAGGAGGCTTTGGCCCGCACTTGCCACAGAAAGTGCTTCCTTCTGTTCACATGATAGCCACTGAACCTTGTGGATCCCAACACTATGCTACTCAAATTCATCTTTATCAATAATTTTGGTACCTGGTCAACCCTTGCAGGAAATCAACTCGCCCAGCCTTTAATTGTCAACTTGGGACCAACGGAAACAACTCTATTAGGACTACAGTTCATATCATAGAAAAACGAAGATAGGATCGCCATTTTCAATCAAGTGTCTCATCATGTTGTCAGTCTAGAAAAGTAGACACCCCTCGAACAGAAGGCAATGCCGGATAATTGGTTGGCCGAAGACCAACCGCCTCATTTAAAGTATAAAGAATATATGCTCATTACTTATTACATAGCTTTTAGTTGAACTAGAGTGCGGCCATTTTAAGGTAACCAGAATCGCCATTTTGTTTTCTCTATATTCCTCTTTAACATCGCCACTTTTGCTTCATGTAAAACTGCTTTGCTGTAGATATTATTCCGATTCAATGGTCCAAGGTTATTAAAGACATGTTGAAACATTGCACGAGGAGCCAGACAGAAAAGCCTGTTTTTCTCCTTCACATATCCTTGGAAGCAGGGAGCAAGGCATTCTTATCAGTACACGGATGCCAGTGAGTCTCCTTAAAAGAATAGCAATGCACAAAACTAATATTAAAGGGTTTGAATTATGTTCTTCTTTACGGCCCCCATTCTGAGCGCTGTGAGCCCCCGGAGAGCAAGCTGACCTCTAGAGCGTGAATCGAAACCAGGAGATAGTAAGGCCTGGAATGTGCTAGTCCCCTTACGCGCAGCTTGTCCATGAAAACAGAGGCGCTGTGTTTTCACAAATAAAGAATAGTGTCTGTAAATTCGAGATTGCAAACTGTTACTAAATATGGTGATCTAAAGTGTCATATCCGTCACCATGGTCAATCATCGCCTCCACTTCAAAGGGAATGAATTAAGGGCGGCATCGAATGTGTCAAATGTGTCATTACTGATTGTAAAATACTCATTTTGTATATATGTAACTGATGTATGATGTTCGCTCTCTTGCGTCCCCCGAGGTCTGTTAGACACACGTCGCAGGGCGTGGGATCATTTGGCCAACTGAGATTATTTGTTTTTGCAATAAATCCTGGATTTTGGGAATACAACCTCGTGTCTGGCGTTTCAGTTCGTGTGTGGTGATTGTGCCTTGTTTCCACATCCGAGGGTCCCTCAGGGGCTCCTTCAATGTAATCAAAATCGGTCAAAAAGATCTGCCTGTAATATATTCCCTAACTTGCAACTACTCCTGCTACCTCTGCTCCTGCCCCCACCACCCTGGTTCTTTTCGGCTTTTTGCATGATTCATTCTGATGTACAGATTTGGAGTTTAGAGGTTCAAAATAAACTATGCAGGGATTGAGATAGGGTGTGAGAGGGAAAAGTAGGCTTGAAGAACCATGAACTGTGTTCACCAGAATAGGACTTTGACATTACGCATCACGATACATAGGACATTTATGACATTGAGCAAATTGAGCCTAAACTAATACTTCACATCCTAGGAGGCCATCACAGAGGCACAGGTTGTGGTGCAAGAAGGGCTGAAGGGCTCATAATTGGCACAATGTCAATACATTTTCACTACTTTGCAAGTGGCAAAGGGGAAAGCATTGGGATCCGAGGCAAGCCCTGGGGGGACAGCAATTAATGATCTCCAGGCTTCCAACTCCTTCTAGCTTTGCTACTGGAAGGAGGAACAACATATTAAACTGTTTCCTATCTACCATAACCATGTATTTTAATTATTTTAATATATGACCAAACTGCATTGAACTAACCCTTTGCCACTGACCTTGAATACTGGATCTCAATGGACTTCCTGCCCTTACATGCCAAAGACCCAATGATTGAGCACAGTTGACCATGAGCACAGCTCCCTCAAGCAATGCTCTTAACCCATGCCATGGCCACCACACTTGTTATGGAACAGACCCAAAGGCAAACGCTGGAGAACACAGATGCCGTAAAATACCATTCCATCAAATCATGCCCACCACCTTTCTGCAAAAAAGTTATGAATAAGAGCAGTGGGGCACCAGGAATCCAAAATTTCCAGGAAAATCAAGTCTTTGGGTCATTACCATTCATTGGTCAACGAAATGCTGAATAGTAAAGAGAGAGGGTGGGTGAGCAGAACTGCTTAACCAGTGGCAGCAGTACATTGGATCCTGTGGGCCAAGGGGTGAAAATATGGAACCCTGGGGCTGAAAACCAGATTTCTGTTCAAGGAACACTTTTGTCGATCTGGAAGAGTGGGGCCAAATATGTGTGCGCTATAGAAAATCACTGTATACAGTTTCTGTGAACCAATTTGTCTAATTCAGATTTGAATTTCCTTAAAGAACTAAAAATGAATTCCAATTGGATAATCAAACCTTCTGACAAAGGGGGGAATGTAGTACTTTGGGGGAGAAGTGACTATATAAGAGAAGCATACAAACATCTTAAAGATTAGAATTGCTACACAAGTTATCTAAAGATCATTCTGATGAATGTTTCTATTTCTCTTAAACAACGGTTGGATAAATCATATTGATATGGGACTCTTAACAAAGAAGAACATACATTTTGGACTGTTAAGTATTCCACAATTGCCACTCTATACTTATTACCTAAAGTGCACAAAAACAAATCTGATCCCCCTGGTAGGCCAATAGTGAGGTCCCTAGTTTCCTTAAGTGAACCCATGTCTAGTTTCATAGATTTATTTCTTAGTTCCCTTCATCACTAGTCTCCCATTCCATATTGAAGACACAGGTGATGTCCTTACCAGACTACATAACATACTTTGGGTAAACGATTTTATTTGGGTGACTTTTGATGTCACATCGTTATACACTGTCATCCAACACGAGGACAGGGTAAGAGCAGCACATTTTTTCTTACGGAACAGAATAGCCACTTTCTCACGGATATGCTCTTTGAGATGATCAAGTCTGTACTTGAACATAACTATTTTTTCTTTAATGGGGATGTATTTTTACAACTCAAAAGCACTGCCAGAGGTACATGGTTCACTCAATCTTATGCCAATTTATTGAAGAGGTATTGGGAAGAAGTATAGGTCCTCAATAACCCCAACAATAAATGGAACGAAAACATTGCCATCTGGCGCCGGTACATAATCTCTTCTTACTTAGGCAAGGAACTGTGGAACATCTCAATGAATTCCATATATGTCTTATTGAAAACAATCTGAATTTAGATTTTGTTATGAATATCAGCAGCAAAATATTAAAATATTTAGTTTTAGGATCTAAACATAATGGGAAAATCCAGACTAAAATGTACAGAAAACCAACCGCATGGAACACCATTTTGCAAGCTAATTCCTGCCATCTCCATTACAGCAAAAAGGAATTGCTGATGTACTATCGACTTTGAAGCAGCTTGCACAGACATGAGTGCCAGATTTTGTTTTAAAAAGGCTATTCCAAAGAAATGATCTACAAAGCAAAAGAGAAAACTGACTCTAGATCTAGGCAAGATCTGTTAAAAACCAAAGAAACAAATATCTGATTCTAGGAAAATAAGATTTATTACGAATGATGACATACAATCAAAACTAATTCATAACATCTGTGGCGGCATCATGAAGCAAGACACAGAAAACGGATTCAAAGTTCAAACAAAATATGTTTATTAACTTTGATGTCATGATGGTGTAAGGCCCAACTTGCCCTATGCTATGGTGGGATTTCCCTACCTAAAGAATCTATGGACAGTCTGAGTCAGTACGTTCAAATTAAAGATCTGTCTGTGTCCAAAACCTCTACTTGCCCTCACAACTAAAGCTAAACAATGTGTAGGGATGTCAGCAACATATGAAATATTTTTCAAAATAAAGTTCTGAGCTTTGTCCAACTCCCATTTTACAAGTTCAAATCAGTTCCAAAAACCTCTGGGTTCCCTTCCCCAGGTACACAGCACAGTTCCAAAAAAGAAGGCCTTAGGGTTCTCTTCCCCAAAGCAACAACTCAGTTCTCAAAATGGGGCTTTGGGTTCCTTTCTCCAAGGCTAGAACACAGTTTCCAAAGGGGCCTCAGGGTTCGTTCCCTAAAATGACAACACAGTTTTCAATGTCTCGGGTTTCCCTTTCCCAAGACTCCAATGCCAATGTACAATTAGTTCAAGTCTCTTAATTCTCATGACAGGTTCCAGGTCACATTTGTAATCCTTCAGGTTTAGTGGCTACAGATTGCTATCGTTCCCATTCACGTCAGCAATCTTAGTCACAAGTGAAGATTCTTTATCTGAACTTTCCTTGGCTTTTCCAGACAGGGTATCCTCGGTCTAGGCGCTGTTGTTGGACCAAACGGTCCATTGATTACAGGTCACACAACCGATAACCCTAGGTTTCTTGCTCACAAAGGTTTCTCTTTCACCACACCTGTGCTTTACTTTACATTCACTCTGAATTCTCCTTGCCAGTCTTTTGGCTTTGCCACAGTGTGTTCTTCCACACAACGTATTCCGTGATGCTAACTCTCTCCCACCACCTTGCTTTCACACACTTAATAAGTGTTCATCAATCACTTTTCACTTTTCATAACATGCTTTCTACTTTATTCATAACTTGTCATTCTTTGACTTTAAATGTTCATTACAGGTGTTTCACACCTGTTCTCATTTAATTCATGGACTTAGAGCTTTCCTTCAGTTCAGTATTCAATAATTCTTGTAAAGCATTCTTATAATTTAAAATTCACTGTTTTGTTTGTAGTATTCAAAACACCCCTCTTTTGGTTCACTGTCACTTGCACATTAATTTCCATTCAACTGGCATCACCATATGCCTTGCAGTAGCCCCAGGAGCGCCCTGCTTTGAGTGTTCCCTCTGATTCACTCACTCGTCCTCCGTGGTTCCTCCAGGCAGTCTCTCTCTCTCTCTTCTCGGCTTTGCATACACTTCTCTGTGTCTCTGCGAGCAGCGCTTGCCTGCTACGAATCCCGCTGTAGGTTGCTGGGCTCCGCCTCTCACTCACGGATGCTAACGGTGGCCTGCAGAACTTGCGAATCGCACGTCCCTTACAGCTCCTTCTGTCTGCACCATGCAAAAGGGACTCGGTCAGCCTTGACCCTATTAGGCCCACTCAGGCCCCGCTGTCACAGCTTCCTTCAGACAAAAGCTGGCGTCCTGGCCTCACAGCAGGACCCTCCCAGGCAGCCCTACTCTTTGCAGGAATTCACCCCTCTCAGGCCATCTATCCCGGCCTGGCAGCTCTCCTGCTAGCTTGCCCTTCCTCATTGTCAGCTCCACCTTTTATGGGCCTGTGACCTATTAACAGGTTGCAGGTGTGAGCCCTTGTGTGTAATTGCCTTACTACATTTACTGGTGTTCTCTGGACATGGCTGACCTTCACACTAGTTTCTAGGCCTCTCCCTTGTCTCTGTACAGGATTGGTGTAACTGCATGTTAGTTTGTACAACTCCTAGTCACCTCGTCCCAGTACTAGAGTGGTATGACTGAGGGTAAATAAAAGGAAGTGATTGGACACCAACCTATAAAGGTAGGGGGAGGGTAAGGTTTACTCTCACAAGGGAAAGGGGGATATCATGTCTCGCCTAAAGACATCCTCTCCCCAATCCCCAAGGATCTCCCTCGCATCTCCACCCCCAGGGTCAGAATCCAAGAGCGATGGCCTTTCCCTGGCCACCTGAGAAGAGGATCCGAGGGGAGTAGATGTGAGGATGCCCTGAGGTTTCTCACACATCATTAATGAGCACTGGCACCTATTATATAGAGATGATAATCTGAGTCCTGTTTTACACACCAAGGCACAGAACATTTACATATGTGGCAAAAACATTGGGGACATCATTACCAGCAATCATCTCGGTGTACCTAAACATGCAAATTGATTCCAACAAGTGGGCTGCTATCCCTGTGGGTCATGCAGTATCTGCAAGAAAATTGTCAAAAACACCTGCTTCAAGTTCAAAGGCATCAATTGGACGCATTACATCACTAACCACATTGACTGTAACACCGAATGGACAGTTTATGGTCTTATGTGTCCATGTGAAAAAGTCTACATTAGCAGTAACAAAAATAAGATTGAGATTTGTGACAGAGACGCATCAACAGGGTAATTCATAGAAATTCGCACAAAAGTGGCGCACGCGGCTGGCGCACAGCGTGCCCGTGCGAATGTCTGCACCAGCCGCGTGCGCTAAAATCGATTTCCGCGCACAGCGTATTCATGGATTTTCGCATCCAAAACCAGCCGTGGTGCAGCGTGGCGCAGCGACCCTGCAGCAGCGCCAGTTACACCCCCAAGAACACCCTCGCGCAAGGAAAAGCCTTCAAAATCCCCAAATAATCGCAAAGGGCTGCGCTAACCCTGGACCAGTTCACAGGGCTGGCAAACAGCAAACGCCAAGCGGGAACGTGTATTTCAGTGGTTCGCGGGAAGTTCCACACGCGATTGTCCTGTGTACGTGTGCATCAGGGGTGCGCGGGAAGTATCACACGCAAAAGCAGCAGGGTACGTGTATCTCAGGGGTGCGCGGGAAGTATCACACGCAATTCCATCAGGGTACGTGTATCCCAGGGGTGCGTGGGAAGTATCACACGCGATTCCATCAGGGTACGTGTATTCCAGGGGTGCGCGGAAAGTATCACACGCAAAAACAGCAGGGTACGTGTATTTCAGGGGTGCGCGGGAAGTATCACACGCAAAAGCAGCAGGGTACGTGTATTCCAGGGGTGCACGGGAAGTATCACACGCAAAAGCAGCAGGGTACGTGTATTTCAGGGGTGCGCGGGAAGCATAACATGCAAAATCAGCAGGGTACGTGTATTTCAGGGGTGCGCGGGAAGTATCACACGTGATTCCATCAGGGTACGTGTATTACAGGGGTGCGCGGGGAGCACCACACGTGAATTGCACGTGTGGGTTCTCCCAGGTGTTCCCTCTACACCCTCCATGGCCCCTGCAGGTGGCCCACACCACAGAGGCCTACTCTGCACATGTCCTGCAGGCACCCCATCCACCATGGCCATGCCCCCAGCCAACCCACATGTCACCTTGCACTACTGCCCACCAACGCATGTCCCCCTGCACCCCAAGCCACCAGGGGCAGCCTCCACCAGGCCCCCACCCATGTCTCCCATCCCCCCCACCCCCCAGCAGTGCAGGGGCAGCCTCCACCAGGCCCCCACTCATGTCTCCCTGCACCCCCACCCCCCAGCCACCAGGGGCAGCCTCTACCAGGCCCCCACTCATGTCCCCTATCACCCCCACCCCCCAGCAGTGCAGGGGCAGCCTCCACCAGGCCCCCACTCATGTCTCCCACCACCCCCACCCCCCAACAGTGCAGGGGCAGCCTCCACCAGGCCCCCACTCATGTCTCCCACCACCCCACCCCCCAGCCACCAGGGGCAGCCTCCACCAGGCCCCCACTCATGTCTCCCTGCACCCCCACCCCCCAGCCACCAGGGGCAGCCTCCACCAGGCCCCCACTCATGTCTCCCACCACCCCCACCCCCCAGCCACCAGGGGCAGCCTCCACCAGGCCCCCACCCATGTCTACCACCACCCCCACCCCCCAGCAGTGCAGGGGCAGCCTCCAGCAGGCCCCCACTCGTGTCCCCTATCACCCCCACCCCCCACCCACCAGGGGCAGCCTCCACCAGGCCCCCACTCATGTCCCCAATCACCCCCACCCCCCAGCAGTGCAGGGGCAGCCTCCACCAGGCGCCCACTCATGTCTCCCACCACCCCCACCCCCCAGCAGTGCAGGGGCAGCCTCCACCAGGCCCCCACGTATGTCTCCCACCACCCCCACCCCCCAGCCACCAGGGGCAGCCTCCATCAGGCCCCCACTCATTTCTCCCTGCACCCCCACCCCCCCAGCCACCAGGGGCAGCCTCCACCAGGCCCCCACTCATGTCTCACATCACCCCCACCCCCAGCAGTGCAGGGGCAGCCTCCACCAGGCCCCCACTCATGTCCCCTATCACCCCCACCCCCCAGCAGTGCAGGGGCAGCCTCCACCAGGCCCCCACTCATGTTTCCCACCACCCCACCCCCCAGCAGTGCAGGGGCAGCCTCCATGTTAGGCGGAAACCTGTGCAGTTCCCTCTGGGACCACTGCAAAAGATTTAGGACTACAGGTGTTTGGCAGTAAACCCACTTGGTAGCAGTCTGCACCACACAGATTCACTTGGTAGCTGTGGCTGAGCAGTCAGACCTCCCTCAAGAAGAGTTAAGCAGTATGTGGAGTATACAATATAGGGCAATTCTTCACAGTAAGACAAGCAAACACGCAACGAGGCTCAGTGTAAAGATATTAAGGTATTTATTTATAACGGAACATCTATCGTAAACACTATGGCACTATCACGGCAAACAAGTCAAATACAATTACTCTACGAAGAAGAAACGATCAATCCCCCTAACAATATTTCGACAAGTCTAGGTTCTACCGGCATCACTTATTTGCAGACAGGTGTATGCCTCAACCTAGATGGCACTCTAATATCAGTTAGGACGGGAGAGAAAAATAAGCAGGTTACGAAATCAACACAGTTCAAGACTTCACGGGAAAAATGCCAGACAAGAACCACAATAGATCATAAAGTTCAGAGGCCAGGCCCACTCGGAGAGAGGCAAGGCGATAGGTCCCAAAAAGTCTCTTTGTGGAAATGTGTTCGAGACTGTGTAGCAAATTGTTATTGGAAGATTGAACCAGTTCAGAACAATAAGTGAGAAAAAGCTTGGAGGCGACCGAACGGAAAGGAAAGGATTAAGACACCTCGCTCGATCCGATCGAAAGGGAAGCCAGGCGGACACGGTACCTTGTTTGTGGAGGGCAGCTCCGGCAGGGGCAGTTGTTCCTGGTGGTGGATGCACGTCGGGTCTTTGCCAAGAGTAGAGATGATCTCGTCGTCGAAGAAAAGTGAAGTCCGGTGCACCACCAGGGAAGAGACCAGCCGCGGAGTGCTCCGTCACAAGGCACCACCTTTTGGTCGCGGTACAGGGGTAGTGGCTATCCGGTTGCCGAGGTGCTCTGCACGGGCAATTCGACCACTGCGTCCTGAGGCGAAGAAAAAGCAAAGGGGATGGTTGTTCCTACCAGTCAGGGGAAGAGACTCTCCGGCAGGGAGATCTCCTCTGTCGTCGGGAAGTGGTGAGTCGGTTCCGCAGGGCTCCACCGGAGGTGTCGTCGTGCAGGTCGGCTCAGCGTTACCCTCGTCGGATTCCTAGGTCCTGTGGCGACTTCTGAAGATCCAGTCCCAAAAGCCCTGCTTTTATGCAGAAAACCCTCATTCATTCAGCCTAGCTATCAATCAACACACGCTAAGTGGTGAGCGGGGAGGCTCACCACTTGGGCCAATCACACCAGAGTGCGACCGGAGTTGGCAAGGCAACTCGGTCCAGGGTGCCTAAACCCCCTCCCACACCCCTGTGGTAACCCAGACAGAATGGCACCACTTTGGAGGGTCTCTGTACAGAGGCCCGCCAAAAGTGGAACAAAGGGCTCAACCTTTGGTTTAGGAGTCACAGAGACGAACACAGACGCCATTTTAAAAACCGAGTTCTGGCAAAAAATACCATCCGATAAACTTATTTAAGATAAGTAGACCGGTGGTACGTTAGAGATTAATGAGAAAAAGTATCAATCTCTAACAATGGGACGAATCCCATAGGGTTATGTTCGGGGTCGAACATAACAAGTAGTTTCCACTGCCACCAGCCAAAACTCGACGAGGGGGACGGGACAGTGCCCCCTCGAGTAACAGACCTAGGAGTAATCGAATTACCCCTACTAGTACGTCCACAATAAGATGGTTTGTACTAGTTCTGTTAGTAAATTTAGGTCTAGTAAAGCCAATGGTGACTTTACATGCCCGGGGAGACAGCAGTCAGTCCCCGGGTATGGAGTCTATGGTGGAGGTCCGCTAGGACGCCCCAGTGTTACGACACGTAGGGTGCGGTGTAACACACATAGAAAAACATATGAGACCCTATGGAGTAAAAGACCCCATTGCCCATAGAACACATTGACATTCAAAGGAATTACACACATTCATGTCCAAGAGTGGGAGGAAAAGAGTCTCACTCTTGGCAGGATGGAAAAAAACAACTCCAGAAATCCAGCAAAGCTGCTGGGGGACTCACTAGGTTAGGAAATTCAGCCTAAACAGAGAATTCCCCCTAACACTCGCCCCCCCCAGACTAAGGGACAGGAGGATTTAATCCATTCCTGGATGAATCTCATACCTCTAGTCGATGACATACATCCTAGAGAGACCATCAGCATTTTGGTGGTGACATCCTGACCTGTGCTCAATGGTGAAATCAAACCCTTGCAGGCAGATCGACCATCTCAATAGTTTTGGGTTTTCCCCTTTCATTTGCATTAACCATCTGAAGGGTTGGTGGTCAGTCTGAATGACAAAAGTAGAACCATACAAGTACGGCCTAAACTTCTTCAGAGCCCACACGATAGCAAAGCACTCTCTTTCGATTGTTGCCCACCTTGTTTCAGGATCCTTCAGCTTGCGGCTGATGAAGCAAAAGGGTGCTCCCTACCTTTCCCATCCAGTTGACTGAGTACGGCACCTATTCCTACATTTGAAGCATCTGTCTGCACAATGAAGTGTTGGTGGTAATCAGGAGCTCTGAGTACTGGGGTTTGGCAAAGAGCCTTTTTCAGGTTTTCAAAAGCCTGATTGCACTCCTCGTTCCATCTAACCTTTTTAGGAAATTTGGGCGAGGAGATGACATTCAGTGGAGAAGCTATGGTCCCATAGTTCTCTATGAAATTCCTGTAGTACCCAGTGAGGCCTAGGAAGGCTCTCACTTAGGTTTGAGTAGTAGGTGTTGTCCAATTTTGCACAGCTTCAATCTTACTGAGCAAAGGCCTTATTTCTCCACCTCCTACCTCATGTCCAAGGTAGACTACCTTACTCTGTCCAATTTGGCATTTACTCGCCTTTATGGTCAGATTGGTTCGTCCAAGAGCCTGCAAAACATCTCTCAAGTGGGTAACATGTTCTTCCCAGGAATTGCTGAACACTGCGATGTCATCCAAGTATGCCATGCAGAAGTCCTCCATCCCATTCAGAACCTGGTTTACCATCCGTTGAAACGTAGCAGGTGCATTCTTCAATACGAAAGGCATTACCTTAAACTGGTATAAGCCAACGGGGGTAGAAAATGCAGTTTTCTCCTTGGCATGGTCTATCAGGGCTATTTGCCAATAGCCTGACGTCAAGTCAAATGTGCTGAGGAACTTGGCGGCGCCAAGTTTATCCACCAACTCATCTGTTCTTGGCAAAGGGTGGGCATCAGTCTTGGTGACTGCATTAAGAGCTCCATAATCCACGCAGAATCTAAGCTCTTTAGATCCGGCCTTTGGTACTAACACAACTGGGCTAGACCATGGACTAGTAGAGGGCTCTATTACCCAGAGATCAAGCATCTTGCTGACATCACCTTTGATGTGGGTTTGTACGTTTTCTGACATTCTGTATCCTCTGCTTTTGACTGGCAGACAGTCACCAGTGAGTATGTCGTGCTGGCCCCAAGGGGTCAAGCCTGGCGAAAGCGAGAACAGAGAGGCAAACTGATTCAACATGGATTTGCACTCTTCTTGTTGCTCGGGTGTCAGATTGGAGGAGAGATTTACTCCTTCAATTTTTTCATCCAAAGGTAAGCCTCGGAGGAGATCCGGAAGAGCTTCACTCTCTTCTTCTTCCTCGGATGATGCTAGAAGCAACGCTCCTACATCGGGTCTTGAGACATACGCTTTGAGTCGGTTGGTGTGAAAGACTGTCGGAGCCTCCTTGGGATTGCCCAAGTCCACCAGATAGTTAACCTCTCCGAGTTTACCCACAACTCTGAAGGGTCCCATCCACCTATCTTGCAAGGCCCTCTGTCTTGTTGGGATCATAACGAGAACAAGCTGGTCTTGAGCGAACTCAACCATGTTAGCCTTTTGATCGTGCCAGTGCTTGACCAATGCTTGTCCAGCTTTCAAGTTATCACTTGCTTACGTCATCATGTGCGACATTCTCCTCCGGAGACCTATCACGTAGTCAGTCACTCTGATTGGCTTGGGGGAAGGAGCGCTCTCCAACCCCTCCTTAATCAGGGCCAATGGACCTCTGACGGGATGACCATAGAGTAGTTCGAAGGGAGAGTAACCTACTCCCTCCTGAGGGACTTCTCTATAGGCAAAGAGAAGGCATGGCAGTAGAAGGTCCCACTTACGCTTAAGGGGTTCTTCTAAAGCACCTATCATGCTCTTCATGGTTCGGTTGAACCGTTCTACCAACCCATTGGTTTGTGGGTGGTAAGCTGTTGAGAACTTGTAAGTAACTCCACAGGTTTTCCACATGGCTTTCATGTAGTGGGACATAAAGTTTGACCCCCTGTCAGAGATTACTTCCTTAGGAAACCCGACCCTAGTAAAAATACCAAGGAGGGCCTTAGCCACAGCCAGAGCTGTAACAGTCCTCATAGGAATTGCCTCAGGATACCTAGTAGCATGGTCTACTACAACAAGTATAAACCAGTTGCCTGAGGAGGTTGGAGGATCAAGGGGACCAACAATGTCAATCCCTACTCTCTCAAACGGGACTCCCACAACTGGGAGAGGCACTAAAGGTGCCACATTCTTGGAGCCAACCTTACCAGAGGTCTGGCAGGTGTGGCAGCTCCTGCAGTGTTTTTCTACTTCGGCCCCATCTTCGACCAATAGAAGTAGAGAGAGAGCCTTTCCTTAGTCTTCTTGAAACTCAAGTGACCAGCCAAAGGAATCTTGTGGGCTAACTGCAAGAACTGTGGTCTGTTCTCTTGGGGTACTACAAGTCGTTTGTAGTCTCCAGGTGCAGACTCGGTCGGTTCACTGTAGAAGAGGCCATCTTCCCAGTGCAACCTGTATTTCCCAGGCTCTTGCCCTTCAGCCTGAGCTTCTGCCTGGTGGCGAAGACCTTCCAGAGTTGGACATTCTCTATGTCCCTTACTGAAGTCTGCCCTGCTGGGTCCACCTTCTGCCAGTAAAGACTGCAGTTCAGGATGGTCAACAGGATCCAGATCTCCCATGAGTTCCTGGCCTTCCATTAGCTCTTCCTCAGAGTCTAATTCTACCACACAGGGTTGTACCTCCCTCTCAGCCTCAGCTGGAGGTGGAGTTACATGTGTAACTTAGGACAACCGCGGGGAAGTCCGTGTGGGCTGCACTGAAATGCTGGCTGCTGGTCTCGGGAGAGAAGTCTTAGGGTTCCCTTTCGCTTCTGATTTCTTGGAGACAGCTGCCGACAATTCCAGTGGAGCAGGAGTGATCTTTTTCTTCATCATCTCCTGGAGAGTACCGTGCATTGTCCTCTCTCTTGCAGGTCTGGTTAGCTCCTGTAACCGTTTACTAGGAGGTCTGGGAGTATGCGATACAACTCCGAGAGTTTTCAAATCGTTACCCAACAGTACGCGTCCTGGTACCTCACTCTGTATGCTGACAGGTATCTTCACAGTCATGTCATTACACTGGATGAGAGCTGGTAATTGGGGAAGCATCTGCACAGGCCCTCCAGCTAGCTTGGTGAGGCGTTTGGGTGCCTTAGCAACATCCTCAGCCTGAAAAAACGATTTATCCACCACAGTTATGCTGGCCCCAGTGTCCCTAATGGCAGGAGTCTCCTGACCATTCACCTGGACACTGTCCTTATAATACTCTTTAGTATTATCGGGGATAGAATTATAGACATCTAAATTCTGTTGTTCCCACAACCCCAGAGATACTAAAGAAACGCTGGCTGACACTCCAATGGGTTCATCAGCTAGCAGTAGAAAGTTTCCACTTGCCATTTGGACTTCCTCCTCTGGAGCGAAGGCTAAGGAGACAAGCTGGACCCCTGAAGGTTTACCCTTACATCTGGGATCTCCTTTCACGTGGTCAGTCGAGCCACAAACAAAGGATTTACTGAATGCTTTTTGGAATGGTGGCTTGTTCTGACCTCCTTCCGGTTTGGCACCAGAAGACACATTATTCTGCTGTGGTTTTCCCGGTGGCTTACCCTTCTGGTTTTGTTTGGGGCCCTCTTTGGAATTTGAGTTATTCGAATTCTCTTTTGAGTCTTTTCTAGGCTGTTTTCCCTCATCCTTTTTCTGAGTTGCCCTAGAATCCTTATGAGTAGCCCTGTTGGCAACCCACAAGTCAGCAGCCTTAGCTAGCTTCCGGGAATCCAATTCCTTCGAATCAGCCAAGTGCTGTCTGAGCTCAGGAGAACAGGCATCATAAATAGACTCCAACATAAAAAGATTCCTCATACCCTCATAAGTGTTCACTTTGTAACCCTTAATCCATCCCTCTAAGTTTTTCAACCCTTCACTCACCCAGGTAGCCCAAGGGGTACCATCATGCTTTTTGAGGGTTCTAAACCTCTTAAGATACTGGGAAGGGGTCTTCCCGAATCTAGCTATCAAAGCTAGTTTCACACTTTCGTAATCCGTTTTATCCGCCACCCCCAACTCCATTACCACGTCAGTCACAACAGGAGGGAGCCTAGAGAACAACCAGGGAAGTAAATCATTCCCGGTGATGTCCTGTAGCCCATGATTGTACTCAAACAGTTTTAACCAATCCAACACATCCAATCTCGGTTCATACATACCCACTAATTCCTTCGGCATCCGGGGTCTTTTGGGACTGGAGCTCCTAGAGGAACCAGAGGAGAGAGAAGCATTTTCTATAGACAACTTTTTCATCTCTAACTCGTGATTAAGTTCTATTTCCCTGAGTCTTAACTCAGCTTACTTCTGCTCAGCCTGGGCATTCATCCGTCTGAACTCGAGCTCTTGGTTTCGTTCAGATTGAGCCAAGAACCGTTTGTATTCTAATTCGAGCTTCATTTTTTCAAGTTCAAAATAAGCAGGGTTACATGTGGGACCTGGTATGGGCCCCGTAGGCACAGCTGGTAAGGCAGGTAGAGGAGCAGGGGAGATAGTTTCGTTAGCCTCTCCGTCCTCGTCAGCCTCTTCATCGCTATCATCAGAATTACGATTTAGATCAACACCATCACTGTTCTCTACAGTTGCTGGAGAAATTGGTTCCTCTGAACCAGTACCCAGACTTTGGTTCGCCAGCAATCTCTCTATTAGTTCTAACTTCTTGCCTCTTACAGAAAGATTCTCTTGCCTACAGAGAGCTCGCAAACTCTCAGTATTTTCATCTGACAAGGATTCTTGACTGTAAGTTTCCATCGTAGACATGTTTTTGAAAGTTGCTTTTTAGTGCTAAGCTTTGTGGTTAGTTATCCTAAAGTGTCGAAAAGCACTCTAAACTGTATACTCGATACAAATCCCACCGCTGTACACCAGTGTTAGGCGGAAACCTGTGCAGTTCCCTCTGGGACACTGCAAAAGATTTAGGACTACAGGTGTTTGGCAGTAAACCAACTTGGTAGCAGTCTGCACCGCACAGATTCACTTGGTAGCTGTGGCTGAGCAGTCAGACTTCCCTCAAGAAGAGTTAAGCAGTATGTGGAGTATACAATATATGGCAATTCTTCGCAGTAAGACAAGCAAACACGCAACGAGGCTCAGTGTAAAGATATTAAGGTATTTATTTATAACGGAACATCTATCGAAAAACACTACGGCACTATCACGGCAAACAAGTCAAATACAATTACTCTACGAAGAAGAAACGATCAATCCCCCTAACAATATTTCGACAAGTCTAGGTTCTACCGACATCACTTATTTGCAGACAGAGGTGTATGCCTCAACCTAGATGGCACTCTAATATCAGTTAGGGCGGGAGAGAAAAATAAGCAGGTTACGAAATCAACACAGTTCAAGACTTCACGGGAAAAATGCCAGACAAGAACCACAATAGATCATAAAGTTCAGAGGCCAGGCCCACTCGGAGAGAGGCAAGACGATAGGTCCCAAAAAGTCTCTTTGTGGAAATGTGTTCGAGTCTGTGTAGCAAATTGTTATTGGAAGATTGAACCAGTTCAGAACAATACGTGAGAAAAAGCTTGGAGGCGACCCAACGGAAAGGAGAGGATTAAGACACCTCGCTCGATCCGATCGAAAGGGAAGCCAGGCGGACACGGTACCTTGTTTGTGGAGGGCAGCTCCGGCGGGGGCAGTTGTTCCTTGTAGTGGATGCACGTCGGGTCTTTGCCAAGAGTAGAGATGATCTTATCGTCGAAGAAAAGTGAAGTCCGGTGCACCACCAGGGAAGAGACCAGCCGCGGAGTGCTCCGTCACAAGGCACCACCTTTTGGTCGCGGTACAGGGGTAGTGGCTATCCGGTTACCGAGGTGCTCTGCACGGGCAATTCGACCACTGCGTCCTGAGGCGAAGAAAAAGCAAAGGGGACTGGTTGTTCCCACCAGTCAGGGGAAGAGACTCTCCGGCAGGGAGATCTCCTCTGTCGTCGGGAAGTGGTGAGTCGGTTCCGCAGGGCTCCACCGGAGGTGTCGTCGTGCAGGTCGGCTCAGCGTTACCCTCGTCGGATTCTTAGGTCCTGTGGCGACTTCTGAAGATCCAGTCCCAAAAGCCCTGCTTTTATGCAGAAAACCCCCATTCATTCAGCCTAGCTGTCAATCAACACACGCTAAGTGGTGAGCGGGGAGGCTCACCACTTGGGCCAATCACACCAGAGTGCGACCGGAGTTGGCAAGGCAACTCGGTCCAGGGTGCCTAAACCCCCTCCCACACCCCTGTGGTAACCCAGACAGAATGGCACCACTTTGGAGGGTCTCTGCACAGAGGCCCGCCAAAAGTGGAACAAAGGGCTCAACCTTTGGTTTAGGAGTCACAGAGACGAACACAGACACCATTTTAAAAACCGAGTTCTGGCAGAAAATTCCATCCGATAAACTTATTTAAGATAAGTAGACCGGTGGTACGTTAGACATTAACGAGAAAAAGTATCAATCTCTAACAATGGGACGAATCCCATAGGGTTATGTTCGGGGTCGAACATAACAAGTAGTTTCCACTGCCACCAGCCAAATCTCGACGAGGGGGGACGGGACAGTGCCCCCTCGAGTAACAGACCTACGAGTAATCGAATTACCCCTACTAGTACGTCCACAATAAGATGGTTTGTACTAGTTTTGTTAGTAAATTTAGGTCTAGTAAAGCCAATGGTGACTTTACATGCCCGGGGAGACAGCAGTCAGTCCCCGGGTATGGAGTCTATGGTGGAGGTCCGCTAGGACGCCCCAGTGTTACGGCACGTAGGGTGCGGTGTAACACACATAGAAAAACATATGAGACCCTATGGAGTAAAAGACCCCATAGCCCATAGAACACATTGACATTCAAAGGAATTACACACATTCATGTCCAAGAGTGGGAGGAAAAGAGTCTCACTCTTGGCAGGATGGAAAAAAACCACTCCAGAAATCCAGCAAAGCTGCTGGGGGACTCACTAGGTTAGGAAATTCAGCCTAAACAGAGAATTCTCCCTAACACTCCACCAGGCCCCCACTCATGTCTCCCACCACCCCCACCCCCCAGCATTGCAGGGGCAGCCTCCACCAGGCCCCCACTTATGTCTCCCACCACCCCCACCCCCCAGCCACCAGGGGCAGCCTCCACCAGGCCCCCACTCATGTCTCCCTGCACCCCCACCCCCCAGCCACCAGGGGCAGCCTCCACCAGGCCCCCACTCATGTCTCCCATACCCTCCACCCCCCAGCAGTGCAGGGGCAGCCTCCACCAGGCCCCCACTCATGTCCCCTATCACCCCCACCCCCCACCACCAGGGGCAGCCTCCACCAGGCCCCCACTCATGTCTCCCTGCACCCCCAAACCCCAGCCACCAGGGGCAGCCTCCACCAGGCCCCCACCCATGTCTACCACCACCCCCACCCCCCAGCAGTGCAGGGACAGCCTCCACCAGGCCCCCACTCATGTCCCCTATCACCCCCACCCACCAGGGGCAGCCTCCACCAGGCCCCCACTCATGTCCCCTATCACCCCCACCCACCAGCAGTGCAGGGGCAGCCTCCACCAGGCCCCCACTCATGTCTCCCATCACCCCCATCCCCCACCCACCAGGGACAGCCTCCACCAGGCCCCCACCCATGTCTACCACCACCCCCACCCCCCAGCAGTGCAGGGGCAGCCTCCACCAGGCCCCCACTCATGTCTCCCTGCACCCCCACCCCCCAGCCACCAGGGGCAGCCTCCACCAGGCCCCCACACATGTCTACCACCACCCCCACCCCCCAGCAGTGCAGGGGCAGCCTCCACCAGGCCCCCACTCATGTCTCCCTGCACCCCCACCCCCCAGCCACCAGGGGCAGCCTCCACCAGGCCCCCACCCATGTCTACCACCACCCCCACCCCCCAGCAGTGCAGTGGCAGCCTCCACCAGGCCCCCACTCATGTCCCCTATCACCCCCACCCCCCACCCACCAGGGGCAGCCTCCACCAGGCCCCCACTCATGTCCCCTATTACCCCCACCCCCACCCACCAGGGGCAGCCTCCACCAGGCCCCCACTCATGTCCCCTATCACCCCCACCCCCCAGCAGTGCAGGAGCAGCCTCCACCAGGCCCCACTCATGTCTCCCATCACCCCCACCCCCCAGCAGTGCAGGGGCAGCCTCCACCAGGCCCCCACTCATGTCTACCACCACCCCCACCCCCCAGCATCCAGGGGTACCCTCCACCAGGCCCCTACTCATGTCTACCACCACCCCCACCCCCCAGCAGTGCAGGGGCAGCCTCCACCAGGCCCCCACTCATGTCTCCCATCACCCCCACCCCCCAGCAGTGCAGGGGCAGCCTCCAGCAGGCCCCCACTCATGTCCCCCAGCCAACATGTCACCACAATGTAGATCCCTGGCCCTTATGGTCAGCCTCCAAATGCCAAACACCCACCCGAGTATTGCATCCACCCACTTAGAAATGGCAAAAACATGATAGAAACCCAATTGCAAGTTTGGAAATGAACACATGTCCCTCACATACACCCAATGGGTGTCAGTGAATGTCAAAACCCATATCATGATATGCATGAAACCAATGAGATGATACTACACATTGAACTTTGAATAAAAAAATGTATTAAAAGCAACATAAATTGAATCAAAATAAACAAACAATAATAGAAATTAAAAAAAAAACAGCAGGTCCGTGAAATAATGCAAAACCACAAATCATAATGCAAAGGAAATGTGTCCAAAGTCACAGTCCACAAAAGTAAATCCAATGGGAAATTAAAATCGAAAACCATTGCTCCATGGCGAAATCATAATAAAAATTGAAAATCCAAAAGTCAACTATGTACAGATAAACAATCCAGGGTCCATGATCCCAACCGAAGAAATGAAACCTATTTAATAACACTACCTAAAAAAAATAACTATATACAAACATGTGGCCATTGTCCAAAAGGTCCAAAAAAAATGCTAAACCAAAGGAAACCTAACACTAACTATAGAACTATTTACAAGGGCAGCGGGCTAGTCCGACAGCTCACTTTGGGATGTTCCGGGCCAGGGCATCATCGAACTCCTGCTCAATGTCCCAGAGGCGTTCCTCCTCCATGGCCCCGAGGGTCCGCAGGGCCTTCCACATGTTCCCCCCAAACTCCCTGCGGATTGCCTCGAGGCAATCGGCATGCCTCAGGGCCCTCCGCATGGTGTTCTCCGCCCTGACCATCGTGAGCCGTGCCTCTTCCGCCCGCTGCCGCTCCGCATCTATGGCGTGGCCCAACCGCTGCCACACGGAAGACACTTCCCGTCCTGGGTCCTCCTGCCTTCCGACCGATGCCTGCCCCTCCGATGTGGAAGGCCCCGAGCCATCATGGCTCCCACCACGTTGCTGCTGCTGCTGCTACGCCTCTGCCTGTGCACTGCCTCCTGCTGCCTGCACATCCTCCGCTGGCTAGGGTGCAGTCGTTGATGTGGCCACCCCTACTGGACGTCCGACTCCCGACTGTGGCAGGGATGCCTCCTCCACCAGCCTGGCCGCACCGTCAGAGGCAGCTCCACAGGGCACCCAGGTGACTGATGGGTGGGAAGATGGGACGGAGGACGACTGGCGCATAGGGGGTTCAGTTGAGGAGGGGGTCGTAGCAGGCCCCATCAAACGGAGGAATCCGGCCTGGGTGACCTGTCCCAGTAGGCCGACGCGGTCAACGAGCCATTCGAGATGATGTGCAGTCTCCTCATGAAAAGACTGCAGGTCACCTCGCATGGCCCGTTGACGCAACGCCACACCAGTCAGGGCAGGCTCAACCCGGACCCGGATAGCCACGTCCGCAGACAGAGGAAGGCCAGTTGTCGTGAGCTCATGCCCTGCCTGAAAACGGGTCTGGACGTAGGCATCCCTGCTGGTGCAAGATGATGCAGTGACAGAATCATGGACAGGATTGCACACAGGCACCTCCGCGGCGACCTGTGCTGCCTCCTGTCCCTGGTCCTGCACTGCACCACTAGCACCAGTGGAATCCCCACCTCCAGACCCCGTCTCTGTTGCTTGCACAGCCTCCTCCTCCACCAAACCCCCCACCAACCTGGATGACTCCTGTTAGGGAGAATTCTCTGTTTAGGCTGAATTTCCTAACCTAATGAGTCCCCCAGCAGCTTTGCTGGATTTCTGGAGTTTGTTTTTTCCATCCTGCCAAGAGTGAGACTCTTTTTCTCCCACTCTTGGACATGAATGTGTGTAATTCCTTTGAATGTCAATGTGTTCTATGGGCTATGGGGTCTTTTACTCCATAGGGTCTCATATGTTTTTCTATGTGTGTTACACCGCACCCTATGTGCCGTAACACTGGGGCGTCCTAGCGGACCCCCACCATAGACTCCATACCCGGGGACTGACTACTGTCTCCCCGGGCATGTAAAGTCATTATTGGCTTTACTAGACCTAAATTTACTAACAGAACTAGTACAAACCATCTTATTGTGGACGTACTAGTAGGGGTAATTCGATTACTCCTGGATCTGTTATTCAAGGGGGCACTGTCCCGTCCCCCCTCGTCGAGTTTTGGCTGGTGGCAGTGGAAACTACTTGTTATGTTCGACCCCGAACATAACCCTATGGGATTCGTCCCATTGTTAAAGATTGATACCTTTTCTCGTTAATTTCTAACGTACCACCGGTCTACTTATCTTAAATAAGTTTATCGGATGGTATTTTCTGCCAGAACTCGGTTTTTAAAATGCCGTCTGTGTTCGTCTCTGTGACTCCTAAACCAAAGGTTGAGCCCTTTGTTCCACTTTTGGCGGGCCTCTGTACAGAGACCCTCCAAAGTGGTGCCATTCTGTCTGGGTTACCACAGGGGTGTGGGAGGGGGTTTAGGCACCCTGGACCGAGTTGCCTTGCCAACTCCGGTCGCACTCTGGTGTGATTGGCCCAAGTGGTGAGCCTCCCCGCTCACCACTTAGCTTGTGTTGATTGACAGCTAGGCTGAATGAATGGGGGACTTCTGCATAAAAGCAGGGCTTTTGGGACTGGATCTTCAGAAGTCGCCACAGGACCTAAGAATCCGACGAGGGTAACGCTGAGCCGACCTGCACGACGACACCTCCGGTGGAGCCCTGCGGAACCGACTCACCACTTCCCGACGACAGAGGAGATCTCCCTGCCGGAGAGTCTCTTCCCCTGACTGGTGGGAACAACCAGTCCCCTTTGCTTTTTCTTGGCCTCAGGACACAGTGGTCGAATTGCCCGTGCAGAGCACCTCGGCAACCGGATAGCCACTACCCCTGTACCGCGACCAAAAGGTGGTGCCTTGTGACGGAGCACTCCGCGGCTGGTCTCTTCCCTGGTGGTGCACCGGACTTCACTTTTCTTCGACGACGAGATCATCTCTACTCTTGGCAAAGACCCGACGTGCATCCACCACCAGGAACAACTGCCCCCGCCGGAGCTGTCTCTCCACAAACAAGGTACCGTGTCCGCCGGGCTTCCCTTTCGATCGGTTCGAGTGAGGTGTCTTAATCCTCTCCTTTCCGTTGGGTCGCCTCTAAGCTTTCTCAAGTATTGTTCTGAACTGGTTCAATCTGCCGATAACAAATTGCTACAAAGACTCGAACGCATTTCCACTAAGAGACTTTTTGGGACTTATCGCCTTGCCTCTCTCCGAGTGGGCCTGGCCTCTGAACTTTATGATCTATTGTGGTTCTTGCCTTCTTGCCTTGCAATTTTTTCCCGTGAAGTATTGAACTGTGTTGATTTCGTAACCTGCTTATTTTTCTCTCCCGTCCTAACTAAAATGAGAGTGCCATCTAGGTTGAGGCATACACCTCTGTCTGCAAATAAGTGATGCTGGTAGAACCTAGACTTGTCGAAATATTGTTAGGGGGATTGATTGTTTCTTCTTCGTAGAGTAATTGTGATTGAAGTGTTTGCCGTGATAGTGCCATAGTGTTTTCCATAGATGTTCTGTTATAAATAAATACCTTAATATCTTTACACTGAGCCTCGTTGCGTGTTTGCTTGTCTTACTGTGAAGAATTGCCCTATATTGTATACTCCACATACTGCTTGACTGTCCTTGAGGGAAGTCTGACTGCTCAGCCACAGCTACCAAGTGAATCTGTGTGGTACAGACTGCTACCAAGTGGGTTTACTGCCAAACACCTGTAGTCCTAAATCTTTTGCAGTGGTCCCAGAGGGAACTGCACAGGTTTCCGCCTAACAACTCCGTGCCATCTTCCCCCGTTGGGCCCTGTGGGGTCCCAGCTGCCCCTTCTGCTGCCGAGGAGTCCAACTCTGACCTCCGCCTCTTGGACCTCCCCCCGGCAGCTGCGGCCTGGGACGCGGCACCGGTCTCCTCACTCCCCGACGAGATCACAACCTGGGAGGAGAGCCGGGCCTTGCGTCTCCGGCTGGCGGTGCGATCCCCGCCGCTGTGCTCCATAGCACCTTCTCCGCTCTCTTCATCAGTTGACGCTGCAGACAGGGAGAAATAAAACACAGGCATCAGGGCACTGTACAATGGAAACATACACACATGACAGTTGCACATGAGTTGCATTGGCAAACCTCAGACATGGCATCACACATGTCATTTCAACTTGCACACATGAGCCATACAACAGCCACATCGCAACTGCCAGCACCATCCATACACATACAACAGCATGAGCAGGTAAAGGTGAGCCAGACATCACATGCAACACAGGGGGTGCACTACACATGCACGCACACCACCACACTTGCATGCATGTGTACACCTCAGCCAACTGTCGCAGTGTTCCGATGGGCATCCATGTCACATCTGCCAATCAGGCTTCCACATCCCGCTGTCACATGCATCCATGTTGCATCACTGTTGCACCCTTGTCAAATACACACACATGCACATGTACACAATGCTGATACATGCAGCAGAAAACAACATACATGCGTGACATCACGAACATGCCCACTTACATACACATTCATCCAAACATGTGTGCCCACACAACTGCATTTGGCATGCAAGCCTACACACACAAGCACCATCCATGTCTCACACATGACAGCCCTCGCATGTGTTAAACTCACGGTCCTGTACACCCCCACCCATACTCGGCGCCATACAAACAGATGTGCAAGCGGCACACTACTGGCACATCACCACACGCACAGCTTACAATCATGATGCATGTACACTTACCGCTCGACTCCAGATGGGTCTGCCTCTCAAGGACCTGGACGTGGAGCGCTGGGGATATGCGTTCCAGGACCCTCCTCTGATCTTCCGACAAGTGGCCCCGGCATCCCTTAGCATCCGCTGCCTTCAAGAGGCACTGCGCCTTGTTCAGGGTCCTGGACCTGTAGTCCTCCCAGCGCTTCTTGACATGTTGGAAGTCGCGGACTGCCACCCCCTCCGCGTTGATGGCAGTCACGATGTCCGTCCAGATCCGAGTCCGTCCTTCCTTGTCGGCGTGCACACTTCTGTAGAGGGCATCATACTGCCCCAGGACTTGCTCCACCAGGACATCAACTTCCCTGGCACTGAAGCTGGTGGCCCTCTGCCTCTCTGGCTGGGGGTTGTCAGTGGTGCCAGATGTTGCAGTGCCCGACATGACAACCCCAGAGGCAGGAGTGGGTGGGCAACTGGGTCCTGGGGCTGGGCTGTGGAGCGATGGAATCCCAGTTGGGAGTCTTTGGTTCCAGCAGGGGTGGTCACAGCAACAGCACCCCTGGCTGATGTGCAGGCAGCAAATGGCAGGGCACGTGGGCAGCAGGCAGTCAGGCAGCAGCAGATGGCAGGTGGGAGCGTGCTCGGGGCTCTGGGGTGCAGTAATTCGGCCTTGTGGGCAGGAGCGTGGTCTTCCGTGTGCTTACGCATGGCCAGCTTGATACGGAGTGATTTGGCACGTGAAAAATCTGCACGTCTGCGTGTAAATCGAGGAAAGGCCCTTAGCGCGTATGCACGTCAGCACGCATATGCCATTTCATTGGACCAAAGGCCCTTAGCGCGTAAGCGCGTCTGTGACGTGACACGCGCGGGTGTTTCCCTCATTACACGTGATGACAGAGCACACGTGGATTTCCACCAATCGCGTTTGAAACTTCCTGCGCACCCCAGAAATACACGTACCCAGGCCAATCGCGTGTACGCTCACTTCCCTCCGATTACACGCAACGACACTCGGACGTGCAGTTTTACCACGTGTGCTTGCATATGCGATTTCATTGTCCCAAAGGCCACCATGCGCAGCTGTGACGTCACGCGCATGGCCGTAGAGAATGGCGCGTGTAAAAAAAAAGAGATACACGTCCGAGTGTCAAAGCGCGTAATTGGTGGAAATGGCCTCATCGCGTATGCGCGTCTGTGACATGTGTATAAAAGGTACGTGTAGAACGCCATTTTCTTGTACGTGCTTTTCGTGGAGAGCGAGTGGGTGAAATCTGTACTTCTTGTCGGTTCACACGCGATTTACTTCACGGCGTTTCCAGTTCGTACTCCATGTTACCTCTGACAGCTTTTTCTCTTTTCCTCTTTTTCCCGGGCCTGTTTCCTCAAACAGAGTTCCCTTCTACTTTTGTCCTGTCTCCTCAGACAGCGTACAATTCTTCTTTTGGCAGGGTGCGCATATTTTTCACGCTTTTGTTCCTGGCAGACGGTGAGTCGCGCACGTATTTAACATCTGTGCTTGCCCCGTGTGTCGCGTACCCCTTCAGAGGTCATTCTAGGCTGCGTGTGACACGCATACGTTCATTCTTGTGTTTCTGGGTGCCACAGCGTAGTGCAGGTTTATTTTTCCACGCACGTGGTGTAGGAGGGGTTGCATGCACCTTACTTCCCTTTTTTGGGGTGCCTGTGCATTGCGTGATCCGTCATCTTTCCCCAGGGGTGACATACAGCCTTGCTAGAGCACTAGGGTACGATTACATCTGGTATCCAACCCCTTTGACCCCCAATTGCCCAGGACAATAGTTCACATCGACTCCCATACGCACAATAACATCAGTGCCATGGCTGGGAGGCGACCAAGCCGTAAGAGTGGCAAAGGTGGCCGAGCCCCAAGTGGTGGCCGTGGTGGATCCGGTAGGGGACGTGGCCGTGACTTGCAGGGTGCCCCTAGCCCCCCATGTGTGGAGGAGCAGTCAGGGACACCCATGCCCCCCCCCCCTGGTTGAGGTTAACGTGGCTGACACCATCCATGCTCAGCCCTTGTTGGACCAGCCCACTGTGGAACCAGACCTGGCACGTGGTGACTCCATGGCTGACTTCCAGGTCAGCAGGTCTAGGCCACGTGCGCCGGTGAACGTTGGTGTCATCAGGCCACATGGATCAGGGGCAGCTAGGTCATCTGCTGCCCCACCTCTCACACACCCAGCCAGGACAGTGTCGGTCCAAGTCCATCATGCTGACATTCCCCCTGACACCATCACACTTGAGCTAATGCCTGCACCAACTCCCATGCTGAGTGTGCAATCCCACGCTCCTGCCCCTAGTGTCCAGAGCGGCGTAGGACACTCAGGATCCCTACCACCTTCCAAGCGGAAGAGGAAGAGTGCTCGTCCAGTAGAGGCTGATGCCCCAGACACGGCTACACAGTCCGGCCCGTCAAGGAAGCCCAGCTTCAATGAGGCCGAACTGAATGCACCTGTAGAGTATGTGTCCGCACATGACCGCGAAATGGTGATTGTTGCAGGATCCAAGACCACACCTGCACAACGTCAGGCACACTGGCAGACCATTGCGGACATCATAAGTGCCCTTGGAATCGTGAGGCGCACAGCTAATGAATGCTACAAGCGCTGGAATGACCTGAAGCGCAGGGCAAAGAATAAGCTGGCCTCAAGTCATGCCGCAACTCTAGTGACTGGAGGTGGGTCTCCAGCAGACGACATAGAACTCACTCCACATGAGCAGGTTGCTGGGACCTACGTCACGGAGGTACAGATCCAAGGCGTGGGAGAACTGGCAGATTACGAGGCATTGTCCGGTGAGTGCACATGCATGTGTGTGCCATCCTTGTGCATGGTGTGTGTGGGAGGGCTTCTGTTTGGGTGCCAGGTGAGGGTGTGTGTGCCTGAGTGGTTTGGGTCACCCATTTGCCTCTTCCTATGCATTCTTGGCACCAGCATTTGGGTATAGCAGCATCCCTTCTGCCAACAATAGACATCCAGCCCAACACCACGCCAGTTGCCCTTGGAGTGTCATCTTCCCACAACATTGTTGCTTACTTACCTCTGTTTATTCAGGCAGATTGTTTGCATACCACCACTTTTACTCGGGATTTGTCAGTCCTATTGTCACATGTCTGACATGGCTATGGTACAGTGGACTGGCTTAGTTTCCTGGACATGATTAGTTTAGACATGTCCCTGTGCTATAGGACCATTTTGGACTGGCAGCTGCAGGTTAAACATTTGAACCATTTCAATGAAAAAATCAATTACATGAGCAAACTGGACTGAATGAACAATTGGTGACCTCCCCTCCCTCTTCACTTCATGGCTAGGGTACATGCCATAAGTGTGATGGCATGTGTATTTGACCTGCCAAGCACTGGCCAATGTGTGATGCCACTGCTAGGCAGCATGCAGCAAATGTGTTCATCTTCCATCTTGGTGTCATCAATGTGTGCCATCTGCCTCCCCTTCACACGCAGTGACGGTGCATGCATGGGAGGGTTTTAGTCATGTGGGACATGTGTCAATCAAGTACTGTTTCTGTAGCCTCTCAGCCCTAATTGTGTGCCATAGTGCTAATGCCTGTTTCCATTTGTTTCCTTTTATGTCTTTGCAGGGGATGACGCACTTGATACTGCTGGGGTTGTGGAGATGGTGCAGACCCAGGAGGGGTCTGAGGGCCGACCGACCACCAGTGAGGGACGTGGTGTAGTGGTGGGTGAGAACCCACAACTGCTGCAGGTCGTGCTCTCAAGGGGTGTCTCTGGCTGCACCTCCCTCGAGCTGTATTCAGGTGTCGATTCGGATGATGAGACCTATGTGCCGTCGCAGGTGAGTGTTCCTGGGAGAGATTCTGTTCTGTCCGACCCACCTGCACCAGGGTTAGAAACCTCAATGGGGATGTCAGTGTTGGCAGGTACGCCTTTGGTGGTTACGGATGCGGGGTCACACTCCGCGACATCTGATCCTGTTCCTGGGCCAGCAGATCAGAGGGGGAATGCAGTCCTGCAGCCTCAGGCAGTGCCGGCACAGCAAGGCGCAGTTCGCCTTGCCCCAGACAGGTGTGGTGCCCGCCGACGTGGTGGCCGTACGCCACCTGGAAATACCGCATGGGAGCAATCCATATACGGTATGGCAACCCAACAGGCAGCATCATCAGAGATGATGGCTCAGGCCATGGATAGGGTGGCCACTTCCATTGTCCCCCCCCGAAAGGCTAATGGAGCGACTACAGCAGGCAACCGACTCCATCTGCCAGTCACACAGGGAGGACATGTTGGCGTCCGACAGGGACAGGCGGGCGGCACTGGCGACTCTGCAGGAAGCCATTTCCATAGAGTCTCAGGGCCACAGGGAATCCCTGAGGGTGGAACTCCTTCACCTCAGGACGACTCTTGTTGAGCTTGAGGCTTCAACAAACAGAAGGACAGAACAGCAGCTGGAGCGTCTCACACGTACGCTCTCAGCTGAGATGCAGGCAACTAGGGCGGAGGTCCGGGCATCCCGTGATTTGTTGCATGGGGACCTCCGCACACTTATCCTCCAGAACGAGACCTACCACACCCGCATGCTTGCAGCCATGGAGGAACAGAATAGGGCTTTGCGTGGGCTGCCTCCAATAGTCCCACCACCTCCTGATGCAGCTGCAGAGGGTGAGGAGAGCGACAGCAGTGATACTCCCACAATAGGGTAGCCGTGTAGGCCATGAGCCCATGGAGGTGTTTTTTTTTCGCAAGATCCCCACAGGTGGGTTTTGGTGTGCACCCTGTCCTCAGACCTCCTGGGTGGCCTCCCCCACCCCCCACCCCGGGCCCATTGATGGCCATTTTTTTTTTTTTTTTTTTTTTTGGGACAGTGTGTTGCCTTGTGTGGCTCCCGTGGGCATACGCTGTATTGTGGCTGGGCACATGCAGGCTTGCCATGAATTTGGTTCAGATGCTTGGGTTTTTGTGTCACACACCCCTCCTGCTGCCCGTTTCCATGGGCTTGCAAAGGGTGTGCCCAAGTGACATTGACGTACATGGTGACATTAGACTCCCATGAGCTGTGTGGGCAGTCTGTAGTCAATACTGTGTATACATTCATAGTGCATATTGTTGTTGTATTGTACACTGCATGGTGTATTGATATGTGCCTCTGCATCCATCTCATCCTCCTAATTTGCAGGTCCATTCCTCATGTCTTCACAATGCGGTCCACCTTGGAACTGGAGTCCATGTTGTAAGCAGTGCACCTACACTCTTGCGTGGCGCTAACACTGTATACTTGGAAGTGTTCGGAGGGCTGGCATCATCAGGTAGTGAGGCTAGCAAATTTTTAAGTCTGTAATGTCATGTTTAAGGTAGGTTGGAGGTTGTGTAGGTGATTGGTATTCTTGGTAAGTATTTGGTAATGTGTGTTGTAGGTCCTGCATTACTGTGAGCATTTCATGTGTGGACATGTTTCCATTAGGGACACTGTAGCTGGTGACACTTGGGGCATGTTGTGGGGATTAATTTCTTTCCTCTCACATTGCATGACATGCCATGTTGTGTTGTGTGGCCGGGGAGGGGTTGGGTGACATGGCACTGTTTTCATGTAGTATTTTGCGAGTGGGTATTCATTTCTGCAGCATGGAAGTGTCTTTTGATGACACTGCATTGGTGGTGTTTGTGTAGGTAGGGATGCACACATTGTGACACTTCCACATGAACAATCTCAGGCTGCTATGGTTCTGACAGTTGACTGTCCCTTTGTTCGTCTTAATTGTCAGGTCGAGTCATCATTGCTTATCAGATGGTATGTGCCAGGGCTGTGTGCACTCCACTGGGGTGTGATTTCTATGTGAAGTAATTAGCCACCAGCTGCGTACGGGCTGCCTCACCCCGTGCCCTCTCCCCTCCCATGTGCAGCGGGCGTGCATGTGGTTGGGGATGTGGGGGCACCACCATGTCCACAGCCAGGCCCCGGCGTGTTGCAACATTGTGCAGAACACATGCTGCCACTATGATCCTGCACACTACTGGGGGCACATATAACAGCTGCCCGCCAGAACGGTCAAGGGAGCAAAAGCGTGACTTGAGCACTCCGAATGTGCGCTCCACTATGCCCCGGGTTGCAATATGGGCTGTGTTGTATCTTACCTCTGGAGGAGTGATGGGGTTCCGAAATGGCGTCATCATGTGGGTGCTCAGAGGGTAGGCAGTGTCCCCGGGTGAGGAGGTGATGGGTATCATTAGTGGGGTAGTGACATAACTCTGCATCTGACATGCATGCATGTGCAGTGGCATTCATACTCACCAAGCAGCCATGTATCGCATGCCGCCCAGCTTCTAGGTCCCGGCTTAGGGTAGACATTCGGTAAATGAAGCTGTCGTGGGTGGACCCTGGATAGTTGGCATGTACTGAGGTGATGATTCCCTTAGCATTACATACTACCTGCACGTTGATGGAATGCCAGTGCTTGCGGTTCCTATAGATGTGCTCAGATGCCCTGGGGGGACGCAGTGCCACATGGGTGCAGTCAATGGCACCTAGCACTTTTGGGAATTGAGCGACACCGTAGAAATCGAGGGTGGCAGGCTGCCTTTCTGCAGGTGTCCTGGGCAGGTATATGTGCCTACGGACCGATGGGCGTGCAGTGATGATGTTCAAGACCTGGTGTAGACAGCGTGACTGCGTGGCCTGTGACACCCCACCCACTATGGCACTTGTCCGCTGAAATGATCCTGTGGCCAAGAAGTGCAGTACATTGAGGACCTTCTCCAGGGGGCTGAGTGCTTGGGAGCACAGGGTGGGTGATGTGAGGTCATCCTCCAACTCACTGACCAGGTCCAGTATTATGTGTGGTGGAAACCTGTACCTCCCATACACCTGGTCATCAGGCATCCCAAAAAGGCTGGTTCTGGGAGTGAAAATTCTGGCCCTCACTATCCTCCTCCTCCTCCTTTGGTAACCCACGGCCACTGCTGCTAGGAACGGTATATTCATCCTGGCGTATGAGCTTGTTTGTTGTTTGCGCACACTTTCATGCAGCGTGGGTCGACGTACGCCTGCTTCATGCTGGCGTACATGTTTCAGGATTGGACCATTTATTTTTCGGCACGTCGTAGGCGAACGTGTGAATCATCCCGCCCACCCCAGGAATACACGTAGCACGCTCTCCCAGGCCCACCCCTGGAATACACGTACCCCACTCTCACAGACCCAGTCGCGTGTGGAAGTTCACCCGCACCCCGAAGTACACGTACCCAGGCCAATCGCGTGTGGAACTTCCCACGCACCCCGAAGTACACGTACCCAGGCCAATCGCGTGTTAACCTCCCGCGCACCCCGTAGTACACGTACCCAGGCCAATCGCGTGTGGAACTTCCCACGCACCCCGAAGTATACGTACCCAGGCCAATCACGTGCGGAACTTCCCACGCACCCCGAAGTACACGTACCCAGGCCAATCGCGTGTGGAACCTCCCGCACACCCCCTAGTACACGAACCCAGGCCAATGGCGTGTGGAACTTCCCGCGCACCCCGAAGTACTAGTACCCAGGCAAATTGCACGGCTGGGGGGTGGGGGTGATGGGAGACATGAGTTGGGGCCTGGCGGAGGCTGCCCCTGGTGGCTGGGGGGTGGGGGTGCAGGGGGACATGTGTGGGAGCCTGGTGGAGGCTGCGCCTGGTGGCTGGGGGGTGGGGGTGCAGGGGGACATGAGTTGGACATGAGTGGGGGCCTGGTGGAGGCTGCCCCTGCACTGCTGGGGGGTGGGGGTGATGGGAGACATGAGTTGGGGCCTGGTGGAGGCTGCCCCTGCACTGCTGGGGGGTGGGGGTGCAGGGAGACATGAGTTGGACATGAGTGGGGGCCTGGTGGAGGCTGCCCCTGGTGGCTGCGGGGTGGGGGTGCAGGGGGACATGTGTGGGAGCCTGGTGGAGGCTGCCCCTGGTGGCTGGGGGGTGGGGGTGATGGGAGACATGAGTGGGGGCCTGGTGGAGGCTGCCCCTGGTGGCTGGGGGGTGGGGGTGCAGGGGGACATGTGTGGGAGCCTGGTGGAGGCTGCCCCTGGTGGCTGGGGGTGGGGGTGATGGGAGACATGAGTGGGGGCCTGGTGGAGGCTGCCCCTGGTGGCTGGGGGGTGGGGGTGCAGGGGGACATGTGTGTGAGCCTGGTGGAGGCTGCCCCTGCACTGCTGGGGGGTGGGGGTGATGGGAGACATGAGTGGGGACCTGGTGGAGGCTGCCCCTGCACTGCTGGGGGGTGGGGGTGATGGGAGACATGAGTGGGGGCCTGGTGGAGGCTTCCCCTGCACTGCTGGGGGTGGGGGTGATGGGAGACATGAGTGGGGGCCTGGTGGAGGCTGCCCCTGCACTGCTGGGGGGTGGGGGTGATGGGAGACATGAGTGGGGGCCTGGTGGAGGCTGCCCCTGGTGGCTGGGGGGTGGGGGTGCAGGGGGACATGTGTGGGAGCCTGGTGGAGGCTGCCCCTGGTGGCTGGGGGGTGGGGGTGCAGGGGGACATGAGTTGGACATGAGTGGGGGCCTGGTGGAGGCTGCCCCTGCACTGCTGGGGGTTGGGGGTGATGGGAGACATGAGTGGGGGCCTGGTGGAGGCTGCCCCTGCACTGCTGGGGGGTGGGGGTGCAGGGGGACATGTGGCGGAGCCTGGTGGAGGCTGCCCCTGCACTGCTGGGGGGTGGGGGTGCAGGGAGACATGAGTTGGACATGAGTGGGGGCCTGGTGGAGGCTGCCCCTGGTGACTGGAGGATGGGGGTGCAGGGGGATATGTGTGGGAGCCTGGTGGAGGCGGCCCCTGGTGGCTGGGGGGTGGGGGTGATGGGAGACATGAGTGGGGGCCTGGTGGAGGCTGCCCCTGGTGGCTGGGGGGTGGGGGTGCAGGGGGACATGTGTGGGAGCCTGGTGGAGGCTGCCCCTGGTGGCTGGGGGGTGGAGTGATGTGAGACATGAATGGGGGCCAGGTGGAGGCTGCCCCTGCACTGCTGGGGGGTGGGGGTGATGGGAGACATGGGTGGGGGCCTGGTGGGGGCTGCCCCTGGTGGCTGGGGGGTGGTGGTGCAGGGGGACATGTGTGGGAGCCTGGTGGAGGCTGCCCCTGGTGGCTGGGGGGTGGAGGTGATGGGAGACATGAGTGGGGGCCTGGTGGAGGCTGCCCCTGGTGGCTGGGGGGTGGGGGTGCAGAGGGACATGTGTGTGAGCCTGGTGGAGGCTGCCTCTGCACTGCTGGGGGGTGGGGGTGCAGGGAGACATGAGTTGGACATGAGTGGGGGCCTGGTGGAGGCTGCCCCTGCACTGCTGGGGGGCGGGGGGATGAGAGACATAAGTGGGGGCCTGGTGGAGGCTGCCCCTGCACTGCTGGGGGGTGGGGGTGATGGGAGACATGAGTGGGGGCCTGGTGGAGGCTGCCCCTGCACTGCTGGGGGGTGGGGGTGATGGGAGACATGAGTGAGGGCCTGGTGGAGGCTGCCCCTGGTGGCTGGGGGGTGGGGGTGCAGGGGTACATGTGTGGGAGCCTGGTGGAGGCTGCCCCTGGTGGCTGGGGGTGGGGGTGATGGGAGACATGAGTGGGGGCCTGGTGGAGGCTGCCCCTGGTGGCTAGGGGGTGGGGGTGCAGGGGGACATGTGTGGGAGCCTGGTGGAGGCTGCCCCTGCACTGCTGGGCTGTGGGGGTGATGGGAGACATGAGTGGGGGCCTAGTGGAGGCTGCCCCTGGTGGCTGGGGGGTGGGGGTGCAGGGGGACATGTGTGGGAGCCTGGTGGAGGCTGCCCCTGGTGGCTGGGGGGTGGGGGTGATGGGAGACATGAGTGGGGGCCTGGTGGAGGCTGCCCCTGGTGGCTGGGGGGTGGGGGTGCAGGGGGACATGTGTGGGAGCCTGGTGGAGGCTGCCCCTGGTGGCTGGGGGGTGGGGTGATGGGAGACATGAGTGGGGGCCTGGTGGAGGATGCCCCTGCACTGCTGGGGGGTGGGGGTGCAGGGAGACATGAGTTGGACATGAGTGGGGGCCTGGTGGAGGCTGCCCCTGGTGGCTGTGGGGTGGGGGTGCAGGGGGACATGAGTTGGACATGAGTGGGGGCCTGGTGGAGGCTGCCCCTGCACTGCTGGGGGTTGGGGGTGATGGGAGACATGAGTGGGGGCCTGGTGGAGGCTGCCCCTGCACTGCTGGGGGCTGGGGGTGCAGGGGGACATGTGTGGGAGCCTGGTGGAGGCTGCCCCTGCACTGCTGGGGGGTGGGGGTGCAGGGAGACATGAGTTGGACATGAGTGGGGGCCTGGTGGAGGCTGCCCCTGGTGGCTGGGGGGTGGGGGTGATGGGAGACATGAGTGGGGGCCTGGTGGAAGCTGCCCCTGGTGGCTGGGGGGTGGGGGTGCAGGGGGACATGTGTGGGAGCCTGGTGGAGGCTGCCCCTGGTGGCTGGGGGGTGGGGCGATGGGAGACATGAGTGGGGGCCTGGTGGAGGCTGCCCCTGCACTGCTGGGGGGTGGGGGTGATGGGAGACATGGGTGGGGGCCTGGTGGAGGCTGCCCCTGGTGGCTGGGGGGTGGTGGTGCAGGGGGACATGTGTGGGAGCCTGGTGGAGGCTGCCCCTGGTGGCTGGGTGGTGGGGGTGATGGGAGACATGAGTGGGGGCCTGGTGGAGGCTGCCCCTGGTGGCTGGGGGGTGGGGGTGCAGGGGGACATGTGTGTGAGCCTGGTGGAGGCTGCCCCTGCACTGCTGGGGGGTGGGGGTGCAGGGAGACATGAGTTGAACATGAGTGGGGGCCTGGTGGAGGCTGCCCCTGCACTGCTGGGGGGTGGAGGGGATGGGTGACATAAGTGGGGGCCTGGTGGAGGCTGCCCCTGCACTGCTGGGGGGTGGGGGTGATGGGAGACATGAGTGGGGGCCTGGTGGAGGTAGCCCCTGCACTGCTGGGGGGTGGGGGTGATGGGAGACATGAGTGGGGGCCTGGTGGAGGCTGCCCGTGGTGGCTGGGGAGTGGGGGTGCAGGGGGACATGTGTGCGAGCCTGGTGGAGGCTGCCCCTGGTGGCTGGGGGTGGGGGTGATGGGAGACATGAGTGGGGGCCTGGTGGAGGCTGCCCCTGGTGGCTAGGGGGTGGGGGTGCAGGGAGACATGTGTGGGAGCCTGGTGGAGGCTGCCCCTGCACTGCTGGGGGGTGGGGGTGATGGTAGACATGAGTGGGGGCCTGGTGGAGGCTGCCCCTGGTGGCTGGGAGGTGGGGGTGCAGGGGACATGTGTGGGAGCCTGGTGGAGGCTGCCCCTGGTGGCTGGGGGGTGGGGGTGATGGGAGACATGAGTGGGGGCCTGGTGGAGGCAGCCCCTGGTGGCTGGGGGGTGCAGGGGGACATGTGTGGGAGCCTGGTGGAGGCTGCCCCTGCACTGCTGCGGGGTGGGGGTGATGGGAGACATGAGTGGGGGCCTAGTGGAGGCTGCCCCTGGTGGCTGGGGGGTGGGGGTGCAGGGGGACATGTGTGGGAGCCTGGTGGAGGCTGCCCCTGGTGGCTGGGGGGTGGGGGTGATGGGAGACATGAGTGGGGCCTGGTGGAGGCTGCCCCTGGAGGCTGGGGGGTGGGGGTGCAGGGGGACATGTGTGGGAGCCTGGTGGAGGCTGCCCCTGGTGGCTGGGGGGTGGGGTGATGGGAGACATGAGTGGGGGCCTGGTGGAGGCTGCCCCTGCACTGCTGGGGGGTGGGGGTGCAGGGAGACATGAGTTGGACATGAGTGGGGGCCTGGTGGAGGCTGCCCCTGGTGTCTGGGGGGTGGGGGTGCAGGGGGACATGTGTGGGAGCCTGGTGGAGGCTGCCCCTGGTGGCTGGGGGGTGGGGGTGATGGGAGACATGAGTGGGGGCCTGGTGGAGGCTGCCCCTGCACTGCTGGGGGGTGGGGGTGCAGGGGGACATGTGTGGGAGCCTGGTGGAGGCTGCCCCTGGGGGGTGGGGGTGATGGGAGACATGAGTAGGGGCCTGGTGGAGGCTGCACCTGCACGGCTGGAGGGTGGGGGTGATGGGAGACATGGGTGGGGGCCTGGTGGAGGCTGCCCCTGGTGGCTGGGGGGTGGTGGTGCAGGGGGACATGTGTGGGAGCCTGGTGGAGCCTGCCCCTGGTGGCTGGGGGGTGGGGGTGATGGGAGACATGAGTGAGGGCCTGGTGGAGGCTACCCCTGGTGGCTGGGGGGTGGGGGTGCAGGGGGACATGTGTGGGAGCCTGGTGGAGGCTGCCCCTGGTGGCTGGGGGGTGGGGGTGATGGGAGACATGAGTGGGGGCCTGGTGGAGGCTGCCCCTGCACTGCTGGGGGGTGGGGGTGATGGGAGACATGGGTGGGGGCCTGGTGGAGGCTGCCCCTGGTGGCTGGGGGGTGGTGGTGCAGGGGGACATGTGTGGGAGCCTGGTGGAGGCTGCCCCTGGTGGCTGGGGGGTGGGGGCGATGGGAGACATGAGTGGGGGCCTGGTGGAGGCTGCCCCTGGTGGCTGGGGGGTGGGGGTGCAGGGGGACATGTGTGGGAGCCTGGTGGAGGCTGCCCCTGTACTGCTGGGGGGTGGGGGTGCAGGGAGACATGAGTTGGACATGAGTGGGGGCCTGGTGGAGGCTGCCCCTGCACTGCTGGGGGGTGGGGTGATGGGAGACATGAGTGGGGGCCTGGTGGAGGCTGCCCCTGGTGGCTGGGGGGTGGTGGTGCAGGGGGACATGTGTGGGAGCCTGGTGGAGCCTGCCCCTGGTGGCTGGGGGGTGGGGGTGATGGGAGACATGAGTGAGGGCCTGGTGGAGGCTACCCCTGGTGGCTGGGGGGTGGGGGTGCAGGGGGACATGTGTGGGAGCCTGGTGGAGGCTGCCCCTGGTGGCTGGGGGGTGGGGGTGATGGGAGACATGAGTGGGGGCCTGGTGGAGGCTGCCCCTGCACTGCTGGGGGGTGGGGGTGATGGGAGACATGGGTGGGGGCCTGGTGGAGGCTGCCCCTGGTGGCTGGGGGGTGGTGGTGCAGGGGGACATGTGTGGGAGCCTGGTGGAGGCTGCCCCTGGTGGCTGGGGGGTGGGGGCGATGGGAGACATGAGTGGGGGCCTGGTGGAGGCTGCCCCTGGTGGCTGGGGGGTGGGGGTGCAGGGGGACATGTGTGGGAGCCTGGTGGAGGCTGCCCCTGTACTGCTGGGGGGTGGGGGTGCAGGGAGACATGAGTTGGACATGAGTGGGGGCCTGGTGGAGGCTGCCCCTGCACTGCTGGGGGGTGGGGTGATGGGAGACATGAGTGGGGGCCTGGTGGAGGCTGCCACTGGTGGCTGGGGGATGGGGGTGCAGGGGGACATGTGTGGGAGCCTGGTGGAGGCTGCCCCTGGTGGCTGGGGGTGGGGGTGATGGGAGACATGAGTGGGGTCCTGGTGGAGGCTGCCCCTGGTGGCTAGGGGGTGGGGGTGCAGGGTGGACATGTGTGGGAGCCTGGTGGAGGCTGCCCCTGCACTGCTGGGGGGTGGGGGTGATGGGAGACATGAGTGGGGGCCTGGTGGAGGCTGCCCCTGGTGGCTGGGGGGTGGGGGTGCAGGGGGACATGTGTGGGAGCCTGGTGGAGGCTGCCCCTGGTGGCTGGGGGGTGGGGGTGATGGGAGACATGAGTGGGGGCCTGGTGGAGGCAGCCCCTGGTGGCTGGGAGGTGCAGGGGGACATGTGTGGGAGCCTGGTGGAGGCTGCCCCTGCACTGCTGGGGGGTGGGGGTGATGGGAGACATGAGTGGGGGCCTAGTGGAGGCTGCCCCTGGTGGCTGGGGGGTGGGGGTGTAGGGGGACATGTGTGGGAGCCTGGTGGAGGCTGCCCCTGGTGGCTGGGGGGTGGGGGTGATGGGAGACATGAGTGGGGGCCTGGTGGAGGCTGCCCCTGGTGGCTGGGGGGTGGAGGTGCAGGGGGACATGTGTGGGAGCCTGGTGGAGGCTGCCCCTGGTGGCTGGGGGGTGGGGTGATGGGAGACATGAGTGGGGGCCTGGTGGAGGCTGCCCCTGCACTGCTGGGGGTGGGGGTGATGGGAGACATGAGTGGGGGCCTGGTGGAGGCTGCCTCTGCACTGCTGGGGGGTGGTGGTGATGGGAGACATGTGTGGGAGCCTGGTGGAGGCTGCCCCTGGTGGCTGGGGGGTGGGGTGATGGGAGACATGAGTGGGGGCCTGGTGGAGGCTGCCCCTGGTGGCTGGGGGGTGGGGGTGCAGGGGGACATGTGTGGGAGCCTGGTGGAAGCTGCCCCTGGTGGCTGGGGAGGTGGGGGTGCAGGGGGACATGAGTTGGACATGAGTGGGGGCCTGGTGGAGGCTGCCCCTGCACTGCTGGGGGGTGGGGGTGATGGGAGACATGAGTGGGGGCCTGGTGGAGGCTGCCCCTGCACTGCTGCGGGGTGGGGGTGATGGTATACATGTGTGGGAGCCTGGTGGAGGCTGCCCCTGCACTGCTGGGGGGTGGGAGTGATGGGAGACATGAGTGGGGGCCTGGTGGAGGCTGCCCCTGCACTGCTGGGGGGTGGGGGTGATGGGAGACATGAGTGGGGGCCTGGTGGAGGCTGCCCCTGGTGGCTTGGGGGTGGGGGTGGTGGTAGACATGGGTGGGGACCTTGTGGAGGCTGCCCCTGCACTGCTGGGGGGTGGGAGTGATGGGAGACATGAGTGGAGGCCTGGTGGAGGCTGCCCCTGGTGGCTGGGGGGTGGGTGTGGTGGTAGACATGGGGGGCCTGGTGGAGGCTGCCCCTGCACTGCTGGGGGTGGGGGTGATGGGAGACATGAGTGGGGGCCTGGTGGAGGCTGCCCCTGGTGGCTGGGGGGTGGGGGTGCAGGGGGACATGTGTGTGAGCCTGGTGGAGGCTGCCCCTGCACTGCTGGGGGGTGGCGGTGATGGGAGACATGAGTGGGGGCCTGGTGGAGGCTGCCCCTGGTGGCTGGGGGGTGGGGGTGCAGGGGGACATGTGTGGGAGCCTGGTGGAGGCTGCCCCTGCACTGCTGGGGGTAATGGGAGATATGAGTGGGGGCCTGGTGGAGGCTGCCCCTGGTGGCTGGGGGGTGGGGGTGGTGGTAGACATGGGTGGGGGCCTGGTGGAGGCTGCCCCTGGTGGCTGGGGGGTGGGGGTGGTGGTAGACATGGGTGGGGGCCTGGTGGAGGCTGCCCCTGCACTGCTGTGGGGTGGGGGTGATGGGAGACATGAGTGGGGGCCTGGTGGAGGCTGCCCCTGCACTGCTGGGGGGTGGCGGTTTTGGGAGACATGAGTGGGGGCCTGGTGGAGGCTGCCCCTGGTGGCTTGGGGGTGGGGTTGGTGGTAGACATGGGTGGGGACCTTGTGGAGGCTGCCCCTGCACTGCTGGGGGGTGGGAGTGATGGGAGACATGAGTGGAGGCCTGGTGGAGGCTGCCCCTGGTGGCTGGGGGGTGGGTGTGGTGGTAGACATGGGGGGCCTGGTGGAGGCTGCCCCTGCACTGCTGGGGGTGGGGGTGATGGGAGACATGAGTGGGGGCCTGGTGGAGGCTGCCCCTGGTGGCTGGGGGGTGGGGGTGCAGGGGGACATGTGTGTGAGCCTGGTGGAGGCTGCCCCTGCACTGCTGGGGGGTGGCAGTGATGGGAGACATGAGTGGGGGCCTGGTGGAGGCTGCCCCTGGTGGCTGGGGGGTGGGGGTGCAGGGGGACATGTGTGGGAGCCTGGTGGAGGCTGCCCCTGTACTGCTGGGGGTAATGGGAGATATGAGTGGGGGCCTGGTGGAGGCTGCCCCTGGTGGCTGGGGGGTGGGGGTGGTGGGAGACATGGGTGGGGGCCTGGTGGAGGCTGCCCCTGGTGGCTGGGGGGTGGGGGTGGTGGTAGACATGGGTGGGGGCCTGGTGGAGGCTGCCCCTGCACTGCTGTGGGGTGGCGGTGATGGGAGACATGAGTGGGGGCCTGGTGGAGGCTGCCCCTGGTGGCTTGGGGGTGGGGTTGGTGGTAGACATGGGTGGGGACCTTGTGGAGGCTGCCCCTGCACTGCTGGGGGGTGGGAGTGATGGGAGACATGAGTGGAGGCCTGGTGGAGGCTGCCCCTGCACTGCTGGGGGGTGGCGGTGATGGGAGACATGAGTGGGGGCCTGGTGGAGGCTGCCCCCGGTGGCTGGGGGGTGGGTGTGGTGGTAGACATGGGGGGCCTGGTGGAGGCTGCCCCTGCACTGCTGGGGGTGGGGGTGATGGGAGACATGAGTGGGGGCCTGGTGGAGGCTGCCCCTGGTGGCTGGGGGGTGGGGGTGCAGGGGGACATGTGTGTGAGCCTGGTGGAGGCTGCCCCTGCACTGCTGGGGGGTGGCGGTGATGGGAGACATGAGTGGGGGCCTGGTGGAGGCTGCCCCTGGTGGCTGGGGGGTGGGGGTGCAGGGGGACATGTGTGGGAGCCTGGTGGAGGCTGCCCCTGTACTGCTGGGGGTAATGGGAGATATGAGTGGGGGCCTGGTGGAGGCTGCCCCTGGTGGCTGGGGGGTGGGGGTGGTGGTAGACATGGGTGGGGGCCTGGTGGAGGCTGCCCCTGGTGGCTGGGGGGTGGGGGTGGTGGTAGACATGGGTGGGGGCCTGGTGGAGGCTGCCCCTGCACTGCTGTGGGGTGGGGGTGATGGGAGACATGAGTGGGGGCCTGGTGGAGGCTACCCCTGGTGGCTGGGGAGGTGGGGGTTCAGGGGGACATGAGTTGGACATGAGTGGGGGCCTGGTGGAGGCTGCCCCTGCACTGCTGGGGGGTGGCGGTGATGGGAGACATGAGTGGGGGCCTGGTGGAGGCTGCCCCTGGTGGCTGGGGGGTGGGGGTGCAGGGGGACATGTGTGGGAGCCTGGTGGAGGCTGCCCCTGTACTGCTGGGGGTAATGGGAGATATGAGTGGGGGCCTGGTGGAGGCTGCCCCTGGTGGCTGGGGGGTGGGGGTGGTGGTAGACATGGGTGGGGGCCTGGTGGAGGCTGCCCCTGGTGGCTGGGGGGTGGGGGTGGTGGTAGACATGGGTGGGGGCCTGGTGGAGGCTGCCCCTGCACTGCTGTGGGGTGGGGGTGATGGGAGACATGAGTGGGGGCATGGTGGAGGCTACCCCTGGTGGCTGGGGAGGTGGGGGTTCAGGGGGACATGAGTTGGACATGAGTGGGGGCCTGGTGGAGGCTGCCCCTGCACTGCTGGGGGTGGGGGTGATGGGAGACATGAGTGGGGGCCTGGTGGAGGCTGCCCCTGCACTGCTGGGGGGTGGCGGTGATGGGAGACATGAGTGGGGGCCTGGTGGAGGCTGCCCCTGGTGGCTGGGGGGTGATGGGAGACATGCGTGGGGGCCTGGTGGAGGCTGCCCCTGGTGGCTGGGGGGTGGGGGTGGTGGTAGAC
This sequence comes from Ambystoma mexicanum, assembly GCF_040938575.1. Taxonomy (NCBI): domain Eukaryota; kingdom Metazoa; phylum Chordata; class Amphibia; order Caudata; family Ambystomatidae; genus Ambystoma; species Ambystoma mexicanum. The sequence goes on along the minus strand of NC_090924.1, from coordinate 1,007,736,872 downwards.
ATGGGTGGGGACCTTGTGGAGGCTGCCCCTGGTGGCTGGGGGGTGGGTGTGGTGGTAGACATGGAGGGCCTGGTGGAGGCTGCCCCTGCACTGCTGGGGGTGGGGGTGATGGGAGACATGGATGGGGGCCTGGTGGAGGCTGCCCCTGCACTGCTGGGGGGTGGCGGTGATGGGAGACATGAGTGGGGGCCTGGTGGAGGCTGCCCCTGGTGACTGGGGGGTGGGGGTGCAGGGGGACATGTGTGGGAGCCTGGTGGAGGCTGCCCCTGTACTGCTGGGGGGTGTGGGTAATGGGAGACATGAGTGGGGGCCTGGTGGAGGCTGCCCCTGGTGGCTGGGGGGTGGGGGTGGTGGTAGACATGGGTGGGGGCCTGGTGGAGGCTGCCCCTGGTGGCTTGGGGGTGGGGGTGGTGGTAGACATGGGTGGGGACCTTGTGGAGGCTGCCCCTGCACTGCTGGGGGGTGGGAGTGATGGGAGACATGAGTGGAGGCCTGGTGGAGGCTGCCCCTGGTGGCTGGGGGGTGGGTGTGGTGGTAGACATGGGGGGCCTGGTGGAGGCTGCCCCTGCACTGCTGGGGGTGGGGGTGATGGGAGACATGAGTGGGGGCCTGGTGGAGGCTGCCCCTGGTGGCTGGGGGGTGGGGGTGCAGGGGGACATGTGTGTGAGCCTGGTGGAGGCTGCCCCTGCACTGCTGGGGGGTGGCGGTGATGGGAGACATGAGTGGGGGCCTGGTGGAGGCTGCCCCTGGTGGCTGGGGGGTGGGGGTGCAGGGGGACATGTGTGGGAGCCTGGTGGAGGCTGCCCCTGCACTGCTGGGGGTAATGGGAGATATGAGTGGGGGCCTGGTGGAGGCTGCCCCTGGTGGCTGGGGGGTGGGGGTGGTGGTAGACATGGGTGGGGGCCTGGTGGAGGCTGCCCCTGGTGGCTGGGGGGTGGGGGTGGTGGTAGACATGGGTGGGGGCCTGGTGGAGGCTGCCCCTGCACTGCTGTGGGGTGGGGGTGATGGGAGACATGAGTGGGGGCCTGGTGGAGGCTGCCCCTGCACTGCTGGGGGGTGGCGGTGATGGGAGACATGAGTGGGGGCCTGGTGGAGGCTGCCCCTGGTGGCTTGGGGGTGGGGTTGGTGGTAGACATGGGTGGGGACCTTGTGGAGGCTGCCCCTGCACTGCTGGGGGGTGGGAGTGATGGGAGACATGAGTGGAGGCCTGGTGGAGGCTGCCCCTGGTGGCTGGGGGGTGGGTGTGGTGGTAGACATGGGGGGCCTGGTGGAGGCTGCCCCTGCACTGCTGGGGGTGGGGGTGATGGGAGACATGAGTGGGGGCCTGGTGGAGGCTGCCCCTGGTGGCTGGGGGGTGGGGGTGCAGGGGGACATGTGTGTGAGCCTGGTGGAGGCTGCCCCTGCACTGCTGGGGGGTGGCAGTGATGGGAGACATGAGTGGGGGCCTGGTGGAGGCTGCCCCTGGTGGCTGGGGGGTGGGGGTGCAGGGGGACATGTGTGGGAGCCTGGTGGAGGCTGCCCCTGTACTGCTGGGGGTAATGGGAGATATGAGTGGGGGCCTGGTGGAGGCTGCCCCTGGTGGCTGGGGGGTGGGGGTGGTGGGAGACATGGGTGGGGGCCTGGTGGAGGCTGCCCCTGGTGGCTGGGGGGTGGGGGTGGTGGTAGACATGGGTGGGGGCCTGGTGGAGGCTGCCCCTGCACTGCTGTGGGGTGGCGGTGATGGGAGACATGAGTGGGGGCCTGGTGGAGGCTGCCCCTGGTGGCTTGGGGGTGGGGTTGGTGGTAGACATGGGTGGGGACCTTGTGGAGGCTGCCCCTGCACTGCTGGGGGGTGGGAGTGATGGGAGACATGAGTGGAGGCCTGGTGGAGGCTGCCCCTGCACTGCTGGGGGGTGGCGGTGATGGGAGACATGAGTGGGGGCCTGGTGGAGGCTGCCCCCGGTGGCTGGGGGGTGGGTGTGGTGGTAGACATGGGGGGCCTGGTGGAGGCTGCCCCTGCACTGCTGGGGGTGGGGGTGATGGGAGACATGAGTGGGGGCCTGGTGGAGGCTGCCCCTGGTGGCTGGGGGGTGGGGGTGCAGGGGGACATGTGTGTGAGCCTGGTGGAGGCTGCCCCTGCACTGCTGGGGGGTGGCGGTGATGGGAGACATGAGTGGGGGCCTGGTGGAGGCTGCCCCTGGTGGCTGGGGGGTGGGGGTGCAGGGGGACATGTGTGGGAGCCTGGTGGAGGCTGCCCCTGTACTGCTGGGGGTAATGGGAGATATGAGTGGGGGCCTGGTGGAGGCTGCCCCTGGTGGCTGGGGGGTGGGGGTGGTGGTAGACATGGGTGGGGGCCTGGTGGAGGCTGCCCCTGGTGGCTGGGGGGTGGGGGTGGTGGTAGACATGGGTGGGGGCCTGGTGGAGGCTGCCCCTGCACTGCTGTGGGGTGGGGGTGATGGGAGACATGAGTGGGGGCCTGGTGGAGGCTACCCCTGGTGGCTGGGGAGGTGGGGGTTCAGGGGGACATGAGTTGGACATGAGTGGGGGCCTGGTGGAGGCTGCCCCTGCACTGCTGGGGGGTGGCGGTGATGGGAGACATGAGTGGGGGCCTGGTGGAGGCTGCCCCTGGTGGCTGGGGGGTGGGGGTGCAGGGGGACATGTGTGGGAGCCTGGTGGAGGCTGCCCCTGTACTGCTGGGGGTAATGGGAGATATGAGTGGGGGCCTGGTGGAGGCTGCCCCTGGTGGCTGGGGGGTGGGGGTGGTGGTAGACATGGGTGGGGGCCTGGTGGAGGCTGCCCCTGGTGGCTGGGGGGTGGGGGTGGTGGGAGACATGAGTGGGGGCATGGTGGAGGCTGCCCCTGCACTGCTGTGGGGTGGGGGTGATGGGAGACATGAGTGGGGGCATGGTGGAGGCTACCCCTGGTGGCTGGGGAGGTGGGGGTTCAGGGGGACATGAGTTGGACATGAGTGGGGGCCTGGTGGAGGCTGCCCCTGCACTGCTGGGGGTGGGGGTGATGGGAGACATGAGTGGGGGCCTGGTGGAGGCTGCCCCTGCACTGCTGGGGGGTGGCGGTGATGGGAGACATGAGTGGGGGCCTGGTGGAGGCTGCCCCTGGTGGCTGGGGGGTGATGGGAGACATGCGTGGGGGCCTGGTGGAGGCTGCCCCTGGTGGCTGGGGGGTGGGGGTGGTGGTAGACATGGGTGGGGACCTTGTGGAGGCTGCCCCTGGTGGCTGGGGGGTGGGTGTGGTGGTAGACATGGAGGGCCTGGTGGAGGCTGCCCCTGCACTGCTGGGGGTGGGGGTGATGGGAGACATGGATGGGGGCCTGGTGGAGGCTGCCCCTGCACTGCTGGGGGGTGGCGGTGATGGGAGACATGAGTGGGGGCCTGGTGGAGGCTGCCCCTGGTGACTGGGGGGTGGGGGTGCAGGGGGACATGTGTGGGAGCCTGGTGGAGGCTGCCCCTGTACTGCTGGGGGGTGTGGGTAATGGGAGACATGAGTGGGGGCCTGGTGGAGGCTGCCCCTGGTGGCTGGGGGGTGGGGGTGGTGGTAGACATGGGTGGGGGCCTGGTGGAGGCTGCCCCTGGTGGCTGGGGGGTGGGGGTGGTGGTAGACATGGGTGGGGGCCTGGTGGAGGCTGCCCCTGCACTGCTGGGGGGTGGGGGTGATGGGAGACATGAGTGGGGGCCTGGTGGAGGCTGCCCCTGGTGGCTGGGGGGGAGGGTGCAGGGGGACATGGGTGGGAGCCTGGTGGAGGCTGCCCCTGCACTGCTGGGGGGTGGGGGTGATGGGAGACATGAGTGGGGGCCTGGTGGAGGCTGCCTCTGCACTGCTGGGGGGTGGGGGTGATGGGAGACATGTGTTGGTGATCAGTAGTGCAAGGTGACATGTGGGTTGGCTGGTGGGCATGGCCATGGTGGATGGGTTGCCTGTGGGACATGAGCAGGGGTGCAGGGTAGTACCCTGTGGTGTGGGCTGCCTGCAGGGGCTGTGGAGGGTGTAGAGGGAACACCTGGGAGGACCCACATGGCCAAATCACGTGTAGCATTCCCCGGCACCACCGAAATACACGTACCCTGCTGAAATCACGTGTGAATCTTCCCGCGCACCTCGGAATACACGTACCCAGGCCAATCGCGTGTGGAACTTCCCGCGCACCCCGAAGTACACGTACCCAGGCCAATCGCGTGTGGAACATCCCGCGCACCCCGAAGTACACCTACCCAGGCCAATCGTGTGTGGAACTTCCCGCGCACCCCGTAGTACACGTACCCAGGCTAATCGCGTGTGGAACTTCCTGTGCACCCCGAAGTACACGTACCCAGGCCAATCGCGTGTGGAACTTCCGCGCTCCCAGGAACACACGCACACGCTATTTTTCACACAGCGTGTGTCCGTGTTTGTCAGTGCCCCTTTGCACCTCATTTGTCCTAGAGGGCCACTGTATGGCCCATTCATCATGGCTGTATATGGGTGCTTTTTGTTAGCGCACATTTTGGTGCACATTTTTTTCAGTCGCAGGGGTGCTACCGCCTGCTTTCTTGTGGTGTACTTGTTTGGCCCTGTGCGCGTCTTTGACCGTGCGCTGGTTTGCCCTATTCGATTCCATGAATACGGGTTGTAGGCGAGCGTGTGGGCGTTCCGCGCACTTGCCTCCTGTACTTCCCCCATGACGCCCATATTTTCACGCGTTGTTCCCCATTCCGAGTGTTACGCCCCATGTTCCGCCTACTTTTGTGATGTGCACTGCGCTATGTGCGATTTCGCACTGGCCATGGCGCACGCTGTTGGATGACCTGTGCGCCGGCGTGCGCGGCGCACATTTTTAGCGCACATCCAATGTTTTTCTCGCGCACGGACTTCCATGAATCGATGTGCGCTGGTTTCCCTGCGATTTTCGCACTTGCACTGTGATTTTCGCACTTTTACTGCGATTCGCACGTTTTGGCACCTCTGCGCGGGAATTTTCGGCGCACATTATTTCCATGAATCGACCCCTAAATGTAGAGGCGAAAATTACCTGGTAGCATGCCGCTTTGCGAAACTACACAATCAAGACAATTCCATTCTCATATGGGTAGGGCTTGGTACAATAAAGCTGTGTCCACGTAAAGGGAACCGGGAACGCCCACTCAGAAGGCTAGAAGCTAGGCTAATCTTGAGATTTAACAACAGAATTCCCTTTGGCCTGAACACAAGTGAAGGTTACCGTGTATTCTTGTTGATTTTTTTTTTCTTCCAATCAGTCAGTCAACAAACCTTTATTCGGCATTGTGCCTTCAAGTCAAACATAAAACATTATTTAAGAAAATAATACACAGGAATACGGATATATATATAAAATACATAGTTATGTTTATATATTTTATTTTCACCATTAAAGTTTGCAATACAATCAGAAATAAACAAGCTTCATAAAAGTACAAACATGGACATAGGATTAAGTCCGAAAGAGAAGAAATAGAAAAAAATAATCTCATAATGCATAACACAACATAAATAAGAAGAAAAGGTAGAACAAGAAAGAAAATTGAAGGGAGACCAGAAAAGGAGAAGGGAAAGAAACAGAAGAATATCTAACTGTATCCTTTGGTAGTACAATTTATAAATAATAACAAAACACATCCCCAGATAACATGGCATGGTCTTGGCAAGCATAAGAGCAAATCAGAATACATTTGAGGGTAATAGTGAATTTGGACAAAACACACCAGCATATTGAGTCACCATGAAACTTTAACCATACACATTGAGAAAGATCCCCCATATGTCCATAATCGTAAGCAACTCATCCACCCACTAATCGATGCAAAAAGAGCTGGGCGACTTCCATGTCCTAAGAATTATCTTTTTCGCAATCATACAGGCCCTGAGGAACCACATTCTATTTCTAAAGTCAACATCCTCTAACAATGACACATCTCCCAGTACTAAGAGAGACACAACCATTGTCATGGTGCAGCTCAACACCAAACCTAATCTCTCACAAACTCCCTTCCTAACATTCTTTATATTCCAATCAGATTGTCTCCCCTTCTTTTACCATTTTTGTAGTATGCATGAGAAAGTTATACCTGTTATGATGGATAATCAATAATGTTTTTTTTTGTTTAACCATAGCCGCCCCCTCGCAGTTTTTTGCACAGTACCGTGCGATGCCCATCTGGAAGTGAGTGAGTATCTCTTGTTTGTTGGTGGTTTATAGTATGTGTTTATGTCTATATATGTATTTTTCTTTATAATTTTAAAAGGACATTTCTAACAGCTAGCAATTCAAACAATAGAAGTTCAAAGTTCCACATAAATTCAAAAAACAGCACTTTAAAACAAGGGAAAATGTTCTTACCCAAACCTCTGCTTTTTTCCCTAATTTTCAGGACAGCAGGAGTTTCTCTTTCCGCCCTCCTATTTTCATGGTCTTCTAAATCTCCTAATTCTTCGAGCATTGCTGCTTACTGTGAATCAAGAACCAGAATGAATTCCATAAGTGTACTGTGGTGGTTACAGATTAATGAGATTACAACATAATAAATAATGACACTTTTTAAAACCAGGACAGTGCTAGTCCTGTTTAGATATAAACAGTTGGCATGGCCCTTTTGTCGTGACTTAAAATAAAACTGGACATCTGATTTAACAACTGTTTGTGTTATACACACCATCTTGTTATATCAATCGTTGATGAATCCACATCTTACACATTTACAAGTACTCAGCATATAAAGTAGTGCAAAATAATACTGGCAACCCTTGAAAAAATGTGTCATGAAGAGAGTACCTTCTGCAATAGCCTGTGTTGCAGTTTTTTGTTTATATATGGTATAAAGTACCCCGGGCCAAACGCTGTAACTACATTGAAAGTTACCAAAGCGTTTCAAGACCAAACAGCGTATCAGGTCCGTATGGCAAGTTACTTTATAAGTTCACAGAACTCAGAGGTGACTTGAAACAAACATTTAAGTACAGTAGGGGATATTTTAGTCCAAGTTTTAAATGGCTGTACTGTCATCCGTTTCAATACTCGGTGTATTGCTTACTCCAAGAAAGAGATCTGCCAGTTGTTGATACGTATAATCAATGTACTGATCTGAGGAAAACATGCTAACATGCATCTTGTAATCTGTTACAAAAAATATCTTAAGCAGTTTCATCTAAAGCATTTAAAGAGCTTTTTGCTATAAAAGTAAGCTTTAACATGCAGGTAGATTTTTGCTGCACTGCATTAAGATCAGCAATATACTACAAAAACATACTACAGTAAAAAGATCTTTATCAATTAATGGCTGGTAAGTGTCACAGAAAGGAATTTCAGAATAGTCAATGTTTCTATTTCATTTTTATAGCATTTATCACTTACGCCGTACAAAATAACAAAATAAAGTAAGAATAAAAGAAAAAAAGCTATTAGCGATGAACAAAAGGAAATTAGTAGGATGTGAGCGAAGTGAGTAAGGCAATGAGTTCTAGAGCTTTGGGCAAAAGGGAGAAGAATAAAAACAGGACTGGGCAGGATGGAAAACAATGAGTAGTGAAAGGTAAGTGGATAAGGAGGCCGGACAAGGGAATAAATATAAATCATGGAAAAAAAGATTAATCGGATCTAAGCCGTGAAAATATTTATAAACAATACAAAGAAAACAGAACTGAAGACTAGTGGGGAAAAAGAAGCCATCCAAAAAAGCAACGAAAGGAACAATAGGGAAGCGGGTAGGAAGATGAAACAGAAGATGAATAGCAGAATTTTATATAGAGTTAAATGGGAAGAGAGCATAGGGCAGAAGCCAAGGAGAGACGAGGAACATTAGTCGAGACAAGGACAATTGAAAGAGGGCATAAGAGCCTTGGTAACAAAAACCATAAGAAAAAGATGAATCTTGTGGTTCATGTAAATGTCAGGAACGAGCGAGAAAAGAGATGTGAGAAGAAAAGTAAACTATAGGGTTAATGATGAAACCAAGGTTAGATGCGGAAGCCAATAACAGAGAATCGGAAGGAAAGTGAATGCAAGAAAGGGAAGGATAGCTATGATGAGACGAGACGGGCAAGAATCTCAGTCTTGGATGGGTTAAGGTGAGGAGAGCGACAAAGCATTCAAGACTTGATAGCAGAATGGCAGTGTAAAATAGAAGATTAAAGTTGATCAAGAAGGGAAGAACGAAAATGAGAATCTTCGTTGTCGAAAACAGCTATTTAATCCAGGCGGGGGACTGATAGAAGAAAGTGGTATAATATAAAGTGAGAATAATAACGGTCCAAGAACCGAACCTTCAAGAAAAACAAATCCAAGAAGGAAAGTAGTACTATGATAACTAGCCCAAGACACAGAATAAGAACAGTTAGAGATAAAGGAAGAAAACCAAGAAAGAACGGAGCCAGAAATATTGAAAGGACAAAGGCTTTCATGGAGAGATTCAGAGACAGCTAAAGTTCTGCTCTGTGCTGGTTCAAGCAACCGGCATTGAGACATTGCAACTCAACTATAACAAGTTAGAATCTATAGCAAGTTACTACAGTTACAGTAATGTAGCCATGTCCTTATTACAGGTGTGTTATGGTATCAGTAATATACTGTAGTATATGGGATAAAGTACTTCACACTGTACATTATAAATATTGAAAGTCACTGAGGTGTTCTGAGGCCAAAAAGAGAACGAGGTCAAAGGCCCAATTCCTCTATCAGTTCACGGAACTGTGAAGGCACTTGCAATATATTAACATCTTTATAATGAGAGTAGGGGTGCTTTATTACTTATATTACGTGGTGATATCATCATCATCTTGTGTCCAATCTAATGAAAAAGATATTCCTGCTGTTGTAATGTAGTATACATATACAATCAGGTTAATTGGCAAAACGCTGTTGATTCTCAGCTTGTAATATATCGTCTTTGTTATAATCAGTTTAACAAAAATGTATTTATTAACCAGAATTGTGGTTTAGAAAAAGAGTAACATGTAGTCTTACTATCATCTTCTAAATACCATCAGTACACTACTGTGGCTTCACAAAAAGTATTTTACTGGCATTCTGCTGAGACAGCTGTCTGTCACACAGTGTGTGATCTCTGGCAACTGACATTGTGACATCATGAATCAACTTCATCGTAATATAAGTACTGATGCAATGTTCTCATTACAGGTTTACACATGCCAGGCTTTATACAGCTGCACTAGTCATCCACATATTATAAATACATTATTAATAGGTTTTATAATATTATTTAACCAATAACAATCAGCATGTCCATGCTTAAGTTCATGTTGCACCCTGATGCCTGCGGGCAATGGCGCATTACAAAGGAATAAATAAATAAGAATGGAAATAAATAAGTAAAATACATTTAACTGAAAATAACTAAAGTGAGAATAAAGTAAGCAAAAAATATACAAAAACAAATGCAGCCAAAAGAAAAAGAAAAAAAACGTCTGATCAGGAGTAGCACCCCGTTCTTACAGCATATTTTCACAGGTGTAAACAGGTAAACGCAATTAAAGGTGGGGGTTAGTTGTACTGGGAGAAAATGGGAGGCTTATAATTGATGATGTAATTAATATAAAATGAAAAGCCAAAACATTTATTTGAACGGAAATTGCTATTCTAGAAAATACACGTAAAACCTATAATTGGAGTTATTTCTATGTTGTTAATTTGCCCTGGTCACATCACTTTGAATATAAAATTATGCCAACCTCTTCATTTGCAACCCTTTATTTTCAAGATGTGTTATTATTCCCGATATTAACACATAGCCCCACAAAACAGTGTGTCCTTGCTTTTTTGGCCAGAGACACGTTTATCTGAAGATCAACCCTTTTTTCGGAATATCCAGTCGAAAATTAACAAGAACTATAAAACCGTTGCACTTACCATGCATCAGAGTCTCCCCCAAAACTCTCATGTGTCCTCTTTGTTTGCTTCAACTATAAACGGAAAATCGACGGAAACAAGGAAAACGTGAAGATATGCTACCCATACACAGGTTGCGACGAGTCCAGTTTGTGAAACTTACACGTGCACTTGCTAACATGTACAGCATTGTGTAAAAATGCTGTAGGTGCAGATGTCTCACGCCTGTTGTGAATAGGACAGCCAGCACTTTCTGCCCCACGTGACACGCTAGCACAATGTGCTGTCACTGGGGTCATTCTGTGGATGTAAACGCGTCCTCCGAGGGGATGTGCTCCAAGCAGCCGAGCCGCAGAGAATTCTGTGTCGCAGCTATTTGACAACCAGATGCAAAATGGCGCAAGTGTACCGCCTGTCAGTCACTCAGGATCGGTACCACCTCAACGGTGGTAGTTGCGTTATAGCCAATGAAAATAGCTACCTGCTCTCAACGCATGCATAGTTATTTTGTGTTTACATTTCCCTCACCAAATTAACCTCTACCTATTGTACTGAGTAGTGAAAGTGTGTATTCCATGTGGACTTTCACCTTTCATTGGATCTGAAATAAAAAAAAGTAAATGCATTACCCTCTTATCTATCCTATCATGTAAACATACTGCTTTGCTCCCAGACCCCCAAAGTCGGGCGCGTGCTTCCATTTCCATTATAGCCATGCGTCTGCTCGAGTTTCTATCCCTTCAGTACCTGTAGTGTGGGCCTCAACAGTAATAGTTTGGTCTGTGAGCAGTACAGAGCAAAAGTCGAGGATACACGTGGGGGGACGGAGTCCACCCACTTTATTCAGAGGGTGGACTCAGCCCCCCACAGCTAAAATGAGAAACATTGAATGTCCTCTTTGAATTTATGAATTAAAGCTGACCTCAGGGATCAAACGCAGTGGCAGATTTGTAGGCCAGACACTTCACCACTATGCTATATAACCTGATGAAAATTAACCAACAACTAAAGGTGAAATTCCACATTTCGATACTGCAAATCCCACGCAAAACATTTGTACTGGTTCTTGGAGTTTAAAACATGCACACCTTTTAAAGTTTTCAAAAACACTATTTGAAGAAAATATCCTCTGTTGGTGTTTGTACGTGTGTTGATTTTATGAAACACAAATGCCATTTGTCCTTTTCAATTTGGGTGGTAATGCAAAGCCAATTTAATGAAATGTGCATATTTCATCAAGCTATGCTAATTTCTGGCGACGTCACATCCCATTGCGTTTGTTGATGAGTCCCCCCACTTTAATTTTTAGGACTTGACCCCTGAAAATAAGATTGCTCAATTTGTCATTTATCGGTTAATGGAAGAAGAAGTGAAATTAATTTGCACTCCCAAACATCGGTTTATTCCTCTCCTGAAAGAAGAAATTAATTAGGATATAATGGGGGTAATGAGGTATGAAGAAATGTTTTGGAAAACATTTAGCTAGCACCGGGCCGATGGAACGCTTTTCATAGCTGTAAAATGATCATTTTAGTAAATGAATCCAAAACGGTCATTATAACTGTATTGCTATTGTCGGTGTGGAGATCCGTTAAAGTCTATGGAACATGTTTGTCATGGGTGTTTCTGGAAGGGGCAATATGTGTAATAATCCCACTGATCTTTCCTATGGTCTTCCACCAGGGTAGCATTGCATTTTCTGTAGAGACTTTTGTATTTCGAAATATCCACCTCGGGTATGCCATGGCACCAACTCAACAAGGTCTGTTGACTTCCTCTGGTAGACAACCATAACTTCATTCTGTGGAATAACAATCCTTGGATTTCCCGATTATCTACATCACATTGAAGGAATGCTTTTTTTGTTGAGTTGGTTTTTGTGAGAAGACCATTGCAAGGAAGTACAGCAAAGTAAAGGAATGTAATCATTTTTTCAGAGGGTGAAAATAGGATCCCCTTGGATTCGTCTGTTCCATCGTGGTAAACTCTGGGTAGCGCGTTGACTTTGGTGTTTTGAGGTTGAGGCATAGCTCTCAACTCACACGCTTTTGGCGGGTGTCACCCGCCTGGTAAAGGGCTGACTCACCCGCCAAGCCTCCTGCATGCCCATTCATTTCAATGGGCCTCTCACCCGCCAAAAATAAAATCGGGTGTTTACACCCGCCTTTGTGACACAAATGGTTGAGAGCTATGGGTTGAGGTTTGAATGTCACAAGGAAATCAAATTGGGAGAAACAATTGATCCATCTGTTCTGATGCTGATTAACTAATCCGAGATTTGTATGATCCATGAGAACGGTGATTGGATGATGGGCTCCTACAAGCAAATGTCTCCAATGAACAAAAGCCTCTTTGATTGCCGATAATTATTTCACGGAAATACTATAACTTTTCTCAGCAGCAGAGTTCAAAGAAAAATCAGCTATTGGATCTGGTTGCTTGGAGGTAGCATCTTTCTAACTTAATAGGGCGGCCATGGCATCATTTGATGCATCTGCCACTACAGTGTAGGGAAGAGCTGGGTGAGGAAGGTGTAGGATGGGGGCCGCTGTAATTCAGGTCTTCAGTTCTATGAAAGCCTGAGCGGTTTTGGAGGTCCATACATTCTAGAATCCTTTCTTAACGAGCCAAGTTAAAGGCAGGAGCATTGTGGAGTAATCAGGAATTAGGCAACGATGAAAATGATGATATACCTTTGTACATTTTTGATGGAACTGGGAGCTAGAGAGTCTACTACTGCAGGGATCTTCCTCAGGTCCATATCTATTCCTTGGGGGTGAGGCAATATCTTAGATCAGCAATTCTGACTTGGTGGAACAAATATTTTGAGGGATTTCATGTAGAAGATTGATTCAAAGATGTCTACGGCCTCTTTAACACGAGTCACATGTTTCTCATAAAACAGGAATGTCAGCAAGATAGATGATCACAAACACATCAAAACTGTCCCTGAAAATATAATTAAAAAAGTATTGAAAAACTGCAGATTCACTGCATAAGAGAAAAGGCATGACCAGATACTCAATGTCCATACCACGTTCGAAATAAGTTTTTTCATTTATCTGATTTGGCCATACGTATCAATTTGTGTGCTTATTTTAAGTCAAGTGCACTGTATAGTTTGCTACCCCAGGCTTGACTGATGAGGACCTGAATCAGAGGAAACTGTCATAACCACTATGAGGGCGCACAGGTTGTGCCACAAGCAGGCTCCCACCAGAACACTGAGGGCCTTAAAACCACTGCAAAAGGGCTCCTGGAGCCGGTCCTGGCGCCTTTGGCACCAGGCTCATAGGAAGGAAGGGCTGTTCAAACTATGTCCCATTTATGTATATGGGCCTTTAAATCCAAAATGGAAGCACCCACACAGCCTAGTTCTAAGAACCAAGCCATGTGTTCTAGTGTTTTGGGTGTGGCAGGCCTGGAACTACTTTCCCTGGTACTACTTTACCTGGGCTATATAAACCACACCCTGACTGCAGAACACGCTTCGTGTTATTCTGCAACCAGCAGCGTGACGCTCACCGTGCCCAGCTCCTGGTCTTCAGCATCTTCCTGTAATCCTGCAAGAAAAAGAACAAGATTATTCTGTGTTACCTGAGAAAACACCATCCAGCACTCAGCATCTCAACTGGGCTGCAATCTGTGGAAACCGAGAGAAGAAGAAACATCACTCACCTGTGAGTACTAGCTTGAGGACTTCCGGCGAACCGCTACCACAGCTGCTGCTCGAACATTGCGACCTGCAATAACGAGAAAGGGAACAACAATATTAGAATGCACGCTTCCAAAACATTGAATTCCGTGAGTCTTACCTGAATTCCATCGCGCTACGCCACGCTTCCATCCGGAGCACCACAGCAACATCTGCAAGGGAAAAGAGACATATTCAGGTTCGCTTTCAATATTAAACAACCGCACAGCGCTGTACTTACCTTAACGGATTCCAGGGGCCTGTTTTTCATCGCGCTCTCATCCCCTCGCAGCACCACAGAGGCTTGTGAGGAGAAGAAGAAGAAAACACAGGTTAGCTTTAAAAGACAATAAAGGCACTGCGCTTCATGCTTTCTCTTACCTAGAAAATGTGCCTCTCCATCCGGCACGCCAGCATCAAGACCTTCGCACCTGAAAAGAAGGAGATAAAGACATTAACAAATTCCCACCATAAACAGAACAAACACTTACAATTAACAAACCTACCTGCCTACCAGCAGATTCGGGGTCACAGCAGGCCTGGTTGTCTATATTTCACTGAGTTTGGTATCATCCTTTTTTCGTATGAAAAATATAGATGCACCCAACGGGGAAGTGGAATGCTGAATTAATCCTTTTTGTAGGTTGTCTTCAATGTATTTTTTAAATATTTTGTTTTCTTTTTCAGAGAGAGCGTAGGTCCATCCATAAGGAATCATAGCTCCTGGAAGAAGTTGAATGTGACAATCATAGTTACGATGCGGTTGGGGGGGTGCAATTATCGGATTCCTTAGTAGGGAAAAACATCAATGAAATCTTCATATTCTGAGAAAAGAAATCCTTCAGAGCTAGAATCTGTTGTTGTTCTTGAGAAGGAACGAGGTGAATGGTCTCTATGTCCTGAGGAGGTCTAAGCTGATTTTGAGAGCATGACTGAGGGCATTGGGAACCTTGGAACATATGTTTATTGGCTTTCCAATCTATGGCAGAATTATGGCATTGTAACCAAGTGGTCCTGGAATTAAATGAAAATTAGGGGCAGCTGTGGAGTAAAAGCTTATATTTTCATGGTGAAGCTGGGCACACCAAAATGACAAGGACACTCTATGCAGAGGGGTGAGACTAGATATCAGGGTGTGTACTGGATACAAGGGTGTGAACCATCTATCAAAAGGATAGGAATATTCATTTTATTGGCTAATGCTACATCAATGAAATTCCCTGTAGCTCCACTTTCAATCAATGCAATTACCTCTCTTCAACTACTGGAATCAGCCAGCAAGTCTGGCATTATTAACAGATGTGATGACTGATTAGGCATTAGGGGACTGATAGAAATGTGTGAATTCCTGGAGTTGACTCAGTCTCTCATTCCTTAATAAGGGCGAGTCTGGGAGTTTCCCGGGCCAGAGACATAATGTTTGGCACAACCGCTTACTATGTGACCTTGTTCCCCACAATAAAAGCATGAATTAAGAAGTCTTTGTCTTTCTTTTTCTTCGGGGGCAATTGCATGGGTTCTGGTTCAGTGGAAGGGCAGGGTCGTCTCTATTGCATCTACGGGTATGTCGACGGAACTCCACTCACTGTTTCTCCCCTTTTTGTTCTAGGTGTCTTTGGTGTACTCTGATAACTGAGGAGAAAAAGTATGCCAGATTGACAGGGGGATCAACCACATGACTGTGAGCATCCTCTATATCCCCTCGTAAATCCTAATAAAAGATGGTGATTGGAGCATCTCCAGGTCAGATGTTTTGAGTAACTAATCCCAGGAAATGTGTGATATATGTAAGAAGTTCTATGTTCTGTTTCTTTGCCTTATTTCTAAGAGTCCCTTTCAAAGGAACTAGAGTTCACTTTGTCTATACTATCAAACATGGACTGGAAAGCTTCTAGGAAGCGTGTGTAATGACTTTAAATGGGGATGTTACTTCTATGTAGGTGGGTGCCCAAGAGGAGGTGTTTTTTTTCTAAATTAACTAATATAAATTCTGCCTGGCCTGATAGTGAAAGTGAGAGGCCCCTAAAAATACAGTTAATTCTTCCAATAAAGTCAATCAAGACACATCCCTGGAGGGAATGAGACCAAGACCAAGTGCTGGTTATAGGAAAAGGCTTTATCTAAAATAGGGCAAGCAAAATCTACTCTGCTCACGCCAAGAGCGCTCTGCGGAAAACATGTTACAAATTGCTTTTATACAACTTTATCATCATCAAACAGAGTGGCGGCTTAAGGGGCACATGAACAGTTGGGATTGGTCACTAGGGGCGAACACCTATAGGTGCCATAGGTTTGAAGGTTTGTGGTTGGCTTGGGAACACGGGGTGTAGTGATGTTGCTTCTCGGGTCAATCGGTCAGCTGGGCTCATCAAATTGGTATGTGGAAGCAGCAACTGTAGTGTTGTCTCTTTGTTAAATAACCATTTGACATTTGCCCTTGTGGCCACACATTCTCATTCATTCACTACCATAATCTGCTTGTCCAGCAAGCTCAGAGACCTGTGGGGTTAGACTCTTAGGAAAAAGCGTTTTTCAAATACAGGTTAATTTATTACTGGACATAGGTCAAGGTACAGCTATTAAATGCAACGTTTGATCTATTGAGAGGCAGACTTAACTGTGTGTTGTTAAAATATAGAATATACTGGCTAAAGAGGTGAGAACTTTGGGGTCACTGTGTGGTCTGGAATGTCCATCTGATAAACAACAAAGAGGGCTCTAAATCTAAGACTAAAACTGGAATTACACTTTAAAACTAGGTCACAAAAGGCAAATACCATCATGGTCATACGTCTTATTGTGGGGAGTTAGTGGTCGGCTGTTTAAACATCATTAAATCTCAGCTAATCTACTTTGACACTATGAAGGGTGGAGGAGAATGAAAACTCTGCATTGCACAAAGAGGCAAGTTTTGCATACAGGCCTTTACATGTGGCCTATTACATTACATTTTGGCTACATTTGTTTAAAGTATGCTACATAAACAGCGTCTGTTAGCACGTTTACACTTCGCTTCCACAGAAAGCGACCTTGCAAGTCAGCATGTGTTCACTGACCCTGGGTTTTCTCTCTCATGGATAAATGATTGCTAGCATCCGCACTCTTTCCCGAGACATAAGCATAAAAGTATCTATATTTGGAGTTGTTATTCTCTGGGATATGCGTGAAGGAGACTTGTGTCAGGCGCTCGTGCGTCACTCTGTAAAAGATATGTCCTGCTTTTGTTCAACAGCCCATAAATGGACATCATTATCACTACAGCAGCAGGATATGTGTAGCTTGCAAAATTCCCCACTGTGTCAAGTGTGATGAACTAGCTCGTTGTACGACCATACATGTTAAAGGTTACATCTGCATCCTGAAGCGTATTATGATTTGCTTAGATAAGTTATATGAGTAATGACCATTTGCAATGTCCGGCCTTTGTAAAATCTCACCGCAATGTCTGGGAATACAGCCAAAAGTATTCCGACAGGAATTCGTATGTTTGGAAATGTCTGGTTCTGAGCCAGGCATATGACTCAATGTAATCATTTCCCTATAAAAAGCATGCTCACTGTAATACTGGCAGCACACACTAGCAGCATCCCTCTGATGATGTTACGTGTCGGCCCTTCCGCGGAAGCTTTGTTTTATTGCAATAAATGATTGTTAAACTCACTTATGAGTGCGTTTATTTTTGACAGAGACCTCCGCCTGGTGAATTTTAGCATTGACTTAGCTAATTATTCTCATCGTTACATAACACATTATGAAAAAATAGGCGTATGCTGAGGTTATTGTCCATACTATGTTAAACAGTTCATGGTTCAAGTTCTACGCATGCGGCCTTAACACACATTGTTGTAGTATGAACATTCTAGTCAGATTGATTGGTTGCTGTATTAATTTTACACAATCTCATTCATGTGTTTACATTTAAACTAAAAAATGAGGTAGATTTGTGCTGGCGTGTACAGTGTTATGTTAGTTATGCGTTTCATTATTGCAATCCATTTCTATTAACAATGTCATACCATACATTAATAAACATCACACTTTTATAACTGAATTCTAACGTTAGTACTTTTGATTACCCATATACTATACAGTGCGCTAATATGCTTCTTGTTCTACTACAATCCTTGCTTTTATCTCGCATGAGATAGAAACTACCCATGAGCAGCATTTTCTGATTGCATGCAGAAAGGCATTTTGGCTTTTTTCTATTAATGCGCGAACAAACAAAAATACTTGAGGGTCGCTTTCTAGTTGTTTGAGGGTCTGTGGGGTGTGTGGCATGTTTATAGAGATGAACGACTCCTGTTGCTGGCCCCTGTGCTGGGCTGTATCAGGATCGCTGAAGTAAGGCAGAAGGCAGAGATACAGTGTAAAGTTAGTTGCATTCTCGCGGCTAGTCTCTCATGAGCCAAGACACCAATTTACCATTAGCACATCATTGGCAAAGAAATCAGCAATTGAGTAACAAAAAGGACATCAGGTTTTTGGGTCTAAAAAATGTAACACTTGGTCCGAGAGGCGGCAATTTGGAAGTGAAATTGAAACAAGAAGAAGCCAAATGAATTTGTCAATTTAGGTCAGTTGAAAGAGGCCTTAATTCCGACAAGGAGATGTCTTCCTTTTTATGATTAACCTGATTGTGAATAGTAATATGGATCCATTTACCCGTTTGAAATTGTCTAATCACATATTTTCATCTATATGATACTCAGAAGAAACAATAATAAATAAATTAATATTGATTTGTCTGAATTAGGCGAAAATACTCCAATATGCATGCACATGACAGCCCAAGGTGAAAATATCGATAATTATTCTGAACGAGTATACACATACATTGTTCTTATCAGAACCAGAATTTTAGGACACTGCGTCTTTAAGGTAGTAGCATAGCTGCTATTGTTTAATACATTTGTGAGCAGATATGTGTTTAAAAGATTGATTCACATAAGCAATTCAATACTGTCACAATTTAGACATTCACAGCAACACATTAAGCAATTATTAACATTTTTATTTTCTTAGTTTTTTCTGGCCATTGTCAACTGACCCTTTTTTTGCAAACAGTAAATCAAAATTATATGGTACAATAAAGGCGACACCTCCGCTATCTAATTATACATGAACATTTTAGAATTAAAGTTCCTAATCCCATTACTTTACATAGATTTAACAAACGAAACTGAGAAAGGGCACAGAGTCATGATGTAAAAACAGCGGCTGACCTTAAGATGGCGGCCGTAATAGTAAACGAAGGACCATCAGCGGTTGCTAGAAGATTACTTAGATAACACGAAAGGGCATTCATATCAGTCCGCAGACAGATATGGACACATTTATACGAGCCGCAGGAAATTCTGAAACAACCAGGTGAGCCACAAGGTCAAGCGCAAACTTATGTGTGGGAATGAAAGCCGCCATAAGCTTAATGGCAATGTGTGACGCACGTGTCTAGTTGAAACTCTGAACCAAAGAACGTTTGTCTAAGAAGAGAGGAACTATAACATTAAGTTCTATAACTCTGTGAGCCTTTGCTTTTGAATTACAATGACATTTAGTCAGTAGACTTTATTCAAACATGTACTTGACAAGGACAATGAATACAAGGCATGCTTTACACTGTATATTTCGGTTATAGCCTAAACCGTGTGAACTACCCACAGACCAAGGAGCACTGTACAATAAGTAGAATTCGGGAATCAATATAGTGACATGCAAGATTCTAAATAGCATTCTTTATATTTAAACTTAGATTCAGCTGTAAACAGGTACACTTGTGAAAACAGATCTGGCAAAATGTATTTACTCCATGTTTATCTTTGGCAGGTTGGGATTGATTGGGTAAGATAGGTTCTCTATACGCTGTGCAGTACGTACAGAGAAAATCTTTTATGAATATGAGATAATAATATTCTAGACTCACATAACTAATCAATGTATAATATTTTCTTTCTCTCTTTACTTACTTTTTAATTTTTTCTCACCCTAAATAATCCTCCCCTACGCCCCTCCCTGGGTGTCCATAAATATTTCCATGACCATTGTTGAAATTTTTATTTAAAACTGATGTTTTTGCGTTATCCCTCTGATGGGGACTATGGATTGTGTGTAAACCTAACATAGCCCTGATTTGAAAAATGCGGTGTGTGCCGTTGAAACACGTGTCATCACAACAGGGCACTTTTCTCATTTAATACAACACTTATGAAGACTAAGCAATCGAATTGAGTTTTCCTTTTATGTGTTTTTTGGCACATGATCACAATAAGTGTAACAAAACCTGCTATAATCCTTTTTTAAGAACGAAGTTGAGTAACCGTTGTTACCAGGCTCATGCGACACAATTATTAGTTCATATTTACTTACATAAAGGGCGCTGAGGTCCCATTGTTTAAGTGTCCACTGTAAAAAGGTTCCTTACCATTTATTACTACTCTCTCATGAGAAACGGACAACTGCAGAGACAGCAAGGGGGAGGAAGTGGGGAGAGTAGCCTGCTCGCTGTGTGCACCTGGCTGGGAGAGCTGCAGTCCTGGGTTTTAATTTCACAACTGTCCTGCCATTACAAAATGGAGTCTATAGCTCACAAAATGGAGTCATGTTCATCTCTGGTCTTATGTTGTCATAAGGGGAGGTCACAGTTCCTGGGGGTACCCCCACATGGGTGCTCCGGGGTCAGGGCCCTGGACCCAAAGCAGCGGCCACTGGGCTCACCCAGGAAGTGTAAGAATGGAGATGGGGGGTTTCAAGACCCTCTCCTCCCACACATTCCCCCCTTTCATTACTTAAGTAACAAATATTGTAACTGCCCCAACCTCTTACGCTCTTCTTCCTCAGCTACTGCTTCATCCCATGCAGGTGTTCCCTTTATTAACATCCATGCTCTGCATACCGCTCTGAGGCTTTCTCCCCGCCTAGCATATTCAACTGGGGTACAGGTCATATAACTACACCCTCCTTCACCCTCCACGTCCATCCATACTTCTGTCATGAACCATCGGACACGCCCCTTCTGGGCCTCCTGGTCCTTGACACTTTGGGGCTTACACTCTGTTGTACTTCCAACATGGCCGTAAGCACAGAATGCTGCTTACCAGCCTTCACATCCGATGCAGCACGTTCTATAAATTAGCCACACCCCCGCGGCCCTGCGCATCTCAACGCTACTGTTAGCTGTGGCTAGACCTGTGCTACGTAGTTCGCCTTTGCGGACCTCTGTTTCCTGGTTCCCGGATCCTTCGCTTTCCAAGACGGAAGCATGCATATGGTCCGACCACTACAGCATATCCTTTCACATCAGCTTACCCCTTCCTAAACCTAAAATCCCCAACAGCCCCATTCTCTCGACCTATCGGAATTACAAAAACATTGACAGGAA
The DNA here is from genome assembly GCF_040938575.1 of Ambystoma mexicanum. Classification (NCBI taxonomy): domain Eukaryota; kingdom Metazoa; phylum Chordata; class Amphibia; order Caudata; family Ambystomatidae; genus Ambystoma; species Ambystoma mexicanum. The sequence goes on along the minus strand of NC_090924.1, from coordinate 1,007,715,971 downwards.
CCATCTCATACACTGCTTGGCTGAGGTTGAAAAAAAGCAAGCTGAGAATGACACATGTGAAACCATGCTAGTAAATTTACTTAGTCACCTCGATAAACTTATAGACCAAGTAGCTCCCCTCCAAACCAAGTCAACCAGATCTATCCAAAAGAACCAACAATGGTTCTCCAAAGAACTAGCAGAACAAAAAAGAGATAAACGAAACAGAGAAAATGCCTGGCTTAAAGACCCCTCGTCAGCCAATAAAGCCCTTTGGAAAGAAAGTGAAACAAAATACAAACACATGATAATCATGGCTAAAAAAAACTTCTATAATGAACAGATTTCCACAGCAGCCAACTCCACAAGCAAATTGTTCAATATTCTCAAATCTATAGAAAAACCAAAAGCTATCACCCCTCCTTTCTTACCTTCACAAGAAGAATGCAACACTACTCAGATCGCCTTCTTCAACAAAATTGCCAAAGCCAGGGATTCAATTATTAACTCTTTGTCTAAGAAACAAATGATAGAGACCCTGCCAGTCGAGATTTCAACACCAGGTATTGAAACCTTTAAATTCACAGAGATCAACAGTAGTGACATGATCAAGGTATTGACAACAATGAAACCTACGACTTGTGCAGAGAACATCATCCCTCCCAAAATAATACTGGATAACATTGACATATTCGCCCCCACCTTGACAAAGATCATAAATGCCTCCTTCAGAGATCAGAAAGTACCTGATGCCATCAAAAAGGTTACAGTAACCCCCCTAGTAAAAAAACCCAATCTGGACCAAAAGGACCCGAACAACCTTAGACCCATAACTAATTGCAATTTCATTCTCAAAATTATGGACAAAATTGCCACCATGCAACTTCAGACATATGTGGAGGAGTCAAACGCCCTCCACCCACAACAATCTGGCTTTCGACCCGCCCACAGTACCGAGACAGCCATGCTAGATCTCCAGACCAAAATGCTCGGCATTATTGACAAGGGTAAGACAGGCCTTCTTGTTTTACTCGACCTCAGTGCCGCTTTTGACCTCCTTGATCACAACCTACTCCAGGATGCTTTGAAAAAGTCCACCAATTGCTCTGATGAAGCCATCAGCTGGATAATGTCCTTCTTAAAAAACAGAATATCCAGGGTGCACTGGGGGGACAAGTTCTCTTTAGAAAAAGAAATCCTCTGTGGAGTCCCCCAAGGGGCAAGCATGTCACCATTGCTGTTTAACATCTACTTGAGGTACTTATGCCTAGTTCTTGACCATATTAATACCTACTTCACTAACTATGCTGATGATACGCAGCTGGTATTTGAACTAAGTGGCGATTATCAGAAGGACAGTGAGCAACTCAACACGATTTATAATTACGTGGAGCAATGGATGGACTCCAATTGGATGTGTCGTAATGGGAAAAAAACGGAGCTCATGATTTTTGGCTCGTCATACGCCCGAGCTAAGTTACCTACATCCTACACATCCTTTCAGATCAAAGACACACCTATACCAGTATTAGGCAAGGTCAAGCATTAGGCAGAGGCCCAAGCACAATACGTTAAGAAAAACTGTGCTTACCACCTCCGTCTAATAAAAGCCATCAGACCCTTCTTATCAGAGGAAAATTGCGCGACCATAGCTAGAGCCACCATCTTGTCGCGCCTCGACTATGGCAATGCCTTACTTCTGGGTGCCTCCAAACGGTGCCTACAAAGCTACCAAGTTGTACAGAACAACGCAGTAAGAACTGTGAAGCTTAAATCTAGAACAGAGCACATCAGCGACTCCAGAAGGGAGCTTCACTGGCTAAAAATTGAAGATAGGGTGCACTTCAAGACCCTAACTATTGTCCATAAATGCATTCACGGAAAAGCACCAACATACCTAAAAACGAGAATCAGACCATACGTTCCAAATAGAACACTGAGATCATCTCAACTCGGCAAAATTGCAATAGCCCCACATAAACTTAAAAGCGGCCTAGGCAGAGCCTTTCCGTCCCTCGCAGCCAATCTCTGGAACAACCTCCCGGACCACCTAAGAATAGAGCCTAATTACATCCGCTTCCGCAAATCGCTAAAAACCCACATCTTCAAATAAATTACCATACGTCCAAATTTCCAGCTGGAGTAATCTCTGCATGTTTCTGTCCCGTCTTTGCTGTTTGTTCTTGTCCGTCTGTCTATCGTGTTCTTGTCTCTGCGCCCTGAGGCTCGCGAGCTACCGGCGCAATACAAATATTAAATAAAAAAAAAATTTCCCCTACTCTCCTTTCTCCTTCTTATTCAGCCTTCTTCCCGGATTCCGTGCACCCGCCTCCGAGTGCACCTTCTCCTTATCCTGGACTTCCTGGAGTTTCCTATTGATCCCGGACATCGAAGCAGAACGAACACTGGAAGACGAAGACGGCCGAGTGGGCTTGTACAAGACCGTACTGTACAGAAAAAAACTCCTCCTAAAGAGTCCATCAAGCAGCGAAAACAGGTGAGAAAGGGGGAAACCTGTGACAGATTTAGACGCCACCTAACTGAAGTCGATACAGACATGGAGGCGGCCATTCAAGATCTTATGCGCGGCATGCAAGAACTAACGACCGAAGTACAAAACCTAAAGGCAGAGCATGCCGCGTTAAAACAATTCATCTTATCCCGTGACTTTGCCATGAAGGAAAGTATACTATTGGGTGGCATTGTAGACAAATACGATGGGACAGCAAAACAGCAAAAAACCTTTGTGGATTCCGTGATTCCTGTTTGGTCCACTTTACTTTTAAGCCCTATTATTTCTCTACCCCCAGGGCTAAGGTGGGCTTTATTATTTCGCACCTTTCCGGGATTGCATTAACCTGGGCCACACCATTAGTTAATGCCAGAGATGCCCTCCTGGATGGTTATGACGGATTCAGTCAAGCCCTTAAGACCATGTTTGACCACCCAGAACAGGTCTATACTGCTCAGGAACATTTATTCCATTTCCAGCAGGGCTCCCAGGACATGCTCACGTAGGTAACACGATTCAAACAATTGGCTAAAGAAGAGGGCTGGTCCTCTGAAGCCTGCTTCACTCTCTTTCAAAGAGGACTAAATGAAGACATCAAGGATGAACTAGCTAGAGTGGCACGCCAAGTTCATACCAAGCCCTTATGGATCTCGCTCTACAGATTGACTTCCGCATCCAGGAAAGGAAGGCAGAGAAAAAGAAGACCAAGTTACCCTTCCAGAAGTACCCCATAGAGACCTCCTTGAAACCTGAATGTGCTTCTGTTCCTAGTAACGAACCCGAACCTATGCAACTAGGGGCCTTCCGTGGACCCATATCCCCCCAAGAAAGGTTGCGAAGGATCCATACCAGCTTATGCATGTATTGTGCCTCGGACAAACATTTAGTGAGAGAGTGTCCTATAGCCCCTCCACGGCGTTCGGGAAACGCCAGGTCTAGATCCTAGATGGAGAACAGTGTTGGGAGAGAGATGTTTGCTCCACATCTATTCCATCCTTGAACTCTCCTGGACAAAACAATCTAGTCGTTTTACAGGCCTTTCTATCTCCATACAAGAAGGAAACCTACCCCATTCTGGCGTTGGTGGACCCTGGGGCCATGGGAATATTCATAGATCAAGAATGGGTCTTTAAACACCATATTCCTTTTGAATCCCGCGATATTATGCAACCTGTAGAAGCAATTGATGGGAGACCTCTTTCTTCAGGACCCATAACGCTTCAGACCAAGGAAGTTGAGCTCGCAATAAACCACCATCGAGAGAAGGTAAAGTTTGACATCATAAAGTCCGCCCATTACCCAATGGTTTTGGGAATGCCCTGGCTACAAAGACACAATTCATACATCAATTGGGCAGCAGGTTCCTTGTTCCTGGGTTCCGAGCATTGCATGTCTCATTGCCTACTCCTGGATCACGCTCCAACACCATCGGAAGGACTTTCAGCAAACCATCAAGGCCCACTCACAGTTTCAAACATCATCCGGGTTCCTAAAGTCTATCAGGAATACTCTGATGTGTTCTCTTCTGCTATTGTTCAAGCCTTACCTCCTCATAGACCAGAAGACTGTGCTATTGGAACCGAACCTTCAGCTGTGATTCCCTTTGGAAGGATGTTCATTTTATCCGAACCGGAGAAAAAGGCCCTCCGTGAATATCTGGATACTAACCTTGAAAATGGTACCATACGACCATCCAAATCCCTAGCCGGAGCCTCACTGTGTTCTGTTCCTAAGAAAGACACCAATGAGCTCAGACCTTGTTGTGATTATCGAGGCTTAAATCAGTGCACCCTTAAGGATCGCTATCCGTTGCCCTTGATCTCAGATATCCTGGAAGCAGTAAGAGGAGCCATACTATTCACCAAATTGGATCTCAGAAGTGCCTACCATCTGATCCGTATTAGAGAAGGTGACGAATGGAAGACAGCCTTTAGAACATCCTTTGGTCATTTTGAATACTTGGTCATGCCCTTTGGACTTGCAATGCCCCGGCGGTCTTCCAACGCTTCATGGATCGGGTGTTTTCAGACATGCTGTTCCTCTTCGTCATCGTGTGTCTGGACGATATCTTAATATTCTCTAAGGACACTCTTAAGCATGAAGAACATGTTAAGGCAGTATTACAGCGACTACGTGAAAACAAGCTCCTGGCAAAACCCGAGAAGTGCCTTTTCCATGTTGCTACTCTTCACTATCTAGGATTCGTCCTTAGCCCAGAAGGTATTGGAATGGATCAATCCAAGGTTAAGGCCATACTATCTTTTCAAAGTCCGACCACCGTGAAACAGATCCAGTCTTTCCTGGGCTTGGCTAACTTCTATAGGAAATTCATACCTTCCTTTTCCGAGATAGTCCAACCGATCATTGCCCTGTTGAAGAAAGACACTCCCTTTCATTGGACATCAGCCCAAGAGGAGATCTTCCAACGGTTAAAAACAGAGTTTACACAAGCTCCCATCCTGGCTCAACCTGACATCACCCGGCCATTCCTAGTGGAGACAGACGCCTCTAACTATGCCATTGGAGCAGTCCTAAAACAGGAATTCAACGACAAGCTGGAACATCCTATTGCTTATCTTTCACGGACATTAACTCCCAGTGAAACCCATTACTCTGTTTTAGAAAAGGAACTGCTAGCCATCCATCAAGCCTTCACAGATTGGCGTCATTTACTTCTAGGAGCAAAACATCCTGTCCAGGTTCGCACGGACCATCGAAATCTTCAAGTATTACAGGCCCTGGAATGTAGGAATAGCCGTCAAGCCCGTTGGGCCTTCTTCTTTGCCCAATACCAGTTTCAGATTCATCATGTCCCTGGAACACAGAATATAATTGCTGACGCCCTATCTCGACGTCCTGACTACGAAACCCTTGAAGACCGGTCATTCCCTAAAATGTTTCCACACACGATATTCGTAGCTCAAGCAATCAGTCTCCTGGACGAGGTTGGGATACAAACACAGTCCTCTGAACTTTGGAAAGAATTTTCAGGAAAGAACTGATGGAATCTCAGAACTAAGGATGGTTTTCTTTTCAAGGATAAAGGTTTAGTCATCCCCACACAGAAACTACAGCGAAGGATAATAAACCTTTGTCACAATACCCTTCACTCCGGACATCGTGGCATCACAAACACCCTTCATCTAATACAAAGACAATTTTTGGTGGCCGAGAATGAAGACTGACGTATGACTGTACATTCAAGCCTGTGCAGTTTGTAGTCAAAACAAACATGATAACAAGAGACCGGCAGGCCTCCTACTGCAGCCCGCACTACCAACAAGGCCCTGGGAAATTATTGCTACAGACTTCATTGTAGAACTACCACCTTCTAGGGGGTATACAACCATAATGGTCACCATAGATTTATTCACTCATATGGCTCATTTCGCACCATTATACAAGCTACCTTCTTCCTCAGAACTTGCTGGAATTTTCCTGGAACACATATTTAGACTCCATGGACTCCCTTCCAAGATCGTATCAGACAGAGGACCGCAATACATATCTCAATTTTGGAAACACCTTTGCCAAATACTAGGAGTACAACGTGCCCTCTCTTCAGGGTATCATCCACAGACTAATGGGGCTACCAAACGTGTGAATCAAACCCTGGAACAATATCTTTGTTGTTTCTCTACCAAAGTCCAGGATGATTGGTCACTTCTGATACCTCTGGCGGAATTCTCCTATAACGATTCGGATCATTCGGCTGTCAAGACTAGCCCTTTTTTCTGCAGTCAAGGATTTCATCCCTCAGTGCTACCTTCCACCCTTCCACACCCTACACCTGTTCCTACGGTTGATTCCTGGATTGAAACACTCATCAATATTCAAAGAGAAGCAAAAGAACAATTAGAAAGGGCACGGACTCATACCAAGCATTATGCGGATTCCAAGAGAAGACCAGGGCCCTCCTGCGCACTACGAGATAAAGTATGACTATCCTCGAAACTCCTACCCCGACATCTATGACAAAATAAACTAGCCCCCCGGTATTATGGGCCTTTTCCCATAAAAGACATTGTTAATCTAGTGGCCTTTCGGCTCAAATTACCAGACTCCAGGAAGAAAATTCACCCAGTTTTTCATACATCTCTACTAAAACCATACATTCAGACCTCTCGGACTGACCTCAGACCCAATCCTGTACTTGTCAATGACCAACTGGAATATGAAGTCTCCAGAATATGTGAATCCAGATATAAACGTGGTCAGCTCCAGTACTTGGTGGAATGGAAAAGATACCCTCCCAGTGAACGCACGTGGGAACCTATCTCAAACTTAAATTCCCCCAGGTTACTCAGAAGGTTCCATCTCATACACCCGGGCAAAACCGGCGGGACGGGTTTTCGGAGGGGGCATGCTGTCATGAACCATCAGACACACCCCTTCTGGGCCTCCTGGTCCTTGACACGTCGGGGCTTACACTCTGTTGTACTTCCAACATGCCCGTAAGCACAGAACGCTGCTTACCAGCCTTCACGTCTGATGCAGCACGTTCTATAAATTAGCCACAGCCCGCGGCCCCGCACGTCTCAACGCTGTTGTTGGCTGTGGCTAGACGTGTGCTACGTAGTTCGCCTTCACGGAACTCTGTTGTTTCCTGGTTCCCGGATCCTTCGCTTTTCCCTACTATCCTTTCTCCTTCTTATTCAGCCTTTTTCCCCGATTCCGTGCACCCGCCTCCGAGTGCACCTTCTCCTTATCCTGGACTTCCTGGAGTTTCCTATTGATCCCGGACATCGAAGCTGAACGAGCACTGTAAGCCAAAGATGGCTGAGCGGGCTTGTACAAGACCCGTACCGTACGGAAGAAAACTCCTCCTAAAGAGTCCATCAAGCAGCGAAAACAGGTGAGAAAGGGGGAAACCTGTGACAACTTCCTTGTACCATTGTAACTCTCTGGGCTCCTTTATGGTTGTGTGATGTAAATTATCTACTCTATGCCCTGTATTGTATATAGCAGTCATTCTGTATTTGGGCTCTGAACTATCCCTTGTTTGCACTTCTGCCCCGTGTTTGATTTGCGCCACTCCATTTGCACGGCCCATTGTTACCATCACCAGCGCACCGTTAGGAACTGCATTAGCGCAGCATCTAGTCCTAATTGGCACACACAAAAATGAGGAGCAAAAAGACGATGAGTGGTATGAGGAGTTTCACCGTCATTCCAAGCCACGATGGTACCCAGGAAAAAAGATTGTTGAACAAGGTGCTGGGCTGAGCTCCTCCTTCATACGTTCCCTGAGGTCGTGCACCGTTGCTATCACGTGTGAGTGAGCCGTTCTCTGTGTCCTCAGAAGGTACAAAAGTGCAACATGCGCTCCCAATTTTTTTCGGCAAACACCTCCATCCATTGCTGTTAACAGGTCTAGCACATACCTGTTCTGCATGGTCATTAGTCGCAGTGCTCGGAGTTGCACTTTGATGACATTGAACCCTTCTTCAGTGTCATTGGCCAGCTGGATGAGTTCGCCATTTGAAGCCATTTTGCATTAGCTCTCGCCTGGATACTGGGAACGAGGGATGCGAAAAATGTCTCAACGGAGCTGAACAATCGGAATCGATCGGGGATCTGTGCCAGAAGTACTGATGACCTGACTGAGATGTAGTTTGATGATCATTTCTTCCTCCACATTGTGCTCTGCAAACCTTCTTCATCCTTGGCATACACAGGAACTTCTACAGGCAGCGTTGGGGAAAGTTTGTTTGACGCTGCCACTTGCGTGCTTCCACCTTGGATGTGGCTTTCTGAAATCACCATCAGTGCGGAATGCAGTGTTGCCAGTGAGTACGTGCCCCTCCATGATTGCGGGACGTGCAGGTATGCCATGCTGCCACAAACCCAGTATGTGTCCATCAGCGCTGCCATACCTTTCTTCATGTCAGGTATTATGAGGGTTTTGCTGCAGTTTTTGTTGTCTCCCATGTTCTTTTTACCCTCCCCATGGAAGCAGAGTTTGTAAGACATTTCTTTTTGTACTTTGAAGGGTTTTTCGATGGCAGTAACCCAAGTGAGCTTCATTATATGTTCAGTCCATATGGGAGCTCATGTTCTCTGTACCCATGAAGTTTTTCTTCAGACAGCCCTCGCAGTGCTTCTGCTTTGCACAATATTTCTTCGTTCTGCCACTTATTGTCTGAGTGCAATGTCCCTTTTATCACCAAAAAAGGCTCCTTTACACAAATTACTCCTTGTGGTCGGGAGTGACATGTCCACTCATTTTGCAATAGTTCAAATGAGACTGTGTGTGCTTGAAAAGTATTTTTAATGCGACAGAGCGCGAGATGTAAGAGACACTGTGCCTCTGCAAATGGAACTCCTTGTGGCAGCGATACCTTGGGGGTGCCCGTGGCATGGGGTATACGTGAACAAACATAACAACTCTTGTTAGTTGTTTGCATGCTGTGTTGCTCATGTCAGCACACCATTTGTTTGTTTGGTATGGGTGCTGAGGATCATCAACCGTGTCTAAGCCGAATTTATAATGCTCTTCCCAGCTTTCCTGTTGCGTTTCCCTCTTTTTCCTCCTAAGTCCACCTCCCTCATTCCCATTGACCTCCTTGTCATTCCCTTTTCCTTCCCACTCTGTGTATAAGTTGTAGTGGCTAACAGCCATGTGTTTGTTATCACTGTTCTCTTCGTTAGCGGTTATGTTAAGTAATGATGCAGTTTCTAAGACTGGCATCGTGGTTGCGTATGGGTGATTTTGTACTCACGTGAGTTCTGAAGGTGTTCTGTCATTCATTGTATAAACACTAACATCTGATTCATTTACATATGGGGGCTTTTGAGTGGCCTGCAGCATTGTAACATTTGTAATATTGTATTCATTCCGATCGCTTCCATGTGCCCATATTCATTTGACAACGTCCCAAATTAAATGTGTTCCTTCCTTGATTGTTTTCATGCCCACACCCCCCTGGCTCATATCAATTGAAATACAGGTTATTCCCCAATAAAAGAATAGGCCAAATAATGTTGAAAAGAATACCGCTGCACACACAAACAACACTCACTCATATGAATAACTAGGATAAACATGTCTTCTTGCCCTACTCCTATCTACACTATTATTTGTTGCCGCTGAGGCTTCCTCCAGGCCCATTGCAGCACCTAATAAATAAAATATAACCATTTGTTAATCATGCATATTAAGCTTCCGTTATTTACACACTGTTTACTCATAAATCACTTTGATTTTTCAATTTACATTTACTTTTCATTTCTTAATATGGGCAAATATTTTGCATCCCTTCCTCCCCACCCCACCCCACCCCCCCACCCCTCAAGTCTGGGGAAGAGGAACCAAGGGAGACAATCTACTGTCAGTTCAAAATGAACAATGAAAAAACATGAATCATATATATATATATATATATATATATATATATATATATATATATATATATATATATATATATATATGACGTTATGGTTAAGTTGTGCTACTAAAAACCTATGAAATTCAGTAAAAAAGATTTGTTAAAGGGACATTATGGCTCAAAGTAAAACCGAAAAACCCCTGAAATTAGCCATCAGTGATGTCATCAATAACATTTGTGATGTCATCTTTGATGTCCAGGGTGTTAGTCTTACCAATGCACGGTGGTGGCGCGAGTTATGGTTGCTTAGCTTACCATAACTGGTCGAATTTCAGGGGGTTTTCGGTTTTACTTGGAATCATAACGTCCCTTTAACAACGTTTTTTTACTGAATTTCATAGGTTTTTAGTAATGCAACTTAACCATAATGTCCCTTTTTCAAAGTTTTTTTTACTGAATATACATATACATACTATGAATTTGATAGATGTTTACTAGGATTCCCTTACTTTATATACATATAACATGCTGAACCCCCTGCTAGTGATTTTGATGTCCGCGGACTGGGCGTATGTCCGCGGACGGACACGGACAACATCAACAGTACCCAAAAACTCAGGGGGTATCTTAGATTGTTCTATCATGTCATATAAACACTGAACAAGTTCAAAAAGCAGCACATAAACACATTATATGTAACAATAAATAAGAAGTGCAACCTATATATGTAACACATCAACCGTCCATTTAAATACCATGTGTACTAAAATGGAATATACCAAAACAAAAAAGATATGCTTCTAGCATAATTACCTCACAGAAACTGCACAGCTAGGAGCAACAGCAGACCTACACAACAGTAAGAACACAACTTACCATAAACTAGTAAGTAAACTTAATTTTTCTCTTATATATTTCTAAACTTTCTATATTTGGTACACTAAAAGTAATATATATTTTTTTTTTTTACACAAAAATGTCCAGTACTTTGGAATGGCCTGAAGAAAATTTTCCACGTGAGGAAATGTCTGAAGACAGTGATACTAATGGTAGACACTTCTCTATATAAGAAAATTAATAATCATTACTTTATGTGTACTTAACATATATATTTTTTTAGCAGACCATACACACATTGAAAATAATACAGCAAAGGAGACATTAGAAAATACTCTACAGCATATTGAAGAAGTAGAGGACCACATAAAAGAAAAAAATAAATATCATTGTACTACATACACCTGTTCCCCCTCTCCATGTCCCAATCAACTTTCCCCAAACCCTCACCACCCAGAAAAATGTTATGATGAGACTTCCATCCCTTCATCCCCTCACATAGATCCTCTCCAAACCCCTAATTCTCCTGTTTCTGTGTCAGTTTCTGCTTCCCCCTCTTTCATAAATGTTATATTTGTATATAATAATAAAATATTATATGTGTTGTTACTTCCTTCCTTTGTGTCTTATTTTTTTTTAAAAGGCAGCTGGGGTGTCCGCGGACAGCGTGGTTGTCCGGAATGTCCGCAATTAACCAAAATGCGGGTGTCCTGAATACACTATACATGTCTGTACTGTCTGCAAACAAGATGGAACTGTCCTTAGAACACACTCGGTGTCTGGAATGTCCGGAATTAACCAAAATGGAGGTGTTCTAAGGACACTATACCTGTCCGTATTGTCCGCAAGCAAGATGAAACTGCTCTTAAAACATATTTGGTGTCCAGAATGTCCGTAATTAATCAAAATGGAGGTGTCCTAAGGACACTATACCTGTCCATACTGTTCGCAAGCAAGATGGAACTGTTCTTAGAACACACTCAGTGTCCGGAATATCCGCAATTAACCATAATGGAGCTGTCCTAAGGACACTATACCTGTCCGTACTCTCTGTAGAACATCTACGCACATGCGCACCACACCCATAAGTCCTACGAATATCGCGCCTGTCCGTAACTGTCCGTCTCACGTGTGTCACCTTTTTAATTAGTTTGAGGACCCGAACACCAGTCCTACGCATTTGGTGTCCTGAGACATCATCATGTGACTGCACCCACGCTGAGCGTGGCTCCTGATTTGCGGACATTGTCCGGGTCCCCGAACATTTAAAAAGTACTTTTTTAGGCAATCCAAAGTATTTTACAGTACAAATTCACCATTGCACATGTCCCAGACAATGACTCTGGCTTTCTAAATACTTTTTGGAACTTTTTGAGCCTTTTTTGGGAGTTCGATCTGTCTGCGGACAGCGCGGTTGTCGTCCGCGGAGCGCACACCTGCACCCCTATAAAAGGTCACACCCCAGAGCTCATCTTCATTCTGTCTTTCTACTATTGAAGATTGACCTGCTTTTGCTGCCTTTGCTGTTGCTGTTGCATCATCAAACCTGATGGCTTCCATGGCTGCTGTACTTCCAGCTGGTGCTGCTTCTGCCTCAGCACCACTCCTACCCCCTCCACCACCAACACCTCCCCAAGGGCCTGCAGAGGGGAACAGGCGTGAGGATGTAGAGGAGGAGGATGAAGAGCATGAGGTAGTGGATGTCTCTACTACCAGCACTCGCCGTGAGTCTTGGGTGTGGCGGTTGTTTACCATTCATGGTGACATGCCAAAAGCACGGGCGAACAAGGTCAACTGCAACCAGAGCAAAATGGTGCTGAGTCGTGGGAGGCCTGGTTTGTACAGCTTTGGTACAACATCCATGAAGCAACACCTAAGGTCGTTCCACGGTGGGGCCATTCGCAAGGTTGTACCTTGTGATAAACATAGTAGGTTGAGTTCCTCTACAACATCCTCCGTTTCTGCTCCTGTCACCACAAGAGACACTCCTGTGGGACAGCGTATCCCTCCAGCTGCCTCACAGGCCATCCATGATGCTGTTGACCCTTATCTTTCGAGTGTCACAATATTGTGTATGTACTGCGATGCAGTACTCCGCAGGGCGGAGAGTCTTCGGAGTGCTTTCGAGGCGGTGGTCACAGAGCATGAGAAGGTCAGCCTACTACCTAAATAAGGCCCCCCTATATCTTCCTCTCTCCACCTGCCCTTTCTTATCCCCGTGGTTGGTGTCCCTTTCTTACCCTCCTTTCCTTGTGTGTTGTGTGTAAAAAAACAAAAAAAATATAAAACAACAAAAACCCACAAAAAAGGCTCTTTTCAGAGCCGCCTTTCACAGTTTAAAAATAGAAGTGGCAAATAAATGGAGCAGGGCCCTGTGCATTTTGTTTTAGAAGTCTGTGGACAGTTTGCGGACATCTAAAATTTTGGGGTGCTGCCCTATCAAAACCATTTCACTTTTCTCTGGGAGGAAGTGGTGGCTCTGAAAAGAGCCTTTTGGTGGTGTTTGTTTGTGATTGAAAAACTTCAAATGGTCAACACCTACTGCAAAATGGATGGCTGTAATTCCAAAAAAGGTTGCAATGCATTTTGTACATTTCTCAGAAAAATCTGATTGCCAGCATAAGTAAGATGAACTCCATCTCTGCTAAAATTGTATGTGCTACGAAACATAATATTTTCATTGTGAAAGGAGGACATGCCAACATCTCTTAAAAAAGCACAAACAGACTTATTGACATTGCGCCTCGCTTTCTCCATTTGTGGACCATATGAAGAAGAACGCAGCCACATTTTTCTATGCGCAATACGAGAAAAAATTACTTGAAATTTGGAAACATGTCCATGAACTTCCCAAGTCCTTCTTTCATTGCAAATTGCAAAGAAACTCCAGACACATGTCCTAAACTGTTCCCTCCACAATGAATTATAATTATGTCTGGATGATGCTGTGTCTCCAAAGTAGCACAGAGAGGTACCAAGTCCAGCCACTTCATTCCACACACTCCATGCCAATGCACTTCCACATAAGGGAATCCAAGATCTGCAGCTACTCCACAGTGTTCTGCATGCACCTCCAACCAATGTATCCATGAGTCTCCCAAAATCCAGATAATCTGTTTTCTGAAACACACAGCCATAGCTATCTGTTCTTCTCTGAGAAAAAATAATTTCTAACAAACTCTCTCCTTACACAACACACCCAGTAAACTTTATTGACCAATCCCTTGCTCTACTCATTCTCATTTGCATGTCTCTCCACCCCAAAATCCCTGTATGCAATACGCGATGTCCGTGGACTACCGCCATGTCCGCGGACATATCGAAAATCTGAGCGTGGTGAATGTAAATTTAAATAGTGTGCCCCATTTCCCCTTTGAGGTTGGCTCTGAAAAGAGCCGTTTTTTTGCAGATGCTTGACAGACACCTGACATTTTGTATTGTTTTCTTTTTTTCTTCTTCTTAGTTTACTCCTAAAATCTTTACATAACCTTCTCCAAAGCAACCCTTACATTCCGAAACAGCATGGCATTTCCCATAAAAGATAAAGAAATACCATCTTCTTTAAAATAAACAGCATTACTGGAATCAATAGTCTCATTATTACAGAAGAACATACCAGCTCTAAGCATGAAAACACAGATGTCTCAGTTGATTGCACAACCAAGCAATGTTTTGCTGAGGACAAAAAAACAGAAGTATTGTCCCATATTGCCCTAGGTACTAATCCAGAAAAAATAAGTTTGGCATTTGGAAGGATGCTAATTACTGCTTGAACCAAGTGTTCTACATCTGCCAAAAAAGTAGGGGCACTGACATAGCCCAAATGGAAAGCACCACAGTGCAAAACTACTACATGGGGACTGTTCATTCTGCCCATATCTTCACAAACTTGTACAATTCCCTGTACATTGCAATCGGGCACAGTGCTCCACACCACCTCCACTCCTTTAACATCAAAATCGTTTGCAACATGCCTGCATTGAGCATACTGCTGTAAACCATGCACAAACATATCTCCAAGCACCAGCACCCTGACTTTCTCCACCGCTTCCATCTTCACTACACACAGTCTTTTTCAACACAAATCCACAACCTCAACACCTGATTGGCTCATCCCTACAGTCCCCTTTCCATGCTGGATTTGCTAGAAAACCCTGGACGTGGCACGCACTCTCCGCGGACAGCCCCGGTGTCCATGGACTGCTTAACTCTTGGACATCCCTTCTACCCTTTCCACTTCACTCTCTATGCCATTCCCTCATTGGATACAACTAAGCAGTCACACAACCATCCACCAATCACATCCAAGACCTCTACATCTAACTCCATCATCAGAGTTCAGTACTTCAAATGTACTGTTGATCACTATGAGTGCAAGTCTCATATCATTGGAAAGCACCTACTACAAAAACTACTGTACAAGTCTCCAAGCTACTTGCAGCTGCATGCATATCCACATCCATGAATACAAACCACAGGTATGCATATTTTATGCACAGTACATATACAACTCTTATAAATGCATATAAACAAAGTAACTGCCACTTAACCTGTATAACCTATAAAATGAACTTACTATTATTTCTCCCACCTGCTATAATCAACTGTCACTTCCAAACCTGTCTGCTATCTAAATTCTTTTTTACACACACAACTATCAAAAAAATTATAATATTAAAAGATGGAAGAAATAACAGTATAATTGTAGAAAAACACTTAGTAGTGTATTATAAAATTACACACAGCCAGGATAAGTTCATGCATCTTTATATACACACCCAGATAGACACTATCATTGAAAAGCTCACAGCTGAAATAACACCACTCCCTGTACATCACATCCTTGTGCTTTATTACCCACACCTTCACAAACGTATACATTCTACGCTTTTATAAACAGTTTCTGCCATTTACCTTACACAAATTGCAAAACAAGTACATCAATATTTCTTCAATCTCCTAACATGCAATAACACACCCCTAGGAAACCAAGCGAGTTTCATATACTTAGTATTCTACTCATTTGCAAAGCATGTTGAACTAACATATTGTAAGTAAAATATAAAGGCTGCATATATTCAAAGGAAACTGCATGCACACACTATGTTCAGTTATCAAACAAGAATCCTACTACAAAAACATAAAAATCAACGTCTAAATTAATATTAGTGTTATAAACACACAAAATTACTAACTTCTTTCTTTTACAATTGCAGTGAAGACCACTCTCCTGAAAAGCAGCAGCATCTGAAGTACAAACAACAACTCAGAAGAAACCTGCTTATTCCAAACAAAAAAAGTAAGTACAATACTACCATAATATTCTTACTGTTACTGAAATAAACTGTGGGGTTGATCCATGGAACTTGAGCGCCAAAAAACAGGGATTTGTGCACCATTCTGCCCACAAATCCCCATTTGTTAAACAGGGATTTGCAGGCACAATGGCGCATAAATCCCAGTTTTTCAGCGCACAAATGACATAACTCAGCCCCTAGAATGTTAGTATTGCAGATCAAAGAACTGTTTTCATTCTATACCATTAGATTTACTATTAGTGCTTCTCCTCACCACTAGCTTACTTTCTACTGTCATCTGAAACCCAGGATACTAACACATAAAACAAGAATAGCCTTTCCAACTAGTTGTAGCTGTCCAATGCACAATGACATACCACCATATACATCCTTAACATCATCCTCAGACACTCATGCACACAGCACACATACATTGTAGAACAGCCCAACCCATATCTTCTTTTTTTTCAACAGGCCCCAAAGAATGCCTACCAAAAAGCAGGTCCATAGAAAGCAACGAAGAAGTAGAGCAAATTAAAATAAAAGTGTCCAAAATAAGCATCCATCTCTAGCTGAATGTGTACAACAAGTTCAAACAAAAGGTCTAATAGAGTCATTAAGCGAAACAAAACAAGCTTCCAGTACCAAAACTTTCCCTCCTCTTTCAAAATGTAAAACGAAACAGAAAGTGATTAACAAGAATTCAGCTACCACTACTGCTAACACTGCTCCTCTAAATCTCGATGTAGTGGCAAGTAACCATACCAAAAAAAAGAAGTATTTTAGAAAGAAATGTCCGACACAGAGTCTTCAGAAGCTTATAAAAAACAGGAGAGAAATCATGCACAACCCTTAAAACCTACTGTAGAAAATGAATCTTAGAAGCTCTCATAGACAGTGCAATCCTTTAACAAAAAAAAGGTATTTTTATTTTAGTGTTAAACAGAATGAAACCACTAACAAAACTAACTACTAAATTACAAAAAAGACTTCTCAATAAACGGAATGTCACCAAAAATAACTTCTTAAATATCTGTGGAGGTGAATGGAGCCGCACCACGAGCACAGATCCATATTTCAATGAAGAAGCATACAAACAAACACAATTGCCTTACATAGCAGTGGACGAGGGTATGAAAAATGTAATACCATAATGCAACAAGAAATACTGCTTATAAAAAATATCCCCAGAAGCTTCAGTGTCACCTCTCCATTCGACTGAACCAGAACGTCCAGTATACAAATGGCCGCGCACGTCAATGTGTAACATTGCCAAACAATCTTTCAAATCTTTACGCCAGTTCCTCAATCAGTATGTGATAGGCAAAGACAAAATCACAATGAAATCAAAACATCATTCAACTATAAGAAATCTAGTCTATAAACTGTACTATGCTAAAATTCCTGCTTTAGCACTAGGCAATTTAAATAACAATCTTCTACATGGCACAGCCAAAGACCTACTCGAAGAAATAGAGCATATCCAGAGAAAATATTTTGGAAGCGAAAGCCACTTATAAAATGCAATAACTTTACAACAGACTAGCAACAATTGTACAGATGGCAACCTTCTACTACACACATACAAAAAAGAAATACTAAAATTTAAAAGTACATCCGCTGAAGTACCAAACCATGTGTGTGTGTGTTGCGACAGAACTTTTTATAAAAGTAACACAAAAACTGTAGACGTACCATACAAAATAGAAGACAATAAAGATTCCAAATGGTTTGAATTAGCTCTCTACCTTATAGCAGAAAAGAAATAGAAAATAACTGACCCCTTAATACTTTGCACTTACTGCACTACAAAACTTGACAACAACCAAACTCCTTCACGTGCCATCACAAATAACTTGGAATTATTCCCACTACCAAAACCCCTGCAACAACTCAATTTATATGAGAGCATCATAATTCAAAGAGTGCACCCATTTCAAGCAATAATACGTCTTTAACCAAAAACAGCAAAATTACCTCCCTCTGAATTAGTGAAAGGCTTTTGTGGCAAAGTAGTTTATTTACCATTAGATCTGAAAGAAAATGTGCACACTCTGGGAATGCAACGTCCAATAGAGCAATCTTTAATTGTCTTAGTAAATGGTGTACCTATAAAAGACAAAAAAAATTGGCAACAACTCGTAGACTTGCATAAAGTTAGACAAGCCTTGCAATATCTAAAAGACAATAATGAATACTACAAAGAAATTAATATTGAAGAAAACTTGAGGGAAACCACGGAAATAATTCAAGAGTCACCAGAAACTGGTCAATTTGAACTTCTAGATCCTGCTACAGTATCCAATATTTGAGACGATTATACAATTCATCCATTACACTCACCATAGATGATGCACTAGAAACTTACCAAATGCGACAAACCAAAGGATCACCAATCAGCATATGGGAAAAAAGTAGAGAAGCACGTGCTTTTCCTCTTCTATTTCCTACTGGGAAAGGAGGAAGGTACAATGATAGACCCATTCAGATAACAGCATCAGAATACCGCTCGTTACAAATGTATTCTGAAGATCCACATTTTGTCTAAATCTGGGAATACATATTCCACCTACTCTTTGAAAGTGAACTAGCAACTCTATGCTACGGAGTTGCACCCACATTGAAATCAGGTACCCACTTTAAAAATGTGTCAGCTACGCAATTACTACAAAAAATGCAAGAGAAAGATGAGGTTTTACAATCAAGCATTACAAATCTGGTACCAAACATGCATGGTGCTAAAGAGTACTGGTTCTGATGTCACGGAGATGTACATTGTATGATAAGAAACCTTGGTTCGCACACTTGGTTTGTACATTACGTTGTGCAGAATATGCATGGGAAGATTTACACGATTTCCTACGCATATCAAACAAAAACAAAACAAGCATAGATATACTAACACCTGGGGAACTTTGCTCTCTAGATCCTGTTAATGTTTCAAGATATTTCCATCATTGCTTCATTGCTCTGCTACACTTTATTTGTAATAAAACTGTTCCTCCCCTCGGAGAAGCGCAACACATCGTTTGGAGAAAAGAATACCAAGCCAGAGGAGCACCACATATCCACATGCTTTTATGGATTAAAGATGCTCCTAAATTTGGTCAAACTGTTTTACAGTTTATTGAAAAATATGTCACTTGTGAAATTCCAGACAGAAGCAATAAATAGTGATCTTCATGCACAAATTTTACATTTTCAAAGACACAAATGTGGGAAATATTGTTGTTGCAAATACAAAAACAAAGGGAAATACTACACCAAATGCCGCTTTGGTTTCCCTAGACCAGTTACAGAAACAGGTGAAGTGAAAAACTTCATGTCTTCAGTTAGACATAGTGTTAAAGGTAAATCACCTAAGAACACATATTACATAAAAAGAACAGAAGAAGCAAAATATATCAATGATTACAATGCAATCATTGCCCTCTTATGGAATGCAAACATAGATGTGCAGTACATTGCAGACAATTCCACTGCAGTTGCACGATATGTTACAGCCTACTTAACAAAAGCAGAAAAAAACAGAGCTTCAAGACCTCTCGGATGACTTATCATCTGACAAAACGCTGTCTCAGAAATTGTACAGTTTAGGCATATAAATGCTCTTTCATAGAGAATGTGGCTGCTATGAAGCTGTAGATCGTTTAACCGGCACTGCTTTGTGTGGAAAATCTGAAAATATAGTATGACTAAGTCTTGGTCCTGCTAAATCTAGAAAAAGAGTTCTCAAATCATACGACGACATAGAAACAATAGACAAAAATGATTCTAACAGCCAAGACATTTTGAAAAATAATTTACTAGACACATACTACCCAAACAGAAGTACCACATTCGAAACCATGTGTCTATACCACATAGCCCAAAACTTCACATACAAAAATAATATAGAACCCGATGAAAATAAAGTTAGATACAGAGTGACAAATTGTGAAGGCAGCTTAGTGAAACATACCAAACAAAACTTAATTAATCATATCAAATTGTCATTAAAAACTCCTCAACATAAAGAATTATATTACATGTCCCTGCTACAACTTTTTTAAACCATGGAGAAAAGAAGAAGAGTACCTAGATATCTATGACTCCTATGAAGATGCTTTCAAAGCAAATGAAAGCACTATAACCGATGTAAACTTTACACAGTATAAAACAATGGTGCACAATGAACAGCAACACGAAGAAGAACTCCAGGCCCAACTAGATAAGGACACTCCCGACAGTAGTCAACCTTCTGTAACAGGAAGCCAAGAACCACTGGGACAGCCACTAATGAGGCAGAATTAGCTATGACAGAAATAGCAAACACCCTGTCTCACTATGAAGAAGATACAGAAGACTTGACTGTACTGCAATCAAAACTTAACAATGAGCAGCATAGCATTTTTCAAGAAGTAACAAAAGAAATTGCACATGGTGTACAACATGAAAATAAAGAATGTACCTACCAAAATTACAAGCCTATACTACTATATGTCAGTGGTCATGCTGGTTCAGGCAAAACATTCTTAATCAAATTGATCAGCAAGTTCCTTCAACAATTGACAAACAACAAACTGTCAGCTGTTGTAACTGCCCCCACAGGTTTAGCTGCCTACAACATAGGCAGTGTCACTTTACACCGATTACTACTCCTTCCAGTAGAACACCAAAACAAATTACAATATTACAAACTTTCTACAGAAGCTTCAATGGAAATACAAAGATTGTTGAAACAAATGAAAATGCTACTAATAGATGAAGTGAGCATGGGCTTCAACCGAATGTTGGCTTTGATTCACCTCAGATTACAAGAAGTACTCAAAACAAACTACGAAGAGCTCTTTGGAGGACAACACATTATTGTTTTCGGAGATCTTCTTCAATTGATACCAGTGAAAGGTGAACCTATTTTTAAAACCTTAGGACACAAACTCTGCCATAAAACTGTTGGCAGCATAGGAAATGTTAACCTTTGGCAACATTTCCAATACAGAGAATTAACAGAAACATGTGCCAGTCTGCAGAACTCACCTTCGCCAACATTTTAAAAAGTATTAGAGTTGGTGTACTATCTCAAGAAGCACAAGCAATATTAAAAACCCGGCGCATCCATGCACTTTATGGCCATAACTCATGTGCTACGGATGTCATGGAACAATTAGCACACAAAAATGTCAATTGTATGTCCTTGGTGCCAACTCTTGCAAGCTGTTCCAAATTCAATGAAACAATGTTGAAAAAAGAAATGCAACCAATAATTGAAGTTTGCTCCACAGACATACTGGACGTACATGGTATGACACTACCCATGGGTCAAAAAGCCACAACAAGACTAAATACCTTTGAAAACTCTATCGCCAACACAGCTGGTTTGGAGAAAATATTAAAATTATCTTTAAACTGTAGGGTAATGCTTAAACATAATCTTGACATGGAGAAAGGACTAGGTAATGGAGCACTTGGTACAGTTGTTGGCTTTCAAACATACCCACATGACAACAACATTGACGGTCTATTTCTAATCAACTTTGATGCAAGTAAAGTAAACGGTGATATTCCTTGCATTTTAGAATACAATAGACTACGTTCACTATACACCCCCATCTAAAAACCTATCCTGTTCCACAAAAAGGAAAACGTTGTAAAAGAAAACTACTTAAAACAGAAATGCAACAGGATATCACTGAAAATCCTCCAAAGAGAGTAAAAAAAGCTAATACTTCATCAATTACTACAACCAAAGAAGAATCTACTACTGAAAGTAATTCAAGTACTTCTTCAAAGAAGTGACACACACTCCGAAGGAATGACTTGGACACAGAACTATCTGGTCCATTCAAATGTTCAAATGTCAGTGGTGGAAATTGCTACGCAAATGTAGCAATAAATATTCTATTTCAATTGCCACCAATTGTTGACAACATCTATGTTTATGTTTATTGTGTTTATATAACGCTTTACGGCAAAGCGCTGTACATTATAACAACAAAAATACAATGACAGTAGAAGCAATTACAAGATATGAGTCAAACCAGTAATACAGCAACTAAAACAATTTGTCAGTGGAGATAAATGAGGGAAGAAGGGGTGGAGAGGGGAATGGAGTGGGGAGCAAGACAGGGGGAGAGAGGCAAGATGAGGAGGATAAAAGAGGGGTGGGGGAGAGGGAAGGGCGGCGGAGGATCAGATTATCAGGGAGGGGAGTAGAGAAGAAGAGATTTTAAGGAGACACGAAAGGAGGAATAAGTGGGGATGGACGGATAGAGAGGGGAAGGGAGTTCCAGTGGAGGGGAGCAAGGAGCTGAAAGGAGCGAAAACGAGGAGGCGGCACATGGGGACGGGGGAACAAGGAGAAGACAGTGATCTGCAGATCTGAGGGAACGGGAGGGAGTGTAGAATGAGATGAGAGAGGAGAGATATAGGGGAGCAAGTTCATGAAGAGATTTAAAGACAAGGCAGAGGAAGTGGAATTTGAGTTGGGAATGAAAGTAAAGCCAGCCAAGCTGTGAGAGCGAGGAGGAGATGGAGTCGTGAGGAGAGAGAAGACAGAGGGTGCGAATGGCAGAGTTGTAGAGAGACACAATACAGACCAATTGTGTTTGCAAATGTTAGTCCTTCATAGAAATGCAAGCAACAATCCTGACAACACATATAGAGGGTCATTAAGACCCGGGCGCAAAGGGATACTGGGCACCGGTAATGACATCGGTGCCGGTAATCCCTTTGCGCCCTATTCCGAGGTCCCTTTGCGGGTCCCTCCCTTAACGCCTGGTTTTAGCAAGCGTTAAGGACGGGGCCCGCAAAGGGATACCGGGGTCAATAACGGTACCGTAATTTACAGGACCGTTATTGCCGCCTTCCCCCTTACCATTGAGCCCTATGGGGGCTCAAATAGGAATGGGGAATGGCATTTCAAATGGGGACGTACCAGTGGCGCTACCGGTATTGGTGCTAGTCATGGCGCTATATGGGCCACTGCATTGCATTTTTGTATGTCTGCGGACAGCCGCAGTGACCGCAGACATGAGAAACACATCAGAGGTGCCTGCCACCTAAACAAATACAGTATTTTACCCATCTCTTACTCCCCCACGCTCCCCAAGCACTCTTACACACCAACACACATGGAAAATTTGTATTTCGCCCCTGTTCATAGCCGCGCTGTCCGCGTATCCAACATGGCGGGTGCATCAAAATAATGTGACGCACCTCACGCTTCATTCCAGCCAATCAGCGAACATGTGCATGTCTGCGGACATGACGCAAGCCGATTAGCCAATGGGTGTCCTGTCCGCGTAGCAAACAGGGAAGTGTGTCCGCGGAGCGAACATAGATATCACAAATTTTTTGGTGACCTACTTTTTGGTTGTTTTCAAAAAAACTACTGGACGGATTTTCACCAAATTTACAAAAGCACGCTTTCGGGACCAAGCCGCTGCTCCTGCCACAAATTTGGTGAAAATCTGTCCAGCGGTTTGGGCTGTAGGCGTGAGCAAAGTTTTTTCCCCATTCAGTCTATGGGAATAAAAGACATTTTGGGACCCCTCCTATAACTTTGCCCCCATTGGACCAAACCTCACCAAACTTTGCAAAACAATTTAGAGTGGGCCATATACTTGCAAAGTTTGGTGAGGATTCGTCCATGGAGAGCGAAGTTATAAGCCACCCAAAAAGTGCTCTTCCTATGGGATTAGCAATTTAACCATAACTACACAGCCACTACTGTGGCTGTGTAATAAACAAAAAGTAAAAGATAGAAAGAGAGAGAGAGAGAGAGAGAGAGCATGGAGGTCATCTATCCTCATTTATGTCCAACTATTTTATATGTCGACAGTGGTTTTCATGTTATCCTGTCACACTTACTGCCATTACTCATCGATATTATGCATCCTTTTAAATACTCTTGTTTGACTTTCTTTTACCCCTGTTCTGCACCTGCAATTTATCTCTGTACTCCTGCTGTGTTTGCGCGCTTTGCTCATTTCTGTTACCTTCATAGTCAGCACAATCTGTACTCCCATGAGCCTTGCGAACATCTGTCAAGTGCACCCAATACCTTAGGCCCTGTACCTTGACTGCTGTAGGTGTGCAGTATATTACCTTGTATGGACCATGGAACCTTGGTCCGTTCCACCTTCGCACAAAACTCCTCATGAATACCATGTCACCTGTCATCAACTGGCAGTCTGGGCTATCTGTGGCTGGAGTGGTTGTATCAGTGGCGTTTTCCTGCGTAAATGGTGGCGCTATTTGTTTCGCTATAGCTTGTGCTGCTCTTGTCAAATTTCTAAGATACTCATGGAATTCTTCTCCTAGGACTGTGGCACTCTGGTGTGCATCTGATTGTCTGCGCAGGGGTGAGTGGGCTGTGTGCATCCTCCTACCTGTCACAATCTCATGGGGTGACAGGTGGTGGTCCTTGCTAGGTTGATTCCTCATTTCAAAAAGCGCCAAGGGTAAACAATATACCCAGTCTTCTTGAGTGTGTGACACAGTTTTGACAATCTGCTCTTGAGCAATCTGTTCATTTTTTCAACCACCTCATTTTATTGCAGATGATAAATCGTACAGAGTTTATGAGTTATACCTAGCATCGCAGTAATGTGCTTGAACATGTCATTCACAAAGTGCGTCCTGTTGTCGGAACGTGTGACATCACAAATGCCCCAGCGGGGGAATACTTCCCTGACCAAGAATTTGGACACTGTGCATCCGGATGAGTGCAGGGGCCTGCCTCTACCCACCGGGAAAAGGGGCATACCACAACAATCAAATATCGGGCCCCATTACACAACTCTCCCATGTTTGCATAATCTATATGCAGTTCTCTGAATGGGCCTTCAGGCTTTGGCAATGTTCCTCTGAGTGTTCGTAATGTCATGCCAGAGTTGTATGTTTGGCATGTGATACATTCTATTATTAGCTTTGTCACGTGTTCCTGTAATCCAGAGGAAAACCATTCTTCCTGTATGTCTGCGATAATGTGCTGCCTTGCATTGTGGGCTGGAAAGTGCAGTTGCTGGAATGCTACCTCTAGTAATTTTGCAGGCATCACTACCTTACCAGTGTTATTCTGTCTCCATAATAAATCAGTGGATGACTGGCTACACCCTCTTTTTACCCATGTCTCCTTTTCCTCACTGGGTGCTTCTTGCTGAAGTTCAATGATTTGAAATACTGGCAATGAGTTGAATCCTTCTGGCTGTACTTCCTCTACTACCTTCTGTAGTATGTACTCACCTGTTGAGTTCTTTGATAAATAGGAGGCTTCTTTGGCGGCAGCATCCGCTGCCACGTTCCTCAATGAGATGACGTCATCACCTTGTGTGTGGCCTGACATTTCACAACTGCTACAAGTGTATGTTCTTTTAACGCATCACTTAATTCCCCTAGTAGTGTTGCATGCTGGACTGGGGACCCATCTGCCCTTCGGAATCCTCTTCTACCCCATCTTGCTAATCCTCCATGTACTGTTGTTGCCATATAGGCAGAATCTGTGTAGATAGTGACTATGCAACCCTTTGCTGTGTGTAATGCTTCTATGAGCGCTACCAGTTCTGCTGCTTAGGCTGAGAAGTGTGGTGGTAATCTTTTCTGTACAATCACTTCAAATTCCCCATCTTCCACTCAAACTACTGCTGCTCCTACGTGTTTTTCTCCTGTTTCACAATCTATGGAGGCAGACCCATCAACAAAGTACATTTTTCCGTTTGGCAGTGCATTTACGTGTGCTGTGGGCATGTCACCATCATCGCCTGTGTATGTGGCACAGTCATGTTGCTGCATGTCTTCTACTGTGCATGCTTCTGTGATCAATGTGGCTGGGTTCACACTTTTGCACCATACAATATGAATGTTTGCGCTAGATATTATCAACTCATATGCTGTGGCCCTTTGGGTGGTTAGTGTGCTTTTCGATCTTTCCAGGATGGCGAAAAGAGAGTGTTCCACATATAACGTGACAGAACATCCCAATCACGATTGTAGAACTCTTTTCGATTGCGAATGCTGCAGCTGCGAGAGCCTGTTCACAAGTGAAATGCCCTTGCATCACTGCATCTAGTGTTCCACTGTAAAATGCCAGGGGCTTGTGACCGAGGGATGTTTTTTGTGTCAGTACAGCCGTCATGAGTGTACCATTGCAGTGTGAAAACAAATAAAATTTGCGCTCATAGTTGGGGGGTGCTAGAACTGGAGCAGTGGATATCAATTCTTTGAGTGTTTCAAAAGCGGTGTGCATTTCTTGTGTCCACTGTAGTTTAGTGTTTTCTCACTGTGCTTCCTTAGTGCCTGTAAAAAGGGTTTTGTATATGCCGCATAATCTAGTATCCAGGGTCGGCAGTAATTACACATGCCAAGAAACTTCAGCATCTCTTTTACTGTGTTAGACTCATTTACTGCTTTTATTGCTGCTGCTCTGTCGGGTATTATTCTCTTACCATCTTTGGATATCAGCTGGCTTAAATATAGCACTTCTGTCAAGCAGTATTGCAGCTTTTGTCTGTCTACCTTATACCCTTTCTGTGCTAAATGCATCAGCAGGGTAATGGAATCCTCTCTGCACTCCTTTTCATCTTTCCCGCAGACCAACAAATCGTCTACGTACAAAATTATTGGACTCGTTGTGTGTATGTTTCCAAGATTTTCATGCAATATTCTGTTAAAAATACTGGGACTTTCGCAGTACCCTTGGGGCAATCTGCAATGCTCATATCTTTTGCCCCCTAGAGTGAATGCTGTTAGGTACCAAGAACCTGGGTCAAGTGGAATTGAAAAGAAGGCATTTTTTAGATACACCACTGTAAAATGGGTGGCCTCTGTTGGGATGCTGCATAATATTAAGGTGGGATTTGGAACAAGAGGGAACTACTTCTGTACTACGTCATTGAGGGGGCATAGGTCCTCCACACCCCTCCCTTCGCTTTCTTGATCGGGTAAATGCAAGTGTTGCAGGGCGAGTTGGATGGCACTATTATTCCCTGTATCATTAATGTACATATTGTGTCTTTTATTCCTTCTTCAGCTTCCCTAGATATGGGGTATTATTTTACCTGGGGTCTACATTGTGCGGGCCTGTGGTCCACAACTTCTGCGGTACCTGGGACATGTCTTCTTCAAAGTATGCTGTTGGCGCTCTAATGATCGCCACAAGGGGTAGTGGCACCTCCCTTCGTTGGACCATTACATCACAGGGGATTGCAATCTCCATTACTATTTCCCCATCATCTTCTGTGTCACTAAACCACTAAAAAGTTCCTCATTTGTTAAATCCCGCAGGCCATATTGGCGTTGATGCACAGCACTGTTCTCCACTGGCATCCCTGCATGTCCATTGCAATTACTGCTATTCTTTGTGACGACACCTGTACTGCATGCATATCTAAGGGCACTATTGAGCCTGGCACTATTTCTGGGTCCGCGATGGGGCAGAAAATGAATTCTGAAGGCACTCTCCATTTTTCATTTTTCAATTCTGGCACCACTCTTGCCAGTATTCTCAACCCTTGTATGAATATATCTGGTTTTACAGGTATGCCACGTGTTTGCGGGAAGTTTGCTTTTGTGTGTATTGCTAACATAGCGCGAATCGCGCATATGCTTAGTGTAGAGCACACTATTCCTCTGTCAGTGAAAGATATGGTCATTTTGAGTTTGCTGAGAAGATCCCTTCCCAGCAAATTAATGGGTGATACTTCATAATACAGCAGGGGTGCCAGTACAGTTTTTCCCCCACCGTTATGTCTAGCTCTTCAGTGTATGGAACTTCGACCACTGCCCCAGAGAATCCTTGCATTTCCAAGCGGGAACCTGACTTCCTTGAGGCAGGATTTTTCCGCTCCCGAATCTACCATAAAAATGAATTGTTTGTTTCCTATCGCCACCCCTACCAGTGGTTCCTCTGCTGCGTCATCGACAGTACTGGACACGCAAGTGTTCTCTGTGGGCTGTACTATGCTGAATGCCATGGGAGTTCATCAACATCAAAAACATTTCCTGTTAGCATTGCTGTCCCTCTACATGGTGTAGGTGCTCCATTTGCAGTGGTAGCGTAAGCGTTACTACGAGTGAGGGAAGTATGTTCATGAAACTGGGGTGTTGAGATGTGTTTTGTGGGAGCATTTGATGCTCATTCATGTACCTTGGGTCGGGCTGACTCTCCCTTCTATTCCCGCACATTGGTAACCCATAGGGACTCCCTAGGTGGGGGTGTCCATTCTGTGTTTCATTTGAGTATGGATTAGAGGGCCTGCTTCGACATTCTGTCATGAAATGCCCCCACCGCCCGCAATTCCAACACTGTCCTTGCCCTCCTCGGGGCCCTCCATACCCAGCACCCCCTCCTCTTGGCCCCCTGAATCCTCCTCTACTGCCCTGCCCGCCTCTCAATGGCCACTCTGGTCCTCCATACTGATTTTCCCCGGACCATGAGTCCCGGCTGTTACCTGTCCAGTTTGCTGCCATTTGCACCGGTATTCCCATCTGCCTGTCGTCTTCCTCCTGCTCCCTTCCTGCTGTGCTGGTTGCTGTTGCTGCACTAACCTTCAATAGTCTGCTTTGTACTAATTTAGCCTCGTCTGCCAATCGCCGCTGAGCTATCTCCTTTTCCCTCTCTTTGATCCTTTTGCAGTGGTGCACTATTATGCTTTGAATTTCAGGCCATCCCTTGGCTTCTATCCCAGCTATTTTATCAAGGGCCTTCTGTACTTCCTTCGGGAGCCCCATTTTTATAATAAAATAAAACAGGAAGGTTGATTGGTCCCAGGCCATGCCCGTTTCCACTCTCCACATGTCCTGCACTCAGAGAATTAAATACATTGCATCTTCCTCATCTCCCATTGTACACTGCATAACTGACTGTAAATCTGGGGTGTCTGAAAATGTTTCTCTCAAGGCATCCCACACTCGTGCTCGCACTGTGTTAAATGAGGCCCCATCATGGCGGTCACAATCTAGTGTTATTCCGGGAAACCCCGTCTTCGCCCAGACCCTGTTTGCTTGGTCTCCCACTGCAGATACCAGCAGGCTTTTAAAATCCCCCACTGCTAAGGGCACTCCTGCCGTGTGTTTCTCGAATGCATATATCCACTT